>NC_138655.1:133108261-134308261 GCF_964273445.1 Streptopelia decaocto | reverse complement strand
CCTCTGGACAATTTGAGCACTGAGGATTTTTATATCAAAAGGCTTTTCAGGTGCAACAGAGTGATTCTAAGTAAATGTGACTCTCAGTGTGAAGGGAGCCTAGTTTTGCTCTGCTTGAAAACAAGAAAAGCAATGTTGCTTTGACAAATGTTTCTCTTGGTTATTAAAGTAGAGAGATGTGAAAAATACTTGGCTAGTTTAGGTAACGCACCTGTATTATAGCTGTTGATGTATAGATGGATCTTGCATGTACTCATATACTAAAGTGGCAGTAGAAACATTGAAGCATAACTAATTTTAACTGAAAGAGGAATTCTTATTTCCAGTATAATTTGTACTCTAGTAGATTACATTCCCACCTGTCATGCGAACAGGACACCATACGACAAGCTTTTGTTGGATGAGGAGCATGGGTGCCTCTCTAAATATTTTAGAAGTATCTCTCCTGGAAACATCTTGTAAATGAGCCGCTATTTAATATTTGCTAGGGAGACTATGCCACAGATGCATGCACCACAGCTCCTGATGGTGTATGCGTAACCAAAAAGACTGAACTTCTTTCTAACAGAATGAGGGGAAATGATACGTATGTCAAGCTGTTCAGTGGCTGTCACTAAAAGGTTTTCCTTGCATCTTCCCCTTTTTTCTGCCCGTCCACTACTCCCAGTCTCAAGGACCTGTCTTCTTGCTCTGGGGCTCACCAGACTGGTTGGCGCTTAAAGTCAATATCCCAACAAAAAGCCATCCATGTGGCTTTTGAAATGATTTTTTTTTTTGTTTTTCCCATTCCCCTCCCCAGCCCCTCATCGCCCCAGACTAGTGAATTGAAACAGTTCGTTATTTGGCTAGGTGTATTTATTCCAGAGCAGGCACAAGGGAGACCACAGGAATATGTATCTGGAAGTGAGGGGAAGGTGGTGTGGAGGGAGGACATTCCCCTTCCTGCAGTCTTGAGACAGCATTGTGTAATTGCCATATGATGCCCTAGGACAAAAATAAGTGACTAATGCAGAATAAAATATCATAGAAGGATCACTTATTATCTCTTGCTTCATGAGTTTTATTTCTTTCCTGCCTATAATTCAGACTGTCTCTTATAAATAGCATCTGGTAGTTTCTGCAGAAAGTATTAGCAAATATGTTTCATGTAAATTGAATTTGTTCCAAGAGTAATCACAGTGATCAGATTAGCTTCCAGAAGATTTTTTTTATTTAATAAAGCTTTGTGAATAAAAATGGTTGTGAAAATTCTTGTTAATATACCTCAGCATGCAAGTGTTCGCAGAAACCTAAACATGCACAACTGCTTGGACTAAAATTGTTCACGTCACATTCCTGAAAGCTTTTTGAACTTGAAAGACATCTCACTGGGAAACAGAACAAAACTGCTTCTCTCTTGTGGTCATTCAGTAGCTAATATGTAAAATAATATAAATGGTGATTATTTAGTGAATAATCTACCAGTTGAAACATGTTTGTAATTATTAAGAGACTGGCTTAAGGAAAAAGATAGAAACAGCAGAATGCTTGTAAATAAGTCTGAACTCTACAAAGATTCCTGGCTTGGATAAAAGTGTCACTTCATGTGTTTGAAGGGAGCTAAGCCAGTTTTCATCAAGTGAATGTCTTCCGTTTTCACTGAGGAGTAATATTTGACCAGCTGTAGCTCTAATAATTGTATAACTCATTAACATTTTCCAAAATGATGTGTTCAGATGGTGTCTGACCAGTTTGGTAAATAGCAAATTAATGTCAGCAATTCAAAGTGTGTTTGCAGAATTCACATACATTAAGGAAAAAGAAAGCACTTTCTACTGAGTTTGGGTTTTAAGACTTACTTGGCAATATTACGTAGTCTGCTTTTTACTTACCTGTACAGACTTGCTTAGCCTTCAAGTTTAACTGTTCAAATGCAGTCTTTGGGGTTTCCCAGTGAATTACTGCAATATTTTCTACCCTCATCCCCTGTCTGAGTCTTGTCAGAGATTGCTTACAGGTTCTTTAGCTGTCCCTTGTTCCCATTGCAAAAGTAAAAGCCGGTTAAAGTTTTGGCCAGATGATGGCTATGAAAGCATTTAGACTGACATGGAGCTTTGTTAGTTGACATATGTGAGGAAAGTCACTATTAGGTAGTGGAGGGTGGGGAGGGAGTTTCCTTGATCAGCTCGGTTTCATCTGAAGTCTACGAAGAAGTAATAAACAGTGGTTAGTCCTAACTTAATCTCTGATAGTTTCTGTCTTTGCATCAGCTGCTTCATAACATGACATGATTATCTTAGTAGGAGTCTCTGAGCCTCTGTCTCTGATGGGTGGGTTTACCTGTAGCAGTGGAAGATGTTACTCCTGCCTCCAGGGAGGATTAACAGAGGGGGAAGAAGAACATGTGCATGGCTTCTGCAATGCCAGAGGTGACAGCCCGGCTGAGATTTGTGGACTGCCAGTGAAGATGGCATTGCAGCAAGTGACAAATTGTAAACACAGATCCAAGCACGTGTCCTTTTTTGCCTACTCCCCCAGCAAGTGATACACTCTGGAGAAAGTCCCAGGTCACTCTTCATCACATTTATCTTCCCCTCTAGTTGCTTCCTCAGGTTACAATTATCAACTTGAGGTCTAATAGAATGGAGCTTAAGCAGCATTTGATAAGTCTGGGCATCCCAAATTTAACACAAAATAAAAATGAAACGTAACTTGAGATGTAGTCTCACCAAGTAGTGTTATATTAGACAACCCTCAGGCAAAACCTGACTGTTTCTTCTTGGCATATTTTTTTCTTTTCCTTCACTGGCAGCATTCTTGCAGGTTCTGTGGTGGAGAGGATTTAAAACATAGTTCATGTGTGATTAAAGGTTTATTGGTTTTGAGTTTTATTGTTATTTTTTTTTTTTTTCCTCAGTTAATCCTCTTCCTTTCCATGGAGAAGAAAGAGCTAGAAAGTTTCAAATACTGTTTAAATTCCAGCATTGAATTATTTTTGTTGTCTGAATGTGTAGTGTAAATTTTGTGGGTGTTTCAGAAGATCAGTGCATAACTCAACTAAGCCTTTTTTTGCTACAAGAATATATTGCAAGCAGAGTGTATATATACATTTTTATATATATATATATATATTTTTTTTTTTTTTTTTAAAAAAAACCCAACACTTTAATGTAAAATACAAGTACCTGCTCTTATAGCCATTGGGCAAAATGAAAAGGCTGTGAACTCAGCTTTGGAGGCAGAAAGTTTCTAGTGAGATTCGAAGTAAGTTTAATGCTATTGATGAGGCACTTGAATGTACTTGGCCCTTTGTGGCAGTTAAATTAAGTAGTGCTGGTACAGGAAAGCATCTTAAACTGGCTCTTCCTCATGCTTTGATTCCTCCAGTTCCTCATCAGCAGCACAGCCTGATTTGCAGTCCTGGCTGGTTTCTCATACCGTACTTGTGTGCTCGCTGTGCCTGTTCCTCTGGCTATCAGTACTTCAGTGGTGCTGGAGGCATACTAATCTCTCCCTACCAATAATAACTCTGCTTGTAAGATTGCATTCTAGTGGAAATAGTAGCCCTTGGGTTTCTGCGGAAGAAATCTTACGACGTACTTCATTGGATTCTGCTAATTATTGTGGCTTAGGAGAAAAAAAAAATCCCCAAACATTTCAGTAATAAAAATGAATGATGCACTGCTGTGAGGGCTGGGACCGATAAGGATATGATTGGTGTGTTTGCTCTGCATTTCCACTGGTACAAATGGCTTTGAGCTGGAAAGGCTGAGTTCAGGAGCAGCTGGCTATGTGTAAACCCAGACCTTCTGAAGTTAAGAGAATGCATTAAACGCTCTGGTAAGCTAGTTGTGTGTGTGAAATAGGCACCCTTAGAAAAAACTTGGAAAAACCCAACCAACCTTGTCTTCCTCCCCACTGGAGCATATCCACAGATAAGAACCTCACTTTTCTCAAAAAGCAGGGTTAATAGCCAGTCTGAGGGATGGGTAATATTCTAAATTGTCTGTTTTCCTGAAAAGAAAAGCATATAATGTACTTAGAATCATAGAATCATTTTGGTTGGAAGAGACCTTAGGATCATCAAGTCCAACCATAACCTAAATCTAGCACTAAGCCATGTGCCCAAGAACCTTGTCTATATACTTTTTAAACACCTTCAGGGATGGTGACTCCACCAATTCCCTGGGCAGCCTGTTCCGTGAAGAATTTTTTCCTAATATCCAATCTGAACCTTCCCTGGTGCAACTTGGGGCTATTTCCTCTTGTCCTATCACTTGCCTTGTGGCTTGGTCTCTGTGAATATTCAAGTTCTCAGGTTCAACCTGTTTTTCAGGAAAAGTACATTTTAAACATGTGCTTTTGAGTAGTGGAGTCACAAGTTATGCCTTATGTGTTGTGAAAGCACTTGATGAAGTAGAAAGGTTTGTTGGAAATATTTTCCAGACATTCAATAAAAATCTTTTAAATGATCCAAAAAATTTGTATCTCCACTAAGGCGCTGGCCATGGGAAGAAGCTTATTTAAAGTTTGCACTTGGATGGTGGACTTTCCAGAAAAATAAACTTCCTAAAATTCTCTTTTCCCATTATGTTGTCCTACTACTTTCCTTTAGCTGATCTTGCCTAATCTCTAAGAAGCAGCTACAGCCTGTGAATGTAAACAGAGAAAAGAACTACATGAATTATTGTTTTATGTGTTTTTTAGTGAAATGAGTGACATCTGTGCAATATAAATGAATTGCCATTCATATTGAACATTCTTTGCTACTCTGTTTCAGGATAAATTTCTAAATGGGTATAAAATGTCAACCCTGTCTAATCAAACTCTTGCTATCACCTTCAGAATGATTACTTAGGTCCTGCACCTGGGTCAGGGTAACCCCTGGTATCAATACAGGCTGGTGGATGAAGGGATTGAGAGCAGCCCTGCCAAGAAGAACGTGGGGTACTGACGGACAGAAGATTGGACATGAGCTGGCGATATGTGCTTGCAGCCCAGAAGGCTAATTGTATCTTGGGCTGCATCAAAAAGCGTGGCCAGCAGGTTCAGAGAGGTGTTTCTGACCCGCTACTGTGCTCTGGTAAGGCCCTAGTTGGAGTACTACATCCAGCTCTGGAGCCCTTAGTACAGAAAAGACATGGAACTCTGTTGGAGCGGGGCTGGAGTAGGCCACCAAGATGATCAGAGAGCTGGAACACTTCTCCTATGAGGAAAGGCTGAGAGAATTGTGGTTGTTCAGCCTAGAGAAGAGAAGGCTTCAGGGAGACCTTATTGCAACCTTTCAGGGACTTAAAAGGGGCCAATAAGAAAGATGGGGACAGACCTTTTACCAGGGCCTGTTACCACAGGACAAGGGGTAATGGTTTTAAACAAAAAGAGGAGAGATTCAGGCAAGACATGAGGAAGAAATTTTTTACAATGAGAGTGGTAAGATACTGGAAGAGGTTGCTCAGAAAGGTGGTAGATGCCTCATCCCTGGAAAAATTCAAGACCAGGCTGGACAGGGCTCTGAGCAACCTGATCTAGTTGAAGATGTCCCTGCTCATTGCAGGGAGGTTGGACTAGATGACCTTTGAAGGTCCCTTTCAATCCAAACTATTCTATGGCTCTACTTGGGGAACAATTGCAGTTCTTCCCCTTTCCTTTCTTCTTCTGCCTATTTCCCTCTGAGTTTTAGATGAAGTATTGATAAAAATGAAGGACTAAACCACCCGTGGGTTAAAGGTGCTTTTGAGGAGCTTAGGGATGGATTGCCCAAACTCATGGTGGTGCTGGTCTGGAAGCTACAATGAGCTTGGCTCCTACTGTGCTATGGAACATGAATCAATAAGTGGAGAGCTGATGCAGTCTGCTCAGTGACTGTGGGAGACCAAGCTACACTTGCCCTGCTGAAATATCCTTTCCTTAGACTAAGAGATTAATCCACCTCCACTTAATCATTTTGTGAGACAACCCCAAATATTTTAGCAGTGGTGGTTTTTAGTGACACTTTTTTCCTACAGCTGCATTCAGGTTGCAGCAGCCCTGCTCTTGCATGAAGTTGGGTGTTCTGAACTTTCATTGACATCAGGAGTGATTTCAAGTGTCTGCAGGCATTTGGTAAGATAAACTTCCCAATTCCTATCAGCTTTTCTAAAAGTGATCAGACTGTGCTTGAAGCTATGAATATTCACTAGTGAGGCACTGAGTATATTCTAAAAATGCACATCTCTTCTTTGCAAAAAAAAAAGCAATAACATCACTTTGTGAAATGTCCTGAGTTATCTGAAAAATATTTCTATTCTTTCTGTCTTTATAAAGATGTTTTTAACCAGAAGAAAGAAAACCAAACCAAAAAAACAAAACAAAAACAAACAAACAAAACCAAAAAAACCCCACCAAAATGTAACCAAATCCAAGAGTGAGTTTCCAAATGTGGCTCATTGTATGGCTGCCTGAATGCTGGTGCTGGCAGGAGGGGGAAGCAAAGGTATGAACAGCCAAGACAGCAAGGGTGGGACCACTGTTTTTGACGTCAACCTACAGACCCCCACAACCCACTCATTTAAAATAGTTATGAAACTTGAAGATACAACTTCAGGATAGCACTAAGGAGACATAACCACAGGCTGAAAGAGGCAGTTCTGTTTTGCTGCTCACTCCTGCAATGCCATGTGCTCTATTGCCTCCTGTGTTCCAACATGAGTACTTAGATGACCCCACTGGGCACCTGTTCAGGCACCTCACTCAGCAAAGACACAGAACATCTACAAGAAAATGAATAACCTTCTGCTTTGATTTCCTGAGGCAGAGTGTTATGGGTGCAGAGCAAAGCAAGGGAGTATGAACATGCAGCATGGAACACATGGATTAATTTATGGACAGTGGAAAACTGTGACAGATTAAGCTGTAGAGTAAAATGTGGGCTGAGGGCCTAGCTCTGTATTTTAATCAAAGAAAGAGATTCAATTTGAGTGTCCCACTTGCCATTAATAAATGCAGTTACCTAATTATTGGCTAATTTGAAGAACGAGTTGGTATGCATGTGAGTGACAACTAGGAAAAAAACAGTTTGGTTTTAACTGTGCTATATTTTTGACAGATTGAATGTCAGAGTTAAGTGGTTGTGGTTTTTTATTGTTCATATCCCTCCTTCTTGAATACATATATTCTTTTTATGGACTTGCATTTATGCACACCACATGTGTGGGACTTGGAAGATGCTCACATGCATTATTTCAGTACACACTCTAGTTTTAGGTTGACTTAAATATATAAGAGTTTCCTGCTTATCCCTAGCTACTACAGTTAAAATGGAAAAGATGTTAGACTTGAGGATTAAATTCTGTAGTTCACAGTGGATCTGAACAATTTGTCTATTTTTATTGTTACTAAAGATGAAAACATGAGGGAATTCTTCATATTAGTGTTGTGCTAGAATTCCTTTGTACAGACTTCTTGCTTGGGCTTGTTTTGTACAGGAGAGGCTTTTGCTGGACATTTGGTCTTCAGTGTGTAGTGTAAGGTTTTCTCTTTAGAGATTATTAGCACCTTTTTACATTCTGTCTATATAAACTATACAAGCAGATGGACAATTTTGTCTGCTTTAATTGTCTTTAATTTAGCCTAAGTTTGGTTGCTAGCCAAGTAGCCATCACCTGTGGATCAGACTTGGCAGCCCTTTTGTTTCTCAGCCAGATATTTTGTTCACAGGATTATTTCCTTTTGAAAGGCCACACCAAAGTACAGCTGAAAAGCAAATAAAACACACTACTGGATTTCAAATAATAAAGAACTGCTGAACATGTACTTTCTCTTGTTTTGGCCTTTTTAGGATTGTTATTCAGTGCTTTTATTGGCATAGCTGCCAAAGACTAGGACATAAACAATTAGCTGGAAATCATCCCCCCTTTTTTTTTTTTTCCCTTTCCCTGCGCACAGGAAGTTTAACACAGTACATCCCGTTCTCTTAGGATGAACCTCTGCTTTGCTTATTGTTCTTCATTTTCTTAAATAATAATAATTAGCGTGTCATAGGCTAGGAACAGTTATATGACACAAAAACATTGATGTAATAAAAAAAATAAGCTTGTAGTATTGACTGTAAAGCACCCTGGATTGGATCCAACTCCTCTGTTACTTACAGCAGTCTAATTTTGTTGGAGTGACATGTCCTGCCTCTTGTTTACAATCACTGAAGCTGAGTGAGAGGTCTCATATTTTCACTGTACAGTTGTCCCTGAGGGCGTTTTGCTCTCCCTGCCCATTGTAGGGCAGTTAGGAGTGTGTCTGAAAGAGATGGTTAGGAAATAGGGACAACCTAATGAAGCATTTGCTCATCTAAATCAGAGCTATTCTGTCTGATGTGACTGCTTTGTGTCATCAGAAGATCACTCAGTGTTGGACTGAATCTCAAAGGTCCTGTCACACTTGTGTTAGATCACTCAGTCTGGGTGACATAGTGTAAACTGATTGAAATAAAGAAAGGGATCTGGGCTTTACACTGAAAAGGCGATTAATTATTGACATCTATTTGAACAGTGGGTTAAAAGTGATATCTCCATGATATGCAGCAAGACAGGGACAGAGAACTAACTCCAAGAAGACCTGACTTCACTCAAGGAAATTACTATTTTAGATGCCTATCATTATTAATTTTATTGCTTGAAACAGGCCTTGTGTAGGAACAGTTTAAACAATAAAAGTTTTTCTCCTTTTTTTCTTTTATATTCCTAGCTTATAACTTAGAATATTAAAAATAGAATAAGTCCCCCTGAATGTGACTCAAATCTACCATAGTGGTGGCATTGAACTCATAAAATATTTTACTTTTTTGTCTTGGGCAATCTTCACAGAATCACTGAATGTTAGGGCTTGGAAGGGACCTCAAAAGATCATCTAGTCCAATCCTCCACTAAAGCCACAGCTCCGGAAAGCAAGATGTCATGTATAGCTGTTCTAGGCAACAGGTCCTACAGATAGTACTAAACAAATCTTCCATCCAGGAACAGATTCTGTAAGGCAGCTTTTATACTGGTCAGCATGCTATACCTCAGTAACAGCTTTGTGTGTTTCACTCCTTTTTCAAGTAGGCCTGTAAAGATTCATTATGATCCTTGTTTTACTAACCCTAACCTTTTCTACCTGTGTTGGTCTTACATTTTGTTCCACTAGTCCAGATGTCACTATCTCTCTTTTATTACACTCCTGTGACCCACTGTAGCTCCCTGGAGTCCACCTTTCCCTGGCCTGGCAGAAGCACTGCCATTGCCTGTCCAACTTGGGGATGACTTGCTCCTCCTTGCTTTGCCTCACTCTGACAGCAGGTTAATAAAGCTTCTTAACTGTCTCTGAACCAGGGTACTCAGAACTCTGTTTTCATAGAATAACAGCAAAGGTGGTTAGAAGGGACCTCTTAAAGCCCAGCCTTTCCCTGAAAGGGGGATTATTACCACTACTACTTCTGATTTGTGAAAACCGTCAAGGATGAAGATTTCACAGTCCCTCTGAATACTACAGGTAACCTTCTCCAGCACTTCATGGATCTCTTAGGGGTTTTGGTGTTTTTTCAAGTGGTGACTTTTTTTTTTTTTTTGGAGGGGGGAAGCAGGGGTGGAGGGCTGGTTTGTGTGTGTGTGTTTTAAGTTTTCCTAGCATCTCAATGGGCAGCTTGTGGTTCTGGTCCATATTTAGCTTGATTACCACTACTCAGAAGAGTTTCACTTTGTTGTCATGTGTAACTGCCCATCAGGCAGTAGTAGAAGCTCAATATGGAGCCATTGACAATGGATCATCATGGAACATGCAAAGGTGTACCTAAACTAATTTATTTGGTTTATGTATTTTGGCTGAGACAAGCTTATGTTTCTACTCCAGGGTGTCTTGTCTATGTAGTACAAACAATTCTTAAAAATTTTTTATTTGTCTAGCTTACTTGCAGCCCAACAATGTCTTTGAACCATTCAAACCCTGTTTCTGCTATAGAAAACTAAGATTTTTGGCTAAGAGAGTGCTAGTAAGGAATGTTTAAGGACAAAATCTCTGATAAATATGTTTTCTTCAGAGGAAAGAACCTGGAGCAGGTAAAACTATTTTGTCTAAACTATTGTTTTGTGGGGGTGGTTTCTTGCCCAGGAATGGAACTTTAAAAGGCAGAATTGTCTGCAAGAACAACCTAAGGCAGGTGGAAGATTTCTGTTATTAGCTGCATTCACACTGAGATACTTGGACTTATACAACAATTTTAAAGTGTTTCTTCTATAGTCCTGGTCTCAAGGTTTATAAACCCTTCCTTTCACTAACTTGTGCATTTGCTCTTACCAACAAAGGGCCACTTCTTGGAAGAGTGTGCCTTGCTTTACTATAGTTCTTCTGCCAGTGGGGTCAATGAGTTAAATCATCTGGGAAAGAAGCAAAGATCTTTCAGTGCTGTCCTGAACTCCTTCCATTACAGAAGCACCAATACATGGTAACTGTCATAAAAGCCCATTGTAACTTAAAAAGCTTCTCGAATTAGTCAATCTTTTCTCCATTTATCCCAGAAGATGGAATTGGCCACAATGGAAGAGAAAACCTTAAATGGGTCAGTTATTTACAGTGCATTTGGCTTTCTTTTGTGTCTGAAAAAGATTTTTATTTAGTTTTTATATGATTAAAATAAAAGACAGAAGAATCTGTCAGGGGAAAGAACCCAGGATTTTAGGTAACTTCTTTTAGCAACATAAAAATGATATAGAAGCAAGGCTACCAGATATTTAAGTCTTGCTGGAACAAACACAATTTTAAAAGTAATTTCTAAGCTGTTTAGTAGTCTGCTCTTTCCCCAGATTCCTGTTTTCACACCTCGTTATTGACATAAGGATGTGGCTGGGGTCAGTAGCAATTTGGGAAAGAAAGCAGAACAAATTTCCTGATCGCCATGTGATAGTACATCTGTCACTTCAGTTTAAGCCAGCATCTGAAGCTACTGCATTTGTAGGCATTTGGCCAGATTCTGATATAACTGGCATCAGTTTTAGTCTTGTGTGACTATTCTGTAAATCAGGGTATTTCCAGTCTAGTCAGCCATGTAAGAGGAGAATAAGGCTTGTTTTTACTAGGTCAGCCTTTTTGTATAATGTTTGTAGTCTCTTGGCACTTCAGCTTAGTCTCATAGTTGCTTCTTATCTGTTGCAATTAACCTCCTTGAACTCTTTCTCTGCAGTGTCCCAGTTTGCTCAAATGTTGGGTGTAGAAGATGGGACTCTATCACTTGTGATCTGTATCTTGAGGCACCATTATAATCTGCTATTTTGAAGGTTGTATTTTATGGGCTTCAAGCAAAATTTTAATATAAGGAGGCTTTATTACAAGTGATTAAAAGTTGTAGATAAAATGTTCATATGCAGTAAGAGAAGTGTTCTAATAAACAGCCTAATCATGACTTTAATTCAAACAAGTAGTTGCGGTGCATAATCCCCATAAGTCTGCCAACTGTCTGTGATCCAGGATGTCTGTCCTGACTAGGACTGAATTTGTTGGGGAGTTGTGGGGAGATAGCAAAAAAAAAAAAAAAAAATCACTGTTGTGATATCTGTTAATACGAAACTGTGTGTTGTAACATACGTTAACTGGGTACAACCCCATCAGAAAACCAAGTCCAAGAATCAGGCTTTCCATATTGAAAATCAAGTCAGTCTAATTGGACAGGTGAAATCTACATGCCAGAAATAAACTAGATTATCTCTGAAAAACCCAAGTGGGATAATTCAACTAATTCCAAACAATTTGGTTCAATAGATTTGATTAATCAAATAAATTAGAAAGTATAACTCCTTTGGAAGTGAAATAGTTGAGAATAAACAGACTTATAATGCCATAAAATATCCCAAGGTGGTTAGTGCTCCTGTTAATTAGATTTCCATGGGAAAATTTGGACCAATAGCCCTTGTAGAGCTATTGGCCAGGTCAGTAACATTGCTTGTGCTGATCAATGCAGTACAAACATTTATAACAGTCAGTCCTTATGTGGCACTGCTGTCTGAATTTTAAATGTTAAATGATGAAGAATGGCAAAATGTGATGATAGGAATGTTTCTAAAGGCATAAAATTGCACATGACAGAAACTGTCATGTCAGAACACAATAAATCACAGAGTGGTCTGTGATTTTGTGAATGCCTCTTTGAGTGTGATGTCCTTTTAGTTCAATCACAAATTAGGCCATTTTTTTTTTTCTCAATGTATGTTTTTACTTATTCTGTAACTAAAATAGACCAATGCAAATCTCTGAGAGTTTTGCTATGGCTCTGTGCGGGTGCAGCTGTTTTTCATGTGTTGCAGTGAGAGGCAGAGATCGCAGGAACTATTTCACTGATCACCATGTTATCTTCGCACTGTGTATTTCATACTTTCTTGTTTTATCATTCCTAAGAAGTAATTTTATAAGTTCTTAGGGTAAGCAACATAGCTATTGAGACATTCAGTTAATTCAGAGGTTTTTCTTCCAAGTTATTTTGTGTGCTATTCTATGTGCTATTAGTGCTATGATACTGTATGTATTTTGCATAGTCTTCTATATGGAGATAACCATAGCCCTACTTGTAGTTTTTTGGTGAACAGGAAAGCCACATGATCATCTTCATTCTCATTGATACTACATATTAAAAAGTCTTGAGATCGTTGCCAAAGGGTGAAGCTACTTGTTTCTCTTTTTTTTGCTTTGTTTTGTTACTGCTGGTTTCAGATTTCTGAGCAATTAATGGTTCAAATCCTTAGTCTTTTCACTGCAATCAAGTAACTGTGTATCTCTTACAAACAAAAGCTAAGCTTTTTGTATCCCCTCATCTGTTCAGGAGCTGGCACCCTAAGGAAAAGTGCAGTCGAAAGTCTCAATATTTGACATTCATATTTGTTTGTAGTCAGTATCACCTTTTTTTTTTTTCTTAAAGTATGTATTGATTTTCATTTAAACATGAACACATTAAGTCTACTCACAGGAAAACTACGTTTTATTTAGAATGTAATTTTGACAATTGAAAATGCTTTGAGTGCTGTATTCAGGACTCAAACTGGTCTCTGTCCATTTAAAGTATTTTTTTTCTCTGCCTGTTGTCTTTCAACTTTCCCATCAGCAATCACTGTTGGTAGCTGTGGGCCAAATGGTCCAAAGCTAATCCTGTAAGGAATCAGAGGCTGAATTGCTAGCAAATATTAATCTGGATGTGCTTTCCCCATATGCAGTATCCTAGGTACATTGCATGCAGATCAATTTGGAATTCAGGGCATTTCAGCAGGTTTTCTAAGTGTCTTTAGGGTGCAGCTAACTTGTGACATCTTTGGACACCTACAACGGGAGGATGGAAATTTTTGGATGGATTCTAGGAGGTGAGTTTACTGTCTTGGCAGAGCAAGATCAAAGGGATGAGAACTGGTATGCCCTTGTCCTTCTGGTGACTCTGAGGATGACAGTAAGACTACACATCCAGGGTTTAGTACAGATCTGAAGAGGAAGGAAGAGGAAATCACCAGGGAGCATAACAAATATAGTCCATTTTCACATGATCAGGAAAGCTTTTTCATGTGATTACTACCGTCATTTGGAGTCTGGGCTATCTGCCATCAAAAAACATAATTTGTACTCCAGTAATCTTATTTTTTTTATATGTGCAAGGAACTCTGGCAGGTTTCCCATAGAGTAGTTCTGAGGAAATATGAAGGAATTTCAGTTAGACAAACTGAACTTGGATAAGCTCACAGCTTTTCCAGAGGAAAAAGAAAGGGGGAGAAAAACTTGCTAAAACAAATGAAAAAATGGTGCAAAGTCATAGACAGAAACAGTGAAAACAGGTATTTAAGGAGCAATGAGGTTGGAAGCCTCAGTGAACAATTATAGAACCCTGATTTTGTCTTTTTGTGTTCAGAGGAAAAGAATTTGTAGTAGCAGGAAGATTATAAATTAAAAGATCACTGAAATAGGAAAAAAAAATTATAGATTTTTGTTCATGGCATTCACAAAAAAACATTATTTCTGTGAGGCTAGCTGAAATATTTTAGTCCCCTCATTTTCCAGCTCTGTGATGTGTGACTGAGACATAAAACTTCATTAAAACTACAAAAAAAAAAAGATGAAACACAAAACCTGCTACTTGTGATTGGAAAAGTATTTGTCTCAACATGTGAAGTTGATAGTGGAAGACTATTTTTGGTAAAAATCAGTGGAGAAGAACAAGCAATTTTTCCTCCTCTAGTTCTTTGATATCTTTCTTTTTGCCAACTTAAAATTAATTTTTCTTTAATGTTCTTGATCAAATCACTTCTATATGAACAGTAGTCAAAATGGTTTAGGTTTGCTAAGTTGAGAAAGTTAACAGTACCTCAGCCTATAGCATATATACATAATTTGTTATTTTACCATTCTGGCTAAAGTGATTGTGAGGTTCAGTGCCTTCTTTTTATAAATGTACTCAATAGTCATAATGCAACTTAAAGGACAGGAGTCTTTCATCAGTGCGTCAATAATTCCTCATGGTCCTGCTCATTTCTGAGTTCGTCCATATATCTGGATTCCACACAGATACAACCCAAAGCCTTTTGAAGTGAGCAGAAGTCTTGTTAGTGGCAAAATCGCAATCCCAGTCTTGGAAAAAAAAAAAAAGGTTGAATGAATGAAGAACATTGTTAAATGTTTAACTTTGTGTATAAAGATTTAGTCTCAGGGAGGATATTACCATTTCAGTTCTTATTCAGAATGAACACTGAAAATAACAAGAAATATTCTTTCAAATATTTTAATATTCAAAAAGTTTCAAAGGAATGACAGATATTTTGCCTTGCTTAAAATGATTTTCTGTTTTTTCAAATTGGTTTCAGGAGAAACTAGACTGGAAGTTAAGGTTTCCATTCTTCAGAAAATGTCAGCTTTGGTTCAAATCAGAACTGAATTCTGAAGTTTCAGATTTGCATTAGAAAGAAGAAATACTAATTTAGAACAATTAAAAAATCCTTTCAAGAAGTAGAAAGTTTTATCTTTATCATGTTCATAGATAAAACCTAATCTTAAAATATTTAGGTGTTGTATACAGAAGTCACAGTAAGAGCTAATTGTAAACACAACCCAAACTCATTTTATAGATATCAAAGCTGATAATTTTTTTTTTTTGCTAAGCTGTTAGTTTTAAGACTAACCATGTGTTTGTTTTACTAACCTGATTAGGCCCAATCAATCCCATTCTCTCTATTATTTTTCCTGAAACAGGAACTACTTTTGTAACATCTCATTTAAATGGCAATAGGCTGATTTTCCATTATCTGAGTATTTCCATCCTCTGAACTCCTCCTCTTCATTATTCACAACTTACTTGCCTTCATTAGTGATTAAAAACTAACCAACCAGACAAACAAAAACGAGTCTCCCTTATTTACATTTGTGCTCTGGTTTCAACTAACCTTAGTTTTCAAATATATTTTATGTGACCTTATTATCCTCTGGAGAACAAATAGATGTTTTACATGGAACTTGATTTGTCACTTTTTTTTTTTTTTTTTTTCCCTCCTGCATGTTCTGATTCTTGCTCAAGACTGCATGGTTTTGTTATTGTTAGGACCCCTTGTGCATTTGCTTAAGCACAGAATGAAAACCACATCTATCAGACAAAATAATTTACTCCACTGCATTTGTTAAGTCCCAATACTAAATTACTCATAATTACATATTATGTGTTTCTTATAGGGTTAGAACTTATTGGTGTGTCTGATTTTTGCATGAAGCACATTGCATTACTTGTGTTTAGGCATTTAAATTGTTTTTTGATACCTGTGTTTTTAGAAGACAGACAGAAAGCAACTCATCTCCAGTTATGTCTAGCTGTGGAGAAGCGCAATTCTTTCAGGATTTTTCCATGTTTTTTTGTAGTCACTTATTCAGGCTGTGAATGAAGGCATATGAAGTACAAAGTTAAAAGAAAAGTGCTATATGGCAGTATACTGACACTTTACAGAGAACAGATAAAATATAGTAATTTCTGAGCACTTGCCCAAAGGTAAAACTCACAGCTCAGAGAAATATGAGGTGAGGTTTTCCTTTTAAGTATTGTGAATACTAGAATAAAATACAGTGGGAAGAAAGATTCTCAGGCTATCTCTGCTTAGTAAACGTAAACAGCGTTTTATCTGTATATGGAAATTTTTGGAAAGTGTACTGTTTAACAGAATAAAACTTAATTTCTTACATTTTCAGTTACTGAAAGTACATCTTAGACTTAGGAAAACAGAGAAAATACTAACGAATTGTGTAAAATTATACAGGGGGTTATCCAGGAGCTATCCAGGGATACCGTCTGGAGATCCAGAATTATCCAGAAGTTCCCTCTGAGAGATGTAGTGCTGTATTTGGATGTAAGTTAGACAGTCAGGTTTTGATTGTGGCCTTGTCCCATTTCCTGGTACTTAACTAAATGAATCTGGAAGTGTTCTGAATATTTCAGTTCTTCTGGATTTGCAGTCAAAACCTTAGGAATCGCAGAGTTTTATGTTTTCCACTTAGATATTGTACATAACCAAGGCTCATGTGCAAGTCCAGATGCAGGTGATGGCTATTTCAAAAACCTAACTGAGCTATAAGGAAGTGAAACCTCCAAGAAATCATTATACTGATTTTAGTAATTATGAACGTTTTCATCCCAGTTATGCATCACTTGAAATAATACCATAAGACTCATATACCTCCACTTTTTCCATGAAAAAGGTAGTAGAGAATATTTTATTTAAAGCTTTTAGTTAATTTTTCAGAGATTTCCCATTACATGACATTCCTTCCATTCTTCTCCCTAATTCTCAGCTCTGTTGATACCACTAATTTGCCTCCCCAAAGATTTCCACATCCTTCTTTGGTCTGCTTTAACTCAGCAAAAGAGCATAAACATTCCCAGTCATTTGGTGGATTTGTTTGTTTGTTTGTTTTTTGCCTATGGGGTTTTCTATGTTTTTAACAAAGGCAGCAAACAACCTGGTTCTCAATGGTTGCCTGATGAGCTGATACAAAGCAAGCAGTGGAGGAGAGAAAAGGTGAGAAGAGGCAGGAGGAACTGTACCTTTCAACAGTGGTGTTGAGCTGTTGCACCGTAGTGTGACCACAGACTTCTGCTTCCTTTACATTAGGGGCATATTTATGGCAGCAAAAGCATTGCTGTGGGCTATGCAGGGCCACCAGGACCCTGGCTATGAATGCAAGCAATGCACAGTGAAGTTTGTGGTCTAGTACTGGTTCTAGTCAAACTAAACTCTCCATCTTTTTGCTCCAGTCATGCTTGGGGCTAAAGTGAAAGACATAATTTTTGTTTGGTGTTATGCAAAGACTTCTTAAACGATGGTGTGTATGTGCAGCTGCTAATCTAAGATAAGCATATAGGAATGCATTTGTTACAGTATGCACCTCTATGCAATAGTATCTAAAGAGAGGTTAATAACAGAGCTGGAATTTGGCTGAAGGGTTTTGATAATATTAAAAATGTTGAGAGGAATATGCACAGTAAGACATCTTTAGATCGTAGTATGACTGAATTGCAGCATTAGTGATCAATCATTCTTGCAGCCTAGTCAGACCTATATCCATTAGTAGTTGGAAAAGCAAAGAGAGTGCCTGCATCCTGAAAAGTACTCCCAGGGCCTTAGTTTAAAAGAAAAGAAAAAAAAGAAAATCTGACAAGAAAGGGAAAATATGTAAATACAAATATTTTGGAGTACACAAATGATGTCATGTTGATTCTAATAGGGATGTTTTTCTTCTTTATCTCTTAAAATATCTTATTTTCCATATCTGATAATTAAAGGGACACTTTTATTTTTCCTGTGAATTTTCCGATATGTTGCAATGTCATCTTGGAAAAATCAACCTTAACTCTAATGGATTTATTTTAATTAATGCTTTAATATAAATATTTTTCCAGAAAAACTGCAGACCTTTCTCAGCTTCTGCTCCAAAGAACCAATGTTAGGTCTAAGGTTTACTCTCAGACTAGGCTGGATTATTTTCCCTGTATTGATTTTACCACTGATGTTGTATGCAAGCACGCTGGCTAGCCCTTGACTTCATAATTTTAACCAGAACAGTGTAGAAACAAAGCAAATATATTATTATTAATTGTTTTTTGTAAAGTACATTGGCATATGCTATATTTGGATAGAAGCCAAGCACATAGACAGACTTGCCTATTGCCTATTTCTGCTTTCAGCTAGAGAAATAATTTGAAGAGGCATATTATTGTTCAGATAAGCAACCAAATGTTTGGATTGCTATCCGCAGCTTAGATGAACTAACCAAAGTTAGTTGAAAATTGGCTACAAATCTCACAGGAGTTGGAATCCCATTGTGGTTTCTGGTATTCTATCTTGGCAGAAAGATGAAAATAATAATAAAAAAAGGCTTACCCAAAAATGTCTGTCTTCCAAAATATTTCTGTTTGGTTCCGCAAACTGTTCTTGATTTTGAACATGCAAATTTCTGCCAATCATAGTCTTGCCTAACAAGACCATTGCTGGACTATGAGTTGTCACACTGATTTTGATAGGTAGACTTCCCAGCAAGGGGAGGCTGATAAAATAACATCTATTTTCTAAAGATAACTTGCCAAGAATTTCAGATCATGACATATCCTGCAATTCTGTCGGCTTATTGAAACCACAGCATTGAGTGAGAAGGGTAACTATGCCTATTGTGTGATATGGCATTTACACAACATTGGGTTTTGCCAGTAAAGGAGAGGTTCAGTAGAGCCATTTATAAATTAAATAAGTTATTTTGTAACATTAGCGTCTTCTTCTCTAGCTCAGAAGTAGTCCACATATTGATTTCAATTGGTTTTAGGCTTCAAACAGTTTTCCTTTTCTTTGTAGACGAGAAACTCTTAAAAATTATTTTAAAAGATTTGACACCAGCGAGGCTAATCTTCTTGCCAAGATGTACCAGAAACTTTATTTGAATAATTTCAAAATTGAAAACAAAAGAAGCAGATGAGAGTGCATTTTAATTTATTTACCTTAAAAAATAAATCTGAAAGTGGTAAAACACCAATGTTTAGACAATATTTTATTTTCTAAGGCCACAGGTTGTTACAGTGAAGCACATCTAAAGCACATGATGTCCTCTCAGAGGTGCCAGCATCCTTTGGCTCCACTTTTGATGAAGATCTTCAGGTGCCTTAGAGAACTTCTGAAGTGATGCTTTGTTTATTGTCCTTACAACAAGAGGGCAGACATTGGTGAATCAGGACCATCTTCTGTTTATGCCTTAGTGCTCATGAAATTGTGTGTATTTAACAGTGTTTTTATTACCTGTGTATAATGCCAAGACATCATTCAGCAGGCAGTAGTCTAGGGAACCATTGTGTTATATCACTGCCCTAATTTATAGAGGTCAAGATCTTGTGCTGTCTGTCCCCAGAACAAGTAATTGTCACACAAACTGGCACAGATTGAGTGAGCTGAACTTCAGACAGCATCATTAATTTAGGTAAGCAGTACTCATCAAATTAATGAAGCATAATTGCCTTTTTTTTTTTCCTTTGAGCATGGAACACTGGCCATTATTCCTATACTAACCTTTAAAGAGTCTTTATGCTTTATAGAAATATGAAAGTTATTTTTTCAAATAAATTCTTATCGTACTGCTGATGAAGGACTGGTCAAAATATAATTTTGTACCTTTCTCAGTTGGAAATAAAGATTATTATGGCCAAATGTATCAAAAAAATAATGACAGCTCATTTTGTACATCATGAAAGGCACTTCTTAACTTGATGGTTCCTTAGTGAGGCTGCTTGACCTTATAAAAATAATCAGGTAGTTAATGTACCAGCACTGTCTCAATTTCAGGACATGAAGCTATTACTGTCAATACTGCTTGAAACAGGACATCTTCACTTGGAGCTTCTAACTAATACTGGAGACTCAAGCCTGGAAACTAGATTTCTTTAGGGTTAAGAGTATATCTAGGTAATGTGAAGCAACATTTGACCAAAAACCCCACTCCCAAGGTCTGCATCCCAGTCCTTTTTTACACTAGAGGCCAGAAGGCAAGATATCACAGTATCAGAGTATGTTTGGGATTGGAAGGGACCTCAAGAGATCACCTAGTCCAATCCCCCTGCTGGAGCAGGAACACCTAGGTGAGGTTGCACAGGAACATGTCCAGGTGGGTTTTGAATGTCTCCAGAGAAGGAGACTCCACAACCTCCCTGGGCAGCCTGTTCCAGTGTCTGTCCCCCTCACTGAGAAGAAGTTTCTTCTCAAATTTAAGTGGAACCTCTTGTGTTCCAGCTTGATCCCATTACCCCTTGTCCTATCATTGTTTGCCACCGAGAAGAGCCTGGCTCTATCCTTGTGGCACTCACCCTTTATATATTTATAAACGTTAATAAGGTCACCCCTCAGTCTCCTCTTCTCCAAACTAAAGAGACCCAGCTCCCTCAGCCTTTCCTCATAAGGGAGGTGCTCCACTCCCTTAATCATCTTTGTTGCCCTGTGCTGGACCCTCTCCAGCAGTTCCCTGTCCTTCTTGAACTGAGGGGCCCAGAACTGGACACTATATTCCAGATGTGGTCTCACCAGGGCGGAGTAGAGGGGAAGGAGAACCTCTCTTGATCTACTAACCACCCTCCTTGCAATACACCCCAGGATGCCATTGGACTTCCTGGCCAATGCATAGTTTATCATATCCCTTGTGTCAGTTGTTTGCATAGACATTCACACTGACAGCAAATTACTTGATATAGTGTACAGGATTTCTTTAAGGATTCTTAAAAGAAGAATTCTTAAGGATGGAGTGTTTCAGCTAAAATTTAGAGACAATACTAAAATATGCTGAGTTTTCTACAAGGATGTTACTTCATTCACAAATGTTTTTGTTTCCCCGGATTCCTAAGTTCAAAACACATTCCATGAAGCAAAAGGAAGCTTAGACACTGATCTTATTACAGATTTTTCCCCGAGAAGGTAGCACAGCATTCACAAGCTCTTCTTCATGTTTCACATATCCAGACATCCTTACAGCAACCTAACATGATGTCAACTGCCTTGGGCTGCAGATGGAAATACCGCTTAAAATTTATATGAAATCAGGTTTGTCTGAATTTGGCCTGGGATTCAATGCCCGAAGAGCTGGGGATTGGTG
The DNA here is from genome assembly GCF_964273445.1 of Streptopelia decaocto. Classification (NCBI taxonomy): domain Eukaryota; kingdom Metazoa; phylum Chordata; class Aves; order Columbiformes; family Columbidae; genus Streptopelia; species Streptopelia decaocto. The sequence continues at coordinate 134,287,156 of NC_138655.1, read as the reverse complement.
TATAATGGAACTGAGAGGGGGAAAAAAATGGAAACAAAGTGTCTGATAGCTTATCATTTTTTACTTGCTTTGTTCTTTTGAAACCTTGAATTAACAGCCTGGAACTCATGTGATCTTTTTTGTTTCACAGAGATGTTTCTCCAGCACAGAAAAAAATATGTTGCCAAAGTAGTGAGGAAATTATAAATCATTAATTTTCTGTCCTCGGTGGATAAGTGGAAGATGCAGGTTATCAAATCTTCACTCTAAGAGTATTTAATTTATTTAAAATTTAGCGATGATTAAAAACAAAAATACTAAATGAACTTTAAAGGTCCCTTCCAACCCCAAACTATTCTATGATTCTAATTATAAAAAGGTATCTCTTTAGCAATTGGGAAAAGTTTGTAGTTGTAGCAATTGGACACGGTTTGTAGTGTTTTCTGGGTGTAATCTTGTATTTCAACTGTTTGGTGCACTGAGATTCTCCTATATGTATACTGACAACATATGGGTGAGAAAGTAACATTTTAACCAGAACAGTGTAGAAACAAAGCAAATATATTATTATTAATTGTTTTTTGTAAAGTACATTGGCATATGCTATATTTGGATAGAAGCCAAGCACTGATGTTTTCAATACCTTTTGCAAATTGTTGCCTTAGAATATATTAACATGTATGGATGTGGACAGGAATGGACTATCCCAAGGCTGGAAACCCTCTGCCTGTGTTAGTGCACAAATGGTATACCCTGAGGTGTTAAACCCTGACTCTTGGAGGTTATCAGCCTGTCTCAGGGGTTGCTGGTTTGATTGGAGCTGTCCTAACAGCCTCTGTAGCAGGTTGGCTGGTGTCCATCCGGCATGGAGCATCAGAACGAGTCTATATCTGTTTGTGATGGTCCTTGTAAATATACTCAGATTTTCTTAGGCTTTGGGTTTTCTGAAAGGCATAGCGATTTCTGGCTCTACTATATCAGATTATGTCAAATAAACATATATGTAAATATATACATTTATGAAACCATACAAATATGCATGTGTGACAGGATGTGATAAATTGCAAGATTAGAATATTGGTTTGTTGAATTACATATATGATATATGGAAAACTTGCTATCTTGAAAAAGAGCAGCTGTAGTGTTTTTTGTTAACAGATGCACACCATGCTAGTAGGAGTTTTTCCATCAGAATAATCAGTAAGAAGGAAGAAATACTACCTGTACTAGCAGTTTTTTCCTAATTCTGTTTATTATGATTTAATTGAATAAGGACAGAAAAGCAACTTAAAGCACTGTATACTTGAGGGTAGTTTGTTCCTCAGAAGAAATTTTAGGGATACATCTCTAGGTTTCTACATATGTATCAGGTCTCTGGGTTCAAATTTAGTAGAAGTTAAACTGGCTTTGATCATGAGGACTTGATCAGCATGTTAGTGCTGATACATAAACATATAGACTTTTTTGACTTTGGATTACAGTCAACACTCTTCTTTAGATTAAGATCTCCAGAGTTGATTCTTTGTTTAAAATGCTTCTGAAGGGATTTAGGGGTTGTACAGTTGCCAGTGTGCCTATTACAGGCTATTTTCAGGAGTAATGTCCTACCATTTAGGTTACTACGTCTGTTCTGTGCTCATTTTACCAGTTAGCTTTGTACAACACATGTGAATCTGTACAGCAAACCAGTTGGCTGTGAGGAACTCATGTCCACACAGTGCATTTTTTTTAATGGTTTGCTTCTGGGTAGTTCTAGACTGATCCCTTAGGCTGAACATCTGATACAGGATGGAGCATATTGGGTACCCTGCTGGAGAACATCTTCTAGCTTATTTTGTCAGAAAGAAATCCAATTCATGGGATGATTTTGCAGTACAAAGGAAAATGCAGGAAACAGGCATGATTGGGAGATCTACTTCTATAGTAGAGTCCTTGATTTGAATAACAAATGTGGATGTACCTGCAGCCCTACACAACTCTCTCTCCATGTTGCAAATGGGGATCTGTGTGATAATGGCTCTTTTCAGTGTTTGGTTTCTTTTTTTTTTTTTTTTTTTTTTTTTTAAATATATGTATATTTTCTCTATTCCAAATACATCAGAGAAGCTTGGCAGGAAGTAGTTTCTGATTCCACAAAGTATTTTGTGATTGTAAATTTCCTTTTTCCACCACCCAGGATAAGGCTGGCATCTTTTAAATATCTTAATGAAAAACTAGGTTAAGGGAGAGAGACTCTCTGAAAACTGCTAGCAGTGTATTTTCTTCTGAGAAAGGTTGGTCTCCTGAGAAAACTTTAAGTTCCAGTGAGTGAATTTGGCAATTTCGACAAAAATGCTTTATCAGCTTAACTTTCCATTGCAGGTTAATTATGTTGATAAATGAACTTTGTGAAACAAAGTTGAGTTTTTGTTACAATTCTGAGTCTTGACTCACAAAAAAAAAAAAAACAAACACAAAAACCCATTTATTAAATATTTAATACATAATTATGATTAAGTATTTAATATATAGCCATATAGTATTAGTCAGTGATGAGTATGGAGCCTTTCATTAGGAAAAACATGTCTCTAAAAAGAAATAAATTTGTTTGTAAATTTTCTCCTAAAGAATGTATCATGTAACAGAACCAGAAGAGAAAATCTACACTATTTGTATAATCTCTGAAAAGGGTTATGCCATTTTTGCTTGTCTTTGCCTAGATTTTTTCTTAGCACATGCAGAGTGCTTTACATTTGATATGTAGAATGACTGGTAATTCTTTTGCTCATTGTATGTGAGAATCAATAAATGCAGAGCTGAACACATTCAGTAAGGAAGTTAATTGTTAGATCTTCTTTGTTATTTGCTTTTTGTTGTTCTGTTGGCGATTTTTACCCCACTAAACTATTGGCACTGATAATATGCAACACTGAACACAATTTGTCTAGTAGTTTGATTACTGAGGGCCTCTTCTATAAATAAAAGTGTTAATTCATGGCACTAGCTACTCCCTCATAAAGGAAAAGTGTTGAAGATTTTATAGTTGGAACTTCACTATTTCTCATTCTGGCCTTTGTTGCTCCTGCCTGTGCTTACCACGGAGCTTACTGCTATTAAGGAATATTTCAAAGGAAGTGGCAATACAAACGGAATGCTCCACATATGTTTGAACTTCAGTGGTTAAAACTAGAAGTGCACATTTTATGGACTGATCCTCCTCCATATATTTGACCTAACAATAAACAAAACCAAAACCAATTTCTGTTCCTTTGAGATGCTAATAAGTACTCTTGACCCTTTATTTCAGCAGGCATTTGTACTGCACAGGTAGTGAAGAGATGATGCCTATACTCTTTTCTGTTACAGGGCCACGCATTTAAAAAAATACATGCAATAATTAAATGGCATTGTCTAGATCTTTAAGCAACAAATAGTTGAACCTTGACTTTGAATTGCTTTGCCACACCTTATTTGAGTATATGGCTTCTGTATCTGTGCTCTCTCCAGTATGGCACAATGGATTGTTGGTCCCTGCTGCTCATGAAGTGCAGACACTGATGAAGATCGCTACATGCCTAGAGTAAGAGGCATGTGTGAACGTGCTGTCAACCAGGATTATTCTGAGTTGGATACCTTCTGATTCAAGAGCTGTTCACCCTCTTCAGAGCAGATGACCAGGTGATGATCTGAAAGAATGTTCTAAATCATTGAGTTAGAGAATGGCAACTTCTCCTTTCCCAATAGGTATGGGAAAGGCTGTGGATTTATGGAGGAGAAATGTCAATAGAAAAGTTTCAAAAGAGCCACAGGCTGCCAAGATGTTAAGATAGTGTATGTTTGTGTTTTTCTCAGAAGTTTCTTCTCTGTGTTGCACTGTAGATAATGCATTGGCACAGAATGGAGCTGAAAGCTTCTGGTTATATGGTTTATTTAAGACAATTTTGTTGTATTGGCTTGGAATGAACTGAGAAGACACGTATTAGAAATTGCAATGTTTTAGATGATTTGGACTAAGAATTCAGCTAAACTAAACAGAAAAGATCCAGCTGAGGAACTTGCATGTTTTCTTTTGCTAATGAGATCTGTGTACTCAGACAAGTCCACTGATGTGTTTGGAGCCTCAGGGCTTTCTTTGGCCAAGCCCTTTGTAGCAGTATAAACTGAAATCAATCTCAATACAGCAGGGAAAGTTGACAGGAGTGTGATTAAGTAGGGTATTGACTAAGCGAACGTCTTTGGGGCATATTAAAATGACCACAGGAACCTCTGGTTGCTTGGTCACAGTCGTCTTTAGGCAAACACTGTTTAGGAGAAAATATTCTGTCTTTTTCTTCCCTTGGTTTACATTGGTTCATCAGTGTATCTCTTATCCTTGCTGCCTTCATTAGCACCCATGCTGTGAAGTGATTACTATAGGTGAGGAGATTAAAATCTTCCTTGTTAGGTTTCAAGTGCACCTTGAGAAATGCTTCTTGCACTTCAGAAATCTTTTTAATTAAAGCCTCTGAAACCTGTATTTACTCTTTAAATTCAACAATTAGCAGCTGTAGTGAGATGTAGGCCCTTTCACAGGAGAATGGCTGAACTACGGGAGGGAGGACAGAGCTTTGAAAAGATTCCATATGCCCTAAGAGGGCAAGGGCTAATTTGCTACTGATGGAGCTTTCTGAAGCAGTACAGGCCACTTAGCTGCATTAGTTTTAACAGCCTTAATGCATCTAAATCTGCTGTAGCAATAACCAGACAATGCTTGTGACTTCCAATGTCCTTGTTATGGCACACTCAGTGGAGAAGATATTCAGTTCAGACATACAATGTGCTGTGGATCAGCTCTTGTAACAAGATGATTAGTTCCTGAAAGGCGTAACAAATGACTCAAAAATGCGCTGGAAGGTCATGTTAAAACCTGCTTGAAATTGGTGCATTTAAGATACTGGCACATGATTTGTACCACCTACAGCCTTTTCATGAATAGGTAAAATAGATGTCACCTGCAGCACCATGAGGGAGGGATGTTTTCTCTCTGTTCTGAGATAAATTGTATCAGTAGAGAAGACAGTTTTTAGAAATCCTATATGCTTGTATCAAGACTGCAAATTAGCTGTTAATTTGCACTATATTTACATCCTTGCTATAGAAAAGTCCTGGAATATATCTAAATGAGGGCAGTTTCCTCCATGCTCTACTTCAGTATTACCTTAAGAGCAAGGATTGCACCACAGAGTGCCAGTGACTGACAGCGAGGAGAGGAAGGCAAGAGAGCACTGTGGGTGCATCAGTACTCCTGCACCTCCTCTGCTTCTCTGTGTGTGGTGCAAAGACTTTTATACCCATAGTAACATGATTTTTGGTATTTCAGGAAATGGTGCTCTCTGTGAACTGTTTCTCAATGTACTGTGGAGAAATGTGTCTGTTTGCCTTTTGTGCAACTGTTGCCTGGTAGATTTAGAATAGCATGAAACTACGGGTAAAATTGGAGTGAAGAGACAGCTGGTGCAGTTTTTCATAGCTGAAGGAAATCTTCATTGTTTACCACTATGTATTGCATCTGTCATTTTATTTTTTGATTCCAAAGAATAGAAAGATGCTGCAATGTGTCTCTAGCTACTCTACCATTTTATTTATAATAAACCAAATAACTTTGTGGTATTTCAGTGTATTAGACATGCAAATTAGCCTATTTACAATAATGCATTTCAACCCTTTTCTTGCTGTGGTGGTCCACGCTTTACTGGTTGTAATCCATACTACATTCCCTTATAAATATGTATTTTGTGTAAATTGCTATAGTTTTAGGGGAAAAAAAATGAAGTTTCTGCTTGCTTCCTTAAAATATGTTACTCAGAAATTAAAACAAAGCAGTTCTCTGAATTATCATCTGACCTCACACAAGGAAAGGAAGAGTTTTACATAAAGAGTTTTACATAAAATGTGCATCATTAGAACTGGCTGTCAGTGGCAGAAGTGAAACTACGATATATCTCTTCAACATGACATTCAGAGCAGCTTCTTTTGGCAGTTGCTACCTTACAACCACCCAGTTTCATACACTTGTTGACACATCATTAAATATCTATTGTTGTTAGTAATCTGTCACTGTAGAAATCGATGGATAAGCTTTGCTGATGCTGTGTTTATCCTGCAAAGCAAAAGCATGTAACAAAACAAGAACCTAAAAAATGTTGCATTGTGCAGTATAATTATTAATTCCAAAGCAGATTGCTGGAGCAAGAATTGCAAGTTAGAAATGGATCTGGTAGAATGTACAGTCTGAATTCTGAAATGCTCTTGTTTTAAACTGTCAGTACTGCATAATACAGGAAATTATTTTTATCTGTTTGAATAAAGTGATTGTTCTCGGTGCTCTCATTTAAACCAAAGTTATTCTAAGTACTAGTTGTTGGGATGAAGATACTTCTTAGCACACCATTTGAAAACTATGGTTTGGGATGTTATTCTGCAAACTGCTTTTGCTCCATGGAAGAATATTCTTTACCTTTGCATAAAGTACTGGCTACATAATAATTTATTACACCTTCTGAAATATAGCCACTGAAAAGATGTTTTCTGCCCTAAATCTAGCCAGCATGAAAGCAAAACAAGGGACAACATCAATATACAAATTTATAGGTGTAAGCTACTGAAGACATATATAGCAGAAATTAGCAGCAGTTATGCAGCTATCAAAAATTTATAGGAAGGACCTGCTTTTTCAGGTTGGATATTGGGAAAAATTTCTTCACGGAATGGGTTGTGAAGCAATGGGACAGGCTGCCCAGGGAAGTGGCAGAGTTACCATCCCTAGAGGTGTTTAAAAGACATGTAGATGAGGTTCCTAGAGGCATGGTTTAGTGACTGTGTTAGGTTATGATTGGACTTGATGATCTTGAGGGTCACTTCTAACCAAAATGATTCTATGTTTCTATACAGCAGGTAATGCCAAGAATAAAAGTAATCTCCTTGAAAAAAACATCCCAAGGCTTTTCCAGAGAAAAGAAGTTGACTACTGGTAGTCTTTTCCTTACTGTACTTAATCTCTAATAGTTCTTTATTATTATATGCTAGAAATCAGAAAGCTGTTAGTATCTGATTTAACAGCACTTAGCTTGGGCTTTTCACTTGTTCTACTATAAGAAATAGTGCTTCTTTCAATTCCAAAGCAAAAACTGAGGGGCAAGGATTGAGCAGCAAGTCATAGGTAATATAATAAAGTCCATCCTTTTTGTGAAAGGATGAAGTGCATCTCTGGTGAAGCTCTGCAACTGCAGAGCTCCCATGAAGATAAGTGGGAAATCTGTTTGTGTTAGTTTCATTTGAGGGAGAGCAGTAGAACCTATAGTATTTGGAAATCTAATGCAACTTCTTCTGGCCTTTAGACAGTCTTACTAGATAGAATCATTAGGTTGGAAAATACCCTTAAGATCATTGAGTGCCACCATTAACATAATGCTACAGAGTCCACCACTAAACTATGTCCCCTATATGACGGTGACTAGTAACTGAGCTGATTTTGAGGCCAGTCCTTCTGCACTCTTAATATCAGGGCAAGAAATGTTGCACATATTGCTTTCCAGAGCCTTCCCTATTGAGGGCTAGATATTACTCAACTTCTGCAGGAATCCTACTCATAGTTCCTTGCTGTAAGTATCACCCAGAAACCCATTAGCTTAGTGCAGGGCATAGGGTTGGGCACTCTTTTTTGATCAGGCACCACATGGGAACAAATCAGACAATTCCTGCCCTAACCTCTGGAAACAGGCAAGCCCAGATTTTCAAATGTCAGAAAAACGTGCAGAGACTTTGCTACAGAGGGGATGGTGCAGGAATTTCAAATTTATGGGGAAACTAAAAGAGTGGGTAGTTTCACTGATTGCGATGTTTTCTGCATCTACGTACTGCTGTCCTTAGTGCTTCCCTGTCAGGGGTGAGCACAGCCAGCTCACAGTTCCCCTGCAGTGGTGCAATTATGTCCTATATCAACTATGCCCAGCTTTGAGATGTGCTGAACCTGGAGCTTTTCCTTTAGCTGCAGATATAAGGCCTTAAGGCAGCAAGTGTCTTGGTGCAGATGTGACTGTCCAAAATGGCTGCCCAAATTTGAAAATGTTGATTATCCTTTATTATAATCATATCATAACCTAGTTTGACTTCTGCTTTGATATTTAAAGGTGAGAAAAAGCTGCCACAAAAGTTAAGTGTAACATTTCTAATTTCTTCTTGTTTATAGATTGACCTTAAAAATATAACAACTCAAAGCAGCATTTTTTTATCAGAAAACAAATGGCAACAACTTAAAAAGAGGCATGAAGCTAGAAAGAAAACAAATATTTAGCTCTGTAACCAAATACATTGACAGTGTATGTTAGCTGGATGTTTATTTCCATTTACTCATATATCTGTGTTGTTTTGGTTTTTTTCTCAAAATTATAGGAAATAAAAATCTACTTATTCCTCAATAAAAGTACTCTGTCTCCTTAACAGATGTGGGACAGATGATCCGTCCCAGTTGTCCAAATTGAAATTAGTAAAGGAAAGAAACATGAGAGAAAGGTAGGGCTGGGAAAAGGAAGAAAATGCAGTAAACAACTAAAGAACATGCAATGTGAAAATAAAAATTGACGAGGGTAGTGAGAAGAATAAAGAAGGGAAGGATAAGTGAGAATATTAATGAAAGTTGAAAAGGGTGATTTAAAGCAAATGGAGACATAAAAATGTCTAGACAAGTGAGAAAAGGCCAGGAAGTAAACAAAAAGTAAAAGCAGTTTGCCCTAAAGGTGGATTTTCAAAGGGAAAATGTGTAATTAACTAGAATTAATAAAAGTTGGACTATTAGATCTTAACATCTCCGTCATCTTTTTAATGGTGGTTGTTTCATCATAAGACAAAGAGCTCATTAGAAGTTCTCTGGTTAAAGTTGTGCTGGTTTTAGCACATGTTACTTGGTCAAAGACAAATATTTCATAGAAAGAGACATAATGTGACAAAATATTGTTTAGAATTTGGGGTAGAAAAAAGAGAAGTGTGGAAAGTCCTTAGCTGAAAGACGAGAGTACAACTCACTGGTATGTTAAGACCTGTCCTGGAGATGGGGGATTTGAAATTATCTATCACAAACTGAACATGTCTCTTAACTGCTGGGCTGCTGGTTTTCCTATGAAATTGCCTTTCTGCTTGGTTTTGTTTTGTGCTATTTTGCCTTTCACACAAAACATATGGAAAGGTTAGATGCAAACAAAGCTTTAAAATACGTGGTGTTTTGGTTTTTTTTTTTTTTTTTTGTGTGTGTGTGTAGTGAGTTTTGGTGGGGTTTTTTGTTTGTTTGGTTTGGTTTTGTATCTTTGGGTTTTCTTCTGTGCAGATGAATGAGAATTCCCATAGTTTCATCAGTTGTACATAAAGCATCATCAGGATATGTTTTTGGTAGATATTCTTTGCCACAATTTGAGTCTAGAGGTGCTTTGCTTATGTGCTCTATTTGAAAACCATGGAGTACTTCACACACTGACATCAGTGATTAGCACCTTAGCATGGGAAGCAGTGTTTGGAAACCACTCTGGTTTTTGCCTCCCCTTAGATATTGAACTCTCTTTGTTTCTCATTATTCCACTTTTCCAGTCCAAAGCATCTTTTTTTTTTTTTTTTCCTACAACTAATTTTTTTTTTTTTTTTTTCTGTAGTCAACACCTTTTTTTCTTTATGCCTTTATTTCGAATTTAACAAACACTCTAGTTTAATTCTTTGCCTTTCACGGTTCCCGCAGGACAGGAGGCTGGGGAAATGAATGCTCCTTGTTATCCCTTTTGTGAGTTTGTCAACCGCTCTCTTTGGTCACAAACGTTTTGTCTCAGCCTTCTTTTTGTTGTATAAAAGAACCAGTTTTGCCTGTATGCATTATGTGTGTGTGTGTGTGTCTATATAGGTGAATACACACACAAATATGTATACAATATTTGTGAATTTAAATGTCTCTCATGGTAATTCTCCGCTAATAGTCTGCAGTATTTGTTTTTTTGGAGAGTGAAGTAAATGCTTTGAACTTGTTTTGCTTTCACTGGAGTTACTAGAAGGGACACATACAGATTTGGCTGACCTTCAAAACATTACCAAAACCCTTTTAATTACTATCATTCTGTCACCACCCATGGGGTGTTACCTTCTAGCAGAGAGGGTGCGTCGTGGTTAGCTTTTGTTTGAATGCTATTAATAGGGAAAGTACAGAAAGAGATGAGTATGTATGAACTCTTGAGTATGGTACACATACATGGGAGTGTGCAAAGTTTCCCATTGTCAGACCCATTGTTTCCCAAGCAGAAACATTTGTTTATGATCGGAATAATAAGTATATTTGGGCAGTCCTCTGTCTGAGGAACATGTGTGAGACATAAGTGCAAAGCCAAATAGAAGTGTTATTTGAAGCCTCAAAATAGACTTGAATATGCATTTACAAAAGGGTGTTTTGAAACATCCTTTGTCCCAACAAAGTCTTTCAGTCTCAGTAGCTCAAAGAGCTAGCAGTCAGGGTTTTGCAGACTCTGACTTTATTGTATTATTTTTCTGTACATTTCGAGAGCATGTTATATTCTATGGCAGGAATCGCAACATACTACTTTGACATTGTGGTGATGAAAACTTGCTTTTTTTGAGTAAAACCCATAACTTTGTTTACTTGAGTAATGAACAAAATACTGGGTGTTTAGCTTGTTCTAGTTCAACACGGAGCTGCTTCATTTTCAAAGCTTCTAGTGGCTGAGTGGGAGGCTGCCAGGTGGAGAAGCACAGCAAACCTTCTTCATTTTGAACTAGCTTGCAGAAGTCTTGCATCAAATCATAGTGCTCTTGCATTGCATTATTGAGTAATTAGGTGACCATGTTGCATAGTGAAATGGAGCTACATGTGCAAAGTAATATCCAGCTTCCAGGGAAATGGTCAGGAACTGCATGCCTGGTTTTTAGGTGGATTGCTTCCTCTTATCATCATGCAGGAGGACTCTGGGTTTACTCTGCTCTAAGCAGAGTTTCTCAAAAACTTCCAAATGGTGTTTCTCTTGGTGGTAGTACCCCACAGAATGAAATAGTTTCTTAAGGATTGGTCCTGCTTGATTTAAGGTAGGTAGAAGCATCCGGGAAGAGAAAGCTGAGGATGAAAGGCTGATACATACAAAAGAAAAAGGCATGTGTATCAGAGCTCCTGAACCACTTAAAATCTTACAATGCATAAAACAGCACCAGTTGCAAGGCAGTTTATAAATACTCTCACTGAAACTTATAATTAGAGGTTACACAAGGGCAGGTAACACTTCAGAAACAGGTAAGACATCAGACCCAACATGCCTGCTCACTGAAATGGAACGGCCTCAGGCTCTCCTGAGATCATTCCAGAGCAACTCCCCAGATTAAGTTAGAGGACTTTCCTTCACCTCTGTGCATGTTTGTCCTTTAAGAAAATGAAATGTTTTTCTCCCTTTTCAAACTTCTGATTTTCTGAAAGCACCAAATCTCTTCACATTATTTAAAATGTTTTTAAAATTGGCAAAATCACTTCTCAGACTTGGTGAAAAAAAGAAAAAAAAATCTCCTTTCTGCATTTGGTCTTTACTGGTTGGTGTGCTTATTAGCATTCTTGTTCTCACACCGTGTTCTCTCAGTGACAGCACTTGCCCTCACCTCAGCTGCGAAAATTTAGCTGTATGCTTTTTCTGTATGCTTTTTGACAGCTGCCATGGAGGCTTTACAGTTAGAGGCATTTGAAATCACCTGCCAGCATTTTGCATTGATGGCTTGTAAATCAGCCTAATACTAAAATACTTGCACTTTGCACCCCTTTGATTGCTCTGAGGTCTCCCAGCACTGTGTACAAATGTGAATTTAGCATCATGATCCCATCGTTAAGGGGTAAACTACGTGACTCACCTGCCTAAGCTGATGCAGCATGTCACCTGCAGAATTGCTAATCTAATTTAAACTGATTGAAACAGATAAAAATGTCCTTCTCATTCACTTTTAATCTTTTCATTTTTTTAATCTCTTTTTGGGTAATTGGTGAACCCATCAGAACAGTTTCCTTGGCTGCTGTCACCATTTTTTTTTTTTTTTTTTTTTCCGGCATGAGTGAAACACAGGATTCCTTTAGCATGAGGAGGAGATGAAGGTGGCTTCATCTGAGGAGGTCAGTTTGGGAGCAAGCTGCTCCTCTCCTCCCCAGTGGACAGAGAGGAGAGTATGGCTTTGGCACCTGGTGGAGGGGCACGGATGATGAAGGGTGAAAACCCTGAGTAAAGCAGAGCCTGTTCCCTGGCTGTAACTTGTTTCATCAACTGCACACATTTGAAACGCAGTCATCGAATTTGATAGTACAAGGTGAGGGACCTGTAATTCCACATAAATTTCTTGGAGATTAAGTGGAAGTGGGAATGCTGGGGTGGATAATCCCGTTTCTCCTTTGCTTTTTTTGAACAATACCTTCACCAACTAACAGATTTTGCAAGTGTATCAGAAATAGACTCTCAGGGTGAGATTTTACATGCCAGCTGCCCTGATCTGACACAAATCTATAATTCTTCTTACAACTTAGTCTTTGGCCAGGTTAGTGAGCTAAACCTGTCTGAGCTACTGGAAGCAGGGGGGCTGCACCACCAGGGGTGGGAAGAGAGTGGGATCACCCCATATGGCTGGCAGCAAGACGTTCAATCCATGAAATGCCATTCTCATTCCTGAGCTGTGGAAAGGAGCAATAGGCAGTTTGCAAAGATGTATACAATCATTTTAATGATACAGCTTTTCTGAAGGAAACCCCACATGCACTGAGAGTCCCCCCCACCCATAACCTCTAGCCACATGTTACCACCTGCATAGCATCTCTGAAGTTGTGTCGGTTCAACTGTTTATAAGCATGTGAAGTGAATGGACCAAAGAATCAACCAGGCTGGAAAATAATCCAGTAAAAAATGTTATACTTAACCCTAATCAGTTCCTGGTTAAAAATTAGGTTTCCTATTGTTACCTTCACTATTTCTGCACAACAATATTTTATTTTTCTACCTTTCCTCCCATTCTCATAACTATTATGATCCAATTATTTTTCTTTTACTTGAATAATTGCAATTTTTTTTTTTTTTCTAAATATTTGTGCACCAGGAAATAACAGATTTAAATTCTTGTCATTCCCCCTTCCACATGTGTTCGTCTAGGGCTGTATGGGAGCAGACTGAGGCTATGCCTGCCTGTCAGTAACTGTGTGGGTGAAATTGTCTGTGTGGCATTTCTTTGTACCTATTTAGAGTGACTCCTTTCCTGGGAAGGCTCATTATTCCCAACCATCTGATAGTCCCAGTCTGAAATGAGTGTTTTAAGTAGTCTGGGTGATAGGCCCAGAAATGTGGTTTTGATGTGAATAATCTAGTTGCTTTTTAATACCAATAATCTATAGGAAACATATATCAGTAACTACAGCGACTGGGAATGTGGTGGTGCTTAAATGAATAATAATGCAGGATATCTACATCTACAAAGGAGGTAATATGTTTCTTACTGTATTTTCTGGACTTATTTCACTATGAATGAGACCATTTGCATTTTTCAGCACTACTTGATGGGTATATTTCAAAAGAAAACTGTGAATTTCAGAGAAATTCTGCCTTTTTTGTCAAAACATGGTGATGTTCGACACATTGTTGTGACCTTGTACTAAAACTTTCTTTGATTTCACATCCATGTTTTTCATATTATCATGTTTCATGCTAACACAGATTCGATAGCCTGTGAAAGGCAGGATTGTCTTAGTAGATGTGTTCACAGAAGTCTTTCTAGATGGGCTTTTTATTTTACTCCCAGCATAAATGCAATCCTGTTCTTCTTTTATGCTTACTATACTATTCTAGAAGATGATCCCATCTTCTTAAACCTACACTATCCCCAAAATGGCAAAATTTTGTAGCAGATTTGCTAAATGTGCTAATTTAATTCTCATTATGAATTTACTTTTAGATGCCAAGGCTGTTCCACATAACATACAGTTAATATGTAGAATACAATGCCATGAGCAGTACTGGAAATAAATATTTTTAAACATCAAAACCAAATAGTTTTGACTCTTTAAACCAGACCAAACCTTAGATCTTTATTCTATGAAAATATGTGTTCATACTCCTGCTGATGTAAGGATTCCTATATGCCATAGTTATCCTTGCTCTCTGCTCATTCTCTAGTGGGATTTTTTTCTCAAGCAGAGTCAGGAATTTTGTACATTGGCTGGAATTTCTAAATACATGACAGGTCTACAGACTGGCAGAAATCCAAATGCAACCACTAAATGTGAAAAGGTAGATTTTATTGTATTCCTTTAACAAATTTGTGCTTCCGCTTTGCATCAAATCTGCTATGTATACATAAGTTTATATGTGCCTCAGAGAGCTCAGCCTTGCAATGTTATACGGAGCATGCATGCATGTGTAAACCTGTGAAATCCTAAAGAAAGCCTGTGACAATTCTATATTCACCTGAGCCTTCTTATATAGATTAAGGGAAACAGAAATTTAGTTTATGAGATAAAGATATGTCGACCACTTAATCCAGTCTTCTAAAGGCTGAAGAGTTATCCAAAATGCCAGCATTTTTTTTTTTAATTTATTTTTTGTTATTCTTATTTGAAACAGATCTCTTTTGTTCCAGGATGCTGTATATTGATGTGACTGATCCAACTCAGTTACTTTGAAATGAGTATGTAATTATCCACACCCATACTAAGAGTGGGTTGAGTCTTTGACAGCCTTGTATTTTTTTTTTTTTTTTTAAACCATGTAACAATACCTAATTATTTCTCAAGCAATCTACTTGCAGTCTAAATTTAGGACTTGTTTCTCAAGCCAGATGTTCTCAGTAAAACTGAGAAACAGAGCTGATTTAGTGGTTTGGTGAACAGGAATAAAGATTTCCTAAATGTTAAATTTTGCACTGTTTGAAAACCAAATTTAATCCTCAAACAGTCCAGCCTTGCTCAGAGATAAGAATGATAAAACATCTGTAGAGTGGAATGGCAAAAAAAGGGCCTCAAAAATCTGAGGTCAAAAGTAATTTATCACAGAAGAACAATCACAGTTAATTTCTGGAAATTTGTCTCTCCAAGTAATGCTTAGATTGGGTAGGAGTAGTATTCTGAATTATTATTATGAAAACTATACTCAATCACTGAAAGTGATTATCTTTTAAACAAACCACAGTCTTGTTTAAACGACACAGGGCAATTCTGAAATGGGTTTCCATCCCAATATGGATTTCTATGGTTTACTTTTCCTGACAAGAACAGAATATGAACACATGCAGCATATAGTTTGTATATAATTGAATTAAAGTGTATTTTCAAAAGACAAAGGCTTCTTCCAGCATTTAGCAAGTCGAATAGATATGCAAGCAGTGTTCGCTTTATTTTCCAGAGACTGCTCAGCATGTACAGCTATAACACAAAATCTTGAAGCAAGAATTTTGCAGCTTGGTTTGCTAGTGTATCCACCACCACCAAAATAGTAATCAGCTATTGAGACAGGTGTGTACAAGGGAGGAGCACCAGCTGCTCAGGAATCACTGTACATCAGTTTCAACTCCTTGTGCCAGTTTTGTGACTAAGAGAAGGGCACAAAACAGTGCTCAGGTTCTCAAACCACAAGTGTGCTCCTTGTAGCAGAAACTGGAATAGCTCAAGACTCCTGCAGAGATACTCTTGTGTAATGAGCTTGCAAAAACAATAACAAAAACAAGCAAACAAAAAACCCACAAATAAACAAAACCAAAACAAAAAATAAAACCCCACCACACACACATAAACCTCTTTCAATTTCTGAACGAGGGCCATGGAATTAGTGGGGTAAACTTCACAACACAGACACGTTTCCTCAGAAAGGGAAAAATCACCATCTGTGGAAGTCTAAGAAGTCTTACACCTTTGCATTTGTATGTAAGGATGAGAGTAGGGCAGAGTATCTAAACCTCTGACTTACAAAAGTGCTATTCTGGACCATTTTTGTGAGGTGAATTTGTTTTCCCGGAATCACAGAATGTTGGGGATTGGAAGGAACCTTGAAAGATCATCTAGTCCAATTTTTTGTTTCTTTATTTTTAATTAGACCAGTTCTACAGCAGTCTAAATACCTACACAGGCTGTCCTGATGCCTGATATTTTCAGGCTTGGATTTGCTTACAATAAAGTGAAATTGGAAAGACAAACAAAAATATTTGCAGGTCTATTTTCGAAGGACTCGTGCTTAAGAATATGGAATCTGTCCTCATTACTTTAACAATATTCACAGGAAATTTAGTAAAAATTAATAGATTGTTGAGTTTTTATCTTCTTCTAAAGCTGTTTCCTACCCCTGTTTCTCTTTCAACCACAAAATCTTGCAAAATGAACCATCTTACATTATTGCATAGTTTTTCAGGAGTGCTTAGCATCTTGCACCTCACAACGATTTTTGCTTATTGAGGATAACACTACACCAAGGAAAATCTCTTTCTCTGCAAGGTATTTTTAGTCCTACAATGTTAATGAAGAGATGCTGAAATGATTAGAATCTGTACAGCTGAAATACCTGATATATTGAGTTTGCTACTCCTGTCTCTGCTACTTACCAATACAATAAATACTGGAGATGTGGACTATACAGCCAAGGCCATGAGGATCCACAGCTATTTTGGAAATAATTTGAGATGGTAACTGCTGATAATCTGCAGATAAACAAAGAATCATTGGGAATGGGTGTGTAATGTGGTCATGATCCGATTCTTCTCATACTCATAGTACATCCTATAGTAACAGCATACAATACTGCGAGGTACTCTAATCCCCTCTTAGGTCATATGGAGTCATGCTGCTGTGCATTGAGAGTGTGGATCTAGCTTAGTGCCAAACATGGATGACCAGCTACACCACATTTCTCTAAAGCAATAGTTCAGTAGTTAGTAGATGTGTCTTCTCTCAGGTTAGTTTATAGGGTTTGTTTGGTTGGTTGGTTTTAATTTTATGTAGCCAGTCTGGAATTGCTTATTTAAGTTCTGAAGTATGTGAAAGAATAAGTTGACTTTTATTTTAAACTAATAGCACTGAATGAAAGCAATCAGCTAGATCATTACTGCGTTTCAAAGGCAAGTTTAAAGTCACTCTGCATGGCTTTCTTCTCTAAATTTTAGAAGACAACACAGGAGATGTCTGCAGTTGAACTGACCATCTGATCTCTCTTAGCATCCCTGTGATATTTCTGTAAGCCTATGCTCACATACAGGCTCAGGAGAAGCACTGATACACACCAGGACACAGCTGTGCAGCCTGAGCAGCCTATGTATCCTGTATGTCCTCCTCCTAGGGAGGATAGATGGTGTTGGCCTTGCCTGGCAGCATTGTCATCTTGCATGTTGGGAGGTCAGAAGGTGTTGCCTGGTGTTGCCTTCATACAGCAAGGGCGCTGTGTGTGGACCTGCAGGCCGCCTGTACCTCAGTTTTGTGACCAGGCAGAGTTACTGTAGGCAAAGTGCGGGGCTCTGGCTTGGTCCCCAGCCTGGTCACTGACAATGAAGTGTAAATGATAACTTTGAGTCTAGGTTGCAAAATTCCCCTTCCTGAGTCTTGACTGTCTGTAGATTTATTCTGTCAATGAAAGCCAGCAGAACATAAAGTATACTAGCTGATCACTGCACTGAAAGTTCACTAACTCTGTCCTTTTGTTCTGACAGTTGTGAAGGACCTATTGTTCATTATTATACCTTCACTCTGCTGAACAGAATCCTTCTGTTCTAGTACCAGATATTCTGCTGGCTACCCATCACCAAATAGCCACGATATACTGAAGTTCTGGTTTATTTTATTTCCTGCTTCCATTTGAAGAATAACTAAATTGCTCTCTGTGAAATGTAAAATTTTGAGAAAGAAACCTTCCTTAGCTACTGTTGTTGGGATACCATGGAATGGGGTTCCATAACTCAGCTACTTAGGTTGGAAAAAATGAGGTATTTTATTTTTCTTTATTGAATAGTCACTCTTTCTGTAACAGGCTCCTAGAAGTTTATGACTATGTATTGACAAAACATTATAATTTTTTGTTGTTGTTGTTAATTGCTATCTGAAGTTCATAAGCTTGTGAAATTAGTACTTTCCCTCTCCCTCCTTTTTCTTAGTCTCTGCTGCACAAGAATTTAAGCTCCTTCTCCTCTCTTCCTTTGATAGACATTTATGTTACTATGGTGAGGAAAGCATGTAATATTTAGATCTATAAACTAAATATATCATAATCCATTTTAAGTACTATGCCAATAATTTGCTGGAGTACTTCATACTACAGCAAGTGTGATCTGCTTGCCCTAAACATACTCATACATACTTCACAAACATCGTAGGAGCTCAAGAAGGGAAAACAGCCCTGGTGTTAAACCAGTGCCCACTTCTCCTGAATCCAGAACTGGCCAAGTCTAAAATAGCATCCTTTCCCATTCCAGAAGTGCTTTTCTGGTAAATGTAAGGAAGAGGAGAGATCTTTCTAGGCTTCCACAAATTCTTCATTCTAGTAACTTTTTTTTTTTTTCCCCATAGTGGGTATATACACAACCAGCATGACTTACCTGATTTGGGTGATCATTTAAAACAAAAAGTAAAGGCAGAAAATAGTGATATTAAATGTGGAAAAACCCAGGAAATATAAAACAAAATTGGGACTCTGCAGAACACAGTGCTGAATTGTATATCATCACAGTGTGACAACAATCACTTATTGAAGGTTAGTCACTCATGAAGCTTCAAAATAAAACTGGAAATAGGTTTTTCATTTTTCTGACTTAATGGCTTGGATTCTATTAAAAGACACAGCTGGTTTATTGTGCTAGACTTTTTTTCTAGTATGTGTTTATAAACACTGGACACAGCATACATACATTATTTGGATGGCTGATCCCTTTAAGTTACAACCATACTCATAAATAATCTAATAAATAACCTTCTCAGTTAATGACCACTGAACATCTTAATACACTAAATACAGTCTCAGAATAATTTAGCCTTTCCTTTATACTAGTATGGTTAATCAGTGTACTGTGAGCTCAGAAATGTTCTTTCCAAGAGAACAGTCAAGAATAGTTTCAGGAGCATTCAGCTGATCTATTTGCACGCTTGGTCCAAGTATATGGAGAGTATCTGAGGGATCTGTGTCTTAAACGGTGTATAATATCACTTAGTAAAGGCTGGATTTATGACTGTGTTGCTGCCTTTTGTGCAAAGGCTTCCTAAGAAATCATCCTGTCACAATCTGCAGCAGCCTGGCAGTGAATCAGACCTTCAGTTTCTGGACAATTCTGGTGCAAAAGACCCACCAGTGCTTAGTTTGGTGTCAGTGCCTGCTGAGGTGACAGGTGACCTACTCTCCATGGATCCGCAGATTTTGCAGATTGTTGTCTTCAGAGTGAGCCAGCTCACTGCATAATCAAAGAGAAGGCAGGGGTTTGTTTTTGTTTTTGTTCCCCGCCCCCCCAGTTAATTTTCTTCTTAAATATCTTACTTTTATGTATTCAGGGTCCCTTAATTTAGTGGAAGGGAAGTGACAGGAGGGTACATCCCACCAGAGAGGGAGAAGTAGCCTGGCACTTTCAGCAGCACCTCCTTTGTGCCAGCTTAGCCCTGGTGTCTGACCTTGAACCTTGGCTCTGACCAGAGTGCTCTGCAAACTTCTCATGTGTTCTGTGTTATGGAGGCCTTTGCTAAACACTGAGAAAATAAATAGAGATGATGAGGTTGGATTTTGGGGACTTCCTTGTTAATCAGGAAAACTTGTGGTAAAGCTATGATGAGCTAAAATTGTGGTGCTCTAAAGGCAAAATTGTTTCCGTTCAGCATATTCCAACAGTCTGTGGGCAATAGTGTTTGCAGAATTCCACCCTATCTGAAGTTTTGATGGGCTGTTAAGTGTTGTTCATTTCATTTGATGTATTATTTTTGAGAGATAGCTGAAATATTAAATATTATTTTCTTATTTAACCTTCTGGTTAGGACTTCAGAAGTCTATCTTTCTAGTTTGCCAGTATTTAAACCCAGGAACATTGATGAATTTTGTGCCTAGTGAAAGCCGCTCAAACTGACAAAGCCAAGAAACAAGTACAGATTGTACTCTTGGACAGTAGGCATGGCAGTGCTCTTCAGAGAGATAACCAAAGGGAAAAAGAAATAAAAATGACATGGTTTTTAAAATACAGACTTTTTTTTCTGTTCTTGTCAGCATGACTTGGTTTATACCTGTGATTCTGGCAGTGTAAAAGGAAAGTATTGTTAAAGGTTGCTAAAAATCTCTAAATTTTGTCAAGCTTTTCTAAAAGAAAAACAGTAGTCTGCTTGGCTTTACAGAGTGTATCAAAACTCTGGTTCTTCTAGTATTTTTACAACAGTCTTGTGACCATGACTTCCAGTGAGCTAAGAAAAAAAAAGGTAGCTGTTTTGCGAGCTCTCTGCGCTTCTCATTACTAATTATTGACTGTTCGTAAATGTTGTATTGCAGTGTTTCCATTTTGTTTCTGTGCTAGTTCATTTCTCTTAAATGTTTCATGACTGTATTGTATTTACTGATAATATAAATGCATCTATAAGTGAAAGTTTTTTTTTTTTTTTTTTCCCTTTCAGGAATATATAAGCCTGCTATCAAAACCAGGATGTTCTAATTCATTATTCTGTGTCTATGCTGCATCAAAACCAAGTTAATTGTTCTAGTGCAAGTGTCTTTATGATTTCATTTGGTCAAACCCACCAGGAAAAATGATTGAATCAAGAATAGCAAAAGAAATAAGAACATGCTAGCTATGTATATCAAAACAGCACTTTATTTGCATGAAGATATTTCTCTGTATCAGATACTGGCAGTATGTCTATGTTTGTAGTCATGCATCTAAGACTAAATAATTACAGTGGAATGCTAAACTTCCAGACTTTGATCCTGATTTAACTGAAGTCAACTGAAGTTTTGCAAAGGGATGTAACCCCCTTTAAGCCCATTAATTTTTGAGTAATTAGAAACTGCTAAATCAGATCTCTCATAAAAAAAAAACCAACTCATATTTCCCAAACGTAGTGATCTAACAGCATATAATAAAAGCTTGTCTTGACCAACTAAATGTGAATCATGAGCAGGGGAAAAAATCTGTTAGGATTAGGTTTAGGCTTAGGTTTAGGTTGCTGTTTCAGGAGCAAAAGAGCTAATCCAGTGTAGCATTTCTATTGTGAAGGGGATGTGTTGTTCCACCTCTTCTTGTGCCTTTTCCTGCAGGTTGATTCCTGTGCCCTGCTCCCTTGTGGCTCTGGCACTTGCGCTTTGTGAAGCCACTCAACTCAACAGCTCAAGGGTTTTTTTTTAATATTTGTTTTGTTTGTTTGTTTGTTTGTTTTTCTGTGTTACTTTCCTGCCAGGTTAGCAAATTGATTTAATTCACAAAAGGGATCTGAGAAATAATAGAATGGATGTGAAGGAAGCAGAGAGACTGTGCAGACATGAGTCGGGGGGAAGCGCTTTTCCCACCAGCGGCTGCAAACTGTGAGGTTGCCCAAGCTGGCTGCTGTAAGCCCACCCCTCAACCAGCACTTGCCAATTGAGACCTTGCTCAACCACTCTTCCCTGATCAGGGCAAATCCTTTGGGGTGGTTATTACTGAAATGTAGTTTGGGTAGTGGGAGGTGATAACTGAAAGGCGGCTCAGGAATAGGCTTTCACCACAAAGATTTTGATGCAGTTCCCAAAGTGCTGGAGCTGCCTGTCTGGGCAGTTGCTGGCTGAGAGTTTAAACACAGCTGCTGCCTACACTCCTGTGAGATGAAAACTTTGCAGCTGTGTTTTCTGTTGAGTATCAGTTCCTGCTTAAAGAGCTCTCAGCTCTTGAAATCTGCTTTCATAGCCATGGAATTCTTAGATTTTTTTTTTTTTTCTTTTAAATATTAACTAAAGAAAATCTGTGCTCTTATAAAGGCTTTTGTGGAGTGAAAACAAGAATAAAAGAGAGCCAGATCCTCTTATCAGAAACAAGATACTATTTTCACAGTTATCTGAATAACTAGATTTTAAATATCGTTTAGGGTACATAAGACCCCTACAACTTCACTGATTTATTTGCAGCTATGAAACACCTTTCCAGTTTTCATGGTAACAAATATTACTATATTGTTCCCAGATACTTTATATATTTATTAATGTGTCTGAAGGGTTACATTGGGATGACCTTATGATTTTTGAACTAGAAACCCCCAGCCGCAGTCTGGTTTTCATAATATTTTAATACAAACCTTCAAGTTCCTGAAAGACTTATAAACTTAAAGCACTTCAGATAAAATGCCATGGATATCAGATAGTTTTTGAAAAAAACCTTTTTCACTGAAAAGATTTACTGAAAAGTAGTTAAGATGAAACATCTTCAGTCAACCCCATTCTTTGTGCCTTGAATTTCTGATATGTAAGTCAGGACAGTACTGTCTCAAAGGTTTCTCTGTGTGACATGGGTGCTGGAGTTGTGTGACCCAAGGACAGAGGCAGGAGATATAGTTCCTCATTTCAGACAGGAGAAATTTGGTAAGAAAACCAGCTATGTATGAAGCTCTCTCGAATTTAGAAGCATTCTCTTGCAGAAGAGATATGGCACCAAGGCCTGCAAATAGTTATGTGGAAGTCCATAGGGCAGTCAAGAAGGAACAGAATAGGAAATGACAAGGTTTGCAGTCATCAAGCTGCACAATTTTGGCAGCTTGAGGAATCACTGGCTTTGCAGTGCAGAACCTCTGACTGCAACCTTGAATGAAAACATAGATGGGGTTATTAAAAATCCAGGTGAGGGTCCTGGAAGGAGCTATAAGCACTGAGCAATGTGTTTTACACAAAGTGTGGGAAGTGCAGCTTATCACTTTGGTGAGAACATGCAGCCCATTGTAATTAGGCAGAAGGACTTGGATCTTAGAACAAAGTTTTGGCTCAAGATTTTGTTCTTGTTTGGTTTTGTGTGTGTGTGTGTTTTTGTTGTTGTTGTTGTTTTTTTTTTTTTTAATTTTATTTAATATCTACCGTAATAGTTTTACCTGGCCAAATGATTACTTTTGGCATTTGGTATGGGGAAGAGCTAAGGAATTTAAAATATTCAGCTACCCATGAGCTGTCCCAGTAAGCTGCTTGGAAACCTTCCTCACGAAGCATGTTTTAAGGTGTAACAGAGTCTACCAGTTTCTTGAAGTGTTTGAAGATCTTAAGGAAGATAAGAAGTAAGAATGCTTAGATATCGTCATTCCTTCATCTTACTGTTTATTTTTACAATCAGAATTAGTCTTGTTAAAAACTCCCTTGTTTAGCTTCAAAGCACAGTTATATCTTCTGCTTACTATAAACACTTTGACAGTAGGAAAGAAAAGACTGTAGGAACTTGCTGCCAGAAGCAAGACAAGTTGTTTCAACAAGACTATATTCATAATTATGATATTCCCCCTCTGTGACATTTAAGCATATCTCTCTAGGAGACAAAATGTTTTATAGGTTAATCAAAACCAAAGATGTCTCAATGTACACTTATAACATGTTAAAATTGTTTGGAATAGAAGCTGGGATTCTCTTTGTTCCTCAGTCCCAGGAGTCCCTGGTTGTCCCTGTAACAGTAGCAGTAAGGGGACTGTGCAGATGTGGCCTGGACAGATATGAAGTATAAAATGGGTTACTTACACTGACACGTGAAGTGTCGTAATTTATTTAGTATCCTTAATCCATGCTCTTTGTGTGCTGACTTGTGCATTCTTTTCACACACAGTTAAACATTTATGATTTCTACTGGAGAGAGAAGTGAATATGCAAATATAGACATTCTCATTAATTATCTGCATTTTTGTTTATGATTCAGTAGCCTCACAGCCAAGTATTGCAATTAATGTTTAATTAATATTGCTACATATTTCCTTTGGAAACAATAGCATAAAATAACATTTGTTTTTTATAGAACTACTAATTTTACAGTTATTTCAGGAATGCATCTAGTGACTGGAAGGACAAAGACTTGGCCTTTAAACTCTCTGCAGTGTCTTCAATTTAGAAATTTTTATCTGTAGGAGGGCAGAGGGACTGGAAAATTGTGCAGAGTTGATAGCACATTTTGATTTGACAGTGATGCTAGTACCATTTTTCTAGCTGTCATGTATATGCTAGAGCCATGCAATATTAAAACATCAAATCTTACCTACAGCTGATAGCCACATTGACTAGTATTTAAATGGAACATAAACAAATCACATGAACAATATGTATGAGGTGTAGAAATGAAATTGAAATCTCAGACATCGAACACTGAGTTCAAGGACACAAACAGTGCTGTGATGCAGTTTGGCCAATAAGAGTGAGAGAAATTATTGGGTGAATAATGTCTCATCAGTGATTCTGTCCTGAAAATAGTGAACTCCTCACATCCTGTCCAACGGAGTATATTATAGATCAGACAGCATTACTGATCTAAGCATTAACCAAGGATATGAAAGTTTGGTCTAGGTCTGACCACATATTACATAAACACATTTTTAAAAGATATTAACAAAAAAAAGTGATTTTTTTTCTCTCCTGACTTTTACTGATTTCTTTTGTACAATGGTTACAACACACCATGTAATGGCTATTGGAGGATTGTGAAAGTGGAAGTACAGTGTGTACAAACATGTGACTGAGAAAGAGAATGAAGGAGCAGCACCCTAATAAACTTCTTCCTGTATGGTTCATGAACTAGGTAGTTGTAGAGTACAGTATCATCCTCATTGCAG
This sequence comes from Streptopelia decaocto, assembly GCF_964273445.1. Lineage (NCBI taxonomy): Eukaryota > Metazoa > Chordata > Aves > Columbiformes > Columbidae > Streptopelia > Streptopelia decaocto. The sequence continues at coordinate 134,262,420 of NC_138655.1, read as the reverse complement.
TATTGTCACCACTGCTGTTGTATACAGTCTGCCTTTTTTATAAGTCTGCTTATACAATATGGAGCTTTGTCCCAAAAGAAGAAAAATGGAGAAGAGTCAAACACCAGTGATTATTTTCTGTCCTCGTTTCATCTCTGAACAGAGATGCTACAACTATTGCTGCTAGGTCAGCTCATGCCTTCAGGTGTTTATGCATTTGTCTCATTGTGGACAACAGAAGTGACAAGACAGCCAAGGGAAAGTCACAATTTCTTTTGCATGTAAAAATCCAGGTAGAAAGAACCTTAGGATCAAATACTGCTTTCCCAGGAGCCTGGTCTGTTTATGAGTCACAGCACCTTTAAGTCTGGCAGGTATCATTCACATTGCCCCATTACCTTGTTATAACATGCCACCGCAGCTCTATGCCTATGGCTAAAATTGCCATCTCACTGATTCCTTCCCCAGTTTTGGGGAAACATTATGCCTTCCAGGACAAATGGTAGGAAACAATCTCTCTTGTTCTATCAGAAAGAAGATCTTTGCAGTCTCTCTGCCCCTTGGCCTCTCCTGCCCATGGACATGTCAGAACAGGAGACCTCTGCATCGCCCAGTTGGCAGCATGGCTCACTGCCTGGGAAGCAAAGAGAACATGAGGAGCAGCTCTGAAGCTGGAGTACAGGTGTGAGTTTGTTTCAGAGCCCGAATTATGTTTTGGATGGTGGCCCCTGGCTATTAGCTTCTGTAGGCAAGTTTGTGCATGCATCAGGAGGAAAAAGGTAAAAAAGAGTGGTATGAGAGACAGGGAGCAAAGGAGGAGTGATGGTACAACCTGGCACAGGCTGCTCTGGCCGTGCAGGCAGATGTACTTCCAGGGGCTGATACTATGCTGGGCTCTGCTTGCCTGGGAGCCTGTCTTTCCTCCCACCTAGAAAAAAGGAAAGAGAGAAAGGTTTGGGACAAAGAACAGCCTAAAGAAGCCTTTGGAGATCACTGGTCATAAGTCTCTGTTGCCTGATTGTTCCCTTGCCTGTAGAAATAGGATTTCTTATGTTCTTTTCTGAGCGCATCCACTTATTTGCAAAGACACTATTATATCAGTTTGCCCCGCAGGTAGGACCACACTGAAAAGATTAATTCATTGGGTCAAAAGAGAAAGTGGTACTTCTTGATGAAGTTTATCTTGGAGTTTTACTGCCAGGAAAACAGGAATTGGTTATGCCAGCTGGGGATAAGCAGTTCTCTTTCTCTTCAAGTGGTCTCTTAAAAAGAAGTAGCACATGTTTCAACAATCCTGCATCTCTGAGGGCAGCAGATCTTCTACAAGAAGGGCTCTCAGAGTGAATGTCAGCATTACAGGAAAAAACATCAACGCTTCTTGTATTTTGAAAGTGATGAGACGTCCTTTATTCCTTCAAGTGTATGTGTGTGTTTTATTTTGTGTCTATTCTTACGTACATGACTCTTCTCTGGATGCTGGTCCAGGCTTGTAAAATAGGTCTCTCAAATACTCTGAAAGGCTATTCAAAAACAGTGCTGTACCATGTGGCGTTTTACTAGTGGGGATGTCTGAATAGGGCCTATAAATAGCTAAATGCTGGGATATTTCAGTAATGACTATTTTGTTTCTATTCATATGGCATCTGGATTTTGGATAATATTATTCAGCCCTTACTCATTCTGCTGATGCAGAATCTTATTCTCACATGGGAAAAAGATGCAGAAATAAAAAGGCAACATTTTTATTACTATCCTGACACAGGCAGAGAAAAATACTGTATGCAAAATTAAATGGTAAAACTTTGTTGTGGGTTTTGTGCATTAACTTTAGTTTAGTGATTTGGAACAATCTGAGTCATAGAGAAAAAAAAAAAATCCTTTGAAGTAACTGGCAGCATTTTTTTTTTTTTTCTCTTGAACTTACATTTTGGGGTATGTGGTCTATTTATAGAAAGATACAACCAAGTGAATAAGCAATAATTTTAATGAGCTAACCTTTTGTTTTTGCTTTGAGTACAATTCTCAAACTTCTTGATTGATTGCTTTGTTCTTCTTTGTATGAGACATACTGGTATAGACATACTGGTATGGCTGTGTACTAACATATGTATCTGTGTGCTTCTGTTACAGTATTGGACCCTAGAAACACCATATTTTAACTTTGCATAACAGTGACCACAGATTGTAGTAGAGAACCTTCAAAGTTGCAGATGAGATGAGTGCTAGTATTAACAGCTCTGCAAAAAGTGTTGCATTGATGTTTGCCTATGAAATACAAAAAAATGTCCAAAAATAAGGCAGCAGGAATGTGCCTAGCTTTGCACAGCATTAAAATATTCATTGTGAAATATTTTGTGCAAATATAAATATAAAGTTATTAAGTGTTGGCAAATGAAAAGCAAGCAAGATAATAATATTTTTTGTAGGTTTAAGTCAATGTTTGAATTCTTCCACAATATGGAAAGCCATTCCCCTTTCTGGGCTACACAACTGAATGTTGTCCAAATTAACTATTATCCCTGTGTCCATGTCGATAAGATGTTCCTTAGAGGAGGAAGTACGGTATATGCATATGAGAACCACTCTGCAAAGTAGAAAGAAGGATTTTCTGCTCACCTTTTATCTCTCAGAAATAAGTAACAGCGATGTATTTAGCTGTAGTAAGTCTTCAGGAAAGACTAAAAAGAAAATAAGTAAAAAAAAAAAATAACCACATTTAGTAAACATCTCATTTGCAAATTGTCCCTGCAGTTTTTATCTGGTGCTGTGAATTCGTAATGAATAGTTCATATAACAAAATTATCTTTATTGTGCTGTATCAGAGCCCTTACAGTGTGCTGCAGACTGTGTGCTGATAAGCAGGTGTTTTTTAAAGACTATCTAAATCTGAAGGAAGGGTGAAATTTTGGAGACTGCAAAAATCTGTGAGCTCTATGATGCAGCTTTCCTCATCTGCACTGCTGATTTATGTCGTGTTGCTAAACTTGATCTGTCAAATATGGGCACATTATCTTTCTCTAAAAATATCCCTTTGAATATGAAGTAAATAACAAATCAATTCTGAGAAAAGTGCTGTTGCGTGCATATATTTGCACCTTGAGCATGTGGAAGGGGCCACCGGCTACAGTGTGTTACATGGTCACTCAGTGCTCTGAGTGAAGCTGTGGGCGACTGGTGTCACGCAAGACTTTCAAACTTACACAGATTTTGGACATTCATCAGAAGAACAGGTGAATGCTCTTTGATGAAGACTACCTGTGCTGTGGTATGACAATGGACCCAGTATACATAAGCATGATCATAATTTATAACTATGAACTGAACTGCTGGCTGGATGTTGAGGTTTATTGTTGTTTGTTTGTGTGGTATGTGTGTGGTGGTGGTGTTGGCTTTTTTTATGGTTTGGTTTGTTTTAAACCTGAATTCATGTCATTTTAGTCAGGCAGCAAAATGTTTCTTTGCAGATCTACAAAAGGATCCAAAAGAAACTACTGGTAAGGCTTCATGCCATACACTGTTGATGAGAGTTGCATTTATCTATATTTAGTTTGATGAAGTAAAAAGCATTTAGTAGACATTTCATTGATCTGAAGGAAAGTGAAACACTTCAGTAAAAGCAATGCTAGTATTTGCACTGCCTTGGTGGGGTTGCCATGACACCTGCACATGTACTTCTCTGTCTTTAAATGGATTAATTTGGAAATCTCTTTGGATGACTACTGTAGTTTGAAAATCAAAGCCATGTTAAAACTAAAGGTTATTGTGAAACATTTTGTGCAAACATGGAACATTTTCTGCGAAGTGGAACATTAGAAGCTCCCAAGTCACTCTAGTTACGATCAATGTTTTTGTCAGTGTGTGTTTGTAATGTAATCAGTTGTTTTTTAATCTAGAACTTGGTGCTGCATTGTTTCCAAGCTGCACCATTAAGCTGTAGGTTTTGAAAAGGAAATATTTTGATATATCAAGCTTGCAAAACTGAATTATTTTCATCCTCTTAACTCAAGCCAGACTTTCTAGCAGATAGTGGTGCAGTGTGCAGCAAATTTATTGCCTGGGGCAGTTTTAGACTAACCATAACTTTGTCACTGAGAAAGAGACAGCTGGATTTTCCCTGCATATTAACAGGACTCTGCAAGTTTTGACAGTCGTGCCTGTGTCTTACTTTCTCTCTTGCCTTCAGGCACGTAGATTCTCCTCCTGGATTACAATGTTTAATGTGAAATCGAAGTCATTGTGAAATGCATTTTTTATGGAAAGTAACGGACAGAAGAAACACCTATGCACAACACCTATAATGCTAAGAATGGAATAGATGTTTCTAATACCTGTTGATATCTATGAATCTATAGCTGCCATCCCATCTCCAGTCCACCTCCACTTACTCTTGAAGACTTGATGATGGACTTAATCAAGATTTTTATAAAAAGCACAGTCAGATTGGAGAGTTTTAAAACTGTTAACAATCTCAATTAATTGAATGGGAGGATAGTTAAAGAGGAAAAAAAAATACAGTTGTTTACTGTTTACTTAAAACTCAACCAGACTTCAGGCAACTAAGTGTTGCAGAAGCTGGCCACATCCCAGAACTAAACCAACATTTTGAACATAGTTTTTTGAGTTCTCTCTTGGGGACAGATGATCTATATTGTTCTGGAGGCCGATACACCTGAATTTTCTGGCTTATTGACTCTACTGCATGGAATGAGCTGTTGTGATGGATGGGCAGGGTTGGGGAGCCAAGCCTTTTGCCATGTGCTTCTATGGGACAGGAAGGTTTGGGTGGTGAACTTCTGTGATGATATGTTTATGCTTTTGAGTGCCTGTATTGGTCCTTTAAACTGCAAGCAGGGTAGTTTTTGGGGTGTCTCAGTAGGACTGGCCCAGAAACCTCCATTCCCTGCTTCTGGTGGCACGCTAATGACAAGTTGGGCTGGTACAAGAACTAGGTTCTGAGGTTACTTTATTCTACAGGATTGGGAGGAGTCTGAATGAATGTTCAGATGAAGTGGTGACCAGCACATGTGAATGATTACCTGGAGTCTTGAATGAACCCTCTACTACAATGTCAGCTTGCACACGGCAGCACAGAGTCTTCCCAGAGTGGAACAGACTTCACATGCAATGCTGCAAAGCTGAAAGAGGGGCAGACTTCTGAAAGTAGCTCAGCTCATGCTGTGTCTTTTGCATACAGAAGAGCCTTCTGCTAATTCTGGCATCTCATTAGAAAACATTGCCCTACTTTTCTGTAACCTGCAGCTGAAAATGCTTTAAAACTGACAGGCCTTTTGCACAGAATCGGAGGGCAAGCAGAGATAGAAGTCAGAGATCCTGTGTTTTTGGAAACAAAACTGGAGCCCTACAATAGTATCCAAGGAAGTTTGCATGCCTGAAAACAGACTTGGGAAGTGGAAGTGCTGTGATTGATTCTGTGGGAGAAAGAAAAAAAATGAGAAAGGGATATATATGTATGATTCCAGAGTGAGTCCTTTGTAAGCATGTGATTCCAAATCTTGTTCCACAGCCAGACTTTTGTTGAATTTCACTGTTTTGTAGCTACCTATTTTCCTGTGTTTTTTTGTTTTTTTTTTTCCTTTTCAGTCCTATCCAATCCAGTCTCCATGGATTAATATTTATGATGACTATTGTACATTGTCCTATGCTACTCTTTGTTGTGAACAAATAATTTATGTGTTTGTCATTTGCAACGTTTTATTGAAACAAGCCAGTATTCCCATTTCCATTTATTTTTCCTTTCAAATATAGAAGATGGAAGGATATATTTGAAATGTTTTAACAGATTCATCCCTGTGAAGTGCTGACTTGCTCATCAAGATCAGTTAACACTGTCCACAAAGAAGATTTTTGCTTGTAGAGTAGGAGACAAAGAAAGAAAATCCACTGTTTTAGACAGAGAGCCAGAGGCAGGTGAGAATGTAAATTCAAGGTACTTTAGGACTGGCAGGGGATTTTGACATGGACACCGAGAGCTCTTAGCAATGAGGAAGCCAGGAAATGTATGTTGAAATTTTTCTCTTGGATGTTGTTTTTTTATGATGCTCGCTGAAGAATGGGACAATTCCCAGTACTTTAATCAAACATCGGTGTCCTTTTGCTACCACTGTTACTGGTCCATGGGAACAGGTGGTCTGAGGGTGCAGCAGGAACTCAGTAGCTAAGAAAGAATGGGTAAAAGCTACTCAAGAACTTGGTAAATGTCAGGAAATGGGATGGCTCCTGAAATTGCCTACAGCAACTGCAAGCTCCTTTTTCTTAAAAAAGATGAGGGAATACGATGATGGTGCTGGAATGAGTACTGGAGTCTGCTCAGCTGAAGAGCACCTTTTGGCTTGGAGCTCTACACCAGGAGAACCTAATGCATCGACTTGCTGAGCATCCTGCTGGCTAAAATATACCTGGGTGTTGTGACTTTAATTATGCTGTAAAGTGAATGTTTTGGCAAACAATTGGGAAGATCAAATGAACAAAAATGATTGGCAGGTTTTATAATGATCTGGGTCCTGCAATTTCAGGGACATGCATGGATCCCAAGAGCTTAGTGGATTTTGGGTATGATTCATGCTAAACAAAGGAAAACTCCCCAAAACACATACAATTTTTAGACAGCTCTACCTAAGATTCTTCTCTGGTCAGTGGGGAGTAGCCTTCTTTAGTATTGGAAAGAGGGTGTTAAGCTTTATTTTACAGTGATCTTAAACAGGTACATCGAAATCACCTCTAGAAAATTATATTGTCTGTCACTGACAAAATAGGGAGATGAGGTACCTAGTGTAGACTAGATGTCAAGCTTTTATACAATGAGAGTTAGGCAAGAGGAATACAATCCCGTGATTCAGTAGCTCTCTTTTTCCATTTCTCCAGTGGTGCTGCTGACACTGTTGAGAGGAATTAGTGTGCTTAAAATAATTTGCTCAGATGTATTCATGGAAGATGGCATGCCAATCTTCTAAAAACTTAATATTCTCCAAAAGTTAGGAGTAATGTTACTTCTTTGAAGTATTCCATGGAAGGAATTCTGGGTTTTTTTGGGGTATTTGTTTTAGCATACTGTATTAGAACTGCCTCTGTTTTTCTGCCATAAATCAGTAATAAGAAAGACTATAAAACAAAAGTAGTAGATTGAGCAGAATAAACTCAGAAGGCTTTTGTAGTTTTCTGACATAAATGCATTTTGGCATTGGAAAATGGGGGGAAAAAAAGAAGCTTGGATTTACTTCACTCAGCAGTCAAGCTTCAAAGGTTCACAAGGCAGAGAAAAATCTGCATGATGGGCTGTCTGGCATAGAGAGAAGATATTGCAGATTGATGTAATAAAAGTGCTTTGTATAGCATCTTAGTACGACTGTATGGCAAAAAGTTTATAAATGATTCAGACATCTTCCTAGACTTCTGTAGTCATCTTCATATGTTGTGCAATATTTATTCTATCAGACACTATGTATTAATTTTTCTCTCTCACAATTCAGTGTACATGTTTGGAAACACTTCAAAGTACCCCCAGTTACAGTAATTCTTCAAGACAATGAGACTACCTTGATTGAAGGTTCATGTTTTTTCTTCTGTAGAAGAAAGTTGAAAAGCATCTTTCCTGCTGTAATACTGATGTTAACTTGGAACCTTCTACTGGCCAGTATCTAAAGATTACATGTCCCCTGATGGGTCATATTTAATATTTTATCCTAGGTCCTTTGTACTCTGTATATTTGTAGTTGCTGAGTAGATGTGGTGGGTTGACCCTGACTGTCAATTAAGTCCCCACTCTGCAGCGGGACAAGAGAGAGAATCAGAAAAGTAAAAACAAGAAAAGCTCATAGGTCAAGATAAAAGCAATTTGATAAGTGAAGGAAAAAAGAAAACACCAAGTGATTCAAAGGCAATGACCACCTCCTACCAGCTGAGTGATGCCCAACCAGTTCCCGAACTTTGGAAAAACTCCACTCCCCCCAGTTTTATTTCTGAGAATGACATTATACATTATGTAGTATCCCTTCATTCAGTTGGGGTCAGCCGCTCTGGCTACCTGTATCCCAACCTGTTGCCCATCCCCAGCCTACTTGCTGAGGGGCAAAGTGGAAAAACAGATAAGGTCCTGACACTGAGCAAGAACCACTCAGCCACAGCTAAAATGTTGCTGTCTTGTCAACACTTCTTTGGTCACAAATCTAAAACACGGCACTGTGCAGGCTGCAGTGAGGAAAATAATCCCAACCAGTTCCACTACAGTCTACCATATGAGGTAATGTTGCTATTGTTTTAGCTGCAGCCTGTTAGCAGTTAACAGTAATGATTTTTAGCAGTTAAGAAAATATATGGTTACTTAACATAACTTCACAATGCCTTGTGGAGCATTGTGAAGTTAAGTTGGGAAATTTAGAGTCACCTTGATATTCATTCTTGTCACTCTTCAATTATCAAATAGAAGTCTAGTAGAAAGTCAACTTCTCCCACATCATCCAAGTCTGGTACTTTATTTTAGATCACACATCCCCAAACTATAAAATCTATAAGAGGAAATAATCCTGAAAAAATAAAGTTTTCATGTCAGTAAAAACCTTGATTTGTTAGGTTTCATTGGTTTGTGAGGAACAGCTGAACATTCAGCATTGATTAAATCTGCTGCTTCACAAATAAATGTTATGAAAGCTTGTTTCTTATTTGGTGGGAATCAGAAAGAAGACATTTACCTGCAGTACCTGAGGTGACTTTTAAATATGTGACAAACAGTAAGTACATAACCACTTTGCAAAAGGCTGTAGCTGCTCCTTTTATTTATTTTTTGTTCTTTGACAGGAACTACTGAAACAAATCACCAGTGTCCAAGTGGTAATTACACTTAGAATTCTTTGTTCTTGGTTAAAAGTGATTTGTCATTAACCAGAATCAAAGGCTGCCACTTAGTTCAAGTACAGACAAAATGTGCTTGCATAATAAGCTGTACTCCCTCATATTTTATGTTGTCTTTAATCATGTTGTGAAATCTAGATTTATAAAGGCACACACATAATACAGAATTTGAGTATTAGCATTCTTCTTAAATGTCAATTATGTACTATTGTTTCCTTTCAATTCACTAGAAGAAATTAAGTCTATCATACTGGTGGTCAATCCCCAGACCCAGCTTGTGCTGCCACTTCAGAAATACTTTTTACATCTGACTGTAGAGTATCCTACAAAACAAAATTTATTACAACAGAAAAATCTTGGCATAGGAGCATGAAGGGCTGAATTATGTTTACACAGGTGTACACCTTGATAACACTGTTTGTTGTGATTGAATGAGCCTGTGTTTTCATTGGTGGAGCAAAAAGAAAAGGTTAACTTAGTGGCACAGCTTGACAATGATCAAAGTTATTCTAGAGGTGTTCTGAGGAAACTAAAGAACACTGTTGAGAAGTGCAATTTGTAGGCTTGAAGTAAATTCCTAACTCACGTTAAATCAGAAGCCTAAGAATGCATAGCCTGTCTGCATAAACGTGTGCATACCTAACTAATATATATTTAATCTTGTAACCTTTGCAGTACTTTGTGCTTTGAACTCAAAACTTTCACACTCTCTCTGCTTCACTGTTATTTGAAAATAACAGTTGAAACTTATGTTTCAAATTCTCAAATGTCGTAAACTGGTATAGGTTGTTTGACTTCAGAGGAACTAGAGAATTTACATAGGCACTTATTTAGATTTTGTGTCTTTTCTTGAAACAGTTTGGTATAGTCATTGTTTTCTGTAGATCTGGATCAGTAAGAAAACTATGGACAGAATGTTTTGTTTCCTCAGACATTTCATGAAAGTGAATTTACTGTGAATTCTCCCAAGAATGATTAACTTAAGTCAGTATTTGGGAAAAACACTAATCAGCAAACATTTTGAAGAGTCATCATATGAGTAGTAGTACTGAGATGTAACAGTTGGAAAAGTTTTATTTCAAGGCAACGTAACCAATGGATGAACATATGTTGTTTGAAGTCTAAAGTTCACAGGGAAATAGCCTCAGCCTCAGTATTGTGTGACTGACAGACACCCCACCTTGACTGGGCTGCCTTTTAAACTCATTAGCTCATGTGTGTGACTAACTTAGGAGCACCTTTGTGGAAAAAATGCCTGACCATTCCTGAATTGCACAAAACTTTCAGATGAGTGGTGAGGCACCAAATAAACATAAACAAAAATCCTTCAAAAGCATGGCAGCCTGTAAATGTTATCTAGGCAACCAAGTCATTGTGCTACTGGTAATGTGGTAGATGTTTGCAAAATGCATAAACTCCTCTGTATTCTCTATCTGGTTAGTGTATGAGTAGAGGAAATCAGTATAAAGATGTCTAACAAAATGTAATTTGAGCTCTTGTAAAAATGTTATTATAATGGTGTGAAAATGTAGGAAATAATTATTCAGGCTACACTGCCTTTTCTGTTTTGCCATTTTTTGGAACTGAGCTTCAGCAAAATAGTCATTTTCTGAAGCTTTAAAGTAACACTGATGTACTGTGATTGCATTCATTGAATTTTTCTTCATATTTAGACTTGGACTTTATAGTGTCTTGCAATATGCCCTTTGTCAAAATCATGGGGTAAACCTGATTTATATATGGTACATAATGCTAGAATGTCACAGTATTATGTTATTATTTTCCTACTAAAATTCTGTGGGAACAAATGACTAGCATTAGACATTAGACATTAAAATCAGCTGTCCTTCCTTCTTTCATCTGTCCTTTACATGTCTGAAAAATAAACAGGGGTTTGGGGAAGGGGTTCAAGTAGAATTTAGTGGTACTGTTTAGCTGAGAAGTGTCTGCTGCATCATGCCACAGTTTAAATAAGATAGTCGTACAAAGAAGGTAATTTGTAGTTAAATTATAGTCTAGAACTATTGTAGCAAATACACAGACTTCTACTTAATGATTTGAGACCAGCATGTCACGTAGTCTGTTAACCATCATGTGTTTAAAACACAAGCAAATCTTCCTGGAGCCTGAGCTGTTCTAGGGATAGCATTGGTAGTAGTGGCAGGAGGCTTTTGGGCAAGAAAATCAATTAAAGGAGCATCACACCTAGCAGTCTTCCTTGATTTGCTCAGGCCTGTGAGAGAATGTCTGAGGACTGACCTTATTATTTTTGAAAACAGAGAATGGGGAAGAACTGACTCCTTTTATAACATCCCTGTGAGCTTAAGCTGGGACTGCTGCTAAAAAAGATGTTTCTGCTCTTTCCTTTTCCTGGTTGCTTATTTTCTCCTGCTTCCTTATGCCAGTACAGCAGTTTCTGTGGCACTGTAATGAACTAGATTGGGGAATTGGTTACTGCTGAAATGGTTAATACTCAAATACATTTTCCCAGAAGTGCTGGTTGAGTTCCCTGGCACAGCTCAGCATGGGTTGGGTTGGAGCGGGAGGGCGGTGTCTGTGTCCTCTGAGCCAGGGCATCACTCACCCGGCCTTGAACTGCTCTACAGGCTGGGGTGCTGGAAGAGCACTTGGGATTTGTTTGGATCCATTCAAAAGGAGAATAGACAGAGGTGTTGAAGAGCACTTGAAAAGCTGTACTGCTCAGTCAAAGCCTGTTAAACCAGAAAGTCTTTGCAAAGCTTGGGTTGATGTCTTGCATTTAGTCATAAAGTAAACAGCTCTAATACAGTAAATGAGGCCTGTGTTATATGCTTGCAGAGTTTTACCTCATGTGGGAGAAGTATTTCGCAATATGTTTGTTTGTTTTTTTCTTCTACTGTCCCTTTACTTTAAGACCTCTCCTCTCCAGGAGGTGAAGTTTTGTGTCTCTCTTTGGGTTTTCCTTTCCCACTACTGGATTCTCCCTTCCCTTCAAGCTTTGAAAAGTATTAATTGTGGATGGACTGTCTGGCTGAAGTTCAGCTGTGAGCAATAGGGAGAGACTGACAATCATTTTCCCTGACATCCATTTTTCAGAGCTGCAGTAGAAGGTTGCCGGATCCCCAGCTGCGGTTCTGTGGGCTTGGGAGCTGCATCAACATGTGCAAGCTGAAGAGCTGTCTGTAGGGATTGGTGCAAAGATATTTGACTATTGAAAAAATCTGTCTTTCACTATGATTTTGGTTTCAACATTTTTCTGGGAAATTAGTCTGCTTTTTACTAATTATCTTTGGGAAGGTTTTTTTTTGAGGAGAGCTTAATCTTTAGGCATTTTGAAATCTAATAATTTCATAACAGTTACATTTTCTATCCAAATAAATTCATTTTTAAAAGATCAAAATGGTCAAAACAACCAATACAAGCCCTACCCATAAAAAGAAGGTTCTCTGGAGTTGAAGAAGCTCTTAACTTTAAGTAGTCTAGGTTATTTTCTTAGGACATTTCAAGCCATGTTTGCAGGGAAGATTGGCATGCTCTTCTAGAGAAATAAGCATTCACTACTTCTATCAACACCTCATTTTTCACATTGCTAGCATATTTAGGATTCGGGTTTTTGATGACTACAGGGTAATGACTGTATTTGCAAATCAAAGCCATGTATAAATTTTTAATAGCCACAGCTATGCATGGGGACCAGAACATACAGTTCAATAAAGAAAGAAATAAACCATTCTTAAGTACTTTAAGCATCATTAGATACTTCAGGATGGTTTTCATCAGCATTTTTTGAATGTAGTACATACCAAATATTGGTCCCAATTCAACATTTGTATTTCTTGTTAATTAATAGTAATAAGCTCAGGACTTTTAGTAGTTTCTGAAAAAACAACCAACCATTTCTCCCTCTCAAAGCTGTGGACATGGGATTATTTTACTGCTGGAGGATTTTCCTCCTGTGGTAACATTTCTCTGGGGGTTCAGCAGGATGCTCTTGTACCCTGCACAGATACTTGAATTTTCTTACCATCAGAAAGAGCAGTATTGTTATTTTAATTTAAGGAGTTGTAACCACAGTTAGAAATAATGTCAAAGTTACTCCATATGGATCGTTTTATAGCCTTTGCGTAATAGACTGACTTAATTTCAATATGTCTTTAATGAAAGAATTTAATTATGGATACAAAACAATTTATTCAACTTGAGTGCAATTAAATTCTTTGGGTAGGGGAAATGGCAAACTCAACAGTCCCTTTAAACATCTACACACAGTTTCCAATATGTCACAGGATATAAGGATGCTGTGCATGCATTATGCTTAGACTTTCAGTAATTTAAATAGTGAATGCAATGTTAGGACTATTGTTTCTCATTAATTCTATGCACTATTATAAACAGCATAAATAAGTGTCCCTGAGCTGGTAATGGATCCATTCTGTGAGGAAATTGCACTGTTAAATGTATAAAATCCATTGTTTTATTATGGCATCAACTATGCTCCTGTTGAAGCAATTACACCATTTCCTAATGACCTAAAAGGGAGCAAAATAAAGTCTGTATTGTTCTGCTGATTTTCTCTTGCTTTGTCTTTCATACACTCCCACAGCCACCAGATAGGAAACTGGTCCAAAGAGAAAAGCTGTGTCTCAGCAGTGAGAGCTTTACCTTGAAAGGGCTGTCATCTGCCGCAGTGGGAATAAAGCCCAACTGCTTGTGTGAGCAACCCGGGACTCGGAAGCACAGCTGTGAAAAAAGCATGACTGGAATTCAGCAAACTTTTTACTAAAGGCTGCTGCAGCTGCTAGTTGGTTCCTAAAGCTAAAGCACAAAAAAAGGAGCACATGCCTAGGATCTAAATATACGAACAATATAACTTGCTCTAGTATTTGCCTTATAGAAAAAGCGGAATACCTATAAACTTCTTACCCTTACCATTGCAGGGGGTTATAGTGGCAATGTTAATATTATAGCAGTGTTTCGAGTCTTTACATCAGATTAATAGGTTCTGAGTGCAGAGTAGTTGCCTGATTTCCCATTTAAATTGTCTTATTTTGCCTCGTGGTACAAGTATGGGACAGTACAATGTGAATAATGAGCTGTTGGTGTAGAACAGGCTCTGCATCAAAGCTATGCTACCTGCAGTTCTATTTGGCCTTTGTGAAAAGACATGGGAAGTTGTTGTGCCTGTGTAGAGCTGAATCCTCCCTGCACAGTGAGTGCTTTGAGGACCTGTGTGTTTAAAGAAACTTCAGCTATGTCTATCTGTATTGGCCAAAGCTTCCAGCTTAATAAATAGCACCTGCACTGCTAGTGCAATTTACTTACTAAATTTATTAACTCAATAGTGTAGGAAAATCTTGCTGTTTGCTACCACAGACAACCCAGAAGTAACCAGTGCAGAAATGTTTCCATGAAGGATGGTCTGCAGCTTAGATTTCAATCTGAATATAAACCAGGTTTGTGATTCTTGCTTTATGCTGTCACAAGTGTAAAATTGCTCAGAGGGATTTCTAGATATTCTTGTTTGTTCTCATATACGAAGTAATTTTCTCTGCTATCTCTTGGCTCATTTTCTTTTTTACTGGATTGACGTTCTGCTACTTAAATCATTGTTATAGAAGATAGAATGTAGAATGTGATTCCTTATGCTGATCAGAAGTACCTGTCAGTTCAGGCATTCTTGTCCTAAAGGATACACTGCAATACTGTTCTTAATGTCTCTTTGCATAAGACCTGAAAACAGAGTATTTTGTCATTGCATGCATATGTGTGCACTTGTAAGTCCCTAGATCTATATATGTTTAGAGGAGGGAACGTATCAGCATGTTTATGAAGCAGCCTTCTTTGAATATGTCATTCAAGGAGGCTGTCATGGAATGGATACAGGTTTTGTCAGGCATTAAGTTGTCATCTGAACTTACCAAAACCCTCTATTTAGCTCCGAAATAAACTTAGCTCTTGTAGAGTGTGCTTTCTGTTATATAGGTTTTGTCTCTAGTCCTAGTTAAAGCCACTAGGTGATTCTGGGGGGTAAGGCTACAGATCTGTTTATTAGGGCATCCTAGCAAATGCTGATGTGATAGTATCCAAGACTTCATAACAAATAGTTAAAGACTGCTCTCTACACACAATTCAGGTAACTGATCATGGTGATTGGTGCTGCAGAATGGTATGGGCATGGAGCAGAAACCTGATGTCCCATTTCCAGGCTGCCCTTGTGAAAAGTAATATCTATCCTTAGATGTCTCCCTGCTGATGTTAGGTCACTCATATCTAAAGTCATAATGTCACTTACACATCTCAAAAAAGTGGATCCTGAATATTGAAAGCTATGAATTTATAAGCATATTGATTATTAATTGTAGACTGCTTTGGAAAATGTGTTTTAAAGCAATGTTCATGGTGGCCACAATTAAGTACAAAAGTATGAAGGTTGTTTGGAGGCTTCTTTTAAAATTTGTTCCTTGCTGCCTTTATCTTGCTTATTGATAAGAGGTATTAGTTGTCCAGGACATAGGAGGAACAAGCAACACCATGAAATAGGTAAAATGACAAGATGGAAATTTTCTCTCCCACTGGTTAGTACAGGGGAAGAGTTTTAGTTTGGTCTCACTTTACTGCTGCTGTCAGAGAGACCAGTAATCACTGTGCTCTTGCCTTGAGAAATTTCTGTGTTTTCCTGTATAAGGCCTGCAGATTTCCCCAGCCCTCATAGAGAGAATAAAGAGGCAAGGCATAAAGACATTATTGGCCAATACCATATTCATTGGGTTTTTGCCCAGGAACCATGCATCAGTGACTGTTACACGCTCTTACTGATGTGTTTGTAGTGCTTTGTCTTTGAAGCCTCTAATCAACACATTGCTCCTGACATGAAATTGCCTGAGATCAGGAATATATCAGACTGTGCACCAGCCATTGATATCATGGCAAATGAAAACTGTGCCCAACAAGACTGATTTTGTCTCTAGACATGAAGCAACTGGTACTTCATGACTGGGTGGAATTTGTAGACTAAGTCATTATTTATGTGGATTTAAATATTTTAGATAAAAGCAGATTACAATATGCTACTTAAAATCTGATAACTCTTCCAGTTAAACCAGACTCTTAAGTCTAACTTCCTATGGCTTCTATAAGACAATTTCATCTGACTCAGCCTATATCTCTCTTAGATTCGATATGAGGTTACTCTTCTCCCATGATGGATCTCAAACTGTCCACCACTTATTAAGTCCCTAAATTTCTAGATCTGGCAATTTAGGTAATCCATTTTAGTGTTTTGTTTGTTCATTTGTTTGGTTTTTGGGGGGTCGGTGGAAACAGATAAGCTGAAGTTTTTGTTTTGTTTTTCCACAGAATCCTTTTGAATTCAGAAATTAGTGGCTTTATACATTCAACAGCTTAAGTGGGAATATATTTATGCTCAATAAAGTTCTTTGTAGAGGGTGGGTAGTTTAGCCAGCTTGTGTTTAATTTCCTAATGTATATTTTCCTTCCATTATACTCCTTAAATCTAGCAACCTTTTCTACTCTCAAAATTCAGGTTCAGTCTTCGCTAAAGTGTAGGTAATTCCTGATCTATGTTGATCATACATCCTTCCAAATAATTTATTTGGTTGTCTTTCCAGGTTATTTTAAGGAAAAATGCAGAAATTCACCAGTAACTCAAGTTTTAATGTTTATTTTTGAAAAAATATATTTTTTTCTTTTAAATTTTTCAGTCACTGAAGATCAAAAATGAGTATGAAAAAGAAAAAAAAGACTTGGGGATTTTTTGACCCATGCTAATTGGGGCTGTGGCACTGAACTCTCTGGCAGATGCAGAAACATGCAGGGACACGGCCAAACTAGTAGGAAGAGATTTGGAGGCATTTTGCCTGTGAGAGCCTCGCAATGGCAGCTGCTGCTGGAATGTGGTATAGTTTGGAGTCTGCTGGCTGAGGGAACATTCCTTCTAGGTCAAAAAGTGGATGCTACATGATTCCCTGCAGTTTGAGAAAGGCTGGGTGTTTCCTAAATTAGCTGGCCATTGCCTGTGTGCTTGTTAATATTTTGGACTGCTTGTATGGCTGCAGAATTGCTCAGATGACAAAGATGACAAGTCTTACATATTTAGCATATTACTTTTTAGTTAATAACTGTACCAAAGCCATCTGCTGCCACAGTGAGCTACAAAGTAAGAAAGAAATTAAGTGAATGCTTGGACATCACACATGTTCTCCAGCCAATGATTATATACAGTTCAAGGGAGGAAATAATTACTTCTGGTCAATACACTGAGGCTGATTGCTACTTGCCTGTGTTGAGTGTAGACAAGATCTGAAAATGCAAGGAACTATTATTATAATTTTATATTGTGGTAGCACTAGAAAACTCATTCACAGACTTTGTCCTACTGAAATAAACACTGTACAGGTATAGAGAATAAAAGAAAGTACCCACCTGAAATGCTTTCCAGTCTGAAGATAAAAAGACCAGAGCTGGATAAAATAATGAGATGGCAGGCAGAGACAGGTGGCATATTCATCCTTAATGTAATAGGCACAGGTCATACATGCCAATTACCTTGAGTTTCTCAAGTGTTAAATGCCATCTTGAATATCTAAAAGTTGAGTTTTTAGGAGGCAGTGAATAGAAGGCAGCACATGGGGGCCTGTCCAGAGAAGGGAGATGAGGGAAAGAGAATGAGAAACATAACAATGCTTGAAGAAATATTTTCTCTGGTGTGCAAAAGCATATAAGAGCTATGATATTCACTCAGATAAAAGGCTTGTCTGTCCCTCTGTAATGTTTGCCAGATTTCAGCAACCAGTAACTTGAGCAGTAATACCTCTAACACTAATTTAGCAGAAACATATGAGTATTCTTGAGCGTGAATTAGATATGCTGCAGAGGGAAGAAAATCGAAGATGGTAGGATGGGACAGAAAAGGAAGGACAGACAGAAGAGAGTGACATGACTGCAATACTGTTCATTGCTAATGTGCCAAAAATTGGACTCTCAAAATTGTGAGAAATCATAAAAAGAACAGTTCTTTTAAAATCCTCTTCATATTTTCACCTTAGCTAACATATTTTTGAGTGATTTTCTGCAGCCAGAAAATCTCAAGCCTTACCAAGGTCAAAGAAAGATGTGTTAAAAATTCATACTATGTGTGGGTGTGCTGAAGTCAGTTCTGAGTGTTGTTGATTTCAGCTGGTGTCAAAGAGGTGGTTGGGGCCTTCAATGTAATTTAGGTCCTTCAAAGTTTTAGAAAAGCATGTCTCTTGGAAGAATAGATAAATCCTATACCTCAGTCACAAGAAAAGCTTAACTGAGGCTTGCTTCTTCCTTCAATAGCTAAATCAGCCATTTGTGAGCTGCAAAGCCACAGGGAACCAGTCTTGCTTGTAACTAAGCTTCAGTCTGGTCTCAGAACTTTTCATTAAACCAGATTACCTTATTTATGGCTTCTGCATTGGTTATGAGGATAAATCAACAATCATAATGGTAAGTATTCCTTTTATGTAGTCCCTCTGAGCTTGCAAAAGATGAACAATCTCATACTTTACTGAATACGTCAGGAAGAGTATAAGCCCATTTTTCTCACCAGTCTCACCCAGCCCACTTCTACTTTCCTCACTGCTCAGACCATCAGCCTCCCCTGGATGTCAAAGCTACTCTTACCACAATTCCCACATTTTTCCTCAAGCACATGCAGGACCATTAGCCCATATATTGTGCACACAATTTAAACGTCTGCTCAGTCTGCCTGTGCTTTGGGCCATTGTGGATTTTTGCTTGCTTTTTTCAAAAAAAGACACTAAGGCTTATTTAATTTTATATTCACAAATGTTTGCAAGGCTTTCCCTAAGTAATTTTAAACCGATATGTTTATTAGGATAATAAGTTGTGCTTAACTCCTTGGAAGTGTATGAAAAATTCCTATTGCTGACAAATCTGAGGTTGGAACTATTTGAGTAATGATGAAAAACTATTTTTTTTCCCTGAATTTCTTTCTTAGTACTTCAATTTTAAGTAAGTATTAAAATTACAGTGTGTGTTCCATTATATTTAATTAGTAGTTATCATCTCAATTGATGGTTCTGTATTCTGAAAAATATTCTTAGACCCACAAGTTCTCTACGGTTCTCTTTTCCCTGAATCTAGTGCAGTAAATAATACTTGTGCTGATAGTTAATATTTTTCTTAAAGTAGCCTTTGTTGAGGCATCAAGATAAAAAACATGAGACTTGAAGACATCTAGGAGAATAATCAACATATATTATTGCCACGTATCTCTGCCACATGTTCCCAATCAGCTCTGAATAGCTTACTATAAAAAGTTCACAGCAATTAATGCAACAATAATACAGTTTTTAATTAAATACTGGTGAACAATAAGTCTTCTGGTGTTTATTAATTTGAAATGTTTGTCAACTCTGCATTTGATTATGATACTCTGTAAAGCTTGTGCTCTACAGAGCCTGCCCAAAGCACAGGCAGACTGAGCAGGCATTTAAATTGTGTGCACAATATATGGGCTAATGGTCCTGCATGTGCTTGAGGAAAAATGTGGGAATTGTGGTAAGAGTAGCTTTGACCATGTATTCATAAATAACTGGAGATATACATATATCTTGATACACTCCCCAAGAGACTTCTAAATCTGATATTCTGTGTATTTATTTTATTTCTATTACGTTAAAGTTCAGAAAGACCAGATTGTAAAGAGGACTTTACGGGTGTTCTGCCAGATTTTGTATGAAATCCATGCCCTTTCACAGGATAGTAGTGCTCCTCTTAAACTGGTCAAGTTTTCAATTTACCAGAAAGCCTTTAGAAGATGTTCTGCAGCTTCAGTGGAAAAATATGCCATCTTTGGGCATGGGTTCTGTAGTTTATATACAGTATGGGAATGTACATGATATTCATGTCCTGAGTGAAGAATGACAGAATTGCTCAGAAAAAAATATCAGAAAGTAACCATAGACCCAAGGAAAATCCTAGCTAAATCTTCACCAACATGAAAAATGCCATCTGTCTTCCATTTTGAATCATAAATAGAGAGATTTGAGCTATGTCAAAGTGTTTCACTATTATTTCACCCATCTGCTTATGCTTTGGAGAATCCAGGGAGTTTAGGTATTTCTCTAAGGGCTGACAAGTGTGCTAAGAAAAACAGGTATTTCATGGACTGGGATCCCATACTGGAAATCTCCTCCTTATTAGTGATTAATTAAGTTTTCAGTACTTTCCATTATACTTGCTGCATTATTTCTGATTATTAATTTCTGCCTTTTAAATAGATGAAGTGTTTGAATTATCTGAGATGTATCCATATATAGATGTTCCAATCAATAGATAGTTTATCCTTCTAACATTTATTTAGTTATTTAGAGTTTTTAGTGAAGAGTCAGAATGACATTTATAAAATAAGTATTATTAATGTCAATACTACGAACAAATCTTCTGGAAAAAAAAAAAAAGTCTAGATCCATAGTTCCCATTTGATCAGGGAAAGAGAAGCTCTGTTTCAAAGGAACATAGAAGACTGGAAGACCTGTGCTGTCAAGCAGCTGGACAGTGTAAGGTCAGGCAGCAGATGAGTTTGACTTTGGAGAAAAATGGAGATTTTGTACCTGGCAAGTATAATAGTACTTCTTTTAAAAAATGTAGTCAAAATGCAGATCTGGAGAACAAACCTCAGATATTTCTGCACATATCTTTAAGTGTTGACAACCCCTTCTGCTATCCCTTTATCTCCAAGAATACCCAGTGAGTTCAGCCTTGCCCTCACCTCCTTTGTCTTCCTTTTCTTCTTTGTTTTTAA
Organism: Streptopelia decaocto; assembly: GCF_964273445.1. Taxonomy (NCBI): domain Eukaryota; kingdom Metazoa; phylum Chordata; class Aves; order Columbiformes; family Columbidae; genus Streptopelia; species Streptopelia decaocto. The sequence goes on along the minus strand of NC_138655.1, from coordinate 134,241,785 downwards.
GTGTTCAGAAATTATGTCAAATGTTCAGTTACTGTGCTGGACTGAAGAGCCGCTCGTGTCATAACTACATTATCTGATCTTAAATGATATCCGTGTCGGCACAGACCCAAGGGAATAACACAGATACAAAAGGCTAGAAGAGTGAATTTGAATGTTAGCAAGCAATTGTTCATATGGCTCAGAGCTTTTGGATCATGTGGTGTCATCGGGCCTTGAGTTTGGCCAGTAATACCTTCTAGCTATGGAAGGAAAGTTACTTTAGAGTGTCTAGGCTTTGTTTGTATACCTTGATAAAGCCCAAGAGAGCAGTATTCTTGGTCAGGCAGTTTGTGTAATGGATTTGTAATCGCAGCACTGTAATATTTCCACATTTGGGAATGTCACAATTGGAAAATTTTTACCTAGAAGACAAGTTGTGGACTTAGTCTTTGAAACAAGGGGCAATGGTTGGTTTGTGCATGGACAGCACTTCTGGTGTGTGTCTGGGGCTGCTGGGTGTTGGTGCAGTGTGCATGACAAGCATGTAAAACATGAGAACAATGCAGACAGATGAGTGCACCAGGTTTACAAAATTTAAATCACACCCACACACTACTTTCCTTTGTGCACTACTTGACCCCCTGGCACATTCCAAAGCAAGAGTAAATGGGTATGCCTGAGCTTGACCTATCTTACTTAATAAATGCATGTTAGCTGTGCTAGGAAAAGAACAACATATATTGCATACTGTTATTCAAGCCTACATGATACTGAATATTTTTTTTGTGTAGTGGAACAAAATCAGTGAGTGCTTGAATGTAAAGATAATTAGTGAATTTATTAGCAGCAGAAATAATTTTGGGCCTAATTTATGTTTAGCATCAAAGTGAAAGCATGCCCTGTACCCCTTTTTAATGGTATCTCAATACATGTTTTAGAAATATTGCTGTGATTTCCTACCAGCCCCCACACATAGTTGTTGTCATAGTGTGTAAAATTCCCAATGCACAAATAAATATACAGTTTTCTGTAGTTGACAGACCTATAAAATGTTTTGGTTGGATTTTGTTTTTTAACTTATGAGTAGAGGAAGACATAGGAAACAGAACTGTGGTGTTTTGGTTCAGTCTGTTCATTAATGAGAGTGAAAAAGAAAGTTTAAAAAAGTCTTAAAGGTATTGTCTTGTAATGCCTTCCCTTCTTAACAGGCAAAGAAACTATTTGTTCCCTGATGCTTATCAAAAGCAAAGGTTAAGTTTCATATGAAGTCACTACTCTGACATAGCGCATTTTTTCTGGTGTTATATAGCTATACATTCAGCCTGGACTCCCCCGTGCTTTCCAGCATGCACACAGCAGGCAAGATCTCTCCAGCTGTGCATCTGATAGAGCCATTTACATCTATTTCCACTGTGGATGTAAACCCTGCCGCAGGAGAGGCAGGACTGTGTGCATGGTAGCTGCTTTCTCAGGAAGGAATAAACTGCTTTTAGGACAAGGACTGTGGAGAAGGCAGCTTTGTGGCTACAGGGTGGAGATTTCTCTTCTGAGTGTGCTTTCAGTGAGCAGGCAGAAGGATTTTTTTAATTTAACCTGGAAGCTATTTAAATACAAAACTACGTTACAGATGTCATTCTGCTGATCTTTTGTAAGGGATTTTTTCCAGAAATGTGTCAACAAATAACTAAAGAAAAATCCCCAAACATTTTGTTATTTAAATTGGCTCAGTGGACTGTGACAGCAAGCTTCCATGTATTATTCTGAACAAGTTTCATTTAAGGTCGTTAAAATGTGTATGTTCTTTCAGAAATAACTTTCCAAGAATTCCGTCAAAACTGAGATGAGTCAATGGTAATTCATAGATTAAAATTATTAAAATAATACTGAAATCTAAGTTAAAAATCACCGTTAAGGTCACACTTAGAGGAAACCAAATATAAGAAAGCACAAAATAGGCAGTTTAAATATCAAGCTACTTTTCAAGGGCCTAGTGAACCTTGCTAGCATATGAAAAAGCATCAAAGCATCCGGACAACCACCAATGCTCATACTTTGCCTTAGGAACCATTACGACTACCAAAGCATACACTTTCTAAGATAATCTGCCAGGTTGTCTTGGCTGGAGTAGGTGTGGTCTTCATAAGCCTCCAGCTCCCAAGCCCTGTGCAGTGAAGAAAAGAGCTGCTGTGATTTAAGCTGTTCTCTGTCTTGTGCTGGGTGTTACTGCTCTCGTTGCAGGATGTAACACGTGCCATGGATTAACCACCTTATTTCCACAGCCAGGCAGTGTTTTCTTCAGAGGGGTGGGATGTAGTAGAGGGATAACAGAGCACTCCTTAAATCTTCCCAGGAGATTTTTCAGAGCTCATCTGTCCAGAAACCTAAGACTTATTGGAGCAAGGAGTTAAATAGTCCTCTGGGAGCAAACTAAAATAAAAGACTGAAGTTTTGATATTATGGTTTCAATCCCTGCAGTATAATTTAGGTGTATGCAATTTCTCAGATCTTCTTGTATATCTGATTTATTATAACATACTATACATATATTGATACCAAGAGAATCACTGCTAAAAACTCAGTATTTTTCAAAACAGCCAGGTATGGCTATGGACCCAGGTCTTGTCAGTATTTTATGCTCTATGGGCACTAATTCTCTTAAGTACTTTAGAGCTGCTGGGCTGTTTCTAGTGCCGTGATCCAGCTACTAGGTGGTTAACATAACATGATACAAACACAGATGTTTCCCTTTCTTTTGGGAAGAATAACACTCTTAATTGCAGCTGGAGAACCAGAAATATTGCCCATTATCAACAGCTCTCAGAGAGACAGAGAGATTAGAAAAAATAGAGATTGTTGCTAAATAATTCAGACTGGCAAGAAATAAAGAAAGTGTTTAATCCAGCTATACAAATTTTCTTACACAGTTATGCTTTTAAATGTCTTTTTTTTTTTTTTCTAATTTGAAATATTGTTTTTTCAAACACTGGCCTAATAAAAAATAAGAGTTTTTATTTCTGAGATGGAAACATTGGTTTAAAAATAAGATCTCACAAAGAGTGCCAAACCTGCTTTGATACACTGAAGCTGTGAATATCTCACTGTATGCTATTTTGTTTGCCATCAGTCAGCCATAGAAGCACTGATCTTTCAAGCTTTGTTTTTCTCCACTAGTCCCCAGGCTTGGACAGGTGTGCCTGTGGTCTGCATAACATTAAATAGTATTTTTTCCTAAGGACTCCAGTTGAATTCTCAATGAAGACTAGAGTCAAACATAAGATTATAACAGGGTTTTTTCTGTTGACTTTTTGATCTAGTAACTGAGAGCATAAACTACACAGGATGAGTTTCTGTTTGCACAGTGATCTCAGAGAAAGGAGTTCAGATGCAGCCTAAGATGCTTAAGCAAAGTTGTTGAGGCAGGTCTCTTGTTTCTCTGTGTGGTACAGGACTGTGTGTGTTTGGGTTTGCGTCTTATTTATTTATCTACTTATTTATGTACTTATTTATAATTTCTATATTTTTTATTTTAAACATTTTCTATAACTTTTTTTTTTTTTAATTTAAGACCTTTAATTAAATGTTAACAATGTTAAATGTTTTTACTTCAGTTTGCCAGTGAGTCATCCCATGATGAGGTGCTTTAGCTGTGCTGTGAGAGACACTTGCTGAGGTCTATCCCAGGCAGACCTGCATGCTGCAATTTACCTTAAAGTAAGATGTCTTGTACTCATTATGCTTTAGAGTTAGGATGAGTGTGCACATCGTTCTCCCAACCTAGTTCTTACAGGACTCTTCTTTTGTAAGGTCAAACCTATATTAATACCAGGCATATAAAGCCTGGTGTCTTAATTCCACTGTGAAATAAAATGAGATGCACAGCGAACACTTATTATTTGTATTTCAAGGATGAGAAAGCTGCCCTTTAGGAAACAGCTGGTTTTAAATTTTCTTTTCAGATTAGTTAGCTATTGATAATAGCTGAGCAACTTGGTCTACTTTGCAGGTTGGATCTAACTTTAAATTTGGCTCTGAGTGTGAGTCTCCTGCAGAGGTTTTTCCAGACTAAACTACTCCAGGAGCATATGAACAACCAAGCTGACTCAGTCATTTGATCAATAACAATAATAAAAAAAATGAAAACTCATTTTTTGCCTTTGCAGGACTGGTATTTTGCATTTTTAACATTCCATTTGTCAAAGGGCTTTCCTTTAGCATAGTTCTTACTTAAGAAAGTGTTTGCTGGCTAGCCAGAAATACTGCACATCTGCGGTGCTTTACATAAACAAAAGCTAGTAGCCACATTTGTTTCATTCTATAAAAATCTGTTCCTTGTGAGGTTTAGTTCTGTGTGGAGTTCTGCCTTTTGCAGAATTTTCCCCCTTCTCAGAGTTCCTATTTTCTGTCTCTCAGATCTCTTTACAGCGGTTCCTGTACTTCATCCTTCACACTGATGTAAAGCTTTCAGCTACTGTCTCTGCTGATTTCCTTGCACATCTGCTCATGTTACACCCTTGAGCAACAGCAGCAGGATCACGCTCAGGTCTCTGCAGCTGCTGCAGTTCACACATGAGCCCAAACTACCTGCAAAGGTCAATTTGTGTGGAAACTCTGAAACAGAGAGGCTGAGCTGTGGGCAGGAATTTTGCCTTTAGCAGTCTCAAGCAGCGAGATAGAGAGCAGTGGGTACAGTAATGTCTTCAGCCATGACAGCTGTGTGCATCAGTGGGTATGTCCCAGACTCTTGGAATGAAACCCGAGAAACAACTGCACTACTGCAAATTTTTAAGAATATTTATTTCACTCTAGTCTAAATGCAAAAATGAGTTTGTAGCTTCTTATCTACAAACAACACTTCAGGGAAGGGACTGCATTTTGTAATAACTATAGCCATTGCTTTTTGCACTATAGACTATATTAAACCCATCTATAGTAAGAAATAAAACATAGTGGTTGTGTCTATGCATTTCCACAAGTGATGTAAATCATAAGGATTTTTGCAAGAAGTTATATTAACGTATTATTTAATATGGATGAAATTGTATCGGTTTCAGGTAGTCTTTTTCTAAAATGATTCTTCCTTCAAAGAGCATGTGGTACTAGATTCAGTAGAGATGCCGTCACTGGATTTTTCTGGATGAGGAAGGATTGTACAGCTAGATATTCCAAGACAGTAACTCCTGAGTCTGGGTGTGGATCAGCTTTATGGTGGAACAAGGCTTGAATCATCCACAATTGGTTGTTCTGTGCCCTGGTTTCTATGGAGAAAATATAGATGTGTCAAGAGACATTTTTGACAGGCTCCAGAGATTCCACTGTTCCGTCACATAAAGGATGTCTTTGAGATAGCAAGCCATAGGTATCTATCTTCCTGTTCTTCCTTTCTTCACAAGATTTGCAGTGCAAAACGTGGCATGTTATTTACTTGTATTGCGGTACTACAGTGTTTCCAGGTAGGAACATGCTAGCTTCTGCATGCCGTTATCTCTTGATAGTGGAAAAACAGAAGAATTGCAAGCTCTGATTTTTCAGCAAATCTTGTCTTGACAAGAAAGATTCGATTCTGCAGAATGAATACAAGAGTCCCACACAACACAGGTTGCCAGGGGTTTACTTTAAGCTTGAAGTACTCAGCAGACAAGGCAGATTCAGGCTAGATATTCACTGAAGTACAAAGCAAAACTCACAGTCACCCATAGGTATAAGTCAAAGAAAACAGTACTTTTCCATGAAGAGGACAAATAGAAGAGCTGATCTCCTTATTGGTCCTGCAATGGCTTTAAGTCTGAAAGAGCTATGAGATAAATGTTTCTGCTCATTCTGGAAAATGTGCCAGGGCAGAGCAGTAAAGAATAAGGGTCAGAAGTCATGTAACAGGCAGTGTGATGAGAGTCCTGTTTGCAGCGTTAGTGAGCAATTGCTCAGGTTGAACCAAGAAAGCAGGGCTTCTGTCTCATCTCTTTAACTAGAGTTGGCCAGTCGCTTTTGAATTCCTAGCTCTGAGAGGAACTCTGTAGGTGTTTGTATTTACAATAGATTGAACAAAATCCCCAGGCTGTGTTACACAGTTTGTTTAATTGATCTGGAAGTTGATTTTGGCCGAGAACCAACGTTTCTATCTCCTGTTCACTGCCAAACTGACTGCCAGATTCTTATTCAGAAAACCTCAAGTCTAGCAGAAATAAGGTCAGACTTCATCAGGGTGTATATCATAAATCCCCTGCACATATGATGCCGACCTACTGTCTGCTTGACACCCTGCAGCAACTGTCACACTGTCTCTAGAAACTCATGGGAAAAGAAAGTACTGACATGGTTTTTTGTTTGTTTGCTTTGGTTTTGGTTTGGCTTTTTTTGTTTGTTTGTTTTGGATTTGTTTTTTTAATCATTAATGTTCAGAGTCTGGTAAATGAATATTTAGAAGATAATAAAGTATTTTAGAAAGTGCAAAAGCAAGAACTGTAGCAATCTCTGTGTAGAAAAAAAAAACAAAACCAAAACCAAAAACCAAAAGAGACTTCTAACAAAACTTTTTTTTTGTTTGTTTTCCATCACAGAGCTCACCTTCCTCTCTTCTGGCTTACTAGCTGTGGTTTTAGTCAATGCATGTACAAAGGGAGTGATGCCAAAGTATAAAGCTGCCTCCATCATTAGTGCACTGTACATATATGAAAAAACTTTATTAGATGCATCCAAAGCATTCTGTGGGATTGAGCTTAAGTTGGTGGCCTGCAATTTTGAAAGAGAAATTTTGTCCTAATATCTAGATGGTTTCGAATCAGGTTTAACAGGTTAAAGGGACCAGTCTTTTGTGATCGTATTTCTCTCTTCAAAATGGGAAACCCAGAGACACATTCAATATCTTTATAGACTTCACATTATGTATTAATTTCAATGAAAGACAAAAGAAAAGACATATCTTACCACTGAGTTTGGAAGCCCCCCTTCCCTCTTTCTTATACACTTCCTTTTTCAAAGTAACATTACTGAAGCCACTTAATTTCAGAGGACAGATAAATCATGAAGTTGAATCAAATACAGATGATGTAAAACTTTGTCAAGGTTACGGACCAGGCCTTCACAGTGCTTCCTTTGTATTTCACTTGAATCGTTGATTGTCTTCCTGTTCCAATGCCATTCTCTTTCCTTCTATTCAGGAGTTTTCTATTACCTTCCAGACTATTGTATAACTATGCAAGTAACACAAAGTCCTTTGTACGGTAGAAATCAAGCACAAAATAAACACACCTTTATCCTGCACTCCCAAAACCTTCCTTCTTTCTGCACGTAAATACAGTTCCTATTAAAAAAAAAAAAAATCGGAACTCTATGACCCTGATGTTTCAGTGTTAGCCAACTGGCACTCACTCAAAAGTGCTGGAAGCTTTCTTCCATGAAGTCCACTGCCCCCGTGACAAAGCTCTGGTGCTGCTAACAATTGCCCAGTAATGCAACTGTTCCAGTTTCCTATATTGAGTGTCATGGTACTGACTTCAGCCTCTGTAGAAAAAGGAAACGATATACAGACACATGAGGTGGGGAGTCTGGGCCTCTTAATGACACCAAGCTTTGGAATTTTATTCTTTGCATGTGTTTACTCAGCCCTTTCCTCTTCTTGTATCCTGCATAATAAAATCATTTATTTAAGTGCTGTTTTTTGCCTTTCGGTTCTGCACAGCTATGCAAGGGAGAAAAAAGAGGAAAGAGCTTTTTCCTTTGTGCAGGTTGCAGTCCTTCCAGTCTGTCCTGCCTGTTGTCACCAGAGGTACTTCACAAGGAAAGTCAGGGGTCTCAGCAGCTGCAAGCAGCCAGTGAAAATGTGAAGAAGCTGTGATTTTCACTGCTCATTCTGGTTCGTTTCACCTAGTTTACGGAGGAACTATGCATGCAAAACAACTTAAAACAACAATCTGGCCTCAGACATTTACAGCTGCTTGCTTTGTTCCTTGTCCTTTCTCTTGGAACAGGTATAACTTTCTCTCTCCTCACTGTACCTCCCACTCCTTGCACCAATATCCCACAGATTTATGAACAACTTGTCCATGCCTGCCATAATTTAACACACTAATGAGTCAGCAAGGAGGTAGACTGTGTTTTTATATAACTTTTCTCATGTTCTGTACTCACAAAGCTATTGGAATATCCAGCCTGATTGCCTTAAGAATTCCTGAGGGTGTCTTTCTCAACTGATTACATGATTTTGGTTGAGAGGTTTTCTGACTGCAGCTGCCAGAATTGTCTTGTGATCCTGAAACAGCTTGAGTCAACTGTGCCTCTGGTAGGTAACCTCTGCCATCTCAAGAACCTTCTGCTTTTTTCTGTGTACTGTTTGGAGATAAGGAGAAACATAGGAAGTGCTCATCATATGTGTGACACCAGCAAGAAGTTATCAGTTGGTTGTATTACCCCTGCTCTCTTGTCGTGGGTCCCTGAAGGGGAAACATAGATTTTATTTTTTTTTATAATGATTAAACATTGGCTTGGCAAAAGTCTTTTGTCTCTTTTGGGTTCATTGGTGATTTCAGTCTTGTAAATGGCATTTGCTACTCAGGTGTTTTATTGGGAGTTATACAATGCTGTGACTGAAGTATCCAGAAACTAGTGGTATTTACGGTAATTGCTTTCCATGTGTTTTTAAAGATTTGCATACGTTCCAAAGATATCAGCTTTGTTTTGTTAAGGTGAAGCTTCCTCTGGGTGAAATGACAGGATTTCAATGTAGAAGAGTTTAGCAGAAGTGCTGTTGGAGTTGTGGAAAATTGTGAAATGATGACATGAATGGCAGGGGTATGTATTCAAGAAAAAAGTATTACTCTAAGAACAAAGTAAAATAGAAATTACTTATTTTTAAAAGTAACTGAAAAGAGTTACCCAAGCATATTCTTTAAAGTGTTTGAAGGGGTTATAACTTGAGGTAAAACCTTGAAGGTGGAAGAGAGTCCTGTGGAAAGGAATCCTGGTGGCTGAGTACATGCTCAGAGCCATAGTTTCGTATTGTTTTGATCCCCAATGCAGGAGAAAATCTAGGTGTCGTATATTCCTAGTAACTATCTAATACAGTCCAGAACAAATAGCATTTATCTGGGATGTAGAATCATATCATAATTAACCTTTGCACCAGCATACACATTCCTTTCACTTGTTCAAATATAAATTAGTGTAGCTCAGGCTTGGATTTTCAAAGGAGCATTAGTGAATTAGCTATCCAAATTCCATAAAAATTAATTCTGAACAATGTTTAGTTATTGTGCAGTTGTTTGAATTCATTTGTAAGTAAAATGCCATTTTGCAATTTTAGTTACAGTTCATGCTACCTATTTAAAATTATTCAGCCAATTAATTAGGGCAGTAACAACCTCTAATTGTTTTCTATGGTTCCTTTTCTGTCTGTAGTTTTTCATTAAGATATATGTCAACTTAACTGTGTTTTGTTGCTATATTTCTAAAATTAAAAATAGTATCTTATCCAGAATACTCCACATGGACAACTGACAGAATCAGCAGAGGAAAAATGTATGTCATATTTTTTTATCAATAAAATAATCCAAGTAAGATTAAGAATAACAATTAATTCATAGGGGAAAAGTATCTTTTCTACTAATGCTTTTCAACAAATGAGATTCTAAAAAATCTGTTTGTCACTGACAGACAATGTAGAGTTTAGAATATTTTTTGAAGGTGTATGTATTAGGTTGGAGTCCCTTTAGAATATAATAAAGATGGACATGATGAGAGTGTTTCAGTGGAGATATCAAGAGGAATGCTTGGTTAGAGGCTAAGTGCCTGTCAGAGGGGAGCAGGGAATTTAATGAAACAACATTACGTCAGCCATAAGATGGTTAATTATAAAAAAGAGAAGGTTTTCCAGTGCCTAGAGGACATGGCAAGTGAGCCTTTGTCGACTTAGAAAAGGAGTATGAGATAGTTGTGATAACAGTGGTTTAAAAGTTTCTGAAAAAAAATTCAGAATTATACTTGAATTTTGGTGGAGTTCAGCAGGAAATATTGGTTCTTTCATACTAATGTCAATGTTATCTCTTTGTTGACATAACAGCAGATGTTTGGGATCTTTCAAAACAGCTTCATAACCAGAGAAAAAAAAAGTGTGGAACTGTAATACATGTTAAGAATCACGTATTCAGTACATCTACATGCACAAGACTTGGAAAAGAGGAGGTCAGGCACATGCAGACAGTCTTTTTTTTCCCAATTTTTCTAGTTGTATTTATGTGTTTAGTTTCCAGAGAGCAACTCCAGATACTGTCTCTGAACCACAGACAAAGGAAAAAAAGCGAAGTCTCGTTGTTGGCGTTTGTGTGTGGATTTTTTTCTTTTTTTCTTTTTTTTTAATTTTCAATTTTCTGTCCATAGACTCTCTCAATAGAAGCAATTAACAACGAAATATGTATTACTCAGATTCAACACTTTTTTATGTTAAAAATATGATAGAAAATGTTCTTTTAATACTGACATCAGCTCCAGTATACTCTTTGTAACTGGCTGAATTGAGGCACTGAAAATTTGGAAATAAATCACATACGTTCAGCTGCTGAGTCCTGAGCTCTGGACTTCACAATTGGGTTTTAAATGTTCTGGGGAGATCGACTTGCTTAAAAGTAAGTCTCTGGAATTTTGTTTTGACTCCACATATTTATCCAGACAGAACTTCTGAACTTTGGAAATTTTGCTAAGCACACTTTAAAGACAGGAAAGTAGTGTTTTACTGTGCATAATATTTAGCACATTGTTATTTATTATTTGTTTAAAACTGATTGTGTGCTCAGTGCTGTGCAAGACACAGATGTCATGCTATCTAGTCTGACGAATTTATAACATAGAGAACAGAATGAACAGCTCAAGGGATTTCTGGGCTTTAAATCGTAATAAAAAAATAATGTTCTTCATGGCACAAGAATTCATTTAAATTCACACATGAAGAGATATAACAACCACATTCTACCTTCATTTAGTTACAAATATCAGGTTGGAGAAGTTAATGGATGAACAGTATTTGGCTTTTAATAAAAGCCTTCATTTCTGCACAACCCTCACATTCCTTCCTTCACTTCCCCCACACACACAAGGTGAGAGAGTTTACTACAGTTCATCCCCTGTTATAAAATGACATACGTTCCTGCTGAGGGGAAAAAAAGTACTGCAGAAACTGTTTACAATGTTCTTAATTTATGACAAATGTTTTAAACCATGCTGGGATACAAGGGGTAGCAAAGAAGGAAAAGAGTGCCTAATAAAAACTCCAACTAAGGAGACAATTTTACATGATTATGGTAGAAACACAACAGAAGTGGGAAAATGTATTTAAACCGTGTGTGTTATGAAACCTTCCATAGTATAAAGGCTTCACATTTCAAACATACATACCTATAATCATATCAACTTCTATATTCAAATCATGTTTACTGTCTTTTTACATCTCTAGCACAGTGGCAGGGAGTAGAACAAGGTTTTGCAGAAATTACATATCCCACTATTTCTGTGATGGATATTTTCTTTCCTGCTGTATTGCTGCAAAATGAAAAGGGAATGGAATTTTTATTCAACAACTGGAACCCCCTGATCAGATGTGAATCAAATGGAAACCACAGTCATTTCTCATATTCTGTTCAGCCTCTCAAAGAAATGCAGCACAGAAGAGGCTAATGCAGCTCACATCTAAATGCTTGGGCAGCGAGGGATGATTTTTGCTCTGAGTTTTACCTGCTTCATAAAGCAATTAAGAATCTAAGACCAAAGTAGAATTGTCTAGCCTCAAAAATGAAGGACTGTCCTTGACATCCACCTGTCCTGAAAAATTGTTAGATGCAGAACTTCAAACAGGGGATTTTGCCACCAACATAGAATATTGTCATAGAGGTTAGAAAAATATTGTCTTCTTTCTTGAATCATGTCAGCCTCTTGATGCTTCTTCTCAGTAATAGAAAAAGCATTACAGTCTATGATAATAAGCGTTAAGTAGTCCATGTTAAAACACCTGTTAACAAGGATTGATCTGGCCATGTTCAGTAGCTGAAGATGTCTGATTCTGTTCATGCTGTTTGTCTCCATCCATTTAATTTTATTTTAATTGTGGGAAAGGCAATGATTTGATGAGTGTAGAGTCTGGGAATTGAGACTCTTGGGTTGTTTCCAGATCTGCAGTGCTTTTTATGGGTAACCTTGCGGGAAGGTATTTGCAGGTTCTGAATGCTTGTAATTCCAATTTATTTGGACCAGTGGGTACCCAGCCTCTGGAAATGCTAGGACTTGATATTTGGTGAACCTCTGTTTCCTCAGCTATGTAATTTAGATCATAATGTATGTGTACCTGACAGAATGAGTAATTTAATGTTTGCAAAACATGCTGAGAGCCTCTAGTAAAAAATATTGGGAATGTGCAAGAAAACCATTGTTTGTGTTGGTGTGCATTCTTTATGGATTCCAGCTTCCTAACCAAGCAACATCAAGTATAAGAGAAAGTTACAACAGTTTTCAAAGTGCATGAACTCTGAGGAAAAACTTAAAAAGAGACACTGGAAATATTACATCCGCATGACAGATGACTGAAGAAAGCTTCACTAATGGAGCACTTTGTGACCCTCTTATTTTTTCTATACTGCAAGCTATTCATTGAAAGCAGAAGCCTTACTACACATAAACAAATCTGTATCTTTCCATAGCTCAAGGATGCCAGAAGCTGAAGAGAAAAAAACAATAACAAAAAACCCCTAAAACCCTAAACCAAACAAAGCCACATACCATCAGAAAATAGAGAGGAAAAAAAAAAAAAAAAAAAGGACCCCAAGCGCTATAGCTAATGGAAGGAGTGCTTGAGATGGCAAAGTGCTTAACTGCAAGCCTAGGGGCATAGTGTGATTGTAGGATAGAGACTCACCATGCTTGAGTTATAACATGTGGATCTTAGCTAATATATTGTTAACATAGTGCTTAGGGCCAGATTCACTCTCAGTAGTACAATTTGAGCCGACCAGTGCCTTGAGGACACAGAGGTGGAAGGGGCAAGAGCCCAGCACATTTCTGAAGTGTTATGAAAATAGGAGAGTGCTGCTCATGTTGGGAACTGCTCTCAGGAGATGATTACACAAATACAAAAAATCAGATGTAGAGCTTTCCTAGAGCAAGTAATTAGAAACTGTAAATCATATCTAGCTCTTTGGGGTGTCTTTGTTCTACAGAGCAAAATGCTTTTATAATGCAAGTATTAGAAGAAATTCAGAAGCCTTTTTCTTAGCTTTCTGCTTACATAAGGTCTGATCTGGGACTCATTGAAATGAATATATAGACTATCGCTGGATTTAATAGGTTTTGGACTAAAATCCCAGTGCTAGGAAGAAGTGCACAGAGGAAACCTTATAAGAGCAGTGTATTTGAACAGAAAAGTAGTTTGTGAAAAATGTGTTCAAGTAACATCGAACACCATTTCTGGTAAATACCCAAGTGCTGCTCATGTGGCCACCCATTCTCACAGTAAGTTTCTTTGTCCTTTGTAAATTGTGCAGATTTGTTAGATAGATACTGTTCAACTTTCTTTGCAATTGTATTTTAAAACAAAAAAAAAAAATCCGGAACGTTCAGTAAAACTCAGGCAATCTTTACAATGATAGATACTTTAGATTCAATAAAAAAATATAGATTTGTTTGTTTGTTTGTTTCAACTGTTAGAATTCAGATAAACATTTTATTTGCTGTTTCATGATCTGCTAAAGTGCCTGAGAAATGATCTGGCTTTTTCTGCTTATGTCCTACTCATGATGTATGAAGGAAAAAATATATTTTTTCCTTATCTGTTGTAAAAAAAAAAAAATCTTTATTACATACAAGAACAAAAAGAACCTGAAGGAAGGGAGAAAAGGCCAAAGAGGGCACTTGAAGATTAGTTAACTGTGTCACATTTGTGATCATTTCACAGCACAGTGAATAATAGATCATACCACCTGGGGTTTTTTTGCCAGGAAAACATAACTCTGAACTAGTCCTTGCCCAGGATGGAGTCTGGACTCATATATCAAATATGATCAGTTCTGTCTTACATTCCTGTGTGGAAACACCTCTCCCTCCAAAACAGAGGTGTTCTTGAAGTAAGGATGGTCCAGGGTCATTACCTGATGAGCCACACTTGTCCTGAGAGACATAGGAAAATGAATATTACTAACTTCTTCCAAGACATCTTTAAATGATGACTTGAGGAGAGTTATCACAGGATCAAGTTTCTGGAAGATAATTCTTAATATTTTCATCTATCGATAAATAAATGCCACCATGCAACAAGATCTGGTTTAGAGAAATACAGAAAAGGGCTTATATTTTTAAAAATTTAGGTAAGAAATTGTTAGGATGGTAGGGTGTATTTTCTATTATTGCACACTTTCGATCAAGGCTGGGTGTTTGTCTAAAGAATATAATCAACTTCAACCTGAACTCGACGTTGCACTGAGGCTCTATGTGCTTGTCTAAGGTAAGAACTCAGAAATGGGAGTTGTAGCAATGCTTTCTGGTCCTAAAATACATGGAACAATAAAACAAAAACCCCATTACTCCCTGTGTTTATTTCAGTGGAGTTATACTAAAAGGTATCATGGCCTTCATCAGTTCAATCCAATTTAGGACATAGTCTTTTGTGGTGTGTTAGTTCAGAAAACATTTACCTCCGATTTACTGCTCTAAGTTTGTAAAATATATTTATGTCATGCTCATTAAGAACTTCTTCAATTTTTGTTACTGAAATGAAGTTAAAATCAGAAACAGCGTGTTCTAGAAATGGAATTTACCCTTTTACCTGCAGTATTCCTCTAGGCTTTTACATATAAGTTTTATTTTTTCTAAGCAAAACCCAGACTTTCTGACAATATTTTATGACAAAAGTCCCAGAAGTTCACCTCTTAGAGTTTGATAGAAAACAAATATTTTTGTTATACTTATGTATAAAAGGCATAATTTCCTTTCCCAGTTGCCTGTTAACTTGAAGCAGAACTGCAGGAAATTATTACAATACATACTAATGTTCAGAGGACATTCATTCAGACTTCTGGCAAGGACTTCAATGATGAGAGAATGCTCATAAGAGAACACATTAGAACCACCATAGGAATAAAATAAGCAGAAAGTCATACAACCATTTACTTTTTCTCTTTTTTAATATTTTATTTTAAATTTGATACTGGAAAAGCTCAGATAATTTCCGTTTCCTAGCAAACCTATCTATTGAGGTGATTTCTCAGTGCTTGCTATTTAGTCATCATTCATGCCAGTACAAAGTCAACCAAAATGCTACTAGCCTTACGTTAGCATGAACATAAACTAAATAGGAGTTTTGCAAAGTGCGCAGCAATGAATAAGCCAGCTTCAGGAAAAAAAAGATCTGACGTTGATGCTCATATAGATTTACTAGAAATGCAGGCAATGAAGCTTGAATGTTCTGTTTTTAAGACCCTGGCTTGAATACTTGCAGGGTCTTAATCTCAGAATGGCAAGAATTGATTTTTAGGCTTCTTGTCTCTTAGTTTGAACTATCAGTTGTAAACTAGTCATCAAGCTTATATTTAGGAAGTTATTGGGAAACAGATAATAGCAGGTATTAAGTCAACTAGGGGGAGTGGGGCGGGGGGAAGGGGGACACGGTGAGGTAGGTGGAGAGTTACTTAACCTTATTCTGACCAGATGCCCAAGGTGACCCTAGATTTCAAGTGGATCTGCCTAGACCTATACTCCTAGGAGACTTTAAAATAATATTAGATACCTTAACAAAAAAAACCACCCAATTTTAATTCAAAGCAAACTAGCAACAGAGCCTTTCAAAGATGAAAACTCAAAGTAGCTCAGAGGAAGAGCTGCTTACAGGACCAGGCAGCTCTCATCCCCAGTCTGAATAACCTGAGTTTATGCAGCCACACTGACAGGCCTCATATATTGTGTGCAGCGTAGAAAATTACAGGAGCTGAATGTTGAGGCCTTCTCACTCTTCTGAAATCTACTGCCTTGCTTTTGGTTTTTCACAGTGCTGATTTAAAGGTATTTTCAATGAGAATTTCTGATCCAAACAAGTTTGGCTGTAGTCCTAATGTAATGCTTTTGTTGAAGTCACTTGGAAGCCAAATCCCCTTAACAAATATTAAATGTCAGTCTGGGAGACAAGTAGCCCCTGTTGAAATCAATATCTACAGCCATGTAGTGGGCATTCATTAAAACAGTAGGCTGCTTCTACAGAATCAAGACAAAATCCTTACAAGCTGATCACTCTATATTCTCTACCTTGGAATTTTTGAAATGTTTAAGCAGGTTTATTAAGAATCTATTTTTTTGACAAAATAAATATTTTTACAGACTGGATGGCTATAAAAGTTGTAACAGTGGGTGTACCTGTGTAATATCATAAAAGTGTGCAAATTTGTTAAAAGGCTTAACATTCCCATGTATTAATAAGCTGTGTTTGGATTGAAAGCAAGTGGAAAATGACTGTGAAATTCTACCCTATTTACAAAAATAACAACAGCCAAAGTCCCAGTGATTTGAAGAAAATTTAAATGATGTGTTTTGAAAGTTCTGATTTTATACATGTATTATTTTAATGGAATAAGTGTTATTTCAATGTACATTCTGATCGGCTCTTTTATATGTAAGAATGAGGTATTATTATTAACAGTAACAAATAGAAGGTGAAAAGATAATGGTTCCTGTTTTCATTAGCTCATGTCAGGAAGTTGGAACTGTGCAAGGTTAAAAAGAAAGCCATTGATATTTACAAGTGAACTAAGAGGGGAAACCAAAACAAACCAAGCAACCAACAAAAAACTGAAAAATAATGTTTGCTTATATCTATCACAAAGTGTTTCCAGTTTTCCCAATTTAAATGGGAAATAATTTTATGTAAATGTTGATAAGCCTTTGAGTTTGACAGCTCCTTAAAAAAACCCACATGATTTGGCTTTTATCCAAAAATTAACGAAAGAAAGGTAGCAGTGATACTTGGGGGGATTGGGGCATGGTGGTGAAGTGTTTTGCAGCTGCAGATTTCTTAATGGGGTTATGAACTCAGAAAGACCTTCTTTTAAGTTCATAAACTGGACTGAAAAGGAAGGGTTTTGTTTTCCAGCTGAGAGAGTACCTTGGTTTATGTAATTCAAATGATGAAGAATCCAGAACATTTTTAGTGAGTGTTCGTATAGCTATGGTATATCTTTTTGTAGAGTGAGTGGACTTCACTACTAATAACTAACCAATAATTTCTACCTTTTAGCAGTAACATTTCAAGTAGATATAGGAAGTTCTGGATTATTTAGTTTAGCATATTTTCCCTTATAAAGGAAAACAAACAAACCCGTTTTATGAAAGACCATGGATGAAATTCTGTGAGACAGCCTGCAGACTGCAATGGCCCTGAAAGATTTTCACCAGGTGCTGGTGTGCAATGGTTTTCTGGCTGTAATGGGACTGATACAAAAGAGGTAGATCTACTATCTCAATTTATTTATAGGAGGCCTGTAGGGTACAGTATGACTTTCTCTCCTAAGCTTTTTTTTCTTTGGAAATGTAATTAGCATTTATTGAACAAAACAAAGGTAAGCCAAGCTGAATTTGGGAAAATAACCTGTTTTAAGCATTCAGAAAAGCTATTGTTTAAAAAGACACAGGTGAAAAAAAGGAAACATGAGTAGGCACAGGTAACTCTTGTGTTCTGTGACCCAGTTTTGGGTAACTCTAACAGAGAGTTAGAGACTGAGGTGGCCTCTGTTGCACCTGGCCTGTAGGTGTTGTTCTGCAGGAGGGATTACAGCTATAGTTTTCTTTGATCTGCTGTTACCAGAGTCCTTTAATTACTAAAACACTCTCTAACAACTGTAGTGTTGTTTTAGTGTTTGGTGGTTAAAGTGTAACAAATCCAACATCTTTGTTGTGTAGGAGCCTTGAATAAATCCACTGAGATATGGTGTCTCAATAAAAGTATCATGATTTTTCTGACAATCTTTCTAAGGTACATAGGAGTCATAGATGTTAAATAGTATGAAAATTTAAGTCAGTTTTATGTAGACGCTTGAATATAGATATATATGATATTACAGTTGTCTGAAAAATTTGTCTTAATGGCCATTATATACCTTTTACCCTTCAGATCTAAGTGTTCCTCACCACTAACTATACATGCAAAAGGTTTATGAGAAGCACCCAGGTATGGGAAGACCAAAATGAAGCTAACAGGAGAATCCTACATCAAATTACGAATTTGAGACAAAGTCAATTAAGTCTTCATGTTCATGAGAGGAAACAAGTGATAACTTTAGTTCCTTGAGTTCAATAAAACTATAATTAGAAACCTTTGGACTCAGGCTTCTCTACTGGCTGAAATTTTAAACAAAAGAGAAATAAAAGTTCTAGGAGAGTAATTTGATCCATTTCCATCTTTTCCCCCCACCTTAGTTTAATTTTAAAGCGAAATTGATTGTGGTTTAACTAGCGAGAATCTAGTGAAATTATTAGGACTGGATACTTCAAAAGATACTTAGAAAAGCAATTAACAGTTGTTGAATGAATGCATGCTATTCAATAGTCAACTGTGTGGGCAATTTGTAGTCTGAGATTAGAAAAGGGTGCTAAAGTGTAAGATCTTTCTGCCTGTCTCACTGACCTAGTAGTGATCAATATCTCTTTTCCCAAATTGTATGACAGAGTAAAAGAACATCCATACAATAGTCAATCAGAGACATGAAAATTGTTGGAAGTATTTTAAAAGGTATTTAAAAATAATACTTCCCTTCCTGAGTCAGTTTAGCATGAGAATTCACTATTAATTCAATAAGACTTAAAACTGGTTACCAAGGAATAATTATAAAAAAACCAAACAAAACAAAACAAAAAAAAAACACCAAACCAACCAACCAAAAAACCCACAGAACAAACAAACAGAAAACCAAATAAAAAAAACGCCACAAAACACAAACCAAAAAAACCCACCACACCAAAACAAACCCACCTCAACAAAAAAAAAACCCACCAAAGTATGAGAAACCTGGGCTCGGATTTTGCCTCCCTATTGAAGAACTAGCTTCATTAAGAGCAAGCTGTATTCTGCTGACATAAAACCTGTTTGATGTCAAAAGCCATTAGACAGGTAGTAAGGTCTCACAAATTTTGACAACTGGAAAGATTCCCAATACTGATACTGTCTGAAAACGTTATCATATTATGGGAAATCATTGTTAAATAAGTAAAGTAAGTGTGATACTTTTATATAGATAGTTTTCTAGATGAGAGAGTCTCACACTTGTTCTTCCTGTAGGAAGAAATTACCATGTTATTACTCCTGTCATTCAATGTCTGGCTTTTGAAAGAAATGCATTGTAGTGTCTACATGTGTGTATATACGCATGTATACATGAACATATGTATTAATCTATATATGCATGTGCAGAGATAGGGGTTTTAAAACAATGTTTTAGAATGTTGCATGTAGAAGAGCTTCCTACAATAAAAATAGCAAGTTCACCCTTTCTATTACTGGTAGATGAACGTTCAGCAAGTAGCTTTTGGTTTTTTTTTGTTTTTTTCAGTTGCCTCTCTGATTCACTGAGAGACATTTTGACAACAAGAATTAGGACCAAATTCAGTTTTAACTGAATTGTATCACTTCTGGATTCAGTCCCCAATGTATAAAAATAGAAAATATAATAGGATTAGATTGCTGCATTTCTGGTTTTATTAGCTGTTATTTCTCGTTGTATTGTTTATTTCGTTTGTTTGTTTTGCTTTCTGCTTCCTGACAAGGCCATTGAAGACTGCCTACAGAGAAACCACTTACTCAAATTGCTCCTTGTGGAGGGAAGGCAGATTTTTATAAATGAGTCTTGGAGAGCTGAGCAGCAGATTCTGCCTTCTTTTCTACATGGAGAACCTTAATCGACTTTGTTGCCAATTGTGCAAACAGATGGGAATAAATTTCAATACTCCTGTGTAAATTTCAGGTTGCGAACAAAAGAAGATGACGGTTTAAACTCAGGATTTTTGGATTATTAGTGTTATTTGGGGCCAAAACAGGCTTATCCTAATACTGGATACAAATTATATCCCTTGCTCTGTTATAAATAGAAGATCTGAGTGAGCAGTGGAAAATGCAGGGAGGCAGCAGAGGAAGCAGCTGTGGTGGCTGAGAGAGGACCAACACGAGCTGCAGGAGAATGCTTGGAAATGCCATTCTCACCTTGCTGCCAAAGTGCTTGACCAAGCATTGAGGCTGAAGCTAGAATCCTGCAAAATTGCAGGCAAACAAGCTTACTCTTATCCTGTTGAAAGACCATTATTTTCTCCTATTGATGCACTGTAATAGCTTGAAACCTTAGGTTCCTAAGGTGTCTTGAGTGTCTAAATGAGTTAGGGAAGATTTCCTGAGCTGCTCTCCTGAGTACACAAATAGAATGTTAGGTTCCCAAGTGCTTGCTTAAGTGCCTGCCTTTGAGCTGTGATGAAATCAGACCAAGAGATTACAGAAAGCTTTGCTTTAGAGTTGCTTGATTGTCAGCAAAGAGGCACCAGCAACTCAAATGCAAAAATGCTCACCAATAACTGAAAGAGGATTATGACGAACTGCCATGGTTTTCTGAGTGCCAGGAAAAGGCTCTGTGTGGTCTTTTAATTATTCTTGTTATGAAATCAAGTAGCAATCAGTGGAAGTATGCTTCATGTTTCTCGGTACTGTGAAATCCAGCTTCAGAAACTTGACATCCCTATCCCCCCCCCTCTTTTTTTTCAGAAATAACATTGGACTATATCTGGATCCAAATTCTTGGTATTGAAACACTATGGGTGGAAATTTTATATCTGGAAAAAACAGGTAGCTGACTGCTGAAAACTGAGGCATATTTGCCTCAGAAAAATGTTAGGAAAAATAAATTCTTGTCTCCCTGTGTTAGATGGCACCTTCTGCTAGCTCAATATCTAACATTCTACCAGACAACACAGTTATATAACAAGATATTGTACGTTATTTTTCATCACTTTTTAATGTATAGAACGTATGTTTTAATTACAGGATATGAATAATTTTTCTCTGTGTCTTTGACTTGAAAATCTTATTTCTGTCAGCAATGCCTTGCTTACATGTTCTCTGATCCTTCTGGCTAGTGTCAGAAGGTCTGGTGCTTCTGTATTGCTCCTCTTCTTCTTGTTCACACACACAGTTTGAATGAACCCCAAAACAATTCAGGATATCCAGGTAATTACGTAGTAATAATTGCATTAAGGAGTTATTTTTTTTAATAAATAATTCTACCTTCATCAAACATTTACATAAAAATTAAAATGCAGGCTCTATTATCTGTACCTCACATAAAGATTTTAATAAATTTGGCTCTGTCCATCACCTTCTTTAAATGTATTTTTCTGTTAGTTGTTATGTGCTTAGGAGAAAGACAATATGTTATGTGGTAACTCAAAGCTGAGAAGAGGAATGACTGCTCTTCTGTGACGGAGCTTTTGTAGCGTGGGAACATTTGCATTGTGTGTCCCTGGTCAACAATGGTCTTAATAAAAAACATGGATTTTTCTAGCTCTTGAGGATATTGTTTGGACTTCTAGTCCTTGCTATACTGAATCAGACGAGCTGTGTCTATAGTCTAGAACAGTGTCTTGAATAGTTGCCAGTGAGGAAAAGGCAAGTAAACAGGCAATAGTAGAGTAATATTATCAGACAGGGATTCTCATTAACTGCCACTAGAGATTGTGATGTGCCCTACAGCATGTGAGTCATTATGTCTGTGACAGATCATATAATGATGGAAGTCAGCAGCTTTATGGCATTTTGTCTCAGATGAGAATCCAATATTTGGCAGAAAGTATAGTCTCTTTGTTTTCAGTCCATTTTATCCTCCCTGAGATGTACTCATTGCTTTAAATTAACATCCAATACTGTCTCCGAATCCTGTTAAGCAATTGTCTTCTGAAGTCTATAAAGGCAATGAATATTAGCGGTTAGTTATGTGCAATACGTAATTAAGTTGGTGAGCAGACTTAAATGTAATATGCTTTGATATCACTGAATCCTTCTGTGTTGTGTTCAATCAAAATGTAAACAGAAGTTTCTGATGTACTTCTGCCTGTATCACACTACATTTCATGTGCTGCTATCATAGCTCATCTTAGTTCTTAGTATTCATATCATCTGTGTTTGCAATTAAATTAGCCATCTCGGCTTATCTGTGTATATGCAACTAGTGACAGAAAATACAGAGTACTCCTCTTCCAGAGAGGTGGCTTTTTTCATTCTCAGCACATACAGAAGTGTTCTTCATTTCTGCTTGTTGTTACACTGAAAATCTTGTTTATAGGCAACAAAGAAATATCCCCTATAAACTCATTGTTACTATAATTGAAAATGTAGCAGTCTAGTTCAAGAAGTTCTAGTTCAGAAGGAAGGAAGGAAGGAATTAAAATTGTTATGCACACATTTCCTAGTTCTTACCCCATCTGCTGGTTCCAGGCTCATGTCTCCATTGTTTCTCTGGGTGCTGAGCTTAACAGTCTCATGCTGGTGGTACTGGTGGGGTGTTATGTTAGGTACTTTGTTACCTGCTAAAACCAGCTCTGTCCTGCTCCATGTCTGCATTTCTTCAACTGCCCATGGGTGAGTTATAGCCAGGGAGTCTGCAATGCCAGCCTGTGCCCCTTCCTCAGCATCCCATGCTTGTGGCCCTCTTCACTGCATCCCGTCTTCACTGCTCAAGGGCTCTGCTGTCGTACCAGACCTGTCTTTTGATGCACTGCATCATCATGTTTGAGTCATAACTACCTTATTCTGCATAGGATAACTGCTTAGAATTGTAGAATCGTTTAGGCTGCAAGAGACCTTAAAGATCATCAAGTCCAACCATCAACTTAGCACTGCCAACTCCACCACTAAACCATGTCCCTAAGCACATCTATACATCTTTTAAATACTGCTTTCTATATAAAAGTATATAAAGTTGCACTATACAAAGGTAAACAAACTTAAAATAAATTAGCCATAGACATATGGTCAATAAGAGAAATTGCTGTCACAGCTAAACTAAGTAAAACGAAGCTGGAGGAAGGTCAAGAAAAGTTCAGCCAGAGTAAACCTGACAAGCCCCAGTACTGAGGCCTCGTAATTCTGTATGAAGCTTATGATCTGTCACTAGCAATGGCAATACTGTATTACATGGTTACCTGGTTACGCCATCTCTTATTTATTTCTCTTTTTGTTGCATCTTGCCTGAGACAGCAAAGGGAGAGCTGAACATTCATATAATGATATTATAAGAAATTGGGTCATTATTCTGGGCAGAGTTCTCAATAATTCAGTTGCCGAGTAACAGTTCTTGAAAAGCCTACAGTTGAAGCTCATCCTTAGCATAGCCCACCCCTGATCACTCTGCATCCTATTGTTGTTTTTCTTTCAGCTACACTACTCTGGCCAGGACGCTACTCTTTTTTTGATAGCACATTATCTTCCCTCACTCTTGAATCCCAAATGTCTGTACTGGCACCAGTAAGAGTAAATCAAGCTGAAATACGTGCCCAAAATGGGATTATAATGGTGGGGAAACCTGTTTTTCCAAGTGCTTCTCAGTGCAGCACAGACTGATACCAGCCTCCTGACTGCATTCAGACAGTAAATTGTGCATGAGAGCACAGTGACATCCATGTGATGTGCTTCCTCCTCTGATGACCATGACATCCTCTGGGGGCAAATGGACCAATCTTTCTGTTTGCAAATATTTCAGAAATCATCTTGGCTGTAAGAAGCATGAACATCTTTTCGTGTCAAGTGCATGAAAGTAGGTGAAGGATGAAAAACTTCAGTGATTATAACCGAGTCACTTTTAACAGAATCCAGATGCAGTTAATTTGAGATGGAGATTAATCAGCTGAGATTTCTAACTGAAAATGGTGCTGCTCAGGCAGTTGCATTCAGCTCTGAAGGGGGAACTGATAGTTGCTGTTGCTTTGCCTCAATAGACAGTGAGTGCATCTATTTCAAACTTACTGAAAAGAATTATTTCAAACTTACTGTAGGCAAACCCAGACTACTTTGACCTAGTTATATTAGGTACTGGTAAGAATAAGTCACAGCTGCCTGGAGCTAAGCTCTGGCTGCCAAGTGTGCTACAGTAATGCTGTTGCTGATGTCTGAGCCAGCTAGTGTAATGCTGTATGGGTTGTGACTGTGCTGTAGGTACTGTACAGTAATGCAGAGGACAATGGGAAGGGATTTGTATCACATTTGTTGTGGTACAAAGATCATTTGCTTTAATTTGGGCTCTGTACATAAGAGCTGCTTCTAAAGCAGCAAAGACAGGAAAGAGTAAATTTATGAGTATTACCTGAATGAAGAAAAAACATATTTGAATCCAGAGAACACTTTCTACATTGCTAACACAGACTGAAATGAGGTGACACTTAGGAATTTAGTGCCTGTGGTGCATCAACTTCCAGCTGTCTACATCCTCCAACCTAGGTGAGTCCTTGAATTGATGGATATAGTAAAGTTCAAGGAGGAAATGAACAAGACTACTGTAAGAAGTAATACCAACAAAAAGATATTACGATTAATAAAAAGCTTTGTAAAACGGGATTTGATCCATCTCCAGAAACTGAAGATTAGAACAAGTTTATTTGGGTACTGATCTCAGGCCAGATCCAGGACTCCATGATCCTCTCGTGTGGGTATTTTAATAAATTCTTACGCTGATAGTTTGCACACACTTGTAATGTCTCAAAAGATCTTCCATTTAGTTAATATTAAGAACCCTCAATGTATCTTCTAATAATTTCTTCTCTCATCCCATGACTCATTCTGCATCTGCTCTATATTTTATGAGCTACAGTAACATATTTGAAGAGATTATGCTTGTTATCTCTGTTTGTAGTACTGCAGATTTTTTAAGTTATCTCCAAGTCTGGATTTTTTACCAAGAATTTTTAAACTTATTTTTTTAAAACTTCAGTTGTATTATAATTATATGGCTTTTTTGGTGACGTGCCTACAATATGTTCATATATTTCTTCCTAAGTGCTTACAATTTTAGGATCCAACAATGTGTAGGAGTAATTTAAATTATTATACCTCTTGCCTCTTTAGATCTGATAGTTCTCTACTAGAGCTTGTTACTTAGATGCTGCTTCTGCTACTAATTAGAAACTACGAATCAAAGTCTAATTATGCATCTCAGCTGTGAAAACTGTGCAATACCAAAGAGTAGGTGGATTAAACTGTTTAATACTTGATACAGCCTGTGGAATAAAAAATAGAACAGTGAAAGCATGTTCAAGGGATTACAAAAATAAGATACAGATGGTACAAGCTGGAAACATTTGTTACACTATTTGGGTAATGCTGTTCTCTTTTTTTAATGTTACCTTTTCCATAGCCTTCTTTTTAGATGTACAGATTTCCCATCTAAGAGCCACATACGACCTTTTTTGATACAGCTACCAGCCCTGTTAATGTGTAGCACACTGAAGTTTTATCTGTGTAGTTTTGTATTGGTTAAACAGGATTTGAAATAGTCCATCCATGAGATTGCACTCAGTGCAATCTTGGCATGTGTTGACTTAACCTGAGATGAAAATTACTTAAAAAATGTCTATGAAGTGTGAATTGAATTATGGAAGGCAAATTTATCACATCTCTTGTCTTGTGGATTTGAAATCACACCTCTAATTAAACTAGAGCAGGTTTGACTAGAGAGAAAACCTTTAACTTCAGATGTAGTATGTATCATCATGCAATCTGTCACAGAGAGCTAATGTGTTGAACTCGGTGGCTCCAAGAAAAATTTGTAGAAATTTCACTATCAGCTCATGAAAACATGACCTACAGGCATTAAGATTTTCTTTGAGGCTTTTTGACTAAACTGCCTTTTAGTCAAACATTTATACACAGATCATTTCCCAGGTAATAGGGAATAACCAGGATAAAAAGGGTTCCTGATATGGAATTCTCTTTCTGATTTTTTTTCTGGTTATTCATTTTCCTTTTCCAAGTTAGCTTAAATTTAAAGAAATTGCTGAAGCTGTGTCCACATTTATTTTTTCTAGCCTACTCTAAACCATGCAATCTGCAGGATTTAGAACCACTAATGGCAGTTGACTGCTACACAGCCTTTCCACAAATATGCAAAATTTTTTATTTGCTTCACGAGCTCTTTTTGCTAGTGGATCCCATAGAATAGCAAATTTTAGTTCCTCCAAAATGTGGAAAGCAAATTTTAAATTTATATTGCTTGTTCTGCATGCCAACAATATGATTCCAAGATTCCTAGTTTGGCACATCAGTTTATCATGTTATCACTGAATCCAACACAGACAGCTCCAATTACAAATACAACATTCTCCAATAACACCTCCTAAAATGCTTTCTAACTGATAAATAATCTTATTTAAAAAAAAGAAAAAAAAAAAAGATAATTTGTTATCTCTTTGTGAATCAAAATGTTAAAACTTAAGAAAATTATTCTTTATGATGTATCCATGGCAAAATTTTGACTACTCCTGGGTTGAACTGTGCATTACCACTTCCCCTGTACATCCAAAATAATGTATGAACTGATGGTTAAGAGACGTTTCTAAACAGGAAACATAGGCTTAGGCTCTTCAAAGTGAGATGGAAATTTGTGCAAGTCTCATTTTTTAGGTTGAATTTTCTAGCTACTTGGACATAGTATAAAATTCTACAATATTGATTATGCTTTTTTTATAATTCTAATTTTTGACATTTTTTAAGTAGCTCCATGCTGAATGTAAGGACTGTACACAACTCTTCTATTTTATGTCAACTGGAAAGCCTATCTATAGGCATTAGAGAGAGAGCAAGAGTCCAGCTTTGGCTTTCTGGCCAGGAACCAATCAGCAACTGTATTCCCCAAATATTACACTATTGGAATGAATCCAGAAAAAATTTGGTCTCTAGGAGTTCACAAATAATTCTTAGTTGCTTTGTGTAAATGCCTTATGTTTTTATTTGGTTAAAGCAAATATACAGGAAGCAATACATTTTTTTTTTTTTTCAAATCAGCCACTTTAGTTAAATGGAATTCAACTAAACTGTTCATATAACTTGTATAATCCATGACAAGCAGTGACCAAATCTAAAAAATTATTTTGTTGCCCTGAGAAACAATAGCTGTTATTATTACTACGTCTCTGTGACATAGAACACCAACAACACTTGCACTGTGAAAGACATTATCAAGTCATTGCCAAATTTCACTGTCTCTCTTGACAGATGGAGACTCTGCAATCATGGCAGGGAATACCAGGTAAAGCAAAACAATCTAATAATGCCATAAAAAATACAGTTCTTTCCCATGTGGTTTCTAAACATGTTAAGGAGATCTGACTTTCCTTGTGCACAGTTAAAAACAAATGCAGTTTTCACTTTATATATCTTTAAGTTTTTAATAGCAATGTTGAAAGCTGTGCAAGTTGAAAGGATGCATAGACTCAGCAGTCAGGCAGAGATAAATGATATATGTAGACACAATGCAATAGAAAGGAAGACAGTAACATCTGACCTCTGTATTCTACTACAGTAATTGACAAAATATGTGACTATTCTTCAGGCTTTCTATTGGTCAATTATGCAGTGAAATTATTAATTTAATGGGAAAAAAATCCATTAAGAAGAACAAATTCCTACTGCTGGTAAAACAGCCTTTCCAGGCCTTTACAGCTGACTTGCTCAATTTGAACAATGTTTTTTTCACCCCTAGTTTGAATGTGATCCAAAGAAATGTCTGTGCCTAGTGCTAATTAACTAGCTTTCTGTTGATAGGGACTTTGCACTTGAACTAAATAATATTTGATGATTTGATAGACTCTTGCCTTCTGGTTTGATAACATCTAGTGAATATTTTATTGGTATTTACTTTTATTCTCAGACCACTACTGAAACTAATAGAGAGCTAACTTTGATTTAGCACCAAATTTTTTACTCTCCGCTCCCCTTCCTTCTTACACTAAAACAGTGTTTCTGCTTGATGTATGCAGAGATAAAAATTGATGCTGATAACTCTGAATATTAGGTAAACTGCGTATCTTGACTATAGAGAGACTATTTTTACACCACTGTTGGCTTTTCCTAGATTGCTTTTCAAATATGAATGCCATCTCTATTCCTGCTTCTTAATTAAGAGAGTAGAAGTCTTATCTTTCTGTAATAGTAACTGGGGCTGGTAGGGTTCCAAATTAATCTTTGGTGAGTTCTGTTAGCCAAAATTTCAGTTCTTTTCTTCTTGTTGGTTCTAATGAGACTGTATATCTGGCTCTTCTGTCACTTTATATTTTTCATGAATTAGTTATTTTATCTGTGCCAGTCGCAGAAAATGCTGTTTGAATCTTTCCTCCTGCTGTTTTCAAAAAAACCTCCTGACTCCACTTGAAAATGTGGTAGTATTATTAAGCCTTTCAGGCAAGAAATGAATTTGGGGACAACTTTGGCCTTTCTAATGCTCAGTTGGTTCCATCTCTGTAGTCCTTCACTCATGTTTGTGCTAGAAGCACTGAAAAAATGCTCCTGCACTCACCAAGGGGCACAGAATCCCCTTGCCCGACAAAAACTCCTCTTCATGGTCACACACCTATGGACATAGCTCCCCTACACCTGCAGTTCTGAGCAGAGGGTGAACAGACTGATGTGTACAGGGAGACAAAGTGCTATGGATTTACAACAATCGATGTTTAGTAAGTTTGGCGGCTTTCAGCACTGTGCACACCTGGAAGTACATTTTCTCTCTTTGAGCTCATGTGTCTCCTGTTCAGTGGAAAATCCTGACATATATTTGCGTCAGCAATTTGTGAATGTCCAGAGATCAGCTTAGAGAAAGCTCATCAGCATTCCAAAGTCTGCTCCTCCCTTTTCTAGTTACTGTGGACAATATCAGCCATCTGTCACTTAGGCCTAAAACCTGGAGATCACATTTGGCTCAGACCATGACTATCTTGTATCATAAATCTTCCTGATCCAGTTTGTATCATGTCTCTAGGATATAATCTGTCTCTTCATGTAGTGAAATATTTCTTGAATTATTTTCTATTATACCCTCCTGAAGTCCACAGACTATGTGTTCTACCACCTGAGACATCTGAGACACTCAATTCATATAATATCCTCAGAGCCCACATAGCAACAAACTGTATCATTCTCCTTAGGAAGAGCACCAACTATTTCTTTCTGAATTATAATTAAATAAAAATATGTCCTTTTGTACCCCGAGTGGGAGGTCAGCAAAGTTCACCTGTTCTGAATTCAAACATGCACCCAAGTCCCTCACTGTCCTGAAGAGGTTCATGGCTGGATCTCCCATGTTTCAGGAGCACCTTACTCATGAGTATGTTGGCTAAGATGGTGACCTTTACTGCTTCACAGCAGAAATACAACAGCACAGAACAGAAATACAGCCCCATGGGCTGGAGAGGGATGACAAAATTGAGCTAGACTGGTGAATTCAGTTAAGAAGTACTATTAGTTTACTGATATTAAATTGCAGAATTGATTTCTAGAAAAGAGTCCAAAACATAGAACTTTTCCATGTTATTAAGTACCCTAACAACCAAGCTGTGGAGTCATGATCCTTTATAGTAGAGTAAAAATCAGAACTGAATATAGGAGAGATACAGAAGCATCTCAGAGGCATGCTGGTATGTCACTAGGAGGACAAAGCTTAGCTGGAGTTGCTATCAAGAAAGGCTTCTACAGGTACATTTGCAGCAACAGTAAGACTGAATAAAACGTGATTCTGGGCTGTGTTATCAGGCTGAAAACTTTATTTTGAAAAGTGTGGAAAAAACTGAGGTACTCAGCACCTTCTTTGATTCAGTCTTTAGTGACAAGGTCTGCTGTTTGAGGAAGAGGAGTGCTGCGTATGGTAATGGAGAAACAAATTAGGGACTCCTTAAGTAATCTGGAGACATGGAGGTCTGGGACCAGGTAAGGTGCCTGCAGGTGTGCTGAGAGAACTAGCCAACATTGCAAGGCCTCACTTCCTATTGTCTTTGAATGTTTGTGACAATTGTGAAAGGTCCCCATTGACTGAGGAAGGGAAGTGTTCTGCCCATCTAAAATGTAAGAAGGGTGATACGAAGATCTGCAGCCTAGTCAGCATCACTTTCTTACCAAGGAAAAAATCCTTCCAGACGTCTTTTCCATGGTGAGGGAAGGACAAGAAGGAGGAACAGTTAGCAGAGGTTTATCAAATGCAGATTGTGCCTGACCGGCTTAATTTCCTTCTGTAATCAAATGACTAGCTCAGTGGATATCAAGAATGTCATTGTTATAATTTAACTTGACTTTAGCAAGACTTTTGTCATAGTTTCCTGTGGGACTCTCTTAGTCAAAATGAGAGATATGGACTGGATTGGTAAAGTATTAGGTGGCTGCAGAACTGGCTAGATCAACAGGCATGGTGATCAAATTCATTCCAAGAAATTTCGAATGGTGTATCTCAGTGGTTGATAGTGAGGCACAAGTGCTGAAGAGAAACTGAAGGAAAAGCATTTGTTTAGCCTGGTAAAGGGAAGATCTAATTGCACTTTTTCAGTACCTACAGGAGAGTTACAGACAAGTTAAAGCTAGACTCTTTTCAGAGGTGCATAATAAAAAGACAAGAAACAACAGTACAAAACTGATCTTAAAGAAACAAAAGTATATCACTGTGGATGACCAAGCAGTATAACAGGCTGTGAAATCTCCAGCCTTGCATATTTTCAAAACTTGTCTGGACAAAGCCCTGAATGACTGTGAAGTTAGATCAGGTTACTTTGAATAGGAGGTTGCACTGGACTACCTCCAGAGGACCTTTACAACTTAAAATTTTGTACAATTCTAGGCTTTTTCTGCATGTAGAGTCCTTCACTCTTTTCTTCACAGTATCAAAGCTTCAGTGGATGTGATGCAAGGCATCTTCATTTACCCTCCTGGGAAATGGAAGAGATGGGTTTCTAACCTTTCAGTCTTCCAAAGAAAGACACCGGGCTTTCAAAGAGGAGGGTTCTAGCTACTACCTCCCACAGAAATGCTATGTACATAGAAAAGCATGAGCCTTTCTTTAACGGGAGCTTTTGAATAGATCCTTTTATTTCAGAAAATAATTCTAAACTGTGAATCCCAGCCAAATAAGGGTGCTCATATTCCTGTGTTTCACTTTTCCTACATGGTAGTTTTTGGCAGTTTGCTTTCTACTTAAAACATATTTTTACTGTGCGCTAATGGCTTTTCTATTGACAGTAGATTCTGCCTAAAGCTCAGACATCAGGCTCTGCATTATGGAAGAAATAATTATTGGTTCTAGGTTCATTATGCAGTGGGACACTGGCAGTAAGATGGTCAAAAGCACGTAACAGAACATTCCTCCAAAGGTTGTCTTGCAGGTAGTCTGCGTCTTTGTTTTTAATCTCTCTTGCTGGCATAGTTTATGGTTAGTTTCATATTTTAGAATTCATGAACCAGAGTCCTACTCATATACAAACCTTCTGCAAATGACCTTTGATATAATTAAAGGATACCATTTGTTAGTTTTGGTGATTTAGATCCAAATGAAGACTGATCATATTCTTCCTGCATCAATGAGGGGATTAGCTCTTTGATATAGTAATTAAAGGACAGTGGTTTCTGAAGACGCCTTGTTAGGACTCTGTTTGGTAAACTATTTATTTTACTTGAGTCTATTCCAGGCTGTCTTAGTTCATGGCTTAGGTTTTAGTAATACGAGCAAGATATGTCTGTTACCTACTTCAACCATGAATACAGTATATAAGTGTGAAATGAACTTTTTCCCTTCAGTTTATTGATGTGAGAGGGTAGGATAGGAAATTCTCACAGCTGGCATACAAAGAATTACTGTAGCTGCAAAGTGGTTAGAAACACAAATGTTGATTATTTCAATGAAAGTATTTAATTAGGGTTCCTAAAGAACAGGATATTACTGACATCACCGATTGGCAAAATGAGCAAAGTAATACAGCTCTTACCATTGCAATAGCTCTCTCTTAATGATGCCATTATTAGAATTTGGCTGGCATCCTGAAATGTGTACAATAGCTTGGCAATAGAATAATGATTTGGAAATTGCAGATGTAAGGCAATGATGTGAAAGCCAAAGGTTTACTGAAAAGAAGTCCAAATCAAGCATTTTTAGTGCCTCTCAAATTCATGGATCTGTAATGGACTGACTCTTCCTCAAAAATACTGCAACATATAGGATAATAATAATAATTTATATATATATATATATATATATATATATATATATATATATATATATAAATTGGGGGTTTGTTTTACAGATGTGTGTTTTGGTAGGTTTCTTGACCAAGATTTTTTTGTTGTTGTTGTAGATCAGTTTATTGAGCTTTTAAACTCTGTTTGAATTTGGATAGCCAAATGCAATTCTCAGCACTTTTAATTTTTTAAAAATACTTATGGAGAGGATACAGAGGGCTAATTAAAATGAAGAGAGATATTGAGATGAATGGCATGAAATGAAAGAATGAACAGGGAAAATCTAATCTATAGTTGGAGGTTATAAATTCTCTCCTCTGCTTGTACTTCCATTACTTATCCTTCCCATTAGAGATGTAGGTTAGTATGTTGGCATTTGAAACAACTGCTTTTAATAGAACAATTTATAGGAGAGATTGAATTTGAGATACCCTTTTAAGAATAAAAATACTGGAAATGGAATTACATTTGATATTCATATGTAGCTAATATTAGTCCTAGTAACTAGGAAAGAAGAAATGTTTTGAAAAATTCTTATGGTATGAATATCCCCAAATACCCTGGATTTCACTTTGCATTGAATAGATCCCAGTGATTCTTCAAATTTATTTTCCATCTAATAATAAATTGCAGTGAATTCTGCCCCAACCCCTCACTACTGAATGTACAGTAATAGCAGATACTAAAGCTCTTTTGATTCTGTGTGCAGCTACTTCCAACTCCAAATTCCTTCACATGGTTTCAGCTGCTGAGATTATCCAGACCCTGATTACTTTCTGACATTGCTCTATTTGAGCCTGCACCCTCTATTTTGGAAATGGAGCAGAGCTGTTCCCTTCATTCATTTGCCTGCATGTAGCATTTCCCTGTTTGTAGCAGGTCAGCAAGGCCATGACTTTGCTACCTGCTCCCATCCTGCCCTGAATCTGAGATGAGGCACCTTCCAGGTGATTCTAAGTAACCTCTTCCCAATATTATGGTCTACCTGTATGTAGTTCCTGGTAAATCAGTAACATATTAGAAGCTGTATTTCTGGCTATTTATAAATAATTTTTATAACAATTAGCCATCTCTTAGCACTATACAGTCACAGCAAAATGTGTTCAATAATAAGTCATTTTCCAAGCTTTATGTAAAGAAACCCATTTCTGCTCTTAAAACTTAGTGTACAATTCTTACTGAGGTGGAGATATATATAAGATAGAGTTTGGGCCAAAGTCTATTTAACCTCTGAACATATCTGAAATAATGACTAGAAGTCTTCATGACTTTATTTTTCCAGTAGAAGTGGGTAGGATTTGTACATTGCCATAGATCTGAGGGCAGCTGAATATGTTATGTCCCAGGGGAAATACAGAAGTCTGTAAGCCTGTCAGCAACCAGATGGCTTGCTACACTGCATTGACACTGGCTATGCTGGTATTTGTATCCCCTCAGGTGGGGCTTACTTAGATTTCTCTGTCTGGCAGCTGATTGAGAGGTCTAATGAACTTACCTATCAAGTGAGTGTAATCTCAGGAGCTATTATCATAAGGAACAGTTTCAGAAAACTTCAAAGGCTTGTTTAGCTGTTTGGTGACAGTACAGTGGTTTGCCATGAGCAAGGTCAGACAGCTTTAGGAGGACAAGGCTTAAGGGTTTCACTGAGACACAGCTGAGTCACTATGCATTATAGTAGCAACATCTAGAGATGCAAAAAGAAAGTGGAAATGTGTCTTGAACCTAATAAAATAAATAAACTCTGTAGTAATGTTTTGGACTATTCTTTTTCCTAAAGAAAAATATAGGGCCTGGAATCTTGACTTAGCAATTGTTTTAATTTTGTAACCATCAAAATACCTTGAGTGATCAGTACAATTAATAGTTAAATGTTTGCTTATAAAAAAAACCTTACCACATCAAGGCTGATTTTTCTAGGACTTAAATTATTGCTGCTTGTACCCTGAACTGTAAATATATTTTCAGAACTCTTTTCTTGGAAAGACTTAGTAGTATCCACCTACTTCACAGACATGTAAAAGCTGTGCTACTGAGGACAATCATTGTCAGTCCTCTAAGCTTTAATACTCATTTCAGATACCTTTTTTACCTCCTCAGGGCAAATTTTCTTAATAATTTATGGCACTACTGTAGCCAATAGACCAACAACTTGGTGCTGCCATTGCGAGCATCTATTCCTGCCACCTATAAATTCTGATTGGATCTTCAGGTGATTAATTCTTAACTCTTCTTGTCTGGGTTCTGAGGTCCAAATCTATTTCTAAATGGTTCTCTACTGAAGACATATGTACTGCAGCTCTTATGTTATTTGTGTGAACGACTGCTGTAGGGTATAGTGAGAAATTTTTCCAAATGAATAAAGCTATTTCTGTTATATCTGTAGCAAGATGGTTTATGTGGAGAATCAGATATTGTTCTTAAGATGTGGCAAAGCTTAAAATAAATAAGTCTTTATGATACTTTCTTTGCTCAGAGTCATATCATTGATTGAATGAGGAAAAGAAAATATGATGTTACAATCATTTGATGTATTCAAGAACTACTGATTTAAAGCAGAGTCTCTGAAGAAATTTTGTTACACAGCAAATTTATGGCTTATATTTTAATTCAATGAGATTTTAAAACTTGAATGGATGTGCAGTAGTACAGTCACATGAGGGGAACGTGTTTATAAGAGATCAATATAAGGACGTAATAACCTCAGAATGGCTTTTGTTTTCCAGAAGAAGTTCTGTATCCTGGGCTGTACCTGGACACAGATGTATCATTTTGAATAGTGATGATGGTAGATGATGTCTACTTAGAGTGCAACAACAGCAGAAGCAACAGCTGTTACAAATTGCAAACGTTATTTTTTCTTTTGGATTGCAAACTAAGAAAACCAGAAAATAGACCTGTCATTCCACACCAAAGGCTCAATTGTCCCAAGGCTTCCCCTGAAGTTTTCAAACTATGCTTGGCTGCAAATGATTTATGTGTGGGGTGAATATATCCAACCAATGGAGAAAAGGGCAAAGAGTTTAATCATAATTTAATGCATACAGCTTTCCAGTTATTCTCTCTGTGGTTCAAATATTCCACTGCTGTCAGCCAGCTGATATCTGGTATGGAACATACATCACTATTGTCCTTCTTCCTTGTGGAACTTCCTTTATGATCAGCCCATGGAGTTCTACCTCTGCAAGTCTGTAACTTCACCTTTTGTTTAATTTCATGCAGATGGTCAGTTAGAAACCAGATTGTCCCATAATTTAATTGTGTATCTTTGTATTTACAAACTGTTTGTAAGAACTATGGCAACTGAGTAGTTTTGAAGTAAGTAAGGTTGACATGGGTAACTACCTGGCCATATATATGTACAAGCTTAGGTAGACAGTGCAAGATTAGGAAGTGTCTCCTGAGTGAGGCAGGAGGGGAGGAGAAGGAGGAAAGAGATACTAGCTCAAGCAAAGCTTTCCAGGGACTCAGTTTTGGGATGTAGTGAGAGTCAGTGACTTGCTGTGGACCAGGGGCCATGGGGGCTCCTGGGGTGGCGGGGCAGGACCTTGCAGCCAGGGCACATCCCTGAGGGCAGTCCCTGCCTCAACCACTCGGCATCTCCCTGGGGATGGGAAAGGGCTGAGGCTGGGCTGGGACATCATCCTGCAGGCCTGATGAGGAGAACCAGGGTACAGGGCCCACAGCAGACCCAGGCCCAGCTGCAAGGTGGTGGCCAAGCCAGGGTCCTGGTGGGGCCCCAGCTGAGAGCAACTCCCATGAGGTGGGAACC
Source organism: Streptopelia decaocto (assembly GCF_964273445.1). Classification (NCBI taxonomy): domain Eukaryota; kingdom Metazoa; phylum Chordata; class Aves; order Columbiformes; family Columbidae; genus Streptopelia; species Streptopelia decaocto. Next base: position 134,205,801 of record NC_138655.1, on the reverse strand, counting down.
AGGTCTGGCAGTGGCCTCCCTGCCACACACCCAGGAGCCTCTCCCCAGGGTCACAGTGAGATGGGCACCTCCTCTGTGCCAGATCTGAGCTGACCCTCCCCTGCAACCGAGCCCCAGGATGAGAGCTGCCTGACAGACCCAGACTCCCTGGTCCATTCTGCTTCTACACTGCACCTATCAAAGCTCATGAAGCCAAAGGTCTCAAGTCACTTGTAAATTGTATACTTTTGAGGTTGCAGTATGTTCTGTACAATATTCACAGTAATTTGTTTAGTGTGTCATTCATGGTTCTGTCTGCTGGGGAGAGGTAACACAGTGGTGTCACTGCAAACTGGTTCTGAAGCCAGTAAATCTACTGACACTTGATTAGAAGTTATCAAATAATATATAAATAATAGATCAGAACCTTCTTGTTTGTAAGGAAGGTTATCTATTGTACTTTTGTTGTTATGGAATAAGTTCATCTAACCATTATCATATAAAGTTTAAGCATCATCTGGTATAGTGCAGACATCAATAAGACCGTAAAAAATCAGACATACCCTTTGTTAGTTTGTTGTTAATAGTAAATAATATTGAGTAATATCAACAATGTAACTTTTCCTTTACCTCAATGTACATAACATATCTAGAACTGCCTTTTAAGAATGTTTTTAAAATTTTAGTAAGGCCATCAGAAAGATTCCAGATGTGCAGACTTGAACCCAGGTCACAATTTATTATTTTTTAAATTTTAACTTGTCTCAATCCAAAATACATTTTATAAATTATCTTAATAACTCAGAGATTGTGATGTATACTCTTTGCCATGGAAATTAATTTGTAGAACTAGGAGAAGATTGAACGTTTTCTGTCAGGACCTAATTAATATCTTTATTTATGTCAGCAGTGTGCAACTTTTTCTTCCTGAGGGCCAATTATGTCATTTCAAAAAGGTCAAGGGGCCACAAATCAATATTCAAGCTGTTTTTCCAGGCTCAATTAGATTGAGTAAGTTTTGATCATTTTCTCCCTCAGGCTGCTTTAGTTCCGATGGAAATGCAGAGTGCCTGTCACTTGGAAGAGCAGCCCCTTTACAGCACCACAGTCCCCAGGGGACTGATGGAAGCTGTTGAGGTTCCGCAGATGGAAAGAGAGCAGTAGCTCTGCTTACTTCTGCAGCTTCAGCACACCCCCATTTAATGAATCATTTGATAAAAAGATATAAACAAGGATAGTTGCACATACTTGTTGACTCTATTAGGACTCAAAGCTCCAGAATTAACTAGATAGACACTTTTACTTTAGTGGTCACCAGGTACTGAGACATATGCACACAGATCAATTCTTCCTGTATGGTGAAACTAAGGTCAGAACCCTGGCATTGATGATGCAGCCGTGGCTTGCACATGTGTTGCAAGTCTGGTGAATTCTACCTTTGTTAGCCTTGCTGTACATCTGTACTGAACACACCTGGCAGGAGAACACTTGGAGGACACAGAGCGGGATGGGGACAATCTCAAGAGACTATGGCCATGGGTGACCCACGCTGGGACAGGACACCCCTGAGGGACTGTGGCCCATGGGTAGTGCACACCAGGTGAGGGACTGCAGTCCATGGGAGACCCACACTGGGGGATAGGAAACCTGGCAAGGAGCACAGAGGAGCAGTAGAGAGAAACTGTTAAGCACAACCTCCTCCTGTGCTGCCCATTGCGTCCCCAAAGGGAGAGGATGGACTGATGGTAACCTGTAGTGAAAACAAGTTCAAGCAAGGAAGAGGGAAGTATAGATATTGGGCTTAATTGAGCATGGAGAAGAGGGAGGAAAGGTGTTTAAGTTTCTGTTTTATTGTTTATGTTCTTTTTTTTTTTTTTTTCCCCAGTACCTGAATCCGTAATCAGAAGCTGGTGTTAACTGGCAATGAATTAAGTAAAAAAGCCTCAAGTTAAGACTACTTTGCCCATGACAGGTGTTCAGACGAAATGCTTATACCAGCTGTCCTGTAGTCTAGAAGGTTTACCTAAATCCCATTCAATAATCAAACAGGATTTGTGGGGTCTTGCTGGTGATAATTATGTATGAGAAGCAAAAAATCAGGAGATACAATATTTTGCAGATGTATAAATAATGGTTTTGTTTGAGATTTCAGTCTGAAGCACAATAATGCCATGCTTATTTCATGCGTTTCATGAAGGAAATACAAATATAAAATATAAATATAGAGCAACTTAAAAATTAGAAACTGACACAGCTGTAATTTGTAATATATGCAAATTGTCTTTCCCTGAAACCATCTGGTCAGAATTAATCCAGACAACCAAGAAGCAGTAGGTCGGTATTTAAGCAAAATAGCCATGCCCATGCAGAAATGTGATGATCATAGAATAAAGTCATCTCTACAGAGTATATAACCCTGTCATTATTGGTGTCCTATGAGAAACGTTAAAGCAGATTGAATCAGTGGTAATGTGTGTGTGTTTGCATGCATCCTCACGCACTATCCTAATCTATAATGGAATATTCCAGTAATCTATTGGGATTTTGTTGTTGTTTTTTGGGTTTGGTTTTGTGTTGTTTTTTTTTTTTTTAATTCTTAATAAGGAAATCAGAAGATACTAAGGCATCTGAAAAAACATTCTTTTGGCTTCATGTATGATGATCTGGGACAAGGACTGTTCTTTGGGGAGGGTAAACGGTAAAAGGTATTTATCTTATTTAAGTAGTTCTAGCAAAGGATGGTTCATGGGTCAAAGCTATGAATATCCAGCTTGACAAACAAAATTATAACCTTCCCTAATGAATATAGTTTCTGATGCTATGGAAAATGATGCTGCAGTCATACCATTTTTAACTTTTCTGTCTGTCTTTTGTCTTTTCTTTAGGACTATGGCAGTACTTTATGCATGTAAAACACTCAGAGTTCATGCTTTACTGAACAGAGACCAGTGGTCTCTTCTTGCCTCTGCTGCTTTTCATGTGTTTTTCTGTGCTGTGGAAACTTATCCAAAATTGTTATGCAAGTCAGAAAGAATTTTATAACCAAAAGTAAGTCATTTAATATCCATCATAATCCATTAAGTTTAGCATCCTGAATGTTATCTTTGTGTACCCATTGGATATGTAAGGCCAGACTTCAAAGTATCACCAGTGATGTCTATATGCAAAAGATATTCAAGGGACTTATCCATGTTTTATATCAGGGAATTGGAGTCAAGCTGTTGAATTAATCACATGACACTTTACTTAAGGATAAATAGTAACCAATGTGCAAGAGACCACTCAAGTTACAGTACTTAGTGCAACCTAGACCTCTGAATAAAAGAAATACAAAAGAAACTCGTGTGTGATTGTGAACATAATTCCATATTAAAAGATGCGTAGCTATTGAGAAGAAGCCCCTTTTGTTCATGGTTCATAAAGTTCTTTACATAAAAAAGGAAGTCTACAAGCCTGGCTCTCAGCTAATCCCAAGAGTAACCTGAATTTTAAAATGCACCCCAAGCTCATGTGCTGAGATTGTATGGAAGACATTAAGTCAGTATGAATTTCAGATACCTACAAATACCATGAAAACATGGGACAGGCAATGTTGAGCCCTTCTTAGGAGGGAATACAGGACATTTTGTCTGTCTGATGTCAATGAGTTTGTCACCTGACAAGGGCCCCCTAATTGGTGAAGGTCAGACAAGATAACTTGAAACAGCTAGGCAAGACAAAGGATACATTTACACTGGATAAATTTACTTGTGACACTCTGAAGTGCACTATGCATCTAAGAGCTTTTCTCCTATGCACACAGCTGGCTCAACCAAGCTGATACCTAAACGTACCCCAGCTATACAGGGGCTGTGTATTTGATCTAGAGCCTAGCCTTAGGAGTGCTTGTAAAATACAGAATAAACGTGATGACTATTCTTAAAATTCTTTTGAGTAAAGTAGAATGATCACATTTTTACACAATAAACTTAAATTTTAGCACAAAGGCCATTTACCTAACCAGGTAGTACCATTTTTCTGAAACAAAAGACAACTTGTGGTGCTCTTTGTGTTGGGCTCAGTTCAGCTTTCTTTACAATAGCTGTGGTCACCCCCTATATTCATGTGTACCTTGCCTGTGCACACCTCCTCTGACCCAAGGAGAGCTTGTGTTGGCCACTGAGCCATGCTGTGGCTCAGACCAGCATTAGTGATTGCTGGTGTTGCACAGTGAAAGCCCTCTTGCCTGTGTACAGTGAGAGTGAGAACACATGCCAATAGGGATACCGGTGGGTCCCTCTGCACATGTTGTTTGGTTCTATGGGCTCCACACCATCATTTACATGGGCACTGCACACACAGGCAGGAGGAGGCAAGCCCTGAGAAGGAGTTCAGAGCTTGTCAGCCCTGTAGCACCGAGGACACTTTGTGGCTGCCTGTCCTGACCCATAGTCTCTGGTCTCTCTAATGTGCCTGAGAAAGCAGGAGGTCTTACCAAGATTTAGTTATTTGAAGATATTCAATGTTATGTGATATAGCAGTTGTACAGTGGAATCACAATACAAACCTGATTGCTAAAACTGGTCTCTCTATGCTCCACTATCAGGAAGAGAGAGGTTTTATCCTGAACAGAGAGGTCCCAAACAATTAATTGTATAAAAATAGTCTGGAAACCTTCAGATAGCCTGCACAGGGAGGCATTCTTAGTATTTTTTTCCTACTATTTTCACTGTACTGCTTAATTTGTATGAATGGATGTTGTTGTTTTTTTTCCATGTTAAGTTATGGGTTTCATTTTCTCCAGTACTTTCAAAGGATGAATTTTGTATTACCTTGAAATCAAGTCTTGAAAGTTGTCAGGGGGAAGACAAGAGCTTGCATAATACCAGGAGTTATTTGGAGATTCAGAGTCAAGGTCTCTGGAGTAATTGTGCGTAACATTTCAGATCTGAGGTCTGTCTGCATCTGAGATCTGTCAGAACTCTTATTTCAGTGGCTTTGCTGAAATTTCATTTCTAAAATCACTCTTGGGTGTTTAGGCTTATGTGTGATTCTTGATTAAAATAGTAGCAAAGGGGGATCAGATTGTTAAAAACAATCATGAAGTGATATCATAACACTTGATGAATCATAAGAAAAGTTTATTTGAGAGGAAAAGGAGGTCCATATTTGAAGAGGAAAAAAAATGATAATTTAAGTAATTATCTTCATGATTCATTCTTGAGGAATATTTGACTTTTTATGCAAGGTTGTAGATGGCTTTGTCTACCTGGTTTCTCTGGACTTTCAGATTTAGTTTCTGACATGTATTGCTTAAAAACCTCAGGAGAAGTATAAGATATATGAACTTAAAAGTGAAATACAGAGTGTTACTTGACTAAACCTTTCTTGTTAGAAACAAGTGTTTAAATACACTTTCTGGAAAAGTTTTTTCTGAGTTTACATGGGAAACTCCCCTTTGCTAGGATATGATACAGCATCAATCACCAGGGAAGAAATTGAAGAATACAAATGAGCCCTTTAAAAAGATTAGGTTAAGTATGTTCAGTCCTTTTGTCTTCCTTGAAGCTAACAGAAAATGCAGCTGTGAAAGGAAAATTGAGAGAAGTCCTTTCTGAGTGAAAGTTATTTGATTTTATTCAGACTACTTATTTCCTAAAAAAAACCCCAGTATAGGTATGAATTCAGTGCTGTGCAGCACTGTTGAAGATAGGTCATGAACTATGGGGGATTGTGGGTCTGGATGGAGCTGGGCTTGCCTGCACTGAAAGTCCTTCCCCTGTCTCTTCTGTAGCAGGTGAGAACAATTTTCAAGTGCATACTGTCATGGGATGATTTAATCCATGTTCAACATTAAGAAAAAATATATTCATATAGACTCTCAATCTATAGTGTGTGTTGTCCCTGTGCACATCCATGTTGCTGGGCTTTATAGTAATGCACTTGTATTATTATGTGGTTTGTTGTTTTTTTAATATGGTGTATTATGTAGTCCAACCTTTCATGTAAATATAGCAAATATTACATGTTACAACATAAAGGCTGAAGAGCGAGAGCTGACTATGAGGAGCTGGTTGACTGCAACAATTTATCTTCAATTGGTCTTAATTAGAAATTACTTTCCTTGTTTGTGCTTTTCCCTTGTAGTCAGAGGTGCAGCAGCGTTTTGCATGAAAGACGGGAACAATACTGTATGTTTAAAAGCTTTTCAGCTACTGGTAGAATGTGAAATTTAAAATAGCACAATTATGTTCACAAGTTGATTTTTCCCAAGTACTACTGGGTAATTTCAAATGTACTCCAATAAGAACAATGAGTGACAGTCCTGCAATATATGTTAAGATACTCAGAGTTACAAAGCAAATTATGTTTTCTTACAGGCCTTTTATTTCACAGATGTCTTTTTTTGGACTTTCTTTTTATATATCTGATACAGAACATCGTCTGAGGCAGACTGAGCATCGGTCTGATTGAGTGGTTTGTCACAACAAGTGTTAAATTCTGTCTGGCTGCTGTATTCCCATTTGCTGTCCCTTTTGGTCTTCCATGGCACTGTATAAAATGAAACTGGGATTAAAGCTACCAGAGCCCTCTCTTATCCTTTTTAGAAGGTAGAAAAATAAAAGTAAAATTGTTCCTATTCAGAACTATGAATTGAATATCTCATTAGTCTATGAACCCAAATGTTTTGGGGTTTTTTTACCTTCTCATTGCTCATACTTCCATTTGCAATGTTTATTTAATTTTATCTTTAGTTATCTAATATTTTAACCTCTTTATTTCGGAGACTGAATTTGTCTATGGTTTGGAAAGCTCCCAGAAAAAAATGAAAGTGAGAACTGTCAAGTGCTACAGCAGTGCAAGAAATGCTTGGCTAGGCTAAGATCGGGTTGGTGGCTTACTCCTGTTCAAGAGAGAATTTTATGTCCCCTTATATTAAGTTTCAATGACGTGTAGCATACTTTAGGCAACAAATAGCAACACATTGGATATAATACATGATGCTGCAAGTATTGATCAAAGAGCTGTATTCTGTTGCTTATAGCAATGTTGAATATTTACAGATTCTCCCTTAGTATCCTGAATTGTGTTTTAGCTCTGAAAAGGATACTCAGCCTTTCTGATTTATATTGGTTTTACAAGTATTTTCTTATTTTTCCTCTTTTTTTTTTTTTTTAAATGTACATATATGACATAAAGCATTACACTATGTTTGCACTGTCCACTTTTAATGTTTTGTTGCATTAACATGTTGTGAATGTGTACACTGATTGGAATGTAGTAATTCGGCATTAAGGTGCAGAATGTCTCAGAGATAAAATTAATCTGCACCTCATCTGAAAGCTGATAACTTATAGTAGGACAAAGAGAGGCTAACACTGTGCAGTATGTTACTGTATTGTGAGAAGGGAGATAACAAAGAGGACATATTCATATCAAGTTTATTTACCCAAATATTCATGAGGTTATCTGAAAAATATCTGAACACAAAAAACTAAGTTATTTCCCCCTTAACTGCATATTTTGTCCACCTCTGTTCTCATCAAGAAGTGTATGACAGGCTTGTAGCAGAACATACAATAAGTCCTTTAGGCTTTCTCTCTCCTGTACTTGTTCAGTGACCTCATGTAAATGTAATCATTTATCCTCAATTTTTATACTAATATATTGAAGGCAGACTTGATATTGTCAGACATGCAATGGAATAAGCTCCAGGAAACATTCCTTCCAGGGGTGAGGTGACAAATTAAAAGGAAAAGAAAAATGGATTTTGCAATTTGAAACATCATGTGCTCATGGAAGAATGCATAGCCAGCTGTAATGTGATACAATTCATTTCTATATATGCAGGGCAGGATTTTACACAAAAACATTATGGGATGTGTACAAGATATTTAAAGTAACGTGAAGGCTGTTCCATGTAATGAAGCTTATTAATCTATCAAGAACTAGACCAAAGGTTGAAATACTTATGTTTGTCCTTCTATCTTTCAGTAAGATGTCACATTATGCTTCATTCCATCACCTAGTTCATCATCCTTTAGACCTGGTTATGTGTTTAGAGGGGAAGGTTGGCAAAGAGAGTAAACAAAATTTATGTGCTTTGTCCACTAAACTCCTAAAGAACTGGTTGATACTTTGGAAAGAAATTACATTTTAGATATAAATGAAGCTGGTGTAAAAGAAGTTAGTGCTTTAAGTTGAAAATTTTACATGGCTTTTGTGGATTTTCTCTTCCTTTAGGTATTTTGTCATTAATGGCATGTGGATTTTAACGGTTTGAGCTGCTTCTGCTGCTGCTTGGGGGAGATTTGGGGACATGTTTTGTTCAAAGTTCAAGTTTCATCCAAGCACCAACAAAAATATCTGACTTTTCAGAGCCTTAAAGTGTATGGTCTTAGATATCACCATAGGTGTTAGAAGGGACAGAGTGCTTTAAAAAAAAAAAAAAAAGGCCACATGGAGAAGACAAGAAGAAATGAGTACAAACTGCACTGGGAGAGATTTCATCTTGACATAAGAAATAAATTTTTCACAGTAAGAACAATCATTCACTGCAACAACCTCCCTAGGGATGTAGTAGAGTCCCATCTCTGGAGGTTTTTAAGATACGATCAGACAGAAGGGTAGATGTTTTCACCTAGTCTCCCTTTCCCATGAAAGTCTGGACCAGATATCTTTTGAGGTTTCTTCTAATCTGGGCTATTCTATGAAAACCTAATCTTCATCTAGGTGGAAACTGTATGAAAACCTGGTCATTACTGGGGACAGGGCTTGGGAGAGGTGGCTGATGGTGCCATAGAGTGGTAAATAAAGACTGCATTTGTCCGTTGCTTGTCCTATGATGGAGGATGCAAAGCTGTTCATGTTTAAAGACCAGCAGAGCGATGCTCTTATATTCTTAGTTAGTCCTTCTCTATAGGTTAAGAAATCTGGTTTTAATTAGCAGTACCCAGGATAATGTTTTCTGTGTATCAGTTATTTCAATTTTTCTGTTCCTGTGTGAGAGGAAAAAACCCTAGTTTCCTCAGTAATGAAACTGAAGCATTGATAAAGTGAGTTGATGTGCAGAAGTACTTGATACCTTTTACACTCAGCATCCCACTCAGAGGAGTTGACTTGGCCTTCCAAAGAGTCCTGTAAAATGCATGGAAAACTGAAGCCACTAAATTATGCCCACTGAACTGCAAAGAGAGTTGTAATGTAGTCACTGTGTAAACCTCCCAGCATGATTGTTTAAGGCCAAACAGAGGGAACCCAGATCTCTAGGTTTCTAAACCTGGGCCTTAATTTTGAGACCAGAGCAAATGTTTGAAATCCCCTCAAACTTTACTGACTGGCTCTCAAAACAGAGTATAAGTCTTGGTATTAATGAGAACTGACTTTAGTTTAAGTTGGGTCCGGGACTTTTTGTATAATTTCTGTTTAAAACATATTTCACTGATTTTTCTTGAGGTTTTTTTCTTTGTGGCAGACAGCTATATCTGGTTATATGATATATTGTTTTGTATTAACTTTTTGAGCTGATTTTTCATCATCTATATGTAAATAAATTGCACTGCCGAATTGGGAATTCACCTTCCAAGGACTGCCTAGCAGTCATGAACAGATGTAACCTCAGGTGACTTGACTGAGTCATTAAGACTAATGACTCCACACCCTCTATGCAGGATGGGAAGTTCACACCTATGGGAGATACAGCCCCTTGTATCCTTCATAACCTCTTGTAGGTATACATCTGCCAAGGAGGTAATTGGTGAGAGAATGATGAATGGGTCGTTTATGTTAACACTTTGATTAGAGCGATGAGATGCAGAGGATGAGGTATAGACTGGAATGTTTCACTGGAATGTACTAACTTAGATCAAGAAAAGCTATTATCTAACTACAAAGCTTTGAGGCAAAGTGAATTCTATTAACAGATACATTCTTTAAAGCAAACTTTCTATTCTGTGTTATGGTGGTGTTTCCAGGTGATGGTCTAATATTGTGGTCCTTCAGTTTGCTGTGTTTTATAGTAGTTACAAACAAGGGAGGTCTGTATGAAATATTAGAATGGGTGCAGTGATGATAAGAGGTGAACCCTTACAAGGGGCTTAGTTTCTCTGACATTTCTGTCATATATTGGGAAAATATACTTGATCCTACAGAGCCCACAAATGAAAACTCATAAGGAAGGGTGAGAGGGATGTAGACTTGCATGGATGAAAGCATTTTGTGTTATAGCCAGCTTGGTTTTGCTGCTTCACCACCATCAGGAGAGAAAAGATGAGCAAGTACTCTGGTGTTAAGCATAAGTGCTGTGTCTTGATTCTTTTCTGCCAAGAGCACTTGAGATTAAGTGCACAGCTACACATTAGGCTTGAGACTCTCACTCCATTTGCAATTTTTACACCTCAGTGCATCTGTACAGTGACTCTGTCTGTGCTGGATGACAATAGTTGCTGCTCTTTTCTGGACAGTGTAGAGAGCTTGCATTATCTGTCTTTAAATACGATTAGTTCAGTGTTCCTTTAAAAAGTAATGACAGTAAATAAACCCCTGGACCTGTCTTTGGCTTTTAGTGAGTTGTATGCAGCTTGAAATGAAATCTTCTACCCAGTAGCACAGGGCAAATTCACCTTCCTTGAGCTTGACTTTTAAGACTTTTATCTACCCTGATTATCTTTGTTGCTCATTCTCCACCCCTTCTACAACCCTTCATTGATCTTAAAAGGTTTCCTGTGTGCTAGACAGAGTCAGGATAGACAGCAGAGACCTGTGTTGCAGATAAGAGATGCACAGCACTGACTAGAGAGAAAATATGCATCAAGAGATTGTCCACTATGAGCAGGTAGCCAGCTTTTCACATGGAGAATGGCACTGAGCTGAGTCTATGCACAGTCTAGTTGTGTCTCATACCATTTTCAAGCTAAATTCATCTGTGCCTTCATGAATGCTTCAGGTCCCCTTGTACTTCTTTCAGGTCTAGGGTCTCTGTTTAACATTTACCAAGATAATTATTTATGGCTAAGAAGCATATAGGTATGTAGTACAGTGCATGGGGAAAAAAAAGGGCTTTTATTTTCTGGAAGGACTATGTTCTGAAAGTGTCAGGTGCTGGATTGACTTGCTGCTACTGCATGCACTTGCATTGTCCCAATACTGCTGTATGGAAACTTGTATAATCAGCTCTGCAACACTCATATAAGCACAAATAAATAAGAATATAGCTGTTTAGTTTGTAAATGCCAGAAGAACAAAAGGCACTCTGGTATTATTTCAGCCAAATAGTTCCTCTTATACTCTGCAATGACTGACATGTTTTCATTTAATTATTAATGTTTTACGTCAGCGGGTCGACTTTAGGGAAGCCATTCTCTTTTCATTGCCCTTGTCCATGTACACAAAAATTTAATAAACAAGGTCAGAGGGGCTGTGAGGGACTTCTTTCTTGATTTGGTGTTAGTCCCCTTCTTTCATATGGACTTCAGCCTGCATCTGGGCCTTTTTTTTTTTTTTTTTCAATTTAAATTGTTTGTATGTTATGTTGCCAACAAATCAATCAATCAATCAGGACCCATCCGTATGAATACAGAACATCCACAGAAGCAAATATTGATCTCTCCTTAGCTCTTTCTCATTATGCAGTTCCCTGCTGTGAAGAAGATGCTAAACAGAAGATAATGAATATTACTTCTCACACATATTTTCACATTCTGACAAATACAGTTTAAGGATTTTTTTTCCCATTAAGAATGTAGCTGTTCTTGCTCAAAAAGGGTTAAAAATACATTCCTCCTATTCTGTTTTTCAATGCCTGGTGAGTAGAAACTTGCACCAGGCATTGACAGTCATTATTCACTCTGGTCAACAAAGAGTGTGGTTGCCTTGCAATGATTACTTGCATGGTAGAAATATTTATATTTACTGCTGCGCTAATTGGTGTTATTAGCACAGTCTGGAAAACAGGTATTTCACAGATACCACAAAGTCACTCACTAGCCAGTCAGATTAGTAGAGAGAGTGAAGGCCAGTCAAATTATTTTAATAGGATTTGTAGTTTTTCCAGGAAAAAAAAAAAAGTGCAAAACAAAAACAGATCATTTAGAATCCTGCCACTTTTCGTTATTGACACTTTGCTGTCTGTTGTGCAAAAATGTCCAAACTGCTGTGAGATCAATGATCAGCATCATCAAAGGTAGCTGCATGAAGAGACTGAAACATAAGACAAAATAAAAAGACTTGAGATTCCCTTGTTGTCAGGAAAGGCGGACTAATCCTTTTATGTCATCATAAAAAGAAGTCCCAAATAAAAGCTGAAAAAGCCAGGCCCATTCACTTATATTTCTCACTACATTTCCTGAGGCCTGCTCCTTGGTTGGGTGTTCTGCATATGGTGGTTTTTACAAGTGGCTGTTATGGTTAAGTGTCTCCTTCCACTCTCGTAGTTATACTTATCCTTCTCTTCTTCTGACAGCTGGATGCCAAGAACTCCATCGTGGCAGACAGTCCCAGTGGGTGCTGCTGACTCTGCTAGTTCAAACTTTGCAGAAATAGTAATAGTCCCTGTTCTCCATGGAGGAAGCTGTTGGCTCATACACAGTCTTAGCCCATTGCAGCTGAAATTCTTGCTTGAGCAACTTCTCTGGCAACTGCTTTAATTCAAAGAAGGGTCAGGGTAGGCTTGTGGATGCACCAGGAGCATATAAAGACAGCTTTCAAACCAGCTTTTTCATTTTTTGCTCCTCTCTCAACTGTTGTGCTGAATGTAATAGGTTACATTGGTTACACATCAGGATCAGGCCTTCTGGGTCTAACATTCCCTTTTGAAGTATTAAAAGTTTATTTTTACCCACCTTTACACTACCAAGTGGTTACTTCTCTGAATAGGCTGTTGGCTTCTCCTTTTAGGCCCCATGTATGTTGATTTGCCATGATTAAGTCAACCTAAGAATTCTTCAAACAGACCTGCAAATTTGGAATTTAAACAAAAATTGCTTCTAGGAAAACCAAATCAAACCTGCACTGAGGACCTGCCAAAAGTACATTAATATATATTATTCTGAAAATTCTTGGTGGAATAAATGGAGAGCTTCAGCAGTTCTTCTTTCAACAGTGCCAGATCCAGCAACATTTAAATTGATTTTGTTTTTAAATTAAGTTTCTTTCCAAATTCCAGGCCAGATAAGCAATCATCTATATTTCTCAGCATTTTCAGTGAAAGTATCTGCTATACTGGACTAATATGAAAATATAAGAATAAGTGAATAAGAGAAGTAAGGAACAGACTATTCTGAAGAAGATAAGAACTGCTTCAGGGATGTCAATCGAATATGAATGACTTCTGTAGGTTGAAAAAATTGAGCAAAGGTGATCTCTGCTGTTATTTTAATTTTTTTGTCTGTCCATAAGGTGAAGACTGTTTCCATAGGACAAAACAAATCAGTCAAAAAGAAAGAGATTGAATCTCACTCCATTCCGGTGAGCACCTCTATGAATAGCAGTTCCGATTTTCAGGCTCAAGAGGCTGAATTTAGTTGCCAAACTGAATGTAGAAGCCCATTATCTCACTACATTACCTGTTCTCCTCTTAGTTTTTTCTCAGTTGGTTATAGAGGAATTTCAGGGTCATGAGCTGACATGTAAAGGTCTATATTGCACATATCTGACTAAATGTGTAAAAATTCCTCAGAATGGTTAAAGTTCAGTAATGTGGGGGAATCTTGCTTGGAAACCATGGAGCTGATGTCAAAGGCAATCTTCATTCTTGATGTGGTTCCACCATTTGCTCTTTGTATGCTTAGTTCCTTCTGCTGTATTTTCCCTGCCTGTAAGAGAGGACACTGGGTTTTGCCCAGCAAATATATATATAAACATTATAGGAAACGTGATATTGATAGGTGCAAAATAAAATGTGATACTAACCCCTCAGACACTGGAGGTCCCATTGCCATTTAACTTCAACAATAGTCCTTAGTGAACCTCCTAATTTCCTTTTATATAGGCAGAATCCAGCAGAAGCAGGTAGTCACCGTTTCTGTAGCATTAGGTATTGTTTAGAAAAATCAGCCTGCAAGGCCTCTGCTATGCATTTAACAGAGAACGAACTCATAGATTTTTACAGATTAGTAAGTGTTGGACTGGTGTTCAAAGAGTTCACCTGTCAGTGAGAGAGAAAACTACCTAGTTCAATATTCAGACTAAAAACTGAGTGCAGTGGAATTTAAGGAACTGCTTGAATTAGGGGTGGCACAGTGCAATCTTTCATTATGGACTTAGTCATAATGACTATCTCTAAGGTTCATTTTGGCAGAGTGATGAGATTCCCCCATTTGCTCCCTCAGAAAACCAGTGAGCAGATGAGCATGCTGAGAGTAGTCTAATAACAAAAGTTATAATGGAACATGTGATAACACAGCACGCTTGGCTTGAGATTGGTAGTTTTTCAACAATAAACATTATTTTACTTTGTGCAATGACCACAAAATCCTTGAACGGAGTTGTACTTTAGCATTATGGTAATAGCGATTGATTCACCAGATGTCACACTGAAGGTACTACCCGTTACCATTATCAATTCAGTAATTACTGGGTTAGAGCACTTACAGAAAGTACAAAACCAGTAAGGAATATCCAAAGTTATTATTACCTGTGCAAGTTTTCTTTATTAAAAAAAAATATCAAAAATGTATTTAGTGGCATGGATTAAAATGCAAAAGGCAAGAGATAGGTAACTGTCAGCCCCATGTTTTTAAGGAAACTTGATTTTTTAATCTATTTACAGCAAAACATGAAATTTATGGCCTCCAGAGAAAAACAGATCTAGCTCAGACTCCTTTTCTCACAGTTCCCAAATGTGTTCTACAAGCAGAAATAAACACCTGCATAGAATTTGTTGGTATTAATATCTTCACAAATTTATCTGTCCTACTGCAATGTGGCAAGATGTGTCAATTTAGAGCAGCTAACATAAAAAGAGCACAAAACGTTTAAATGGAATTTCTCTTATTTTCAATTCATTTATTTGCAAATGTGCTATTCAAAGATTGTATGCATTTCTCATTATATTTTCTCCTTAGTTTAGATTGTGTACTCTGTATGGCATAGATATTATCTTGGTACTTTCCAAGGCAGTATGTACACACTAGTATTAGTGTTTTTACTTCTTCTAATAATTCAGCAATCACCTACTGAGTCTTTTAGTATTTCTGTGACTCATACTGTAGAGATGTGACAAGATTAGTAGCTGGCTATGAATCATTCTGAACATCGCTGATGTCAGTATATTCTAACATGGGATTTAAGTCTTTGAATGTCTGTGCAGTGCTTTGCTTTTGTTGTTTCCAGAGAAACATGGGGAATGGCAGATATTTCTTTGCTCGAGTTTAATATTAGAGTAAGTTCCAAAGTTCCAAAAAACTAAAATACAATTTTATGAAATGTTTCATAGTTTAAGAATTTTGTTTCATAAGATAAAAAAAAACCACCACAAAATTTCAGTGTTTCCTTATCCAAGAAACTCTAAACACTATATATGTCACACATGTAAAAATGAAATGTTGTAATGAAAACACTGAGAATAACTAAAAGAAATATCTTAGGTGAAAATGGTGAAACAATGGACTCACAAAGTATGTGTCAACAGCAGCAATGCTGAACTTCATCTTATTTGATCTACTTTTCACTTTGTTACTCAAATCAGAAGTTGGAGACAAAGTTAGGTATCTCTAGACAAGAACGCATCACAAAACTGTGAAAAGGGTGACAGTCTTTAAAAGAAGAACTTATTTTTTTTTCCTTTTAAAACTGAGAAGGAAACTTTAAAGTAGAAAACTTATTTTGGAAGTCATATGTTTTGGAAATGTGTTCAGTATTGGAAAATATCTTAATCTGTATTCTTGATCCCTAGCTCATTTTCAGTCCGTCATTTACATCCTTACTAAACAATGAGAAAAAAAATTGAAATTCCAACTACTTGAAATCAGGAAGAGGGAAACTGTTGTACAAGTTACCTTGTGCACATTTTATTTTAAAAATACAAATTATAAAAAGATCAGCAGATGCCAATACATAAACTCATTCTTCTAACATTAATTTCAATCAAGTAAATATGGTTAGAACTGTGTTTGATGGATTTGCATAATTGCACATCTGAAAGACATAAGTGGAAATAACCAGTGATAAATTACTTTGTAATATGATTTTTTAAAAATTCAAATTGAATTTTCTGCAGTTACTAATTGAAGGGAATTAAAAAGACATGACTACTCAAAACAAACAAAACACATTGTCAAACTGATCTTAGAAATAAAATAATGTTTTTAGCTTTTTAGCTTGGCTGGCTTTTCATTTGTCAAATCTTCCTTATTGTTCCTGGGGCAAATATTCACCTGCTCATGTTGATCTCCAGAAAAGCTGCATAAACATTGATATGAAGATCTGATAAGATCCAGAGTTAAAAATATAAGATGCGGCTGGCAATGAAGGTTGCTATGTGGTGATTTTACAGCATACTTCCTATTAGCAAGCTGAATAATACCAGGACATGTTCTTATATAAACTGAGCATGAACCCTTTGCATTATGTGTTACTCCTGTTGATCTGAAAGTATATTTTATTCAGTATGCTTCCTTAAGTTTGAAGTAAGTGAGAAGGCTGTAGAAAAACAAAAGGCAGGCCTAGAGGAAGGAACAAGGCATGGTGTCACCATGCCCCAAACATTTTTCAGAGATCTGAAACAGTAAACTGGAATACCCTTCCCTAGAATGGATCCTGTGTAATTTTCCTCGTTTTGTCTAATACAGTAATAGAAGTGAGGGAAAATACTGAGACTATTTCTGCTGGTGGGTTGTTAAGATCCTTGTAATGAGACTCCATTCTTACAAATCTATGCAATCTGCTCTGAATAAATGCTCAGATAGGTCAGAAACCGTAGCAATTGCATTATGTACTGTAAGTCAGTCTATGTAGACACCTGAGAGAGGAAATTAAGTGCTTCAGACAAACAAGGAGAAACTTATAATTAAAGCTGCCTTAAGGGAAAGCTGGTAAACAAGCCAGTGTGAGAAGTGATCTAAACTGTATCTGAGGTTTGCATGGAAGAGCTTTCACAGTATTATATTTAGGCAAAGGGAAGATCTGGGATTCTATACAGACTCATCTAGGGAGCTAGAGATACTTGTGTGAACCCCAAAGATAGTACTTTTCTTATTTCTAGGTATAAAGGGAGGCTCAGAGCCCGGTTTGCCCTTCATATATACAGACTAGACAGGTGAAGTTAGGCCAGTTGATTGTCATTTGAAGTGAAATACTATACTTGCATTTCTTTGAGGTGAGAAAAGAAAATAAAACAATAAAGAACATTTTATAAGCCAGATAAGCACTTGTTTTAATAGAGTATGAGGGGAGAGAAAGGATAGATTTCCTTTTTGGTTTATTATAACTATTTTTTTTTAACTAAAGATGGCTATTTCTGTTCCCAAGCAGTTAAATTAAGAATGCACTGTATCATACTTCTAGCCTGAGAAAGAGAAATTTAGGGAGCAGGTTTCTGAATATACAAACCCCACTCATAATTGTAACCAAGGGAAGGAACTTCCCCTTAGGTTAATAAAAAATACAAGGTTTGCATTTGGCAGAAATACTATATTAACTTTCTGAAACACAGGGACAAATAGTGCTTAGGAGAGTGGTGTATGAGAAACTGTATAGAATCTCTGACAATATATTTTTGGTAAAATACTTCAGAAATTTGTCATACTTATGTTCTTTTTCAGAAAGCAAAACATTACTTCAGAAATTGTAAGATTTCTACCTGCCCAGGGATGAGTCAATGAAGTCAGATCTGTTTCAGCAGTAGCCAGAAGGCTGATTTCTGTAAAGAGGAGGAAAAGTGGATTTCTCTCTGCAGTTTCCTGCCAGAATTTTGGCAATAGACAATTTGAAATGTAGTCTTATTCTTGAATATATTGCTAAACAATAGACTGGGTGTATATTACACTTTGTGTTGACTTACTAAGCTGAAAAACATGAAGTTCCAGTTAGCCTGAGACGGGTTACTGGAGACTTCAAGTACTTCTAATTGCACTATTCTTTCATTATTCAAAGATTGCTATAATATTTTACTGTTTCAAAACATATATTAGGTGAAGTACGTCTGCTAGATGTGTATTGTCAGTGGCAAATATATGTTTCTTTCTCCACCCATTATGCCTTCTTTTTCTCTCTCTCTCTCTCTTTTTTTTTTTTTTTTTTTTTACAGAAGCATTTTCTTTGTAGAGTTGTAAAGCATGTAGGAGAAAAGGAGGAAAAGAAAATCAGTGCTGTCCTCTGAAAGCAGACTAATTAGTACCTATTTAGAGAAAAATACAAATCTTCCATATATCTGTCATGGTTCACGCAGCTGCTTGCTCACCCCTGTCCCCAGTGGGATGTGAAACAGAATTGGAAGGATAAAAGTGAGAAAACTCATGGGTTGAGATAAAGCCAGACACTCAAGCAAAGCAAAACAGGGAATTCATTCACTTCTTCCTGTCAGCAGGTGGGTGTTCAGCCATGTCCAAGACAGCAGGACTCAATCACGCGTATCAGTTACTTGGGAAGACAAACACCATAACCTGGAATGTGCCTCTTCTTCTTCCATCAAAATATATACTAAGCATGACATCACATGATGTCAGAATATCCCTTTGTGCAGTTTAATTAATTTGTCCCAGCTGTGTCCCCTCCCAGCTTTTTGTGCACCCCCAGCCTCCTCACTGCTGTGATGCTGTGAGGAGCAGACAAGGCCTTGACTCTGTGTAAGCACTGCTCAGCAGTAACTAAAACGTCCCTGTGTTGTCAATACTGTGTCCAACACAAATCCAAAACATAGCCACATACTAGATACTGGGAAGAAAATTAACTCTGTCCCAGCCGCATTCTTCTTGAAAAGCAGCCGAACTTTTCTAGAACAAATATTTTGGTGGTTTATGTATATGAGCAAGTGCAAAGTCCTTCTAGTTTGTAAAAAACAAGACAAAACAAACTAACCAACGAACCAAAAAAACACACACAAAAAACCACCTGGAAGTATTTTCTTTGGGTCTATGTTCAGGAGGGTCTCCCCATTGCTTACTCCCCAGCCATATTTTGTAATGTGACTTGCCTGTTTTCCAAGATAGTCACAGTACTTCTGCTTAGAGTAATCACTTGGAAATAATGGCTGGGTTTTTTTCTCTATATACATACATTTTGCTCAACAGAATGATTCTGAACTCCTGGCAGTAAGATCAAAGAGATATTTCACAGTTCGTCTCTCTCGCTTAGCATGTAAAAAGCTCACAGCAACTTCTGACGGTTAACTATTAGGTCTACCTAATATGAGTACAAACATGGAGAAAAATGGACTGAGTGAGAAATATTTTTTAAATTATTTTTCTATTTTCCTAATTTCCACTGTAAGAAGAAGCTGCTGACAAAGTTCATTAATTGAACAGAAAGAGGGGTTGTGATCTTTCTTCCCCTCCTTGCCTCCTTTCATTTTGTTGGTGCAACAAAAAATATTTTGCGTTTTATTAAATCTAGTCCTGAAGTAATTTTCATTCTCATACCTGTTTCTCATCTAATCAGATAATGTTTGCAGTAATGTTCACTCTATTTAACTTTTGAGATTTTATCGGTCTTTTGTTTTATTTTCGTTATATTTAAGAACTAAAGGTAATTTCTATTGCCCTCTGTCAGGTTCTCTGTTAAATATTCTTTCTGATCAAATATGATGTACCTCTGCTATCAGTTATATCGAATCTTATTACTGATCTCATTAAGCTAATACAATTAGGAAGAACTGTGTTATACGGAATCTGAGTGTTGGTGCTATGGAAGAGGAATTTGTTAAAAAAACTTTAAGCTTCTGAAGTTGACAGAAGTTCAAGTACTATCCTAATATGTCATTTAGCTATTAGACTCCATGAGTTCAGGCTTTTTTTTGTAGTGGAAAGCCTTTGCACTTGTACGTGGATGCCAGATTTTGTCATCATGAGACTGTTTGTAAGTGCGCACTTCATCTTATTTTGCACTGTAATATAGCCTAGTACAGCATAAATCCATGTCATCTTCCAGAGTTCCGATCTTCTGAGCTACCGGCATTCTCAAAGGATAGGATACAAAAGCACCTGTGTTTAGCAACATTTGGTTCTGGTAATGATAGTTATTTTCTGAAAAGAAAATGCCCATTATCAGTTCCTACTTGAAAATAACAGGACAAGCCTAAACTGAAATAAGAGTTCATGCAGTAGTCATAAATGTGCAAGAAAGCCTAGAATTCTCTTCCTCCACATTTTTTTGCCTGGATCCCAAAGTGCTACCCACCAGATCTTTACTTTGTACTTTTGGACTTCTAAGAAAATTTATTAGTTGAATTTTCATCCAGGGTGTACCAGCAGCAAAAAAACCCCAACCTATTTCAGTTAGGTTGAAAAATGCATCATGTGCAATGGCACAACTTAAATGCAAAATTATGCTCAAGATCTAAAGGTCCCAATCTGTACTGATCCCTTCTCAAAAGCTTTATGGATGAACATTCTTAGCAAGTAGAACAAATTCACAAAGGATGAATTGCTGAGCAGGTGGAATTCAAAGGCCACTGAAGTCTGAGTTACTGGACTAAAACAGTCGGAACACTGATATGACTATGAGACGAGTCCTTGGGCTCTGCTGAGCAACAGCTGCTGAGTTTCTGAGATGGTTAATTCACTGTGCCAGTGTATTCCCTATTTATTTATTATGCTTAAGAAATTCCTCTTTATGTTTATCTCATTTTTTTAAATTATTATTCTTGGGCAACAGATCTAACCTAATTACTGTTTGCACATACTGACTCAAAGACTTTGATAAAATAAATTACCATGATGGAATTGGCCTAAAGCTCTCCCTACTAGTATGTCAAATGATCTGCTGGAGACACAGAAGGTGCAGCTACCTGAACTATTTTTGTAATAAATCACTTATCCTCTTAAAGATATAACTATCCCTCACCATCGCAGTTTGAAGCAGGGCCTCAAATAGTGAAAATTAAACATGAACACTGACTTCAATTAATCTACATTGACTTAGGTTAGCTGAATGCCAGCTACAGTATTGACAATTCTAAGCATTGAATTTAAGCAATTGTATGGTTCTGTTATATACAACTGATGTAAAAAACTTTGCAACTTGTTCGTTAACATTCATTATATCCATCCATTCTTTCTCCTTCCAAGCTGCCCAAGGAAATGAAAGATAGTTTGTATTGTAGAAATCCTCATGGTACTGTCCAGTTATGAACTCTGGACCTCAAAGCTTTGACAGGAAAGCAAACAAAATGGATACATTACTTTTTAATCCAATGGGGGCAGGAATGCTTTGTTGAAAAGCATTTAATCTTAGCAAAAGAGATTAGAAAAGGGAAGCAGCTGCAACTGAAATGCCTGTATTTATTCAGCAGTCATACCCTAAAGACAGAGAACAAAGTATCCAGCTCAGCATGCCAATGTTTAGAATGTTGTATTCATCTAACAATGACATGTTTTGGAACCATGTATTTTTGTATCTCTGAGAGGATGCACTAAATATACCTCCAAAATACAGACAACGGTGCAGTAAAATAATAAATAACTATGCATTGCAATTACATTCTGATAACACTATAGCTTTTCTTCAGACACATTTGAGGTATGTGATTGTCTTCAGCAACATCTATACAGTCATATTGCATCGTGACTTTATTCTTAATTTTTCATATGCGGTGGATGTAGTCTGAAGAGTATTGGCATTCCTAGCAAGAAACCACAGTCACAGGAAGGAGGGCAGGGGTGAAGGCAGGAATGATAACTCCTTTTCAGGTTGTGTGTCCCCAGGCAATATGGATGCAACTGTCTTTGCAAACGTAGACTTGAGCTAAAGGCAGTACAGATAAACTGTTGTGAGTCTTGCAAAGTGACAGCAACAAACTACTGGTGTTTGAGTGGAATAATAATAATATATATATATTTTTTTTTAACAGTACATACCTGCCTACAAATTTTGATAATTGTTACTTTTTTTTTTTTTTGTATGACAGTCATTTGTGAGGTTAAAATTCATAAATATGTTTATAAATCATAGTAGAAGATGGCTTTTGATGGGGAAGTTTCATCACCAATGGAAGAACCAAAGAGGAATAATCAGCTATTTTATAATAAGCACAACCAGAGTAAAAACACAAAACCCCAGAGCCAGAGAAAATAAAAATTAAAAAACTATCTAGCAGCTCTTTTTTTTTTTCTTTTTTCTCACTGAGATTGATTCAAATACTTCTATGCTATTAATGTGAGCCAGTTAAATGAAAGTAAAAGTTTCCTGTGTTGCCCAAATATTTTAATTATCATAGTCCAAACCACCATCACTGCTTTAGCATAGGATCCAACTTCAAAATACTAGTCATATTACACAGTGTGGCTATAGAGATTTTTTGTATTTTAGAGGGAAAGATAAGAAAGATACTGAATTTTTATATACTTGCAATGCATAGAGCTTTAGATCTCCAAGAAACTTTGGCGTCTCTAAGAATGTGTACCACACATTAAAATTGTGATGACATTATTTCTTTTAACTCATGATGGAGAACGAGATTTGAATTCACTTTAAAAGACATTCTTTCCTGAATAGGCTAGGTTAAGAGAGGATGTGGAGAAAGAAGGGTTGGCAGAGTGGGAAATGAGTTCAAATATTTTGCCAGAAGACATGCTGCTTGCCTTCTTTTTTACAGAGACAGTCCCACCGGGTGACTAATTCAGCTGCACCTTGGATCTTTGGGCGATAAGGCTTACCTTCCTCATTCATTTTGATGTCTTTGGTGCTGCATCATACAACTCCATAGATCACAGATTAGTACCTTAAATCATTGCTGTGTGATGCACTCCTATATTTCCTGACACCAAAACCAGTTTCATAAACATACATTCAGACAAACAAGGAGTGCTTGGATTGATGATGGAGTTCTTTGCAGTACTGGTCTTTGAAATAAGATCAAGATTCTTGACTCTTCAAGTGTATTTGGCAGATCCACTGCATTCCTAAAGAAGCTTTGACGTGACCATATTTAGTGACAATTTAATATATTGAAATACTTTCTTTTTTCTTTTTTTTTTTTTTTTTTTTTTCTCTCTCTCTAACAGTTATTGGTAGACTAGGAACAAATCCATTTAGCAGTAGCAGGTATGCACTGGTATATTTACTTGTACATCAACAACCAATCTGAGTCTACCAAAATCAGTTGAAACCCAGCACTGGAAGTTCCTTTAGCATTCCACAATAGTTATTCCAACGTCTTTGTTTTGCAGACAAATTGTTAGTAATGGCTTAAAGCGAATAAAAAACCAATACAACAGCCATTACTGTTGCCACACAAGGTTGAACATTGCGATGATAAGACTTATGTAAAATACAGTTCTGTTTCTGACTCTGTTCTTTTTGATCTCTGTGTTAGCAGAAACTAGGTATGTGGTAGAGTGTTAGGTTTGTATTTTCCCATTTCCTTGAAGATGTTCAAACATTCTTTAATATCTGTTTTGTAAATATGCCTAAGAAAATGATACAGAGAATATGATAACAATGTGTTTTTTGTATTAAGTTACATTTCGTTTAAAGATTTCCAACCCTTTGAAGATTTTCCATCTCTTAAATATTTGCATCTTATTATTGTAAACTGAGGTAGACCAGAAGAGATATTTTACTGAGAAAACTGAACATTTTATGTTCTTTTAGCTTCTGTGTAAAACAGAGTACTGCAGCCTAGCTGTTCTCTAGCACTTCAAAAAACCTCATGGTTGTGCTTTGTTATGCTTTGGGTGGTTGTAAGAAAGAAAAAGCAAAATGTTATCAGCCGTTTCTTCCAGAATTCCTGAATTTTTAAATAGTGGATCACCCACATAGTCAAGAGAATCCATAAAGATCAATTTTGAGTAGTCCTTAATAGAGCTATTCAGCATAGAATACAACTGATTATTTGTGACAACTTGCATTAACCGTTGTTAATGTTGTAGTAAATAATTAAATAAAGATAAAGAATTCCACATAGTAATAGTCTCTTGGTGAAAAAAATGTCACCAATTGCAAAAGACTACTAAAAGCAAAGCCCTCATATTTTTCCAAAGACAGATTGTTTATGTTATTCTTCATTTCTAAGTAGTATTAGTCTAAACTACAAGTCCATTTTTTATTTTTCAATGTCTCTCTTTCTTTGTATCAGAAAGTGTCAGTATACAACAATCTATTATTTATGGAGGCACCATATTTTGCGAAGGAGGATGGCATAAACTCTGGTCTCCATTACATAAGTCTGTAAAACTAGACACACTGGTAAACAACTGGCATTGCCCATGTCAAGAATATAGCTTGTCTTGTCTTGTAATATTGTAACAGAATCTTTGTGTCATGTACTTGCATGGTACTGTATGTAAAGGTTAGAAAGAGGTGGAGTATCACTGCTGATAGATTCAAATTCATAAGGAATTTATTTCTCTTCATAGATTTTTTTGGGAGGTGTTGCCCATCCACACAGTATAGACATCAGCACCTAACTAAACCACTAATACTAATTTAAGATGCTCCTGACAGTCCCCTAATAAAACTACATAAAATCTATCAAATTTTATATACCTAGATGTTACAAACTTGATCAAAGTTAGTCACATAGACTTCCTCTGTGTTGGAGAAACCTGCAGAGAGCTGTCCATCTAAAGATGGTCTAAATTGGCATTTGGAGTCAATTGTAGCAGTGTCTGACCAGAGACTGATTTTGCTCTGAAGTGTCTAAATAGGTGATCTTGTCAGAACATGTTGTCTCGGGTTTGTTCCCCGCACTTGGGTATGCTTTCTGTGGAAACAGCACAGATGGTGTGATAATATGGATAACGACCTTTTCCTCTTAAAGGGTTGGGACACAGAAGGGTGGTGTATCCACTTATGTACATTAGATATTGCTAGTCTCTCTTGTCTGTATTACTGTGGTTTAGATTAGATGCCTGATTTTTAAACCTCTAAAGCTATCTAAGATGAATATCATTCCACATAGTGATCTCTTGGCAACCTTTCCTTTGGACTATGGTTGGAATTTGGAGTTAGGGTATGTTTTAGTCTTTCTGATCTCCTATTTGTAAGTCTGAGAAAGGCTCTCTGGAAGATCTGAGGCTTGCATTTAGATCTCAGCATAAACAAAGCTGAATCAGAACTCCTTATAATGCATTCGACCATTGCCTCGTGCAACTAGAAAGCTCTATCTGATTCAGCTACCTGATTCATTCTATAATCACCTCACCCAGTTGCTTATGGTCCTTGTTTCTTTAGCTTATGCAATGTGAATGTTATGATTTTTATCTCTTCTGCACTTAGTTTTTAAACATTTAGGTGTGTGGTGAGCTGATTAAATGTGTTCCAAAGAAAACACAAACTTTGCAGTTGGCCATTTCCCTCCTTCGGAAGCAACAGCTATGAAAATCCTCCAAAGCCGTCCCAGCTTACAAAAGGGAAAAGCAGAAATAACAGATCACACCTTTTTCTGAACCTGATTTGTCTGTTTTTTCTGCCTGCCAGCCTCTTTCTTTCATGTCTCAGATTTGGGTACAATTGTTTCAGATTTAAATTTCCATCTAGACTATACAGAAAAATTCTATTCATTTCATGAAACTACATAACTTTTATCCCCTGGATTCTAAAGAATGACCATTCTACCATTTTCTTCCCCAGCAAAAGAGAATAGCTCTCTTTTTAACTTTCTTCCTCCACAGTTTACATTTTAGTATTCTCTGTTTACTGCTTCATACATTTCTCCACATTTTATATCATATTTGGCACTCCTTTCATGCTGCATTACCCTGGATTTCCTTTCTATTTACATTCTACTTGCTGCAGTTTCCTGAACTACTCTGCCTTTTCATCTCCAGGCACCCTACATTGAGGTTGTATTTGATTTTTGATTCCTGTTTTCCTGTAAGTATGGCCTAGCATTTCCTCTTAAGTTTCAAAGGTCACATGTGCAAGTCTTGATGATATACCTTACAGTTTTATTTGTTTTATCAATCAGAATAATAGAATATCTCAAGCTGGAAGGAACCCATAAGGATCAGTAAATCATAAAGGTTTGTGTCTAGATGGCAAAAGCAAAACTTTGATATTGAAAGAATAAACCAGAAGTTAATATGAACTTCTAAACATTGATGTCACAGTTAGCAACAAACTCCTATTGGTTATGTTTTTTTTCTTAGCACCGGGAAACCTACCACCTGAAAATAATTTTGTGGGGAAAGTGGTTTTACATGTGCTAATTCAACAAGTTTGTCCTTTGCAAGCAAAAATATGACCTGTACTACATTTCTTTTGCATCTGTGGGGTGAATGGTAAAGAAAAACTTACTTCCTCCCTTTGTATATCTTCATGATGTAACTTCCTTGGTGAAATGCATTCGTGCATTAAGAGAGTTTCCCTTGCACAATCAGGCGAAATTAGAATTAAAAAAACAAAACAAAACAACAAAACAAAACAAAAACTCACAAAAAAAACTTGATTAACAAACACTACAAAATGTCTATTCACCTCCACTGTATATTATTTCATCCAGTAATTTTAAATAGCCAATTCTTGTGCAGTGTAATGGAGATACATCTGAATTTTGTAAGTAGATCTTTTTATCCATGAGATATGTAGAAACATTTATATCTATAAAGATTCAGGTCATTGGAGAAAGATAAGGTAGGGTGGATAGAATGACTCAAGATTTTATTAGGAAACCATGGGTCAAATAGATGCCTTTACACTGTTTTTCTGAAGGTATATTTTGGAAAATATTTTGTATTTGACAGTGTTTTTTATTGTTGCACACATTCACCAAACCTTGGTTTGTCAAGACAATTCAAACAGTTTTAAATATCTTCACCTTCTGTTATAAATGGAAGTTCATGAAATTTATTGTAAAATTCAAGGTGGGATAATTGAAATCTGAGGCAGACCATTGTGGTGATACACTGAGTGTGATTTAGGGTATCAGATGTTCACACCATATAAACCCCTCCTGAAAGAGAAAAAATGAGAAATCATCTCTCACAGCCTCTCCTTCCCTATTCTCTTATGACTTGGCACTGGATCCTGTCCTCTTCTTTCACTCTGAATTTGCTAAATAGTCAATGCACCCTTGTTAAAAGGTGAATGCAGCACAAAGTGACAGGAGTAAAACCAGTTCTGCACACTCCTTACAGTCTGTCAAGGAACAGCAGTGTCGTGTTTTAACTAATAGCTAGTCCTTGAATTTTTGACATGATCCTAAGCAAACATCTTCTCATTACCCTGCCTTTGTTGCTCTCTTTTTGGTATCAAACTTCACACTGTTTGGCCACTTGGTCCAAGGCATCCCAAAGGTATTTATTCAGCTAACTAGGCATTTATTCAACTAACTCCCATTCACATCAATACTGTCATGATAAGATTTCTTTTTTCTCTCTGTGTGGACAAATATATGCATAAAATGATTTTTTGCAGGTGAAAGAAAACTACCTGTGCTCATTGCTGGAGATAATCTAAACTTACCTCCTAATGACAGTGCAGAAATTATGACTAAACCAGGCACTCATGGGTGTAGGACGAAATTCCTTAAACTAGCTTTGCGGTTGTACTGTCATGCAAAGATAAGTGAGAGAAAACAAAACTATTCCATTTTCAGAAAATGAGACTGGTTCATTTGAAACAAGGAACTCCTAGGATAAATAGCTGTTTCATTGGTTTTATTTAAACACCCATAAAAAGAAAAAAGGGTAAAGAAGAATCCTCACACAAATATGGTCTGAGTTCATCCCTTTCCCTGCCCACCTCCCCCCGCACCCCCCCAAAAAAAAAAATCCCTTTCAGAACAGCTTTATAAGGAGGTTTTTCCTTGGTTCTCTTTCACTAGGCAGTAAGTTTAAGTACCTGTTTACATTAAAAAGTGAATCACAAAGTCAAATAAAGTGCTTCAAAATCCTGCTCAGTAGCAATCACTGTTATCTAGCACACTAGGAGACAGCAACATATAACAACTAGAAATATGTTAAGGCTTTTTATTTATTGGTTCTGTAGAAAGTCTTTTAAAAGGTAGGCTTCAATGAGACTAGGGTACTAGCAAACTAGGGTTCTAGGTGAATTATTATTTTAGCATACATAAGATCTTACTCAGAATCCCTGTAAATCCCTGTAAACTGAATTTCTGTAGGAAGAATTAAAAATATGTATGAGAGGGGTACAAGTATGAAGGTTTTTGTTTATATATATACCATCTGTCTCTCCTTAATCATCCCTTTATCCACATGAACACTGTACATATGTATTTCCAAATATGCTGATGCCCAAGCATTGAACTTCAGAGCATATTTGCATGAAATCAGTTATCGTGTGAATTTATATCATTAGAAGCAATTTCTGAATATAGAAGAGGAGTATAGAGAGCCTGATTCCTAGAGGTACTTTTCTGTGGTGATAAACAGTTGTAAACATATTCTGGTCTCACGCGACATCTACCCTTTTCACTCCAAAGATCAGCCTTGCTTCTAGATACACTGCTAATCTACATTGTACTTCATCTACTTCACACTACCAGCAGCTGTCCAACACGTACACTGTGGGCATACACTGCAGCTGATGTTCTTTTCAGTGTCCGCCAAAACCACCTTCTGTTTCTCTTTTTCTGTCTTTTTTTTTTGGACATTTTGCTATGTTTCTCGCAAATCTTGCATTATCATGTCCTAGAATCTGAAAATGGTATTGTTTATCTCAATATACTCCAAGAAGTAATATTCTTTGTTGCAAAGCCAAAAGTCATAAATATCAGCCAGCCACTGCTTCTCAGTTTCTTGGGATTCAACCATAACATTTTCCTTTGCTGTACCCTGCTGCATGAAGTCTGTCAGTTCTGCATATTGGATGCATGTTATAGTCATGGGGTATTAACCGAAGGAATTTGAAGGAGTTGGGCACTCTCTGACTAGATTCTGATACACATGCTTGCTGTGTGTTAAAGCAACTTAAAATGGTTTGAGAGCCTCTAAAAGAATGAGTATATAGTCTGAATCAAATAATTCTGCCTTAGTCCTTTTTTATTCCATATAGATAATGCAGTTTAGTGAATAATTGTATTGTTATGCTGTTCCATAGGAGAAGGTCGCATCCTGAACTATCTGGTTAGCTAGCTGACCTGCAGTGGTCAATCAATATCTACCTAGATAATATTGTTTATTTAAATAGAAATTTCCAGAAGGCCATTAGACTGTTAAAGCTATGAAGCCTGCAGACAAAACAAACCCTTTTGGTTGTGTTTGAATTAACTTCCTCCAGAAGTTCATTTTTTTTGAATTTCACCATTCCTGCACACATGAAATTGATACAATTTATAGTGCAGGTTAGAGGCAGTGCTCCCTGTAATTTCTCTCAAATGACAGGTGAGATGCTTGAAATTCAGCACAGCATGACTGTAGTGTGTGAGTTTCTGAAGAGCTACCATCAATTATCTGTCTTTGTTATAAAAGACCAAAGCAAATAATATCTTTCAAATGAATTACTTCGCTTAGCGAGAGTCTACCTCATGAAGACCATTTGTATTTTACATGTGAATGGTTTCCCTAAACTTCTGGTGATATGACACTATAAAATAAACAAGTCTTACTAAAATGAAAGAGTATGCAGAGGACTTGTACAGTGCTTCATATTTGCAATGTTAACAAAGACTTCTGTAGAAATGACGAGATCACACCAAAATTATTTGAAAAACAGTACTATAATTTGTCAAAAATAATATCGCAATTGTCTGTCTGTCGCAAATAATATCGCAAAAGTCTGAAATGCTGTGATATTTTCATTTCATTAGAAAAGCACGGAATATCTGAAGTCCTTTCTGCATTGAAACTTTGCAGAAGTACTGGAGCAGAAAAGTTTGATTCCTTCTTTAAAAACAAACAAGCAAAAAAAAGAAGCTTAGGTTGGGATCTAAAAAAATGAGAGTTTTGACATGAATACTGTTTGTTACAAAATATGCAGATTTTAAGTCTAAATTGGGCTAGTGGGGAAATCCTTGGGGAATTTTTTACATCCTTGATTATTTTAGTGTCAGATTAGGATCCTGGCTCAAATGCTGTGTTTTCAAAGGAGAAGGTACCAAACCCATTTACTTTTTTTGTTCTTCCTTATTCATCTCATCTGCTTTACCTTTTTTATGATTGGAAAGTAGTATTAAAAAAAAAAAAGTGAAGTTACTTTTTATTTTTTTTTTTTTTTCAAGAGAGCAGTTATAACTGTGAGTGCATGAAAGAATGGAGGTGAACCTGGCTCAGCTTTGAAAGGAATAGTAAAAATGTCAGCATTAATACATTAATTGATAGAAGAAACAGCTGGATGAAATACAATGCTTACTACAGTATTCTGACAAAAAATCCAAGAAACATTTATTCCAACAAAGGACTAGAGTCTTTCAATCCTTTCTTTACATTTTCTTATAGCATTGTAAATGCGGTAATGTTTCTTTCTACTTCAAAAGTTTTACTTCACATTCCTATGGATAGAAAAAAAAGAACAGTTTATAAAGCCTACTACAATTTTTTTCAGCTGACTTGCTTCATGTGACTATAGGCATTTCCAGGGATACTTTTAACCCAGATACAATACAAACTGATGCTTTGTTCCTCAAGTAAAAGATTGTGGTCTGCATTTATTTCTCATGCCAGTGGGAAACACAGACTTTCTCAGTGGATTATCATGAATGCACTCTAAATTGCTCTAATGCTTAATCCAAAGAATACCTCAATATTTTCCACCATTATAAATAGCAGAGATGTCCATATTTAAAGCAGTGTAGTTCCCACATTTAAAACATTTTTGCCATTTCTACTGTAAGAAACTCTTTTATTTAGTTAAACATAGACAGACTTCAGGTTTAAAATGTGCTTTGCTGCTTTTCTCTTTCAGAAAAAAAAAATAGATAGTTCATTAACTTTGATTTGCTAACAGACTTTTGGCCAATTTTTTTCTAAAGAACTGATTAGTTGAGAAATTATGCTACTTTGCTTTGAAGCAGGGATATGTATTCCAGTTTGTTTAGTTTCACAGAATTTTAGTAATACACTTCTCAAAGTATGTTGTCTTCTCTGAAAAATGAGGCTACAGATACAAAGGAGTGGGATTCCTGAATTATCCTAAATACTGGTAGTTTTGCCACTAAGAATAGTTGTTGTTGTTGCCTTTGTTATTATGAATTTTATGAGTATAATGTCCCTTTGCCTGTGTGAAGTAATCACAGTATAGCAACAGAAAAGTCCTCACTGAAATTAGTAGATCTGACTTCATAACAATGTTTAAATTAAACAAAGCTTTCAAAACTAATTGTAAACAAAATATTGGATAGCTGCCCAGCTAAACAAAGTTAACCCATACAATAAATGAGGCAGACCCCTGAAATAACTTGTGGTCATGTAAATAAAACTACTTTATTAAATACAGACAAGAAAAAAGATTTTTTGTTTTCTTGATTAACCACATTTATTAATATTTAAGTGACTGATATTTCAAATATAATTCCAGTTAATAAAATTTGCCTTTGTGTTTTATATAATTTGTACATAATATATGTTGTAATTTCAACTTTTATTATTCCTGCGGTAAATGCTGTTCCATGCATAAAGTGTGCTCATTGTATCTCAGAACCATATGGAAGTAATTAGTGTTTTACCTAAGCAAGCTTTCACCTTTTGTTTGGATTTTGTCAGTTTAAAAACAAAAGTGGTAGTAGTTATGCTAGAATTTTATATAATTTAATCTGTCTGAATGGGGAGACAGTATACCGCTCTTTCAGAAAACACATGCTTTTAAAACCTTGTGTTGCTGAATTTTGCAAAAAGAAGCAGCTCCTGTCATTCTGCCTCAACTTCTGCTGGAAAAAGTAGTTGATAGGTCAGATTCTCAGCTCATCGAACTCTGTTGACATGTGTATCAGTGTAGTAATTAGCCCAGCTGGGGATCCAGCCCTTCTGAATGGACAAAAATATAGTGTTATCTAACCTATTTAGCAAAGGAACAATTAACGGTATGTTCAAGTAAGGTGTAATGTCATGAGAAGGTAAGTGGTTTTGCTTCATCGACGAGTATTCCAGATGGTTTAAATCTAATTTATATGATTCCAAACAATGTTCTTCAGGCCTGTGCAATTGCCATTTAACAATGGATTGTGCTATATGGTTTTTAGGTTTTCTCCCAATTTTCACTTTAATAGCTTTTCTTTTTTTTCTTTTTTATTTTTTTTCCTGCTTAGTGCATCTTGTCTCTTGCTGTGCTCTGACCTTTTAAGAGATGTCCACATGGAGTGGATTAGTTGCATTCTGTGTGACCTGATTTGAAGTCCGCTGAAATGAATGGAAAAGCTACTGTTAATTTAATAGAGCACTGGCTCATCCAGTTAAGAGACTAAGAATGTGTGAGTGTGCTTGTATGTTTGTAGGGCTTTGGAAATTATTTCGGCAAAAGTCCAAGACCAGTAGGACCAGATGAATGTTTTAAAGTGTATTAACAAATAATAAGAGAATAAATGGCAGCTAGTTTTATTGAATTCATCCACCATCTACAGACATACATTTCTGCAGTAAAACACTCCAAGGACACCAGGCCTCATGCAAAAGCAGTAGTGAAATCTTGTTGTGATATACATTCCTTATTCTATGCTCTGGTGTGGATTTGAGGAAATTAACTGTAAGGGAAACATTTGGTTTAAGACCTGATGTGACTAGAGCTGATCTTCTTTAGGCTCTGTGAGTAACAATGAGCTAGAGAATTTCTCACTTGCTTTATATTACAACTCACTTGATAAAATTTGTGTTTGTCTGCCAGCTTTCCTGTCTTCAATTTAAAACAGTTCTGATGAATCACGGTGTCATTTAAAGTTCATATAAAAACACAGAACAGTGCTTTTCTATTCTACATCTTTGAATCAAACTAACTGCAAATAAATGTACCTGGTTTTGACCCCATTACTGAAGAGGCCTTTTCTGCTCCCGGGATCTCTCACACTGATGTTCCTGTTGCTGCCACATTATTCTTAGAAGCGTCACCTTAGAGATGTACTTTGCTTCTTCTAGAAAAAGCACATGTGAAGCACCAGCTACTCATTCTTTTGAGGCCATCCCAGGTAACTGTACAGTCACTTGGTTTGAGTGCCTCTTATCTCAGTGTAGTAGAGCAGAGCCTAATGACCATGACCCAGGGCAGCCTCTTCTTCTGCCAGAGGAAGGTTTTTCAGGAGGACTAAGGTATTCACTCTAGCTACATCTACATTAAAGGAGCCTTGTTACTTTGCAGAACTCCTGTTCTCTGAGTGAGGCACTCAGCTTCACAGCCTAGTGAGGGAGAAGGCCAAAGAGAGAAGGCTGAGGAAGGTTAGACCTGTTTCTCTCAGCAGCTTGGAAAGCACTTGTGTACTGTTTTGAAACATGATGAAAACTCAAGCTTTGTAGTCTGACTTGAGCTCTCTCAGTCCTTCCTCTCTGTTTGATAATCAGTGAAGGAGCAGCATGAACTAGAGCTGACTAGTTAATGTAGTGACTAAAGAGAGAGCTTGTCTGTATTTTTTGCTTCAGGGATTTCATTTTTGCTGTGGCTTAAACAAAGTTCTTCCATGTACAGTATGAGTGGTCTTAGTACTAACTATCCAAATTCATTGGTCAAAAGAAGGATGCTTTTAGACATACATACTGGGGGAGATGTCATGGGATTTGTATGCTGAATTGTACTGGTAATTGCCATTGTATTCAGCAGATACCATTTAGATACTACAGTTCAGTGCTGCCAGGTCCTGATCGTGTGTACTTGCTACAGAAGTAACTGGGGAGTCTTTGGTGCAAAGGAAGGCTAAAAAAAATAGGTTATAAAAGATACATGTGAGGAATTTGAGAATGGAGAGATGCAAAACATGCAAAAAATTGTTTCTGTGGAAATATATTTGTTTCCGAGAGGGAACATGCATTTGTACACTGCTGTGTTTGTATATTTGGTTTACTTCATTTGTCATAAAGACAGAGTTGGACTGCAGAGCTGGAATCTGAGTCCAGTGATGTACCCAGTATTCAACAGGTTGCCCACTTCTTTCAGGCAGCAGTGAAACTTAGATCCACAGTTGCACTGGTCTGAAAGCAAAGACCAAGGGAATTTTGTCACAAAACTCCACCTGCACTCAATAGAAGTGTTGTCTATGAATCTCAGTGGGAATTTGGTGTTGCTTTGTCTCATTGTTGCCCTGAACAAGAAATTTGGTTTGGGCTTTTCTTTGATTACTGATTTATAGAAACTCAACCAAATAAGAGCATCTTAGTCTCTGATATAACTTCTGGTTTTAACTTCTGCTAATTATTCTTCTTTACTGCCTAAACACCCTAAAACCAAAAAATCCAAAGTATTTGCTGTCATAAGATCAAGGTACAGTCTGCCCCTTGACATTTTTCTTACAAAACAAAACTTCAAGTTTTTTGTTCTTCAGGCTGTTAAGTAACTGTCCTTGAACTCATTCCAGATCTGAAGGGCTGTTCTTAAGAATGTGTTCAATATTTACTTGAATAAAAAGATCTTAACCTCAGCTCTTTTTAAAAATACTTTTTCATATCCTCATTCCCAAAGAAAGTAAGTCACAATCATATACCACAAAGGGTCATTGTATAAACTGATTCAGCCAGGTGAGGCACATGATCTCTTGCAGAGGAAAAAAAGTCTGAAATATCCGTTTGATATTTATTTTCATGTTGAAAATGTGGATCACAGAAAACAGGGATAACGTCCATTTCTGTTGTTTGGTATAAATTCTGAAACCTGACTTTCAGCATAAGGCAAAGTTGGAAAACAAGCAAATGACCTAAAATCAGAGGAAAACATGTTTGCACTTCTCAAGTACTCAGGTGGAGTTGTGACAGTATATCTAACTGATGACTTGAAATCAGGAACCATTTAAATGAAACATTTACCTCTTGGTATTAGAAACTCTTCTTTACTGAAGGGAACAATATGGAAAATCTAGAATGAATTAATAATCTTTCTTTTCCTTTCAGTCCTTCAAATCTTTGTGTCTGAGTGTACTAACATATATGAGCAAAGGAAGGGGTACTCTGTGCAGTATAAACATCTTTCAAGATAGTAGTTTTGCATACACATAGTGAGAGACTGTACCCCAAAGAGAGACAGAGACAAAACAAAGGATTTCTATGCAAAATATTGTGAATTGTCAAGTAAAGGAATTCTATGCCACCTCAAAAAAAAATAGCTAAATGTAATCTGTTTTACTCAGTTCTGCAATT
Organism: Streptopelia decaocto; assembly: GCF_964273445.1. Taxonomy (NCBI): domain Eukaryota; kingdom Metazoa; phylum Chordata; class Aves; order Columbiformes; family Columbidae; genus Streptopelia; species Streptopelia decaocto. The sequence continues at coordinate 134,170,525 of NC_138655.1, read as the reverse complement.
TTTCTGTTGTAAGACTATGACAGAACTGGATTTGTCATCCACTAGAGTCTCATTCTCGTAAAATGATATTTGAGTAAAATCTCCTAGAGTATATAAAATCTCACACAGTGCTAATTCTTTTAGTGCCTAGGTAGTCTTGTATAATATATGACAGTATGTAATATATAATCTTCATAATCCATGGGCTGCCTAAATGAGGTATAGATTGTTTATAAGTGTAGAAAAACCCAAGCTGGCTCCAGGTAGAGAGAGCTTAAGTTTAGGTAGACTTATTAGTTTAGGCACAGTCCTTCATAGAAGTGGCTATATAGTTTCCAAGACCAGGGAATCCAAAATCAGCTTGTGTCATATTGCACTGCACAAAGCTGAAGCATAGTGAGTCCCATTAGGTCTAATTTAGCAGCTGGAGCATTTCTGAACTGTGCTACCAGGGTTAGAAATGCTGTGGAGAGTGTGAGGACACCCATGTGTCACTTCACATTAAGGTTGTTTGGATTTACCATGGACTTATCTGTATTCTGTAGTTATCACTACATTACCTTTTAATACTCTAGATGTGAGGAGTATATATTCCTTTGGATATGGGAAACTGGGCCCAGAAGTTTGGGGCTGCACCTGAGCTAAGAAGCCCACCTCAGACAGAGAGTACAGAGGAAAAAGCAAAAAAGACATTAATATGAATTTGAGAGGAGCCGTTATCTCACCTAGATAATAAGTCCAAACTAAAAAGCACTAGTGAATGACCACACGTGGATGTGCTCTAACACACTTTCCTATTATTTATGTAGTATTTATATTACTGGGGCTATTCAGTTTTCCAGTATAACCCAACAAGCGACTCCTCCATATATGGGAGAGCTTAGAGTATTTTAACCTGACTGACAACTTGCTATTTGAGAATAACTGCAGTGATGTCAATGGAATTACACTAGCATGAACTAATAAATTAGTGTGGTTATTTAAATTAAAAGAAATTAATTGTCATGCCTGATCTGAATATCCCTGCCCCCTGTCTCCTCACCTCTTGCTAAAACAAACCATCTGGAGCTTACAGGAATGAGGTATTTTGTCATGTTCAAAAGTTGTCCTTTTTACAGTTAAAAATCAACAAACCAACCAAAAAAACCCCAGCCCTCTGCCATTTCCAAAAGTATCTGTAAGGTATCTGTGAACACTTACCTTCTGTGAAGCTTATCTAAAATGTAATCACAGATGGATGTGCCAATGTTTTCTTCATAATAATGTTCTAAAATGTAGACATGGGACTGATTATGAACAAGTGAAATCTGGTTTATTTTCTTGCTGCTGATCAGCATAGACTAGGATAAACTCTGGGACACAAATGTATAATGTATCACTTAGATACAAGAGATATTTGCTGAATCATATAATCATAGAATGGTTTGGGTTGGAAAGGACCTTAAAGATCTAGTTCCAACCCCTGTGCTGTGGGCAGGGACACCTTCCACTAGACCAGGTTGCTCAAAGCCTGATACAACTGGCCTTGAACACTTCTAGGGATGGGGCATCCACAGCTTCTATGGGCAGCCTGTTCCAGTGCTTCAACACCCTCATGGTGAAGAATTTCTTCCTTATATCTAATCTAAATCTACGCTCTTTCCGTTTAAAGCTATTATCTCTTGTCATATCACCACACACCTTTGTAACAAGTCCCTCTCCAGCTTTCTCGTGGGCCCCTTTTAGGTACTGGAAGACTACTATAAGGTGGCCCTGGAGCCTTCTCCTCTTCAGGCTGATAAATCCCAACTCTCTCTGCCTGTCTTCATAGGGGAGGTGCTCCAGCCCTCTTTCTGGTCATCTTCATGGCCTCCTCTGGGCCCACTCTAATAAGCCCATGTCCCTCTTATGTTGTGGGCCTCAGAGCTGAATGCAGTACTCCAGGTGGGGTCTCACGACAGCTGAGGTGGAGAATCACCTCCCTCAACCTGCTGGCCACGCTTCTTTTGATGCATCCCATGACACCGTTTGCTTTCTGGGCTGCAAGGTCATGTTGAGCTTTCATCAACCAAAAGCCCCAAATCCTTCTCCTCAGAGCTATTCTCAATCCATCCTCTGTCCAGCCTGTATCTGTGCTTTGGCTTGACCCAAGCCCTGAACAGGACCTTGCACTTGGTCTTGTTGAACTTCATGAGCCTTGCATGGGCCCACCTCTCAAGCCTGTCAAGGTCCCTCTGATGGCATCCTTTACCTCTGGTGCTAAAATTCCTGAGGGCACACTTAGTCATACTGTCCATGTCACTGACAAAGATGATACTGACATTGACTTTCATGGTTCACATGATCCAGGAGTGTAAGTAGCTTTTTGGGTCCTGCCATGCTGAAGTATAATTTTGATCCTAAACATACGTTAATAGAACTTGATCAGAAAATTTGCAAAAAGACATTTGATGGCATCCCTCATCATAAACTTGTGGAGACTTGAGGATTTAGCAATAAGCATAGTCCTTAGTACCTTAACCCTCACTATAGCCTAAAGATACCTGTCTGATGCAGAGCCACCTGCTTATGCTCCCAAACAGTAATTTTTGCTCTATTTACCCTTAACAATTCACAGCTAGGTGAGGGGCTAAAGGGGAGAAAGGGAGGATTTTCTAGAAGTTCTAACAGACGAACATTCCATGAATGAAATGCAAATCAAGCAAGCCTCCTTTCTGTTTATTCACTTCTGTGTAATGGGCTAGTCTGTGGTATATCACTGGCCTTAGCCAAGAACTGAGATCGCCTTGTGTAAAAAAATGGTTGCAATTGTATTTTGTAGAGTATTTTGGATTTGTGTTTTCTAGATTATTTTGTGAAAAAATCTGCTTAATGACATTTTAAAAAATGAGCCATCAAGTACCTTTATTAATTTACTGTCAGAAGACTTGATACCACATCCATGTGAAAATGCTGTAACTAAGAAGAGAAAAGCAAGAAAGATTTAAATAATTACATAATATTGATTTTATGTGTACGTGCTACAAGTTCACCAGAGCATTAACGCTTGGTAATGACTTCCGTATCCTTCTTTTCCTGTTGTTTATGTCAGGTCTGTGAAGTTTGCCAAAGGCCGATAAACAGATGAGCATAATTAGGGCTACCACAAATAGAGTTTTGTTAATAATCAGTAGCAGGATAGGTATATAGAGAAGTAAAAAGTAATCATGTTGCTGCTTAGCTTTTCTCTGGACCATCTCTCAAATCAATTTCTAACCAATACCACAGGTAGATCAGTAGATATGTAGCTCAATAATTAATATAGGAATATGGAAATGAACATGCTGGGGTCATACCATGGCAGCCTTATACTTGTAAAGGTCAATACAACTGCGGTTAAGTAGACTTCGCAAACTTGTGCCTAGGGACTCAGAAAAGTCACCCTCCATCTGCCAAATGCAAATGCTTAACAGAGGCCTCAGTGTCTGAAGTTAGGTGTCCTGCCAGTAGCACATTGTGAGAACCTCAGAATAGGAGTCATAGAGACCATTAACCTGAGCACAAAAATAGCAAGTCTGAATACTTCAAACAAAAAAATAACATGGATAATCAACTACTGACAACTCAAAGGCCAGAAAAATCAATAAGGTTTTCTTCTTACCTGTGTAACCTATAGGCTGGATAAACAGCTGAACACCAAACAAGTTAGTAGAGAAGCTACTGCAGAAACTAGTTGTACATCTGCTTTGTGGTAACTTTCTGATTCAGAACTAAATGCATTTGTCTTCTTCAATAGTAAATTGTCTTGAATTTTTATCCAATAGTAAATCGCCTTGAGTTATCTTGCAGGGAAGAACAAGGCAACTGAAAAATTGCATGAGTTTTTCTATCTGGACATAAATTCCCCTTTTTCTCAAGCCCCTGTTCAGTATTCTCAGAGGTAAGAGCATTTCTCCTATAAGCATATGTTGAGACATTTTGAGGTTCTTTCAGCCCCAGTCCATAAAAATATCCTCATATTCCATCTGGAAAATAATTCACATTGCTTTTTTCTATTTCAAGCAGAATTAGAAGTTCATTTGAGGGAGAGAATTTAGGTTGCTGGGAAAAAAAAAAAAATCAATGATGGGATAATTATACACAAGTATAGTCCATTATTAAGCCAGCTGTGTACGTAGGACAACACTACTATTAAAAGCTGTGAAAAAAAATTATCTCAACACTTGTGGCTCAAACTATTTTTGACAGATCATGGTGAAATTTGCATCTTTGATATGTGAAATCTGTGATCTTAAAAGGAAACTGCAAGTTTATTGGCACTGTAAAGTTGTACTGATGTACTGCATTAAAAATGGATCCGTTTACTTGATTTGGCTTTGTGATAGAAAAACAAATGTTTTAATCACTATGGGGAAAAGTACTGTGTATTTATAATTGCACCTGTGTTTGCATAATAGGAAATACAGTTTAAGCCATGCTTTCCTGGAATTGTTGTCTGGCTGGTACAGTTGTTCACTAAATCTGATACCCTTGTGTTGTCTTTCAAGGGATGTTTTATTGCTTCTTATTTATTTATTTATTTATTAAATGCCTGGAATGTTCCTCTTTACATTAGTATCCTAGCTATGTTTCCTGAGCTGTCTCTGTGGATGTCTTTCAGGCCTGGACAATAGCATCCAGTGTCTTCAAATTAGCATTCCTTGATGAAGTTGACTGAACAGTCAAATGTATGTGATTGTGAGCCAAGTTGGATTTAAAGAAGACCGTGTTCTACAAATTGTAGGAGCTGCTTGGGAAGATTTTTGGTTCTTTGCCCTCCTTAGAATACTTGGTTTACTTTGAATCTTAAGGTTTGCAAACCGGCCTTATCATTTCAACCACTTGCAGGAGTTGTGCCCCTGCCCACTGGCACTTCCCTCACTCAGAGGGTTTCAGTTCTAAAAGTAGTCAGGAAATATTAAAAAGACTTAATGATGTATGTTTCACCAATCAAATAAAAGGAACTGAAGTTTACATATAGCTCCTTTCTAAGTCCATTCACTTCTGAATGGGGGGAGTGCTCATGTCCAGGCAGACCCTTACAAAACCCCATTAGTAAGAACAGGGATTTAAATAAGCAAAGTGGTTTCTCCTGTCAAAGTTGTAGGCAAGCATACCCTTTCATCTTCCTTAACAAATCAACTAAAGTTTTAATGGCTCTAAAAGGTAGCTTAAATTAATCTGTGGGGAAAATGGCTGGAAAACAAAATTTCTGACCTTTGGAAAAACCTGGACATTTTTTTTGTCTAAATGCAAACAAAAGTTCATGATTGTAAAATTTATTATTGAAAGCAAATTTTGAACAGTAATTGTTGATTATTTCAAAATCTGGATCAATATAAAAAAAAAATCACCTGAAAAACTGAATATTTTTAGCTGGGATTAGTAAGATAGAAATTATTTTTTCTTTATGGATTTTTTATTTTCCCTCTCCGATTTTGTAGAAAGTTTTAAGTTCATGTTGGTAAGCAAGAAATTATGAACATAACAAAAACAAACAAAAATATGTGAAAGCTAAGCTGTGAGTACAGTGAATATTAAAAATGGAAAATAATTTGCCAACCTTGTTCCTTTTTATTAAAAATTATTATTTGAAAGGACAAAGGCCTAACTTTAGTAATCAGATGAAGTAATATTGTAGAGGCCTGGAACTCAGACCTTCGTAAGTTAATTAAATTACCAAATGGTCTGCAAGGGAAAAGTTACCTGTCAGTGTAGCTCTTGAAAGAAGAGGTGTTGATCAGATAAGACTTGGGCAAGTATTTTTGAAAGCTCAGAACAGAAGCAAACTATATAGTGCCATAGACATACCCTTGAATATTATAGGGCCTGTGATTAGTAGAGTAAGTCCTAGTTCAAATGTCCTTCATTGTGATGATGTTCTGAGGAACTGTAGTGTCTGGGGTGGCCACAGGAACTTTATGGTTTTGTATCTAAATTGAGCTTCAGTCTGGGGTGGTTGATGTGCATCACTTGCATGACTAGCATCACACCTACCAATCATTTAAAATGCACATAAATTCAAATCTTAATAAAGGCAACATAGAAGTAATGTAGAACAGGTAGATCCATGCCTTATTGCAGACCTTGTTTTAGGCAACTTTGCTAAGGTTGTGTAAATGTGTCTGGGATACTATGGTGATTTAAGCAAATTTTCTACCTGGTACAAATGATCTCTGTGTCATATGGAACTATCTTGTGTCTGCTTCTAAATGGCTTTCATACGGTTTGGAGGGAACAGATTGCTTTTCCATACCTGCAATACATTCTAGAGATTATGCCTTGTCACGGTAAAGCTGAAGAGATCAGAAACCAGTCCACTCACTATGTGGATTGTTAGTACTGCAGCATGACCTCAGCTGGAGAAGACTTGAATTATTTTTATGAAAAAGTTTTCATTTTTAGAAGTCATATATGATGAAGCCCTTTTTTGGTACCTCTCAACATCAGTCAGTGCATTTACGTACACTGCATGTGCAGATCCTCAATGAAAATAAGTTGGGTTTGGGAATTTAAAATTAATGTTACTTTCTTTTCAGGGCTTTCATTTTTTTTAAGCACATTCTGGCTTCTGCCAGATTTCAGGCAGAAAAATATGTTTAAGTTGACATTTCCTATTGTTAACATCTACAGACAGGCAAATCCACACCAGATTGGGAAGTGTTTTATGGAAGAAAATTACTTCTTGCGACATAACCTGTCCTCTTGGCAGCCTGGCTTGATTAAAAGGTTTTTCATTAAATACATTAAAAAAAAATCTAAAAGCTTTACAATTAAATACTAAAAGTAATAATTGCTTCCCAAATAGTTTACTTGAGCTATTTTATAATTCTTAAATTATTTTTTTAAAGCTATTTTTAAAAGTATGTTCAGATTAGGCTGAAGCTAGTTTTGTACATATACCTGCTTTAAGTCCTGCTGCAAATGTGGTTAAAATTTAATCATTCTTGGGGAAAATTTGTTGTGGTTGGGGTTGCAAGAAAGTTGTAATTTCCTAACACAAAACCAAGGTGGCATTACCTAAGGAGAGCTGAACTCTCTTCTTGGCTTCCACACTGGCCTACTGGGTGAGTTAAGGAAAGCCGACTGACATCACTCAGTAGGGCAGGCAGCGATCCCCATCTCCTTTGAAAGGCAGTTTAGTTCTACTGATGAAAAAGCTTATTGTTACTTATCCTTATTTAATTTTATATTAATATTAATCAAGACTGGTATTTTCATCCAAATGAAAGCTGTTTGCTTTAGGAAGATTCAGTTTTATTCTTCTTCATAAGCTTTTCTGAAAATCCATTCCTTTCATCATAAAATACCCTAATGTTTAACTTCTTTCCATATTTATAGATTTAGGGAGAAACAGTAAATATTAAATAATTGATTTGATCTCCTTTAACCACCTAAGAAGGTACACAGACTAGGTAATTAATGTTAAACATTGCAGCACCTAATTTAGCATTTAAAGACTGCATCTGCTGCTAAAATGAACAAAGTAATTGCTTAATGGACTTGAGCACTCTATCGTGTTTTTCCTGTGGTCCAATGGGAAACAGGATCCCTGGTGTGTGGTTTTTGTCTGCGGCTACTGCTGCTCTCCCAAGCAGCATCCAGTTCTGAGGGAAAGGAGATGCCAGTCATGATTTTCAATAATCAGTTTGGAAGTTGCTACCGTATTCTGGAAAAGACTTTTGCAATGTGGATGTGGCAAGGCTGTAATGCTTCTTGTAGGGATCAGGAACTGGTTTTCTTCAGTGTTATAGTAGTAGTCAAAGATGGCAGAAAAAATACAGCCTATGACTACTTATACATCTTATTTTGTTACATCTGTTGTAGCTTTATCATAGTTGATTCTGGGGAAATCACTGAAATAATAATAATTGTGGTAGTAGTGGTAGCAGGGGCATGGGTATGTGTGTTTTGTACAATTCCTTAAGAGTTTTCTAAGTATAAAATCTAGTATCACTTTAAGCAGGGCCCTTTATATTTTCAGTCATTCAGATGAAGCCAGCTTTTCTTGCTTTGAGGGCCACATGTTGACATTTTAGAAAAGGCAGTCTCAGAAAAGATACATCGCATGTTTCGGGAAACAGCAACTCTGCTAATAGCGTACAAGGAAGTGATGACAATGGCTACTCAGGGACAATGTCATTAGGATGTTGTTAGGACACCCCAGATTCATCACAGATGGGCAGTGTGTACAGCAGCTTCTGAGGGTGTCCCCCAAGGTTTGTCTCAGCAGGCCTGGCTGACGTACTTCTGTTCTATTCCTCATATTGGGACTTCTCAACCAAATCTAATTAACACCTAATACTGTTGCTTATGTGGCATAAATGCATCCTGGAAATTATGTTTCCATATGTAAGATCCACATATATTTCAAAGACTACTTGTTGGTCACCTTGAACTCTCAGATTTGTTACTTTCATGTAAATAACTTATTTGAGTATCTGTGGAAGCATAATGCAATGAAATGAAGAGAATAAAAGAACTAGAGTTAAGCACACTGCCAACTAATATGTTTCAGTAATGTTCAAGCCATAATTCAGAGAACAAGTATCCAAGGTTATCTGAGCAGCATGATTTGTCTATCTGTATCTGACTCGTGATTACAATGTCATACTTATGATCCTGAGAGATTCACATGGATTTCTTTGCTTCTTGGGAAGAGTCTAGAACACTAAATTACTGTTATAGACAAATTAATTCCCTTCCTACTAGGGATAGTGTTATTTATAGTACAGTATGTTAAATGAAGAAATGGGTAAAATGTATCCAGTCTTGGCAATGAGGTATAGCTAAACTGTATTTTGCCTGAATCATGAGTATTTAAACTCTGCCTAGTTTTGCTTGCCCTTCAGTATACCATTGAGACCATATGTTCAAGAGGGTAGATGTTCTCTGAAAAGATGTAGTGAATGAGCAGTATTATACACATTTTGTAGATGAGGTAAAATTTAAGAATTTTGTAATCTGTTTCTAGGGAAGTCATAATCCTATCTAGAGAACATCTCTCTGAGGAATGTATCTCTTGATAGCGGGTATATCTAAAGTGCATACCTCCTTTAAATGACTGGGAATTTTGATTTTGCCAAGGTGAATCTTAGCAATTTGCCTATGGTCTCTGGAGAACTACAATAGCTCCTGCTGGTCTACTGAGCAGTGAGTCAGTGGTAGCATCCAGGGAAGGCTGGAGCTACTGTGGATTTCTCAGTAAATTCAATGTGCCCAGAACACATTCATCTGTAGACTGTCCGCTCTGCTCTTCAGGCTGAGTGAATGGCTGTTACTTTGTGAGTAGCAATTTACTAGGGAGAATTTTGTCCTGGAATTTGGCAAGGGTAGCCAAAATCCACTAATCCCTGTCGCCTCAAAACTACTATTCATTTAGGGAGGCTGTCTCTCTTTTTCTTTTTTTCTCTCTCTTTTTTTTTTTTTTTTGGATGGTTTTGGTTGTTACACTTAACACCCTATAAAGGGAACTTTTTCTCCCCTTCCTCTGAGTAGTATACTGAAGTAGCATACTGTTCACCATTGCAAAGTCAGCTGCTTTTCTTTAAAGTGTCTATTGTGGAGCTAAGTGCATGAGTTTTGAAGTTGATTTTCGTATTCTTACTAGCCAAATGTAAAGAATTTCTAAACATCTGGTGCCTCTTTTGTAGCTATGAAGATATGTGGAAATCTCTGCCAGATGGTCCAAGTCCCCAAATTATACCTGGACAAAACTTTGACCAGGTAAAGGTTAAACATTCAGAGAAACAGAAATCCAAACACATTTTACTCCATACAGTTTCCAGACTGAATCTGGCATCTGGCATCACAACATAAAAACAAACTAAATCTTATCAAAATATAAGCCCACTTTGGGTATAACCAGAGGGAAGAGAATTTATGAGTGATGACTCAGCTCAGGAGAAATCTACATCACTTAGTCTCGTTCTGATATAAGCACAAGTTGTACCTCAGAAATATTTGACTTTCTGAAAACAGCAAGGAATTTGCTGTTACCTCAGGCAGGGAATTTCATCTCAGTTTACATAATACTCAGGAGTGCCCTAATGAATAATGCACTGAATAACTATTGCAGCAATTCCTGTGTCTTTGAAATATCATGGCTTAGCTCCAGGTAGGATGCAGACTGTTGAGCTGGTGAGAAACTGCTGAGGCTAGAAAAACATCTAGCATCTTAACTGATTTAATTTCTACAAATTGCATATTTTTTCTGAAAGAGACACCAAAGAACACAAGAACTTTTACACCGGTATTTTCCATAACAGTCGTCTTTGCAAAATGAGAACAGTTTGTTGTAAGCAAAATAATCTACTTCTCTGTCTTTAAGTTTTTGTTTACTGTTGACCACGCTGCACATAATTTTATCATTTTCTAACAAATCTTTAATGTGTTACTGTAGGTAGTGTAGCATAGAGTTTCCTGAGTTTTTCCCAGAATATGTGCTTGGAAAGTCAAATCATGTTATCATGTAAAAAATGTACCTTAAAAGATAAAAGTGCTGTAAGATCGAGGATATCCAAAGGGGAATTCAAACAAGAATATATCACTTTTACATCTCCTGAATTTGTGTAATGTATTTTATATTCAAAAACAGATGGGGCCAGATCTCTGGATAGTATCCTTATTATACTAGTGCTGTTGGATTCTCATTGAGAGTTATCATATGAGGCTCCAGGAGAACATAAGGATTTGAACAGCACACAGAAAAAGAAATAGAGTTCTTGTGATGCTGCTATTAATCTTTATATCACAATATGCCTTCAATTCTTACAATATCTGAAATTCTGTGATTTCCTGCACAGCTTAATTTTTGATTTACAGCTTTTAAAATCTCACTTGTAATCTTGGCAAAAAAAGTGAGGAAATTAGGTGGATTATCAATTTTGTCATGCTGATCTTATTTTCATAAACAATAAAGAAAACCAATGAAACACAGAGCTGTAGGTATAAAATGTAATGACAGCTCTATTTTGCAACAAATGCTTCAGGTACGCTGAATAACAGGTATGATATCATACGGCATAAGGCAGTATCTGTTACAGAATCTGAAGTTTCAGCACCACATCGCATACAGAGTGCTTATATTAACATTCAAGGCAACAATCTAAGTTCTTTGATGTCTAGTCACTATCAAACAGTTAAGTTTTCTGACATCTAAAATTTTTTTTCTAACATTCTAAGAAAAGATAGTTTTGAAGGAGTTTGAGGCTTCATAGATTTGAATTGTGTGGGGGTGTATTTTTTGTTTGTTTGTGGATTTTGCAGGCAAGACTAGAGATAATTCTGGAGGAAACAAACAAGTAGGCAGTTGAAACTGTCACCACTGACAGTCAAAATGGAAACCAGTGGAGTTTCAGGATCACGTTGTTAGAATAGATGAGATGGGCTAACTCCTGAAAGAGTGTGTGTGTGTGTGTTTGAAGAATAAGATAAGGAAGGAGAAAAAAATGAAGAAATAAAGAACTAGCAAGAAGCTAAGAAGAATTTGCTGGTAAATTTTAAAGGACTCTTAATAATTAAAACCTGAAAGATCTGAGATAGAAGCATGTTATCATATTGTAATATTATTATAATACCTGGATGACAATTGTAGCAGGTATATCTTATTATTATTGTTATTATACCCGGATGACAATTGTAGCACATATATCTTAAAAACAGAATCAAATTCATCTTCACACTCCGATAGATTTGTTAAAGAAAACAAATTCCAAAGTAATACCAACTATCCTAAAAAACATTAATAATCTCCTCTTTAATCTTTCAATAATGAACAGATTGATTCTTTTCAGTGATTAACACTTTGGAATCATATTAGTTGTTTAGCTCAAGAGTAGTATAGTAAAGTAGAGTAAAATTATATTTTATGCAAGATGTGTTAGCTTTTCTTCTCAGGTTGGCTTAGAGTGAGGTCCTTGGAGAAATTCCATACTTTCTTACGAGGAAGGGTCTGAAAAATTCTGTTTCTTTTGCTCTATGTACCTTACTACCTTTGCCATTGCAATGTGGTTTTCTTCTGCAAAGTAAAGCAGAAGGAAAAAAATGCTGTTCTTCTGTAGGGGTCTCTGTGAAGTAAATAACTCTCCTTAGATTGTTTGTGAATGTCAAAGCTTTTATGGCAAACACATTCACAGACCTTTCTGTACAATATTACTTGTATAAGATCTCCTTATCATCAGTCTGAGTTCAAACATGCTGTCTGGCTTTTCTATATATTCAGAGTATGTAGCACTGCAAAACTTAGCAGAAATTCCAAAGATCTTTTTAGCTTTGGTGGTGTCAACACCTGATATGTTCAACCAATTCAGAACTCTCAAGAATCACTGAGATAATTTGTATTATTGTATAAAATTATAGTATTCAAGAGTATGAGTAGTTAGGAGTTGGCCAGACATCAATCGTATGTGCCTCTCATGCAGTTCAGTCACTCCTGTGATTCAAAAATATCAGATAAGATAAATATACTGAAGAATAAGGTGGAGGGAAATCATGTTGTACAAAAGCCAGATAAAATAAGAAGATTTTTTAAAGCATGCAAAAGCAGGCAGGTTCCTGTCTACTTGGCACAAGGAAAAGGTAGGAGAAACCTGATGGTACAATGTGGCGTCATAGACCTGCCAGTCATAGCTGCGGATACATACAGAAGTAGAGGGGGAAGCGGAGGCAAGGGGAACCAGCTGGAATAGGAGGAGGATATTGTGAATGTTGCAATCAGCCTTAGCTACCAGGCACAGGGTGGGGAATCTGATGTCAGAGAGGGAGAAGTACACTTCTGATAATGCCTGAATTGTGTCCTGTTCAGTGCTCTAACCAGATGCCTGTAAGGGAAGACAGAGTGAGAACTATTCACATTTTCACATTTTATAGATGATTGCAGCTTATTTCAAAAGGTTAGAGAGAACACAGGGATTGAATGTGTTGATGCTGTCTTTGCACTAATGACTAGAGCAGATGGCAGAAGTGCTGTGCTACAGAGAGAAGAGAACAAGGAAGGAACTAGTAACTTCTGTGAAACAGCAGACTTGTTTTGTTCCTTGCATCTGGTCCTATGCCCATCACATTGCATTGTATTTTTGCCAAAAATTGTTCCATTTTGTAACTTGAATTTTCATGTAAATATACTGGTTTCAGCAATTGCCAAAAAAAAGTTGTCTTATGTTAAAAATACAATTTCTGGTCAAATCCAGAGAAATATTTTCCTGAGAACAGCACAGAAACAATGAGAAAAAGAAAATGGGTTACATGTTGGGAGGTAGTATTGAACTCCCAGCCTGAATCAAGCAGTGTGGAAAAAGAAACTTGAATTTTCTTCATCTTAAATTAATGTAATTACTCAAGACCAGGATTTCCTTGAATTCTGACAGGAAAATTCAGCAGTCTCAGATTTACCTACTTCAGCATGGAAACATTTATTTAATAATTTGCTGCTTTTATATAATCTTTGAATTAAGCTATATTTCCAGTGAAAATGAATGCCACAAAGGGACCTGAGAAACCTACCTGTATTTGAAAGATTGGAATTAGCCTCCTAGCTTTTCTAGCTCCTTTTGAAAGAAGTATCTTGCAGTGATATGCATCCAATAATAATTTAATTCATAAATTATATGACTTGTTCTCACTCTTAGTAAGTAGCAGATAGTTCTAGTTCCAGAATCTCCTGAACTGTCTGGCTTTGCCTGATTTCCATCAGGTTCCACATTTCTTTGTAGATTTAGATAAGGGTCAGATAAGCATATTTTCATGTGCTTATGCAAACCCCTTGCTGAAGTTTATTCTTTTATTTTTCTTCTGTAATCATACATTGACATCTATATTAAAAAAAAAAAAGCGCTGAAAATTTCTTTGCTCTTTTCTCATTCTTCAAAGTGACAGAATAGTCAAGTGATGGGACTTACAAGTACCTGCTGAAAAATCATTTGCATTCTCATCTGTGCATTAGACTGTTGGGAAAAAAAAATGTCATGATCCTAAGTGGATGTGACACCAAATGCTCACGGTGCAGAAAACAATTTTCATCATTATTAGACCTCTGTGTCTCCATATTTTCTTCTCCCCTCCACTTTGTAAGGTCAACAACTACAACATTTTTAGAATACCCTTGGAAAGACAGACTGCATTTTGAGAAGTTAAGACTGTAAAAAATATACCTGCAGAGCAATTGTTTCTAACAAGCCTTGGAAGAATTTGTGAATATGCCAGGGATTTCTCATGTTACCAACCACAAGCTGTAACATTTCCATCACTTAGCCTTTGCCTAACATAAACAGTATTTTTTTTTCCATCTCTTCAAGTTCTAATCTCCTTAGGTTTCTGGGGCAATATCTTAAATCACATTTACTAGATGTGATTTTATGTTTCCTTACGGTACAGTAAATGTGCTGTCTTCCAATCACCACCCACTGTTTCATGAAGCAAATAAAACTGCTGGGGCCAGATGCTGTCATGAGGATTAAAGGAAAAACAAAACAAAACACCAAAACCATCCGAGCAAACAAAATTCCCACAGACTGACTAATAAATAGATATCAATGAAAACTATTTTAGGTGAAAGAGATGTAGTTTACTTTGCACCATCAAGATTGGGCATCCAGGGAAGCATGAACTAGAAGAAGACAGAATAACAAACTTCTGAAGTTTATGACACTGGGAGCATGCAAGAAAGTCTCCTAACAAGTTAGAAACAGATCCTTGGGTTTGTTTGTTTGTTTGGTTGGTTGGTTGTACCACAGCCCAGTAACACAAAACATGGTTCAATGGCCCCATGAGAATACAAGGTATGTGGAGAAATACATGGTTGGACTATGCTGCGACTTCTCCCAGCCCTCACTTTAGATTGCTTTTAACTCTGAAAAGTCAACACTGTGTGATGTGTTCTGAGGGACTGCCAGTACAATAATAAATTTTGGTTTAAACACAGAGTTCAACAAAATATGAGAGGAGGATAGAATCCTAGGAATGTCAGTTCTTATAACTTTGGTCAAAGGCAGGACCAAAAGATTTCCAAGATAGTCTTATTCCTTCTCAGTTCCTTACCTGATAAACTAAAAGCAGTGGCCAACACATTGCTAAAGTCTGTGGACAAGTCTAAAATCTCTGTACTTAATGCTGGCATTTCCAAGAATCAAATTTGCAAAGCTGGTTAGTTAAAATCACTTTGTCCAGAAATACTGTCATTCTCAAGAGGATTAGGTGTGAGAATCTTTCCCTTTTTGTCCATCACTGTACCAACAGGGAGAAACATGAGGTATATGTGAGAAAAAAAATCTGAATGCAAAAAAACCAAAAAGCACTTGACCTTAGTCATTTGTCTCATTTGGTGTTTTCTAAAAGATACTTGAACTTGAATATAGATAATTAACTTGGAAATAAGTGTTATATAGCTTGTATAAAAGAAAACAAACTGCAGTATTAAATTTTTGCTCACACTACCACTTCCTGTACTATAGTACAGGGTAAAATACCATTTTCCATTCTCTCTCTAGGCCTTATTTATGGAGCATTAAGAGTAAAAGGCATCTGAAAGAGTTTGAGAGGTTGGATATTTAATAGATGTGGAAATAAATGTTTTCTGTTTTGTTTCTGAGTGAGCACAGAAGAACTTGAAAGCTTCCTTCTATGTTAACAGTAAAATGCTATTTTGTATTCCAGACAGGGATGGTGTCTGATTTTATTACCTGTCCTACATCATGTGGTTACCACAGAGTATTAATACATTGGTTCTATGGACAAACATAAACCCATGGCAACATCTTCTATATGTTCTTTGCAAAGCATTATTTCAATCTGATTGTGTGAAGTTAACATACCTCAAGACTTTGTGATTGAACAAGACTTCTCTACTGAGACTTAACACCTTATTCAAGGACACAGTCAGAGGGTGAAAATATTGTGAAAGAACCTTTGCCCTGGACTCATTCGGGAAAATGAAAATCAGTCTTCTGCATATACTCTACTCTTACACAGCTCTTGGCAGATGATATTTGAATGACTTCTAGGATGCTGTGATTCTGCAGCTTCCATTATAGTAATCAGTCTCTCATAGGCCTGTATAAAACAGTGGCTTTGGATATATGCACTTTTTGCTCATGCCTTTATCAGTTTGTCATGATACCACAGTGCATTCATAATAGCAGGCTGAACTGAGCCTTTTCATTTAATGGAATTAGGCATGCACTTGAAATTAAGCCAAACACTTCCGTTGTTTATGACCTCACATGTTCAGGTTGATTTTAGCAAGAGAACATGAGATCAGAATAAAATCTGGCTCTCCTGCATGATGAAAGAAATCTGTACAAGTCATTAGGTACCCTTAATAAAAGATTGCATTAATGATAATAATATCCACATCTTATGGTACTAATCCTTGTTTTCATGTAGTTTCATGTAGTTATTTCATAAATTCATCATGTTGAAAGCCTTAAATTCTGTGAGAGAAAACAGGTTTTTGAAATGTACTCATTCACATATCTTTACAATAACCTTACCATAAAAAAGAACTTGAATATATGGGCAATGTCCTTCATGGCTTAAAAACTATCTGAAGTAATTATTAGCTTGTAACATGAATTGAACTGTTTGCTTTTTTTTTGTTTTGATTGTAATTTGTAATGTGTCAAAACCTAAAAATACACAAACCCACACTATTTTCACTGTGAGGTTACTATGTGTGTGCATGTGCTTTTTAGAACCCTTTTCCATTTTTGTTTTCTTTTTTAATTTTAAGACTTATGTTCTCCGGCTCCTTCTCCTCTCATGCCTATCAAAAATATTATGTCTAAGGTCTGAGCCATAAAAACTTACAAAAATTTCATTAAAAATCTGTTGTGATTCTTGTATTTCTATCAGTGGAGGGAACGTGGAGGATAAACTTCAAAGAGAAATTGATTTTCACTTTTTAGACTGATTTTAAAATTCAGTTAGCCTATTAAATATTTAAAAATAAGAGAAGCAGAAAGTTATAGACCAAAATGTTTCAAAATCTTTGGAGAAATATCTAGCTTTTTACATCATTGAGCACATAAATTTATGCAACTTATCTCTGTTATGAATTATGCACCAAAAATGCCTTCAGCTTATGATAGTACAATATTAAGCCTTTGAATTATAGCTATACAACAATAGGATTTATCTTATCACTTGTCTAGATTTAATATAAGGTTTCTATCTTTATCATTAGCTAATGCATGATTTGTGTGCACACTAATGAAAATTTCTTAGGCTGCTTGCTAAAAAACAATTACGTGCATCCCAGTCCTGTACATTAGAGTGTGAGTTATCTACTGAATCAGTAAAAAGATGGAAAGGACTGAAATATGGTAGGTGCTTAAGTATCATCTGTTGCATGAAGTTTCATTGAAATGCAGTTTTTATAAAATTTGTAATAGCCATAAATTTATAAAGCTTTTTTTTTTTTAATACAAACATATTTTAGCACTCTACAATGACAGATAGAAATGACTAACTGAGAACAAATGAGTCATAGCAAATCATAGCAAATGAGTCTGAAAGACCAGATCTCTCAAATGGCTTTCCATGCTGCTGTGAATCACAAACAAGACAAGTTACTCAAATATCAGTATGGAAAGGTGGGGACTTGGTTTTCAATCTTTAAATTTCCTGATGGGCAAATTAGAAAGAAAGGTATCCTATATGCTGACTTATAGGATACATTCAAGTCTTCATGCGTTTTACTGTGTTATTAAATAAATGCTATTTCATATTATCCCAATTTTTTAAGAAGCTTATTTCCCAATTTAAAATGTAGAGACAAATTTGTGGCATTCTTTTCCTTATCTTCGACCAATTAGGAAGAAAGTCTTTGCTTTTACGGCACCTTCCATTTTCAGAAACCAAATTATTAAGAAACACAAATTAATTTAACCTCAGAACATACTTTAAGACCTACAGAGAAATGGAGAAACGAAATATCAGATTTTTAGAAATTAGGAGATATTTTCCAGAGTTAGCATATGGCATTGTTATAGACGATCACGATAAATAGCATGCACTTGTCAGAATAAATTGCTTAGAATTTATTGCAGCAAGAGGCAAGCGGGCAAAACAGCGCTGGGTAGCCAGGGAGTCTTCGCTCCACCGTGGCGCGCCTTTCTGGTAGCAGCAAGCTTGGTTAAATGTGGTAAAGGATTACATACTCATGGTTATTCCAGGAACGCCTATACATATTCATAATTTTTTGCTCGAAAAGGCCGTTCTTATTAAAATGAGTTCCAAGGAATTATATCTATAGTCGTCACCTTTGGCTCTTTCTTGTTGCGCCTGCACAGTGTCTCCGGGTGGTCACGGGCAGGGATCTTTTGGATGAAGGCGGCAGTCTATCTTGTCGTGCACTTCTTATCTTTGGCCTAGCATGCTGGGTTTGGCCAAGGCTCCAACGGCTTGAGCTGGTTTTCCTCCTGCTTTGTGCTGAAGACCCCCGTTATCTCGTTCACACAAGGATGCAACTGGGCCCTTATCTCTGTCAGTCTCTTTACTGAATGTTCTGCAGGGTACACTAAATTAGGCTTTTACACATATCTGTGGAACAAGTTTTTTACAAAGACTACATAGAGTTTACATTGTTTAATGGCAGCATGAACTAATATCATGTTATATGCTCAGGTTTCACAGCCACTGATAACATATCCATTTAGACCGGTTTGATTAACAAATATATCGTTAAGTCTATTACAGCATATTTGTAGTCAATTTAGATTATGTGTTTATCCAAGAACCTGATTATTCACATAATTTGGTTTTGTGGTAGTTATACAGGTTCAAAGGGGTCTTGAGTCATGTTAAGAAAAGGAAATAAATCCATCAAGAGTTACTACGTATGAGGAATCTGCATGTGGTTTCAGAAGACTGAGCTTCAAGTTTTGGAGAAGTATTGCAAAACGTTTACACTGTTCTTACACTCTTTCTTGCATTTCCACTTCTGGCAGTCTCAGAGACTGGCAGTCTCAGATGCGGCAAAGATGGAAAAGGAAGTCCTCACATTTTAACTCATTATTCAGTTGAAACTTAACTCTGACACACTTTTTCCTCCCCCACATTTTAAATGTGTAGCAAAGTTGATGATACAAAACTCTTGCTTTGCACTGGTTGCAATCTGAAAAGTACCTTTCCAATTACAATGATTCTCCCAGACTTTGGGTTGGTTTTGCCTCTGCACAAGAAAAGGAGTGTTACAAGATCTAGAAGTGTTACCTATACAGAAAATCTCAGCACCCTCTTATTCAGTTACCTTGCCCACCAGTATCATATGTGCAAAAGATGTTTGGCCGTTGGCTCAACTGTGTATATCAGTTTCAAATTCAGTTCACAATGAACATCTAGTGAAAAACTCTTCACTTTGATGAATTTCAAAAAGGAGGTTGGGCAAAAAATTGTGATTTATTCTAAACACAGAACTTCATCAGTTCTGTAATGTTTTCCATCCCTTCTGCACATTTGTCTCCACTTTGGCATTGTTTCTGACATCAACTTACTGAAGTTGCTTTTAAAAAGCATACTTTAAATTAAAAATATCTGCAGTACCTAGGTTACTATATTATGGTAGCATCTCTGCTGCTTCTCAGTATCTCTTCTAACTTTATTCTAGGTCTATCATCAGTGAATAGGAAAAAGCTGACCTATGGTTGTATGCTTAGGTTTATAGCCAGAGTATGAATTTATTAGAAGCTTCTGACATCTTTGTCTTATGTTGCATAATGAGAATTCTTTCAAGGGCAATGATTACCAGAAACCCTCAAGATTTACAGCTCAGTTGATTTTTTCTGTTGGAAATCACTAAATTAAGAAATTTCACACTCTGATTGCCAGAGGATTAAGTATATAAAGTGTCAATGTCCCTTTAATGGCTGGCCTTGTCTACAATGTGTGAGGCAACAACAGAGACTTGGTAATTTTCAGCTGCAGGGGGAATTTATGTGGGAGAGAAACAAGTTGTCCTACTTATCAGTGTTAGACCTGAACTATATATTAATATCTCACCTTCCTCCAAATCCTTGAGTGGATTCACTCAAATTATTCAGCATGCTAGAATAATCAATGCTCTGAGATATTAAAAGTAAAGCCCTTTGCTTTTCCTTGTGCGTTTTTATGTGTGAATGTGGATATACGCATATGTACATCAATAAAGGTTCCCTGCTGCCTTTGTTTTTTTTTATTTGAGGTACTGCAGCAACATTATAGAGATTTAGTTAACAAATAATGCTGATTCATTTCCTGGAGGGATAAAGTCACTAAATTTCCTAGTCTTAGGCTGTGGTCTGGGTTCTGTTCATTATTTATTGACTTAAGATTTGAAGAAGGAATGGTTCTTCTGCTATCATAATGATAAAAGAAGTGTAAAAACATGAGGGATTTGTGCATTTCATAAAGATTACAAATTCTTTAAAAGAAGGAAAATAATAAGGAGAATGACTGTGTTGATGCACTGTGGAAAGACTATAGGAAGAGATACAAAGGCTTGAAAGGCAGAAAAAGGACCTATTAAAAATAAGAAAAAAACACAAAAGTTTCACTGAGAAGCTAGGGAATATCCATGTTTTCAGGTAAGGACTTGATATTTTCCTCAAGAATTGCAGGTGCAGGAGGTTCACTTTTGGCTGTCCTGAAAAAATCAAGTATGGTCAATAAAGATTGATTTCCAGACATATTCTGTCCTCTGAAGCTGAAGTCTGCATCCAGCCTTCAGACCCTACATGCAGTACATATGTTAAAAAATAAATAATTAAATAAATTTAAAAAAAGCATATACAGTCACAATGTAGGTGGAACTGAGCAAGCTTGTCCACTGAAACAGTACTTCTGCTTGCTGTGGTCTGGTGCAAAGTACCTTTCACCTGACATTTCTCACATCATATCCAGCCACTGAGGAGACAGATTCAGTTGACCTTAATGCTACTGTTCGTTGCTTTTTTGAAGTGCTTGAGCATTCTTAAAGACCTATTTCTTTTTATGGGTTTTGCTATGATTTGTTCAAATTCTTTTTATGGACAGCATCAGTTTATAAGATGGCCTGCAGACAAGATAACTCCTAATTTTGAGGAAATGTGCACGTCATATACCATGATATGTTCTCATTCAACTAAGTGCCCTTTATTCCCTATAAAGCTTCAAAGAGAGACCATAATCCACAATATCAACATAAACAGGTAGCCACACCAGTGAGGATACAGAGCAGAGCTGGCACTTACTATATGGAGATGTGTGAAATTAGTAAGTCATCAGTAATTTTAATTATATTTGAGGAAGGTAGCCCTCAGTAACCATTGCTTGTTTGTGATTGTCTCATCTGTGAGTTACATTTGTGGCTGAAAAATTGTAACTGTAAGAAAATTTACTATGGTTTTGTAAAGCTGTAAGAAAGTTGACTACGCACGCATATGTACAAAATTACATACATAAAATCACAGCTCACGTGCACACACAAACATGGAGATATACAAGCTGTAAATTATTTGGTACTCTGAAGAAATATAAACAGTATGTTGAAATAAAAACCCCAACCCAAATATCTCAACCACAAACATTATTGGAGTATATTTCCTCTGGGTCTTGTAGGAAAATCACCAATAATTTTTAAAAGGCCGTTAACTTTAAATTGCTTTCTCCTTCAGGCAAGGTTCTTATCTTTTTCCCTTTTCATTATTATTAATTAAAACTAGTAATGTTTCTAGAGAAAAATATAGACACAAAAACTATTAAAAATATAATTTCCTTGGAGAGGTTAATATAAACTCACTACCAGGATTATTCATCTTGACCGACATTTTACAAATATGAGGAAAGCCAGCTATTGGAAATCAATTATTTTTTTAGCTATTAAAATATAATATATCCTGCCGTAAGACCCAGAGAAGATGTGCACATGGACCAGTGTGAACAGTCTTGTTTTCCTTTACCTGGACTTGAAATGGGGCTGGACAAAGTCAAGCTTTGATCTGCAGGCAGTGCTACCGTGCAACTGCTCCTGAGCTAACACAGCCTGAAATCAATGCAGTATATGTTAGTTTATGCTCAGTGACATGTTAATATAGTTATATGCATGGAGCTGACATCTGACAGAAAAAACACTTGTGCTCTGAACTCATCCATGGGCTCACGGTGTTGAGGTCCAGGTCAGACTAAATGCACCATTATTTCTGCTATGAGATGTTTAAATGTTGAAAATTATGATATTTAATATGTATAGTATGTAAAAAATATATGCTGTATATTTATTATAGTTTTTGGTATTTGTTAAATGTTAGATAATCTTGTCCAGAAAAAATGGAACCAGTGATATTTATAATAGGCAAGGAGGAAGAGAATTCATGTTACTTAACTGCAGGCCTCTATTTTCCTTGTCTGACAAAAGAATTTAGAATCTGCAGAGGATCCAAGGTATATTACAGTGCAATGAGGGGAAAGGTTGATAGTGAGCTATTTTTCATGGGATTTTCTACTGTTCTTTGACATAACATGAGGCTTCTGAGCAGCAGTCACTGTTGGTTTCTTCATAGCATTCTCTGGTCACTTGTAACAAGCTCAGATTTTATCAGACTTTATCAAGTCATACAGAAATCTGCTGCTTTGAAAGCATGTTTTGGGAAATTAGTAGATACAGCTGGACATGCTGGTGTTATTTATATTACTGTGTTCTCAAAAAATCCTCTTGCCTTCCTTCTGAGTCCAGAGAATGAGGTTATACCGTTCGCTCACACTAACACAGTAATGCCTAAGAGTCATTTGGGAGCTCTATAGATCCCATTTAGTGTCTGTGGGACTATCAGAATCTCTCTCTGTATTTATTGCAAACAGGACACTATTTAAATGCCACTTGAAGGATTTTCTCTTCACTGTTTCTTTTTTTTTCATTTATTTCACTTACATGTTATGTGAGATTGTGGATTTGATGCAGTACCGTTGAAGCAGTAGAAGAATTTATGCTTGGTTTATTGAACCTGGCCAGTGTTCTGTAGTCCCGTGTGTGTATTTCAAATACTACTGAGTAAACTTACATTCTGACATACTATTTCTTTTTAGTAGCACATTGACTCCACAGTTCAGTTTTTGACTTGTCTCTTATGCACATTCAGGAACAAATTCACAGTGTAATCAGATTTTGAAAGATTATTTCTATTGTACTGCAATACCATATCACATTCCAAACTGTGCTTTTAAAATTGGATTGTGTATTTAATAGTGAAACAGTTATTATATGATATTTTCTTTTGTTTTATTGCAATAGTTTTCTGTGGTCTGTAGATACCTTCAGACAAGAGGTCTGTAAAAGGTTACTAAGGAATAGCCTATTGCCAGTAGGTTTACTTTTGCTACACAGGGGCCTAGAGCTATACTGAAAATTTTTCTTGGACCCTTGAGTAGAAAAAGGCCAAAACTTCTCTAATCATTTGGATATCAAGAAAAGACTATTCACTTACATTCAGTAGTGTGTTTGTATCATTTTTTTTATTTTTTTGTAATTTATCTGTATTTGTAACTCAGAGAGAGAGAGAAATTAATTTCAGAGGTAAAAATATCTGAAGTTTTCATTTAGTCAGCAGAGAGAGATGGGCACTGCAGGGTGCAATTGCAGTCATGAAGATAATGTCTAAGAAAGAAACTAACTGGAGAAAATAGGTCTAGAAAACATTTTTTTTTTCACTTAGACTGGAAAATAATTTTTTCTTTTAGCTCATTGTAGTTTTGGTGATTTAGTGAAAGTTTCTATAAAAGTAAGTTGAAACACATTTCAGTGCAAACAGTTTGGAAAGATTAATTTAGAAACTGTTTAGTTAGCAATCAGTGAATCCAAGAAGATTTCATAAACCTCTTTGGTTGGCCTCCAACTTAAGTTTTTTATTTGGATGAACAATTTGTCCCCCAATAATGTGCCCTTGTTGCTCCTGTGAAACTCAGTTCAGGAAGTGAAGGCCGGTAGCAGAACAATTATAAAGATCATTACAGTAGGGTGCCATATGTTGTCATTTGATGTCAAGCTGTTGCACATCTGTAGAATTCTTTCCTCCTCAAATCAATTCTGAACCTGTTCTAGGGAGTGCATAACAATATTATAGCCTAAAAACTAGCGTACTGTGTAGAAATCACAGCCAAATATGCTGCCATTCATCTTCCATGCAAGCCAAGAACCATAGCCAGATTTTCATATCTCATTCAATATTTGTTTTTGGTAGCATGATTTCTGTTACTGGAAATAGCTAGACTATGTTCTTCTGCAGACAGTGATAGAACTATATTATTTTTATATAAGGAGAAACTTTTGATATGTTTGGAAGCATTAGATCTGATTTCAGAAACGTCATACTTTTGTTATCTCAGTGGAGTTTATATTTCATATGTATAAATTATCACTTAATTTGCCTTCTTTTCCGTCTTTGTTCTCTGTAAGGCCATAGATAATTTTCTATTGATTACTGTTTTTCTAGGCTGATACTTCTTATTGGTTTGTTATCTATCTTTTGCCCTGGAAGAGTACAGACCACTGTATAAATAACACTACTGGTAAGATCGCATTTCAGTTACAATTTTTGTCCTAGATTAAAACACAAATGTTCTGGGTAGCAGCATAGATTTCTCATTATAGAAAACAGATGACAACCTATAAAAAGTGCAGGGTAAATGCTTTCTTTGTGAAAAATAATATGCAAAGTTGTATTTGATATTCTGAGTCCTTACTTTTCATGGCATGTGAGGAATGTCTTCATGATTTGTCAAATATATATGGGGTAACTTGGTAAAAGGCCATCTGCTCTGTGGTATAACACAAATAAAGACGGCTGTTGCACTCAACAACACATCTGATTAAAAGAATTTGACCCCTCTGAGATCCACTCAGAAATGTGATTGTAAGAAAGGATTACTTCACTGATATTTATCACTGCAGACAAAATATGGTGAAAGGATGATCAAAAGTGAGGCCAAGATAAGATATGGAACTAGAATGGAAAAGAAAGAAAACATGTTTTTATTTAGCTAGGTTCTTTCTATCTGTGTATTGCATTTCGTAAAATTGTTCCCTGTACTCATTTATGGGGTGGTTCAGACACCTACATGTAACCATGCATTATGGATATAAGGAGGCCGCCCCCAAGGGGCTGCCACCAGCTCCCTTCCACTGTGACTCTGTTCCACTCAATTCTTCCTTGACACCTGCAGTATCATGGCTGCTTTCTTCTGTACTTCACTTAAAGTACTTATACTATTCCTCTTGCTTTTTTTTTTTTTTTTCTGTCTTTCTATGAAGTGTATCAGAGGGCTGTGACCATGTTCTCCCTCAAATTGGGAGAATTCTCTACTCCAAAGAGCGCAGAATTGTAATTTTGCTCACATGTTTAACATACTGAATGCTCTAAAAAGGACTAAAAAGACTAATGCACTAAAAAGATTGCCCTGATTCAATCAGTTGTGTGTACTGGGATGGTGTCTGATGTCCATTGTTCTTTCTCTACCACTCCATCTCTTCAGGGATCATATCAGTTGAGAGACAACTCATCTTAAAATGCTAATCTTTCAGTTTTTCTTAGGTATCCTTCCACAGAGGAAGGAAAGGTGTTTGGCCCCTTTATTTGTAACTGTACTTTTAAACTGAACATGCCAGGGTACACACTCTGTTGCAGAATGCAGACGGTATGGTACAGCCCACACCTACACTAGTAAAGTTGTGAGATTGTCCTTCTGCCAGGGATTGTGGAGTGTGAGAGCTGTGGTGGAAACTGGCTCCAATTATGCTGAACTAATTACTTTGTCAGTCTTGTGCTTTGTGTAAGATAGCTTTAACTTTTAAATTTACCCCTATATGTATGGTAGTGGCTGTGTGGCAGTCTCCAACAGCAAGCTCAGCATAGACAGTGGAGATGATTCAGTCAGAGTCAGATCCTTCTCTTATCTTCCCCAACTCATTTTAGGTGATAGTAAACATATCTCTTTCCTGAGTGAGATACCTTGGTCCTCACTGTCTGAATGAGGTCACCCTGAAAAATGAGAGATCTCAGAAATGTGACTTTTTTTAATATTGTGATGCCATGCCTTCTGCATTGCTGGGGAGCTGGCATGAGAGTGTGCAGGTGTGACCTTGGCGGCATAATACCCAGGGACTATGCCAAAGAAGTATGCCAAAATGGCTTGGCTTTATGTCTGCTGCTTTTTGGAAACATTACCTGAGAAATGCCATCTGAGAATTGTTTGGAAAAGTGTACTTGTGAATCATAAGCATGCCAAAGGCTGTTCCAAAAATTTGGTAGTATCAGCAATGACCTTTCGGCATCCTGAGCATGTTCTGGTCATGTTCAATTTATCAGTACAGATCTAGATTCTGCTTGACAAATGTTAGTCTTGTCATTTTTTCCGAGGTTAGATTTCAGCAATGTTATGCAAGTATTACCTGGGGGAAAGCTGCTACTCTTTTCCTGGTTTATGGTTGTAATGTTTTTAAAAACAGCATAGGAAAATGCTGCATGAAGTAACTGAATTACTTAAGGGAATTTGCTATAGGAAGTTACAGTGGATTCTATACTGATAGCTTTAACACAGAGGGTAGCAATGGAACAGGTACAGAATTATTCCTTCTTTAGTATTCAAGTTGCTGAGGAAAAAGAAACATGAGTGAGAAAAGAAGATTGGAAAAGCAAGGGTGGTCACTATCTGCTCTGCAGCTTTCTTAGGGTTAATTGGGTACTGTCAATCTACAACAGTCTTAGACACTGTATAGCAGCACTACTCCTAGTTAAGAAGGATGAAAAGTTGTTTCCTTCATTGTAGATAGGTTCATATTCACCCAGTCTGTCAGAGTAAGAACACAATAACTGATTGATTGCCAGTAAACTTTCTTTTTATTTAATGATGGTAAATTTTCAGTTGTGCTTTGCTTGTAAATCAAAAGATGTAATGCTATTTCTGCCTCTTCCATTGTTAGTTCTGACTGTCTGGATTGATACTATCTGTATCTTCACGAGGCTTGTGGAAATGAATTATCAGAGAGTCCTGCACTCCCTTCCCAAGGTCTTCCAAGGTTGGTCAGCTTTAAGTCTAAAATGTGTTTTGCGTATCATTCTGTTAGATCTCAGACAAAATCAATTAAAGTAATTGCAAAACATTTTCCATTTTAATTTTAGAAATATTATAAGACTCATGCCCCTTCAAGGCTTGGGTCTCTTATAAAGACATATGAAAACATACCAAAGTGAAGATGAAAGCATACCAGAGAGTAAGCAAGGGGAATGCCTAGAAGGCATTGTCTCAGACAAAAGGATACATCACTGTGACCACAAACAGCTGAATTGTCTGGAAGTGTGCTGAAAACTCTGTGGGTTCTTTAGTTTCCTATGAAGTGATCTTATGACAGGTCAAACCAAACCAAGTTCCTTCTGATAACCCTCTTGTCATAGTGCTGTAGCTCATCTTGTGATAAAGTTAATGTGGCTACAAGCACATCTCACTACTCCAGATAATGTGATTCAATAAGTTATATATTAGAATGTATGGGCTAGGTGTGCACTTCACTCTGATCAGCCTCCAGATGAGTGCTTTGAGAGATCCCAATGTCACTCATTGACTGAATGCTGGGTAGGTCATTAAAAAACATGAGCTGTGTAAAAGTAGCAGAGCGTTTTTAATATAACCTTATTAATATCAAACTTTGAGAGAGAGAGAGTAGTGTTTATTATGTCCAAAATGCTTCCAGCCACAAAATGTGGAAGGGAGAGGCAGGCCTTGAGAGTTAGTAGCTACCACCTGCCTCTATAGACAGGCTGCTGGCAAGGTCACTTTGGCTGATGAAATGGATTGTTCAGATATCCCTGTGATAGAGTCAGGTAATATCACTACATATTAATAGGCTATATTTTTGTCAAGTAGAGAACCTTTCAAAGCTTGCTTTGGCTCTAAATTTCTGATATAAAAATAAACAGACAAATAGTGGCAGTTGGTTTATTTTGTAGTTAAGAAGTGTGTCAAATTTATGGAAAATTTGGTATTAGGTTATGAAAATTAATTTTTTTTTATATGGTATACTAAAATTTGACAGTCTGTTTCTGTGAATGGATTGTTTTTATTTTGGTTTTGGTTTAGGCTCTCAGAAATTTTATAGTGTGTGATATTGACTGCAAAATACTTTGAAACTTGTAAGTGGTTTAGTTGAGTCTGTAAACAATTATGATGAAAGATGGATGGCATATTTTTAGTTATTTATGCATTCAATCATTTGAATGTCTTTCAAGTATATGTCAAACAAATTGCATGTTACTGGCTTGATACAGAACATATCTAGTTGAGACTAGAAAATTATACTTGTATTATTTTCTTTAAAAACATTAAATTGCATATCAATAACAGTAACAATATAAGTTGGTTTTATTTTCTGTTCTTTTCCTCTTAGAAAAGCTATGCTATGTAATTCAAATGCTCCAGACAGCATATTAATTTACCTGAGAATCCAACCATTCCTTCTTTTATCGCTGCTTTTGGAAGGTATAGATCCAATGAACTTCACGTAAGACATATTCTTTGTTTGTAGTGTAGTGTTTAGGATATTTGTACTGAGAAAATGGCAATTTCAAAATATTGCATGTCACCGAAAATATTATTTAGTGATTTTTTTTCTCAAAACATTATTGTATCATAATGTTATCCAAATTCTCAGGGCTGCAATGCTTCAAATGTCTGTCTTCCAGACATGCTGAATTCCAAGTAAAATTAGTGTAAGTCTATGGTATGTCACCACTGAGCTTTGTGAACTCATGGCCTGAGTGTCAGCAAAAGGCCAAAGGTCTTGAGTGAGGCTGCCTGAGAGTGACAAGCTCAGCCCTGGGCTCTGAAAATGATGGGTACATGGCTGACAGTGCTTCCACTCTACAAATGTGTGTGAGCTTTCAGGTATTCTTGGTCCGTGTTGTGCTTTGCCTTAGATTTCTTTGACAGGAAAAGTCAGAGATAAGAGACTATATATTTCATTTGCTAGGACTTGACCTGCTGGAGGAAATGTCTCCTGACAGTACTTAACAGAAAAATTTGTCATCTCTGTCAGTAATCTGGCAATTAAATTGATATTTTAGAGTCATGGTCTCACTTGTTCTCTGGCTTTACCCTGGAATTTCTCCTTGACAAAAGTGACATAAGCACTCCTGTGAAAACTGGTAGGATTTCCAAAACACTCTCATGAAAAAAGGGATGCTCTGTCGGCTTGCATACACAGCTGGTGCCCTCATTTGCTCATTATTTGCCTTTTATAGTTAAAACCAGTCATAGCAAGCTATCAGAATTAGTGTAAAGTATCACACCATCATAGATTTTTGTGTAGTAGCAGTGGTGCTGAGCTATAATCCTCTAAATAATGGTACCTGATATCAGGCATTTTCATTATAGCTGGCTACAGCTTTACAGGGAGGGTGTCAAGACATGCTGTCACTGCTGTCATGCTGTTGACTGAAACTGATATGTTGTCATACGGTTGAGTTCTGGGATGCTTACTGATATAAGCACCCTTTTTCAGACTTACCCTGTTTTCTTCAGCCCTGTATGAGGCTCTGTTCTGCTGCATGCCATGGTACATATTCTGAAGCAAAAGTTTGCTGAACTGTTTCGAATTCTTTAGGAGAAAGGGCATACAGCTGTACATAGTCCTACATCAGTGCTACCCCATCAAAGCAAAGACATTCCTGAATATCTTGCTCTCTAAATTGTGCTTCATGACAAAATAGTTTCAAAAATATTTAGAGATAATTTTCTTTCTTTGATATTGGTATTATATTTATGCCAGCAAATATCAGAGACAAGGTGGAGGACTATTCTTTAAATAGTGGTAAAAATTTTTTCAATCATTCTTAAAATTGTTTCAAAAGCCACTTAGTAAATTCCTTTTTCTAAACTCATGACGGACCTCCCAAGTGCACATACACAGAAAACATGGTCTGGCTGACCTACACGTGTTGTACTCATAAATGATATCTGATAAAAGAGCAAATAATTACTGAATACTGACATCTGTCGCTGTTTCTGTACTTCTAAGAGAACAGAGCCAGACATTGTTCCCTGATATACATAGCCTTTGACCCTATTTTCTGTGTCTCAGAAGCCCAGGACAAAATTATAATTGTGTCTGCATTTGGGTGGAGGGAGTAATTTTAAAGTGTCAATATCATGAAATAATGTGAGGACTGTGTGAAACTCAGAATATGCGCTGTGTGTCAGGAAATGTGGCATGCAGGCTTATGGGGGTGTTTAAGGTACTAAATCCTACTGGAATACTGCTGGAGGATTATACAGAGAGAAAAAAGCCCAAACCTGGTCTTTTCTATACTGACTACTGGCCACTATCTTTAGTAAATGCAATTGCAGCTGTGCCTGGGCATTGTCCAGAGGAAAGCTTGTTGAGACAGGCCAGTGCGCAAGGCAGGAAAGCAGGCTACTAACAGAGCTCTTGACCTTGAGAGGGGCCTGATGATCCAGGTTACCCCCCTGGCTTTTCATCTTATGTAGTGTCATAGACATATTATGAGAGATCAGTTTTCTTCTCTAGTGAAAGCACGATGATATGTGTAGATAAAGCCTGGTATTTTAACTACGGATATGATGCCGTATATGCTCAGCTGGTAAGATCATGGCACTACAACATGCCATGAAAAAATGTGCAAGGTAACCCTTTCTTTGGGTGTCATGTTGGTCCGGGTGGAGTGATGCACTGGCTGCATTGCTTATTTTTGAAGCAGTTTGGTGTCTTTGCACAACACTGCACTGGTCCACATAAGCACTACAAAATGCCCAATGAAAAGGAAAAAATGTCTAATGCTTCCTTTAAGTAGGTTGCTTCAGTGTTTCTTTGCAAGATCTAATTTCTCTCCCAGTGGGTTTCTCCTCAGACTCTGTGTCCACACCATCCTGCCAGAGACTGCTTCTACTTAGGCTAATCCAGCAGAGAAACCGTAAGTCCCATAGTTACAACTATGGTGTCTTGGACTGATAGATTAAATGCTGACCTTTTAAAGTGAGACTGGGCCAAAGATTCTTAACTGCAAAGAGTGCACTGTGACATTTTAACAAGTAAATGTCAAACACAGAAGTAATTAAACATAGGCAGTATTGTTACAGAAGACTGACAAAGATATAAGGCCTCATATTAATTTATTAAGAATATGTGGTACCTATTTGGTACCTAGGCTACTTGAATTCCTGCAGAGTAGAAGAAGAATTGGAAAACTAATCCAGCACTAATCCAATGATAATACCAAAGCTTTTATATTAGGCAGAAGCCAAGTGAAAAGCTATGGTTCTTTCACTGTATATTTGTCACAGAAGATTTTGTGTGTACTGATGGCCTAAGAAGTTTTCAATTGTATTAAAATACAATGATTTATAAAAACAAGAAAACAGCAATCCCCCATAGTGCTGCAGTCAAATACCATTGTATAATTTAAGCTAGGACACTGTGGTTATCCCATAAAGAATGTAAGATGTATTAAGCAAAACCAATTACGAAATTATCGGCTAGATTTATAGATTATATTTCTTTGCTCTTTACACATACTAACAAAATAGTCTGATCTTTAGTATTTTTTGTATTTTCTGGGGATCTTTTGAAGATAATAGATATTCTTCAAAGCAAATTTCAGCAACATGCTGGCATGTGTTCAGTAATTTGGCAGGCAAGATCTTTGCCAGTATAGCATTTTATTTATGCAATAGATGGTAAAAAGCTAGTAGTTAAATAAATTATCAGGAGTATAAAGAAGTAGTATATATGAAGTTACTCTGTTTTCTGTTAAGGGACACAATCTTCTACAAATCTGAAAACAGCCTGGGAGTTGAATTACAGATGCAGATAATCCTGTGATCGTTCTACATTTAAGTTCAAAACCATAGCATTCTTCCTTTGGTGTCTATTGAGGTATACTTGTCAGCTTGGTGGACTCAGCAGTTTAGGATACTATACTGTTACTAAACTCTTTTGTATATTTAGGTAATTCAAAGCTTTCCACAATGTCAGTTTACTCCATCCAAGTGCTATCTACAAGTATAAGTGCTGACTTACTACGAAGCTACACACTTTTACTGAAGCTTAACAATCAAAACTACTTTTATGTAACTAAGAATTACAGAAGCATATTATGTTAGAAAGATGGAAAATCAATTAAATATAACATTTCTACTCACCTACTTTTTATGGGAAAATTTACGAATTAATTAAAATTTTGAATGGTAGTATTACTTACTTCATTATTGTGAACCTTCATTTTTAGTTGCTTATGCATTTTAGAAAATTAAGATATACAAAAATTTAACACATTAAAATTGGCATGAGTTCTCATCATTTGGAGATTGAATCTGGAACTGTCAACCAGCCTTTAAAATTTTGTATTTCTTGTTCTACTATGAATTCTGCTTTGTATTGATTGAAGTAGTGCCTAAAACAATAAAATCAACAGCAGCAGTGAACTTGAGAGAAAGAAGTGAAAGAAACAATGTTAGGTGTAATTTTTCAATGGACTGAGGTGGATCTGGTTTGTCTGCTACACAAGTTACAACATAGGTCTTACAGTTCATAGGGTTTGGATTGTTTACAAGTTACCCATATGTTGCTTCAGATGAGTAAAATCCAGGCAAATAATTAATTAAATAAGGAGTGGAGGAGGCTGATCTTGCAATGGTCTCCAGTGAAGTGTGCAGTAGGAAGAAGAAAAGCCTCTCTAGCAAACCTCAAAATGTCTTACAAGGCTTACTGTGTTACTGGAAACAAGTTCAGACAAAATCCATGTAGGAGTCATAGTAAAGTCAAGGAGCAGATCATCCTGAGTGCCATCACACAGCACATACAAGACAATCAAGCGATCAGGCCCAGTCAGCATGGGTTTTTGAAAGGCAGGTCCTGCTTGACCAACCTGATCTTCTTCTATGAAAAGCTTACCCACTTAGTAGATGATGGAAAGGCTGTGAATGTGGTGTACTTAGACTTCAGTAAAGCCTTTAACACCATATCCCACAGCATTCTCCTGGAGAAGCTGACTGCTTATGGCCTGGATGGGTGTACTCTTCAATGGATAAAGAGCTGGCTGGATGGCTGGGGCCAAAGCGTTCTGGTGAACAGAGCCAAATCCAGTTGGCAGCTGATCACGAGTGGTGTTCCCCAGGGCTCAGTATTGGAGGCAATTCTGTTTAATCTATTTATCAATTATCTGGATGAGGGGATTGAGTGCTCCCTCACTAAGTATGCAGATGACACCAAACTGGGTGGGGGTGTTGCTCTGCTGGAGGGTAGGATGGCCATGCA
Source organism: Streptopelia decaocto (assembly GCF_964273445.1). Lineage (NCBI taxonomy): Eukaryota > Metazoa > Chordata > Aves > Columbiformes > Columbidae > Streptopelia > Streptopelia decaocto. The sequence continues at coordinate 134,137,281 of NC_138655.1, read as the reverse complement.
GAGGGATTTGGACCACCTGGATCGTTGGGCTGAGGCCAATTGTATGAGGTTTAACAAGGCCAAGTGCCGGGTCCCATACTTAGGTCATAACAACCCCAGGTGGTGTTACAGGCTCGGGGAAGAGTGGCTTGAAAGCTGCTTGGCAGAGAGGGATCTGGGGGTATTGACTGACAGCCAGCTGAGTATGAGCCAGCAGTGTGCCCAGGTGGCCAACAAGGCCAACAGCATCCTGGCTTGTATCAGGAATAGTGTGTTCACTAGGACTGGAGAAGTGATTGAACCACTGTACTCACCACCTTGAAAACTGTGCTCAGTTTTGGGCCCTTCACTACAGGAAAGACATTGAGGTACTAGAGAGAGCATAGAGAAGGGCAATGAAGCTGTTGAGAGGCCTGGAGAACAAGTCTTATGATGAGCATTCGAGGGAACTGAGGCTGTTTAGCCTTGAGAAAAGGAGGCTGAGGGGAGACCTTATCACTGTCTACGACTACCAGAAAGGAGGTTGTAGCGTAGAAGCTGTCAGTCTCTTCTCCCAAGTAGTAATTGATAGGACAAGAGGAAATGGCATCAAGTTGTGCCAGGAAAAAATTATGAAAAAATTCTTCAGCAAGATGGTTGTAAAGCAGTGGAATAAGGTGCCCAGGGAAGTGGTTGAGTCACCATCCCTGGAGGTGTTTAAAAGGCATTTAGATGAGGTTCTTAGGGACATGGTTTAGTGCCAGAGTCAGGTTCTGGTTGGACTTGATGTTCTTGAGGGTCTCTTCCAACAGAAATGATTCAAAAATTCTATAATAAAGCCTTGAGCTGTTGCTTTTGTAATCTCCATGCAGTGGTGCTTTTTATAGTTTTTAGATAAACAGAACCTGAGGTTAGCATTGCAGTGTTGCTATTTTTCTGAAGTAGAAATGTATCATTTTGAAAGGTTGTTACTCTTTTATTTATTATGTGTGCTCTTTGTATTTCATTGAGGAATAATCTTCTATTTTAAAACTCTAGACCAGAAAAGTACTCAACTCTTTCTCATCTGAGAATTAGCCTTGCTGGCTAATGAAAACCATGTTGTGTGATTTATGAGCATTTTCTTATTGAATAAAGAAATGAAATCATTTTTTGATGAAGGCATTGTGTTCTTTAAATAGTATGTCTTTCCTGTGGTTTAGAAGCTTCTTGTACATCTAAGATGATCAGCAGTAAAGGTGGGTGACTAATGAGTATTAACAGGGTAGCTAAAAATTCTTCATCACTTCGATTCTTTTTCACCCTTCTTCTCCTGCTTTTTTTAGGCCCAGTCAGCACGGTGCACTTTTCTGAATCTTGTAAAGTTTTTGTATCCATACAGTTATTGAACTCAGTGGCCTTTTGGACTGTTGGCAAGATGTTCTTGGATGCACACCTGTTCAGGAAAGAAGGTTAGGAGTCTGAATAGAGTATATTGGAGGTTTATGGGTGAAGAAATGACCGGGACAGTGTGAAAACATGCTGAGATGTATTCATTCACTTAATATTAATTGAAACCGAGTCATTGGTCCCAGGTAGTTGTGATGGACAACACAAACTGCTTCAAAGCCATCCAAACAGGAACAGAATGCACTCGTCTGTCCTGTTCAGGATCAAGATGGAAGTGATTATAAAATTCTATTTGAGACACACTTCCTAAAAGTGATTTTCTCTTTATATGGTGGTCTAGGCAGAATTATTGACAAATTTTATTACATTCATTTTCCTTTAATAGGACACTCTATGTTATGTTGCCTTGTAAATCAATATATTAAATCTGGATTAAATCAGGTTCCTAGGGCAGTATCAGAAGTCAAAGGCCTGTTTCTCAGCGTTAATAGTACAGAAAGCTTTCAAACTGCAGTTCAGTAGCATAAAAGAAAAATGGCTATCAGACTACAATGCACATAAAACACAGGAATATTGATTCCTCAGGCTTTAATCCTAGGTGGGCCAGCAAAGCAATTTATTTTTATGTCTTTTTTCCAAATAAAGTGTTTTATCAGTAGAGTTTTGCTCAGACTGTGAGAATAAATCTTTCCTATGAGGAAACTTAAGTAATAGGATTACAATTTGGACCACATAATCTTATACGATTCTTTTTCTTTAAAAGCCCATTTATGTTAACTAGTTCTAATTGAATGACTATAGGGTGCTCAAAAGCCTGAATCAGGCCAACGTGTTAAGTGGGATAGATTTCCCAGGCAACAAATTTAATGATGAGCTTTGAAAGAAAGGCTAAGAGACAACCAATAACCCCCTAGGGATATGTATTTAAACTTAATGGATTTGACCAAAGCAGATTTTCTTAGTATTTATATTTATAGTTGCACTTCACTAGGTGGCTAAGAAAACATATGTTGTTTAACTGCAGAAAACAAAGACCTCATGTAGTCTTCTTTATCAAGCTATTCATGACAGCAGTTTCAGTCCTCTCATACTAATGTACCTTTTTAACATTTTTATTGGGAACTCCATTGTGTTGTTTTAAAGCTTTGAGAGAGTAACTTAATCTTACTGAGTTTGGAGTGGTGTACCTGGACATGTGGTCAGTCTGGTGTATGCAGAAAAAAAAACGTTGTCAGTTTTTTCTCTTGATGGTGGTGACAGGCACTGCATAATGATTCTGTATTTCTTTCCACCACATACTCTTTCAAAAATGCCTGAGTTCTTCTAGGAGTTTTCATTAGTTTTGCTTTGAAAGGCACTTTCCTGACAGACATTTAACTCTGAAGAGTGTCTAGGCACCCTTGAGTGTAGAGAATACCTTAGACTCACTTGGCACTTCGAATAATCTGTCCTTCATTGTTCTGTTTTCCTTCCCAAAGAAAACTTTAGTACTGATTGTCATGTCCATCTGCTGAAGTATTATAATATCTTTGCACGTACTGTCTGAAAATTGGATCCTGTGAAGTACCAGTAAGAAGGCACTGAGAATCCTGTCTGTCAGGTATGCTAGATATTATTGCTGAAAATGAAGTATAGAATATGTCGTAATATTCTACAGAAACAAGAAGGAAGCAATAAGGTTCATAAACAGTCATTTGTGTCCCAGTGGTTGCATTTACACCTCTGCAAGTGTAACACTGTGAAAGTCCATAGGTAAAGTCCTGAAATTTTCAATTGTGCCTTATCTTTGGGTCACTCCTGGGGCATTATAAGAGTGACTTGATTGGTACAGTGTGAGAGAGATGCCAGAGCTGTCCAAGTCTTAGAGATCCCAGGGCATACCATTAACAATAGGCAATCTAGGTGAAATGGCACTCTGGAGCACACCAATTTGGACCAACTTTGATTGCCAACATATATCCTTCAAGATACTACTACAAAGACATAGTCTGACCCCCATGCCCACATATCATGCCACATTGTCTTCAGGAGCAAAATCCCTTTTCTACGAATTTTCATTCACTTGGTTGCCCCATCAGTGCCAGAATGCCAGATAGGACAGAGTGCTTGTGAACCATAGAGGAATCTTGTAGGATTGTCTCACAGGGACTGAGCAGTATGTCAGCGTGGATTTACTGTTTGCTTGCCTCATGTTTAACAACACAACTGCCGTTTAAGCACAAGACAGAATGACAGTTCGATTCTCCCTGCATTCTTTGCTTCTGTTTTAAAGCCTTGGGCCTAAGATCCAGCATTGTGAGACCTAATGTTGGGAAAGAAAAAAAGCCCTGACTCATATTGAAATAAGTACCCTTCCCAGCTTCATTGGTGCAAGAGGACATGTTAAATTTCCTAGTATTTTCAAAATCACCATGTTAGATTAAGAGTGCAGAGATTGTAAGAGAAGTAAACACTGTGAAAATGTGTAAGTTTGCAAACATCTGTTCTAGTTCAATGATTTGGTCAAAGCATTCATGAGGAATATTTTGTATTGACCCAAATAAGGGTTTTAGGGTTTGCTAGGAATTACACAGATGAGGTTTGATGCCATATGGCTTGCCTCCTGTGTTGGCGACAAGGGGGCAGATTTATTCAACAGCTGAACACCATCAACCCCCTTTTTTCTCCTGGAATGTATAAAACTTCAGTGACCCTCCAGGTCACTGCTTAGTGAGGCCTATGGGTTCCTATGGAGTGGGCACCTGAGAGCTCTCTTATGTCAAAATATCAAAGTAATGATGGAGGAAGGTCTAGGTTGTGCCAGAATTGGAGTCAAAAAGAGAAAACATATTGTTCTGTGCATACAGACCAAATCTGCAAAAGCAAGTGTCCCTCATGCCAACATGTGCCGCCTGTCAACTCCAGGGACACAGAGATTCTCGAAGCAGACACGTAGACAAAGGGAACAAGGTTACTTTTGCCCAAGTTCCTTCTGTTGGTTTGTTTGTTTGTTTGTTTTTTTAATCCCACTGTCTAGTGTTATTAGGAAAGAATGAAACAAAGTCCTTTTGTGGTTAATCCCTGAAGACACAATGCTGGCGAACCATCGGAGCTACAGTGATAATTAAACAGACTTTGACAAAGGCATTGGAAGTGTTTGTAGATAACTGGTGTGTCCAAAAATCTTCTGTGCACACTGCTGTTGGCCCTAGCTAAATCCTTCTGCACAATCATATATCAAATGCCTGTCAATGACGCTTAGGTGTGGACACAAACAGTTCAAGACAGGTCGTTGGGACTTCGGACAGCTACTAAAATATGGGAGATGTATAAAGAGTCGTCAGAAGAATTAGATCAAACATTCAAGACTTTTTAGTGAAAAAAAAACCATGACAGTTAAATTTTCAAGACATCACCTTTTACCATTCACTTGTTGTACTTCAGATTTACTGTTTGCCCATTAAAAAAAACCTACTGTAGTACTACTAGTAATGGATCCCAACAGTGCTCTCTTTAAAATAAAACAAACAACCCTCTTTTAAAATAATTTCATGCTCTTCTTTACATGTAATTTTAGTATTATTATCTTTATTGCTATTTGTTGCTTTACTATACAATTACATTAACTTACTGTTCTGACAGCAATGAATTGGCTCTGTTTTTCAGATTTAGACTAACCTACTCTTCAAAAGGTGCAAAAATTCAAAGAATTCTTACAGGAAAAAGAACCTTTTACTGTTCTGGCAGTCATGGTTTTATTGGCATTTCTGACTAACATTTTTCAACTCGCTTCATCCTGCTTTGTTCAAACCAGAGGAGATCTTGAGAGGTAATATCCTGCTGCTGCTTTGTTTAAACTTGTTCCATGTTCCCTTCTGAATGTTGATCTGTTTAGTCTTGACCTATACTGGGATAACAGATTATAATACACTGACTTCTGGTGAATGCTTCCTATTCTCTGCCCCTCTCTTAAGACTTTTCCACTTGGCTATCACAGAGCCTGGAGGCAAAAATCTAATAGCTTGGATTAAAACTTTGCACGGAACATATTTTCATTTTTTCTTACCAGAACCAAATGCAAGATACTACAGAAGAATGTGCAGAACCTGTACTTCCTTCTGTTATTACATTACCATAGAGAAAATCCTCTGCTTATTTTCTCTTCTACTGCCGCTATGCTGTATTGAAAAGACAAAGCTAGTGTGGCATTGAGTGCAAGTTCACATGGAACTCATCACGCATGTGTTTAGTATGATGGACGTCTTCCTCCAAAGTCAGCTATTCTGCTAGGACTGGCTTTTTGTCATATTTGATTCCTGTGCACCATCAAAGAATGCATTCCATCTGAAAGAAGGCCAGAAGTGCTATTGGCAGACATAAAAAGAAAAAATTAATCCTTATGAAGTCCACTCTTCATTTTCATGTATTACTTCTCAGGAGGTATTGCTATGGGCTCAATATCCTGTACTAGTACAGGTTTACACTAGCCGTAGAATAGAGAATGTAGAAAGTACAAACAGCTTTGAGACAGTATAGAGTCTAGGTATGGAACCTTTATAAGCTTTTTTTTAAAAAGCTGACTGAAAACAAGAGATCAGAATCTGGTTTTATTGATAGTGGTTAAATACGTATTAGCATAAAAAATATTGGATGTAAACCTGGGAGTTCATAGTTGAGTTTTCTTCATTTGTTCCTTTTAGATGCCACCTGATTTTAACTGAGAAGAACCAATAGCAAGAGCAAAATGACCAGAAGCTGTTGGAAATGTCCATGTTCTTTCATTTTAAAAAAATGGTGGGTTTTTGTTTGTTTGTTTGTTTGTTTTTGTTGGGTTTGGTTTGTTTTTTTTGTTTTCCTTTAAACAGAAACTTAGAAACATATTTTGTATTATTTTGTTTCAGCTTAAAATGTTATGAGGAGAAAGGGGAAATGAGGAAAGTCAAGCAAGCCAAAAATTATTGCCTTTATCAAATTTTCATTAAAAAAAATCTGAACAGTATTTCTTAATACCTGTGTTTTTCTGAGATTTATGATGTAAAATGGTTTTCCCTTTTAAACATCTCTATTTTTTAATATCTGTACATTTTAAAAGTCATCCAGACATTGTTTAATACTCACTGATATTTCTAGACTGCAGAATACAACAACTTTATAATAATTCAGGAGCTTCATTGCAGTAGAACTGCACAGATACAGACATAATAGTCATAGAACAGATTAGAATTGACTGCTTTATTCACCTTATATCAACATTCTTTCATGGCTTAAAATAATGAATTTTGTTTTCTGTTTCTTGGATTTGTGCTCCAACCCTCTTCCATACATTTAAACCTAATATTCCAATAGTAGGCTTACAATTTAATAGAATTCAATACAGTAGTATTTCTATATTATTTACCATTGTTGCTGTTTTTAAGAAGAGCTGGTAAAGCTAGTTACAAGAGATGCAATTTTCATTAGCAAATTGCTACATATTTTTAATTTACTAATTTTAGTCAAGACTTTTAATAAAGATCCTTCCTGATTCACACACAGTGTTCACGCATTAAAAGAGCTCATCCTCATTTCTGAGTACTACATATTTCCTATTAAGCATGACAGTAGTGATATTTATAAGAGGCTGAAGTGTTCACTACTAGAGTTTTTTAGATACTTCACACAAGCTAGCATTTGACTAGCCTTTTATGCAGGTACTTTGTGATTATTTTCAAGGTATAGTGGTTTTATAAAACCACTGTATTTTGGGTAATTTTATAACAGTGGTGACATTTGCGTTAAGGTAACTTTGGATGCAGCAAGTTAAAATTACTATTTTCCCTTTATAGTCTGTGGAGAGAAAAAGATTTCTTTAATGAGCTGTTGAGCATAGATTTAAACTGTCCTCTGTTGAAGTCTCTCTCTTTCCGCTGTCAACAGGGGAGCCTTGGGAGGAGGAGGAAGGCCTGATGTTAGTTTTCGTGACTGCTTCTCCAGACATCAAATTTATAGCTTTGCAAAGTAAGAACAGGTTTTTCTTGAAGCCTCTGAAAATTCCTCATAGTTACAGCAGGAGAGAATTTGACCAAGTATCTGAGAAACACAAGGCATTAGAGCTGGCAAATGGAGCTCTGCTGACTGGTATGCTTATTTAAGACAATGGCATGAGGGGCTGTGTAGGCTCCCCTGCATTTCCCAGATAACATGCCTGAGATCTGGTCTGTAAGGACCATCTGCAAACTTAAAACATGTTTTTTTATGCTGTCTGACCTTGAACTTCCTCTATAGCACTAACTCAGGCATTGCTTGGCCATGGCTGTAGGTCTACGTTTAAAGTGAAAACACTAAAACTACTACATTTTTCCCAGTAAAGGGACATATGACCAATTTTGACCGTCTAAGAAGGAAGGCATGGGAATAACATAGAGACTGGTGTTCTCTGGGATGTATATCAGTTGTAGATACTCTACTTGTACAACATTTCTGTGCAGACAGAGAGCTCAGGTTGTAGCTGATGTATTGTGCCCTCTTGATTGTCACCTTCTAAAGTTCTGGCACTAAATAGTGAGTGCTACTTCGCATGTATATCTGCACCGTGGAAAGAAATAGATACAGGATTGATATGCCTTTACTATCCCTGAAAACAGATGTTGGGCAGCAATCTTAAAGACACCCAATATAACCTGTCTTATTTGGGAAGGGAATTAAGGCTTAGTAGCTTATGTACCAGACTAATGAGCATGACACTTCTCTAGCTGTGGATTTAGTGGCTCCAATTTGTACTATATCAGGATCTTCTCATTATATTGTCCATTGTGGCCTTCACAAATGTTTTTTGTGTGTATACAGCACTTGTTAACATCAGGAAATTAATAATGCTACACTGATTTTAGAATATTTTGCAGCTGACCACAGATTCAAAGAAAAAATCTTGGCTAGGGGAAACACTTTGGTCCAAACACATTCTCGAAGCTGGGCCATGATGAAACTATGGAAAGTTCTACAGTTACATCCATAGGAAAACTTAATGGAATTTCATCTGTGTAAATCAGTCTGCCCAAAATATCAGCTTCAGGATTGGGCTCTAGGTTATTCAGCTGTTTTGGGGTTTAGACACATTGGAGATAATGTGAACCCTAAAACTGGGAAATGTGATTTAAAAATAACAATTACCAAATGGATATTAGAGTATATATTATGTTTGAAACTCCTGATGTATTTTATAAATATGAACTTTCTTCAAAACATCTTATTTTTTTTTAATAAACAAAATCATTAGTAAGTGCATCTTGTGAAAAAGTATTCACTCAAGCTATCTTGCGAATGCTGTCCTCAAGCGTATTATTTGATGGAGATCATAATCTAAATTTCTTATCTGCAGAATTCCTATTTATCTTTTGAAGCAGTCTCCCTTTTTATATTCTAGGAATACTTTGTGTGGTGTTTGTTGCTGATGAAAACCATGATAGAAAGATTTATGTGAGTGTGAGCTCCTCAAAAATTAGGTATGCTTCATATCATCTCTTTTACTTGACAGACTCTGGTTCACAGGAAGACAAAATCCTCAATTTTTCCTGTTTAATTTCTGATGAGCAGTGTTGATGAAGCCCCAAAATCCTGAAGCTGCAGCTGACACAGAAAATTGGGTACTCAGGTAATATTAAGGTCTCTGCATAACATTATCTTGTTTAGAGTCTTACCTTTTCAGCCAGGGAAGGAACATAAGTTGCCAACAATACATTCTACCAAAGAGGGTGCGGGGGCAGTAAGAATACAGGTCCTTCTTCTGAAATGATCTCTACATAAGTAGATGACACTGCAGAGTGCCAGTGACTTATTAAGGCTTTCTATGCCAGGAATCTACATGTGTGAGCTTATTGCAGGAATGGAGACATAGGCTGATGGAGCTCCATGTTCATGTCAGAATGAGAGCAATAAGCCTTATGACCCTCACATGTAAAACTTTGCTGTTAAGTCAAAGTAACTAAAGTCTATTCCTCATCACTGACTTTTACATTTTCTTCATTAGATTTCCATCTTACCATGATACTTGCAACTGCTAGTTTCATATAATTGTGTTTCTTTTACTACTACTTTGTCATTTGAAGTACTAAATTTTGACTTCTCTGTCTCTGCCAGGAGCTTTGTCCCTTGAGAAATACTTGACAAATGCAAATGAGCTACCAGATCTATCATCTTTTATAACAGAAGTACATTGTGTACTTGTGAACAGGGCATCAGAGAGCTGGGACAATGCTGTTATTTAACTATTAGAGGGATTAGAAACTAACTGAAATTTTTTATTGATTTTCTACTCTTCTGCACATATAGAAGCAGAGTGAAAAATAAGTTCTTGATATTCATAAATACCTGTGTTTTTTAACATTAATACTTGCAGAGATTACTTTGATACCAGCCTAATACATTTTTCAGATACAAGTATAGACCATTGCAGATTTTATTAGAAAATTTTCAAAAATGTAATTGCAAGCAGAATGGTTAATGATTGTTCTCCATTATCAGAAGCTTTGAAGACTGTGCATCTCCTTTAACAGCATATCAGCCATTAAAAAAAAACCTATAATATGAGAAAGACATAGTTTTATGTGGCTTCACTCTCTGCAACTTGCTTTATATGTAGGATCAGAACTTCTGATCCCTGAAGGAATCTTTTCACATTAGGAACTTTTTTTTCCTTGAAATGTGTTTTGAGTTAGTTTTACTTTCACAGGTGTTTAATTATTTTAACAAGTGTAATGATGAATCAACGCACCACAAGTGCAGGTCACTGGCATATAATGGGAACAAAGAATTAATTATTGGATCTTTAATTAAAAGAAGAAGAAAAGAAGCTTAATAAATATAGAGAGAAAAAAAAAACCAACTCCTTTTCACATTTTCACAAATATAGCAATGTGTTCACAATTTGTGCTACAATACTTTTTAGGATCTTTATCCAGAAACAGCTTTAGGGCTTTTAACTAACTAAAGGGATCACTGAAATATATAATTCCTGTTATGTTAATTGTTAATTATGCACCAAGTTGACTGAGAAAGAATGAAATAAACCAAAAACACAACCCACGTAAGCTTTTTGCAGTTGTGTGATTGTCCTGCGAGACTGCAAAATAGCTCAACCACCTTTAATATCTAAATTTGAGATCAGTAATTTTCAGCCCCCTAATTCAAAAGAAACGGTTACATATGCATATATAAAGGCAAAAATTTCAGTAAGCAACCATCCAGCCATGTGCAGAGAGACACCTATGTGATTGCTTGTTGTGACTCCGGGTTGCATTCTGCCCCTTAGATAACTTACAGAGAAAGTTTATGTTCTACCAGTCTGTGTTTGTGGTTATGTCACCCTCTGATGGTCATGTCTTCAGAGAAGCTTAAATGCTGCATTAAATTAAGTGTTTAAAAAAACATTTTTACTAGTTCTGCAGTATCACTTCCCTGTGAGTGTGCATGAACTATCTAATGTTCATGGCTGCTGTCTGCAGCATGTCAAGTTGCATTGGGAGTGCTATGGAATAGTCTCTGGAGGAGAATATTTCTAACCATATTTGCAAACCTTTGAAGTGTCTGCCTAAGGCAATAGCGTATTGGAGTGTGTGATTGAAGATAAGTATAACACACAGGAGGGAGAGGTCAAAGTGCCAGGCTGCACCAAGGAGCTGTGTCCTCCCAGATGCAGGTCCCACAGCACCAGTGTTGCATCGCAGCTTCTCCCTCACTCTCTGGAGTACAGCCACCCACCAGTCTGACCACCTGGGGATGGTATGTGCAATGACAGAAAAAAAGAAAGTTCCGGGGACTGATTTGCTCTTGGGGCCATGGGAAATAGGAGTTAGGATTCTGTGCTTTAACCCCATAATCTGTGTGTGAGATTTGAGGCAGGAGGGCTTGCTACCTCAGAGTCACAGAGCAGCTTGCCCCCCACCCAGTTGCCCTCATGTCATGTGTTAGTTTATAATGATGGCTGCTGAATACTAGAAATTGTACAGTCAGCACTTGCAATGCAAGTACACAAATGCCTGCCTTTTTCATGTTTCCTGCAACTCCATGTGTGAGTTTCTTTGCAAAACCTCTACAGAGAAACCTCTTTCAAACTAGCGTAGACCATCTCTATCACTTTTTCATCTTTAAATCTGTGGAGGTCCCTTCCTACAGCCATGAGCTCTGAGATACAGAGGAGAGAACCTACTTCAAAAATCTTATTTTCTTCCATAGAGAAGTCCATATCCTTTGAAATGTGGAGATCAGTGGCCTTCTGATTCAGGGCATTTTCTGACAGTAGTAGCTTGATCCTTAATGACTTTGAACAAGGAGACCCCAGCTGTGAATGTTTGACTACCCAGAAGAAAGAGCTACTGAACTCAGCATTGTCAGAATCAGGCCCTAGATAATTGGCAAGTAGCCTGAAGGTTGGTGCCACATTTTGATATTGTTGTACCTTTCCTGCTGATTTCCTTGACCTCATTACTCTCTTTCTGTAGAATCACCAAATGTGCAATTTGGCTCATTCAGTTATAAAGCATAATGGGAACTAATGATAGAATGGTCCCTTTTTCTTCTTCTGTAAAAAAAGAACAAGCAGCTGGAAAGTAGGTAAATGCTCCTCAGGGTGTCTGCAATCACACAGCTGAGAAGCACTGATGGCCTTCATGTCACTCCAACTGTCACAGCTGTGTGATTCCCTAATGAAAAAAACAAATGCTCTCTCCTTCCACTGTTGCCCTCTAGAATAAGAGAAGGATATTTGAGATAGTGTTAAAATGACTACTGTACCTTTAAAGCTTTTGTTATGCTGAAAGACATTGAGTGTTCACAATTTCAAAGTGTTTTTTGAGTGTCTAACCAGTGAAACAGAGATTTTTAATTCTACATTTAGAACACAAATCCCACCCAAGCAATTAAATACTTTTTACAGCTTTCCTGAAATGGTTACAGTCTGTGTGATGGGGGGGCAGGCAGCAGGAAAATATTTTGGGGAATTTTGCTGTTACAGCTCAGCCTGTTTTGTAGTTTTTGCTTTATTGCACAGACAATTCTCCAAGGTCTAATAAGAGAAGATTAATTTTTTGATATTTGATTTAGCTTTTGCACAGGATGAATTCTAAACACCTTTTGAGAATGCTGTGGCTTTGAGTACCCTTAATTCCCAATAGATGGCACTAGGGATTGGTGCCACTTGGCAATACTGGGAAGATCAGAAAAATGTGGTGAGGGAATTATATCTAGCTGGACAATTTTCACATATTTATGACTCCTGGACAGGCCACTATTGCTGCTTTCTGGTTTGCTTTCAGGACATCAGAAAGGGTCCACTACTAAAAAGCATTGCATCAAAGACCTCAGTCTCAGAAATCGCTGAGTGTAGAAACCATCAGCAGTGCTTCAGTGGGTCATCTGGCTTGCCCCATGCCAGAACACTTGTGAGGTCATGCCTTGATCAGGAAAACTATTGTCAAATATGCTCATATTTCAAACTAAGCTAGAATTTTCAGCACTAAAAACTAATCACTTCCACTCTGTCTATTCACTTCTGTTATGTGAATCCACTGTGCTGCAAGACCTGTCTTTAAACTTGCTAACTTAGACTGCAGATGCCTCAGCAAAGGAGTTAATGCAAGCTGCAGAGCATGCTTGAGTAGCAGAGTGGGTGTCTGAGGAGACAGGAGGAGCAGAACATGGGGTTATGTCAGCTGCACTGTAAGAATGAGCAAAGCACACACACACACACACGAAGATCCAGGGAGTTCAGTGCCCATCACAGCCAGTGGTCAAAAAGTGGTTTGTAGGGATAAACATAGGAGGAGTTAGACAAAAAGGTAGTGGGGTTTTCTTTGTTTGTTTTCCAAGGGGAAGAGCTCTAATATGCTTGGTTAGTTCTCATACTCATGCCATTTCATACTTTTCATAGGCTCATTGCCTTTTGTGAATCTTTTTGAGATGGAGATCAGACCTGCATTTTCCAAGGTACTCTTGTATCACACATTTTTTACTGTGGCACAATGTTTTGTTTTGTTATCTATTCCTTTCCTAATGATTTACTTTGTTTGATTTTGTTGTGAGTCCATTTTTGATCATTTGGCTGCCAGTCTTAACCTGATGTTGCTGTGGCAGTTTGGATACAACGCTACTAGCCTTCTGTATTGCTAATTTCTTTATTTGTAATAGTTATAATTCACTACTTCAATTTCTGTTTAGACCAAAAACTTCTGATTTATACTAGTAGGCAAGGCAAGCACATGCTTCTTATTTCAAAGGCTAAAATGGCTTGTCCATACCTTCATGTAATGGTTAATTCCAGGGACTAATTCAGGACTTAGTGTGAGTCTACAGCAGCAGTTGAACTGCAAGCCTTTAGAAATGGCAGAGAGTGGATTCCAGACTTTCAGGATGAGTTATATGAGGAGGGGTAATTCTCTCCACAGACTTTTTTTTGTGTATTATTTGCAAATCTTGCAAAATATTTCCTGAAGTGTTCTTAAAGCTGCTTTGCAGCAGAATACAGTATCTTTGTGTCACTAGGTATTTTTTTTTTGAAAGGATTATCTATTTCAAATTTTAATCTATGTATGTATGTCTCAAATGCAAATAATTTGAGATGTAGATTTCAAGCACTACGTGATTCTTAAAATGCAGTTCAATTATCCTGTTAGTATTGATAAGTAGCACAGTTTGAAGCAGTAAAACTCCACACTGTTGCTAGGTTTCATAGTATAAGAACATTTTATTATTAAATTTTTACTCTGTCTTTGTAAAACTGGGATGATTTCTAGCTCTTCACAACCTAGGAGCAGATAGCAGCATTTTTTAAGGTAAATAAAATACAGTTTCTTAGCCTCACCAACTGTCACTGAATACACAGCTATATAAAAACCTTTTCCTGAACCATTTCTGCTACATAGCTTTTCAAATTCAGGAGATAACTGCCATGTTATGGGTGCCTTTACACCGGATTACTAAAGACAGTACTTTCTTGCACCAGCTGGTTGTTCTTAATTTTTTTACCACTTTTTCCATTTTCCTTGTCTTTTGCATTAGAGAAAAGTGATGCTATTCTAAGTATAACCGTATATAATTGACTTATTCCACAGCAGACATCTCACTAATAGATCAAATCTAATAAGATTGATTCACCGACATTGGCTGGAGGCTTGAAAGGCAAAGCCTTACACGCCGTTGATTGCTCTTTAGAAAACAGGCTATTTTCTGCTCTGGATCAAAGACAAGGATGAATGTCCAGATCTTAGGGTTCTGATTTAAAGGAGGGCGATCTCAAGAGGCTGTATTTAACACTCTGCTTTTGTTCTATTTTTAATATTTTGATTAATAGAGATGACTGACCAAGGAAACAGGTGAGCTAAGTGCATTTCCTGATGGTTTTTCATTGTTTGGTTAGCCTGACCTGTTAATATTTCTTTCATCCTTTTTACTGTGGTTTAAGCTTAACAAATTGGTCACCAGCAACAGTATTGGTCACCAGCAACATCTAGGAGCTTTTAAGATTTTTCATTATTTGTACTTCACCCTTTATAACAATCAGGAGAGGGATGACAGCTGGCTCTTCTATATACTTGTGAAGAAGCATAGAGGCAGTAAAATAATGCAAAGATACATTTTTATGATAACAAAAATCTAGATTTGAGTTGTGAAATTACAGAAAACTCTTAACACCCAACAAAGTGCTTTTCTAGCACTATCAATTGCAAGCAAAGTGTAATATCATTCTCTGTTTCTTTAATGAAAAGTGTGATACCAGCTTATTGAAGTGAACCCTTGCAGGTCTTCAGTTAGTCTTTAAATAGAGCAAAGTGAGTCAGACTCAAATGATTATGTTTATAACTAAGAGATTTGATTACTCAGAGGTCTCTAGCTTTTAACACAATACCATAATTTTGAACCTGCACTTGCAGCAATCACTATAAATATTGCTTCATAGTTGAGTCTTCTAAAAGTCTTGTCAGGAAACAATTACGAAAGAACAGCTTCAGACTTGGCATAGTTAGATGAAGCCAGTGAAATTATACCAATGATGCATTTGGCTCAAGATTACACTGAAGTCTAAATAAAAATATTAAGTGAGCAACTGTTTCTAATTATCTAGCAAAAATAAAATAATGTGTGGACATTTCTAGAAACTATTAAGGCCTTATGACTACATTAGAAACCCAGAAAACACCAGTTGAAATAGGGTAAATATTCCAGTTGGCACAGTTTTCCCCCCACCATTCCTTGCACTGTACAGATTTCCACGCCTCTGGTTCTTAGGATAGGCAGGAGAGATGTAAGTTTCTGTTTTGTGATTGAACTGAAATTGTCCTTTTTTGCCAGCAGATTCCTGTATGACCCTGTAGGTATCCCAGAGTTATCACAGCTTTCTGTGTTGTAACACTGCAGTCTTAGAAATCAGGAACAACTGCAGATTTCAGTGCTAAGTGACTGCTTGCCCAAGCAGAGAGAATACCGTTCTAATCACAGTGTGCATTAGCTACTCCCAATATGCAGACGTAATGATCCTGGCACTTGCCTAGGAAATTGGAAGACTGAGGAAACCCTTGACCTCAACAATTGTGGAGTTCATAGATGAGATGTGTCTCCATCTATTTTGCTAGGAGAGGAGGGAAGGCATGATTTGGTAGTATGTTTGTAGTGTACCAACAGTAGTATGCACAGACAGGGTTATGGTCATATTTTTTGTAATAAGAACTTATGGAAACCTACCTGAAAATCCATGGGTTCATTTATTTACTTGACATAATGTAGGATTTCCTGCTTTCCCCTGATCACTCCCCACCAGAATGAATGGGTGTGCCAGGGTAACTGCGTAGAAGACTTAGGCATTCTTTCAGCCAGAAAGGTGGCAGACCATCTGCAAGTGCTCACTGCTGACTCCTGCAGCAGGATGACTGGTTTGCACCTTGTTCTGAGGTGCTTTGTACTGCAGGTTATTCAGGGCATCAACTAAAATATATGGTTGATGTTGTGCTTCCAGGATAAAACAAAACAAAACAAAACAAAAACATAAGTGCACTTAACCACAGATCCAAAGTTCCTCTGTGAATCTGTGCCAAAATACAAAAAACACTTTGCAAACTAGGGACCAAGGGCATGGAAAGTGGGGTATGATGGGCATGGTAACCAGCAGACTGAGTAGATTACAGGAGCTATCCATGAGTGACCAAGAACAAGAAGCAATTAAGATTTATTAGACTTGTCAAGGTTTCTAAACTCTGGTAGAATATTTGGTGTGGGTGATGCTTTCATTCTGTGCATGCATTTAATTTGAAAACTCACTGTTTCCTGGTAGTAACATAATTATGACTAGTGAGTAAAAACTGTAAGAACACAATCTGTTGGGAAGATGAACTGCATGAAAGATTTAAAAAGGCCATTATAAATGAGAAAGATAGCTTGGTAGCTATTTCTGGGATTAAGCAGTTACATGTTCTCATCATAACTCTTATCGTAGGGCATTCACTGCTTCTGGAAATATAGTGTATGGGAGATTGTAACTTTTCCTTAAAGAAACCTTTAAAATATTTTGATTATGCTTTACCAGCTTGCCTTATATCCATTTATTAATAGGCCGTCAATTTAAAAATGGATCTGAGTCTTAGAAAGAGTGTATCTGCCTAATTCAATTCTCTGCATAGGATAAAACTCAGAAAGAAATCACATGTTTTCCTTGGTCATGTGTGTAAGTTTCAAGGAAGTACATGTGGCTATATAGTTACACTTTAATTATCATACACCTTGAAGTTTTGTAAGCCATATCATAAATGAA
This sequence comes from Streptopelia decaocto, assembly GCF_964273445.1. Lineage (NCBI taxonomy): Eukaryota > Metazoa > Chordata > Aves > Columbiformes > Columbidae > Streptopelia > Streptopelia decaocto. The sequence goes on along the minus strand of NC_138655.1, from coordinate 134,120,183 downwards.
TATGTGGCAGTGTGGCAGCAGTGATATTTTGGAGGATGCATTCTTAGATGTAGTAAGAAGGAAGCAAATACATAGATTCACAGTAATGTGAAGATGCAAACTTTGTTTGAAAGTTATGACAAATACAGTTATTGTTCTCCTCTTGATTGTTCATTTATAAACTTAACTTGCTTAGGGTTTATATGCAATTTTAATTAGATAGTATTTTTCTTCATGTCTCTTCTACTAAACAATATAGTGGAAGTTAAATGTTGAATAATTTACTAACATAGAACTTTTTCGGCTGCTCAGGTGTGCAAGACAGTGTAACTGCTCACAAGTTGTATTTTGCCTGTCTGAATACATTCCTGGATACTGAAGTCCAACTTCCATTTACCAATCTCACTATTCTAAGCATCAGGAAATAATAAAGATATGACTTACCAAGTGGATTTTGGTATCAATAACCTACTTTTTTCCTAATTTTTATTATAATGCTGCAAAACTCACTTGATGAGAATGGGAATCAACAGCAATCATTTTTTGCAAAGTGTTAGAGCACAATCTTCTAGTATCTGTGAAAGGAAATGCTACTACTCACATTTTCATGTGGGGAATTCAAGTAACACTATTTATTCTTAGAATTCCACCTATCTTTAAAAGAAGCATTCTGAAAACCCTTGCAGGCTGCCACAGCTCCCAGGCTGTTGTACATGCTTTCAGGCACCTATGGGTTTGTTTATATGTGTATTCGGGTGTTCCTGCCCTGACACAGCCGAACCTCTCTCATCAGATGCCAAAGTCTCATCCTCAGGAGATCTGAAGGCTGCATGAATTCACAGAGCAACGTGTCTTATTCCAGGATTAGACACTAGTTCCTTTAAAGGGAACTTTTTACATCACTGCGAATAAGCTTTTTAGCAGAGAGAAACCACTTGAAATTGTGTTAAGGATGACTGGAAGCCTTTGGAGGACTTCGGGTTGAGACTTCTGGGAAACTTCAGCACTGTTTTCCCTAGCTCCTGGATTCAATAAGGCTTAAAAGAAGATCACTATCAACCTGTTCTGATATTGGCAGTTTGTGCAGCACGTGTAAAAACAGTTGCAGCTACCTAGGGAATTTCAGCCTAAGCAAAGAAGCATGCAGGTTTTTTAATTGCTTGGATTCATGAGTTGGAATAATTTACATTGCAACACTTGAACAAGCTACCATTTTCTGCCTTGTCACCAGTTGCACAGCTCACTGAGTTGCTTCTGAACTCCCTTAATTTACAGTCTGACATACTCAGGTACACTAGAACTTGCATTTTGTATGGCCCATAAACACATGTTTTGTTTCAAGCACTTGACTAATCCTGTCATTGTGCAGCAAAGCAGTCAAGTGCATATTCATCTCCTTGAAGTTAGTGGGAGTTGAGGACAGAATTAAGATAAAATGTGTATCTGAGCGCTTTGCTAAAGCAGTACTCAAAGGAGCTCCTTTTGTGTCATCTTTTCTGTGAGGCATACAGTCTGCTGTATTCCATTTCAATAATTCCATTTTGTTGATAAACTCGAGTAATTATTTTCAGCTGTAAATTTTCATAGGTCAAAAATGGTTTGAAAAGCAAAAAGTAGTAATTAGCTTTCAATTCAAAATGAGCAGTGGGCAGACAGAAGGAAGAAAACAAAAAAGAAATATTAGTACTTCAATAAACATGAAACAATCCTTACATTTATATTGTGAGCTCTAGCTAGTTTGTAAATGAAAACCTTCTAGAAGGTTCATGGAGCACTCTTAGCCTCTTAATGTTAGGATGTCTTAAGTTTTTATTTATGAACAAAATAATTTTCTCCATGTTATTTTAACATATACCTATGATTTCATCTTGTTTTCTTTTGTTTTGATTTTTACACCCATTGATAGCATAGCATATGTTGTATAAGGAAACTGAAACCCATTTGGAGACAACACTAGCGTTTCTGTATGACTAATGTATTTAAAAATCAGATACTGAAATGTCTTCTAAAATACTATAATATAAGTTTGTAAATACTAGAATGGGAAAATATAGCTTTCACAATAGTGTTAAGGTAATAATTAAGCTATATTCAACACTGGTGATTTAACTTGAGGTAGGTACTGACTTGCTGCATTAGCCTGATACAGGTACACTTTTATTTAACTTTCTTTGTTCTGTGTAGAACTGATGACATTTAGACTATCTCTGTACTTATGAACATAATTAATTGAATTACTAATGTGATTTGCCAGTTATTTTCCTGAGTTTCATTAAATTTCAGTTCTTAAAAAAAGTTTCTCAAATTTACAATGATGTTTTGCTAATTTACTAAATAAAAGCACTTAGGTGAAGTTCCATATGCTATTCATATGCTGAGATCAATCAGAAAAAAAAATGCATATTTCTATCAAATTTTTATATATAAGTGGATGTATGTATGAATAAAGAAGGCAAGCAGAACAGCTCTAAGTCTCACATTCAGTCAGTAAAGATACCTAGCAGAGGATTCAAGCCAAAATGAAAAGGGCATTTGTCTTAAGTAAGAGGCAAATCAACAAAATAGTGTTCATTTAGTACATAATATAGAGTTCTTTCAAGATCCATAGAATGAATGAACCCAACTATGTTCTTTGGCTTCCTTTCCTGATGAAGTCTGTGGATTATTCCGCTTCAAGCTGAGGTTAATGGAGTTGGAATGAACCTTTGTTTAGAGTTCTAATAATTAAAATGCCATAACACATTTTTGCTGTTAAGTGTTTGGTCAAAAATGGTCCCTTTCGCAATTATGACTTCTATAGAGACTCATCTTTGGCAGCCTAAACCCAAGACATTTAGCATTTTTGAACATTACTTCCACAGGTCTGTTTCCAAAAGATGACATAAAATGCAATTAATTTTGGACTTGAGGCCAAAACTGTACCAGATTATAAAATGATTACTTCCAAATGAAAGGGAGTGAGCAGTATGAAGACATGGCTACGATACTCTAGTTGACTTGCAGTTCTTAAAGGCAATTATTTTCTCTAAGCTAAATGAACTTCATTTTCATCTCAGCAACTGATGAAGTACAGTAAAAGAAATATCTTATTATTCTTGGTGATAAAAGAATAGAATCCAGCTATTAGTGTCTAGCTAGATTCATATTGACCTAGCAGCAAGAGAAAATTATGACACTGTAAAGCAAGTCTACTAAATGCTTCAATTTAATTCAAATAGAAGTTATCATAAATTAGTACAGGGTTTTTTTATGAAATGTTCCTCTTTGTGGGTTCACTTTTCATCTGAAGATTTGCATCCTTTGGTGAATTTCAGATAGTTGCACTTCTAATTATGAGATTTAACCCACATAAAAATGTACCTGTGCCAGAGTTTTACACTCATTTAATCACTGTGGTCATTGGCATTGTAGAAGTTCAGCTGAAGATGAGTTTTCGAACATTCTGTATTCTGTTTATGCAATGCAAATTTCATACCTCTGGTTTTCCAGGGCACTGAAAGGAAAATCTAAAGGTCTGAAATGAAGACATGAGCCAACATCGACCATCTGAATTGAGTGGGTCCTCTGGTGAGGCAGCAGTTAGAGTGTGGTACCACCACATCAGTCTTAGTCATCTAATTGTTTTTCAAAGACATGCTAAACTTCTTGCTATCAACTCCTCATCAGAGTATCAATCTGTACTCTCTTACTAACAATATCCACACTAGATGCTGTCACACTGTAACAATCAGAAAGTGAATTCACTCTGTTAAATATTCCTTCTTACTCTTAAAGCTTGATGAACGACTTCATGGGTTTCACTTGTGATACCATCTCTGGTGCAAAATGGATCATTTAGCAAATGGTTACATTACTGAGAATTCATGAGTAACAATGTGTGTAGGCATGTATTGCTAGTGATTTTATACATTTATGAACATCTGTTTAACACTGAGTCCATCTCCATAATGGTGACCTGACCAAATTTTGTTTTCACATTCTTTGTCATCTTTGTTTAAATCTCCATTTATAACTCTGCACATTTAAATTTTTTTCCAATCCTTATTTTATCACATATAAATTGGAGCAGGATTAGCAGGAGTGAAAACTGAGTGCAGGAAGCAAATAGCACAATTTTAGGTCATATACTCTTCCCCATCTCATAGTGTAATAGAAAAAGTTTATAGCAGTTTTCTGGTGTTACAAAGGAGATTTCATAGTTCCCCTTGTTATGAAAACAATAACTGTTGTTTAGGAGATCGACGGTATTACAGCCAAACAATTTAGCACTCTGTTGTCATTATGTAAAGGACAGTAATGCCAAGGATTTCTGGCAGGTTCTGTGTACAGTGCTTGTAAGGAAGATTGCTCTGGTCAATGCATCCATGGGAAATGAGTACAATGTGATCGGGGGAGAAAGAAGGATGGGGAAAGAGATTATAAAAAGCAGAAGACACGACAGCTTTGGTTTTGCCTGAGCAGTTGATAGATATGTAACTCTTCCCAGGAAGACAAATTTTTCAATGGATGTATACAACTAGGGGTTCTAGTATTTCCCTTTCTTTTCTCCATCTGCCACCATCGTCAAATGCCATGCATGGTAAGGGAAATTGAAATCCTGTAAAACAAGTGATGTCGTGGAAAAAACACTTTCTGAACTCTCTGAAATCTTTCATTTGTTAAGGAAAAGTTGTAATACAATTGTCACACAGCATACAGAAAATGATCTGTGTTCCTGATGCTTGCTATGTTTTATCTGAGCTTTTATTATTATTAAAAAAATGTAAGAGAAGTCTCTTTTATGCTGTATTAGTTACACAGTACAAAGTCTTACAATAGCATTGTTAGTCTGTTTCCCAGGTGACAATTCTTAATAGCAGTTAGAAGACAGTGATTTCTCAGCAGTAAAATTAGCAGAGCTGAAAGTATTTCAGCAGTTGTTACTTTTAAAAGTTACCTTTAAGATGATATATAATTAGTAGCCTTGTAAAATGCCATCCTTGACATAGAAAGTGAGTTGTCTGAAATCATGTAAATGAAAGATTTTTCTGGGGACATCCTTGTCCTGTAGTGATCAGGCAAGAAAAAACAAAACAAAACAAAACTGAACAAAAAACCAAAATCAACCCAACAAAAACTCAGCATAATTAGAAAAAGCAAATGCATCAAAAATCTGACTGAAGAAGAGGGGAAAAGTTTATGTTACTAAGAGTTTAAGTTTGTAAAACTATTGTTTTAGTAACAACAGGCCAAAGACATAGAAGACATGGAAGTTATAATTACCACAGTCAAACTTCTTATGGGTTTTACAAGTTATTATTAGGTGTCATGGCCTTGTACTACTAACTGCTGCTAAATAAAGCTAGGAGTTTGGAAGAGCACAGCTATTCTCATGCTACAACAACATCATATCCCAATAGTAAAAGTGGAAAAGAAGAAAAAAACTTTGTAGGTAGACCACTAAACTCCTCAATAATTGTTTTTTAGGACAATAGCCATGTAGATTGATAAATATACCTAAACAGAGACCTCTTTTTGAGTAAGATCTTGATTTTAGCTTCAGGCTAAGAAATGGAAAACTTTGAGTCATGCATGGTTCTGGATGATAAAATTCAACAATTTAATAAAAACTATCTAAGGCTTATAGATAGCTCTGTGCTACCAGCTGTCATTGCACATATTTCAAAACTCACAATATCCTTGTAGCTGTCTGCAATCTATTCTGAATCGATTTTGAGCCCACTTTTATGTTAAAATGTTTCTTGTGAGTGTAGCTGATATTCCTTTCTTTAATGTTTTAAGTAAACACCACATATATTTGGTTAGAAACCCAATTACAGTATTTTTGTTTTCCATGAAACAACTAGACAATATGGTTTTATTAAATTATAAAATAAAGATATGGATCAGTTACACAATTAAATGAGACATTAGAGATTTATATTACTGCAAATGTTCCAAAGAGTTTATTAATTCAGAATGTAAAAAGGTACTTATAGGGATTGATTAAAAATATCTGAAGATCTTAAATGCTTTGAAACTATAGTTCCTAAAAACATTGCTTCAAAGATAGATGCTACAATATTAAGGTGAAATGCTGAAAGCAGAGAACTATAATTTAAAGTGTGTAAAGTGTGCAAAAATTTTTTATTGTCATGTCACCATTGATATTTTACCAGTGTGACTTTTCCTAACTTTTTTTTTTTTTTTAAAGGGGGTGTCATTCACTCTTTTTTTTTTTCCTTTTCTCATTTATAATACCTTTATGATGTCTTAGTGTTACAGCCCACTGCAAACAGTTAGTGGTTTTAATAAACCATAATCTTGCCTCATCATATATTAAGCACCAAGAAGCAGATTCTTACTAACATCTAAGAACTCACACAATGCCACCTAATCTAGAGATATCAGAGATACTGATTCTGGTGCCAAAAACAGTATGATGAAACTACCACTGTAGTGTGTGCTTTGCTAGTAAAACTATTAAAGTCTGCCTCACATCACAGGAAATTAAGTGCAGGACAGTCCCAGTATGTCTGTACAGATCCTCATTCTGGAAATAACTTAATTGCAGCTATTGTGTTTTCTCCTTTATTGTGATGAGATGCACAGAAGATGTAAATAAAACATTTAAATATGCTGATGCTAGCAGAGAAGATAGGAGGAGAAAGAAGGCAGAGAGGGAATGCCCAGGACAGCAAAGCTGGCTAAAAGCATACATTTGCTTATGGAATCATTACCATCCTTTTGACCATGTATGCCCCTGTGGTAGCTGCCAGATTTGTAATTCTTAGATGCAAACTGAATGCCCTTTCTAGTTGCACATACCCAACTATAGGATGATCTTAATGATGTGTACATGAAAACTTTGGGTTAGTTTGCTAATATTTCACACATATATTCCTCTCATTAGATGATGAGTATTTCAGGAAATCATAGGTATCTGATATTGCTTTATAATTTTCTTGGCTGTAGTAGCTTTAGTGAGCAGTGAACTTTAATGAACTTTAAAGAACAAAAAGAATGCCAAATGTTTTTCAGGTTTTGTTTTTGTTTTGTTTTTCTTTTTCCATAACAAAGATTAAAAGTGACAACATAATTGATTGGATAGCAGATGACAGTGTTCATGTAACATAACTGTGGTAGCAGATAAAGGCAAATCAGGGTTTGGTCTCCAAAATATAACTTAATACATTTAGTAATAAATGGCATCCCCAAAACATTCGTGCTCCCAGTGCAAGCTTAAAATTAATGCTAGAACAGAGCAAAAAATGAACAGGGAAGTAGGAGACACTCAGTTACAGCTGACATCTTAAGCAATACTGCCGTAGATGGCATGAAGTGTGCTATTGGAGATGATTAAATAGGATGTCAAGGTCATTCTTTTGCAAATGTTTTGGAGCATTTCTCTCATGAAAGAAGGAAAAGTCCTTTATTTTATAATCTAAAACAAAAGCTAGCAGAAAACAACAGAAGGCTGGGAAATCTACCATCCTGCATTTTGTTCAGACAAGAGGGAGTGGAATATCTATTTTTGTTATTTGTCAGTTGACGCTCTATCCTTCTCTTCTTCCTCTAAAACTTACTGAAAATGGTCTGCTACATTGTCTTCTTTATCTTTATACCACTTAGTAACTAAAAAATGACAAGCTTTAAGAGCAAAGTGTACAAATGGGAACAGCCACACCATCCTGTGCTTTTCTGTTAATGTTTTGTTGTTTGTGTTTATTGGTTGTCTGTTTTTTCTTAACTTATCTGTTGAATGTTAATGGTGGAAACTGTTTTGTTTTGGTTTGCTATCTGACGTTTATTGGTTATGATTGTTTGCACAGCTAAAGAGATTGATACAATCTATCTGTATCTTAATGGTATTGACTGGTTGATCTATATGTGCATCCATAGATACTCTTGTACTTCTGTCTTATTTGACAAAGGATTGAACAGAAGTCTTAAATTTCACAGAAGATGACAGCACTAAATGTTTAGTACACTTTGAAATCGTTTTGTCCTGCTCTAAATCAGGTAAGAGGTAGTAACTTCAGCATAATCTTCATATACTTTGCATCAAGTGTGGACACGATATGATTTCAACTGTTTGGATTCTGTTCAGCATGTGGACAAAAAATGATGAACAACAAAATGAATATGTAATGAGTTCATGTGGTTGCACAAGACTATTGAAGCATGCAATCAAGTTTGTTTTGTACATATACAATAATCTTGGCAAACGAAGTGCTGAGTAAGTAAACTATTAGGAACCATTTGTGACTGTTTTGCCTTTTTTTTTTTACTTTGTATTAGCATGTGTGAAACATTTTTTTCTAAAATTGTTTAAAATCACTTCTAGAGTGACCTGCTGTGCTGTCCAACTGGCTAAGTGATTTCTGTTACTATATCAAACAGTGTAATGACATTTAGAGAATAAGAAGGAACTGTGTGCCAGTGCTACTTTACTCCCTCCTGGAGCCTCACAAAATGTCAATTCTGTCATGCTGTGTGCTGTTTATTTTAGATTAAAAGACATTTACAGGTTTGATTCCCAAAATACTTCGAGACAGCCTGCTAAAAAGGCACAAAAAAAAAAAAAAAAATTGCCTGATTTTAATGCAGCATCACCAATTTCCAGCAGCTGCAGAAATGCCTTATTTGTAATTTGTAGGACTACAGAAGGCTGTCTCAGACTACAAGATGTTTTTCTATGGCTTAAGCATGTGTTTTCACAATAAGTTAAAGCAGATCTAAAATTGTGACCCTTCCTAAAAGGACATCTTAGCTGCATGATATTGCTGCTCTCCCTGCTTTGTTCCAAGTGAATGTGTGGAGTAGTGTTGAACAGTAACTCTACATCAGCAAAACATAATTTCTTTTCAGTGGGGTTGATGAGCATATTCAGCTTTCTAAGTGGCTGTAGAATTCTTCTTTCTGCCAAGAAGATCATACATGTATTTACAAATTCCTAAACACCGTCATGTATTTCATATAAAGTTAGTCATACCAAAAGCCAGTAAAAGCTGGGAAGAACGGTGTTTTGTTTGTTTGCCTTGGTCGGGATTTGTTTTGATTTTCTTTGTGTTGTCTTATTTTCACTAAGACTTTTTCTTCATGTGTTGCGCAGTGCTCTTCAGAATTATTTCAGCTGGGAAAGGAATAAACTGGAAGAGCAATAGACTTGGTCACTTTTTTTTTTTTTTTTTTAATTGACAGTATTACTTTTTACATCCAGAAAACAACATAGTCACGACACTATCTATGCAGTCTATAAGCCTCTGCATCTCAGGATGTATTTTTTCTCCTTTATAAGTCATATATAATGTAACAAAAGCCTTTATCTTTTTACAATCCTCTGGAACTGTGTAACGAATGAAAACTGTGGAGGAGTTAATTTATGGCCTTTCAGGACACTCTTATAGAAATAATTTAATAGAGAATGAAATTCATCATCCCTCATCTGTTGATTCAGCTGATTTTAGGTATAGAAATTTATATTAATATCTCAGTGAGAATATTCTTTTTGCTTAGAATCACAGAATCATTTTGGTTGGAAGAGACCCTCAGGATCATCAAGTCCAGCCATAAGCTAACCTAACTCTAGCACTAAATAATGTCACTAAGAACCTCATCTAAACATTTTTTAAACACTTTCAGGGATGGTGACTCAACCACTTCCCTGGGCAGCCTGTTCCAATGCCTGACAACCCTTTCCATGAAGAATTTTTTCCTAATATCCAATCTAAACTTCCCCTAGTGCAACTTGAGGCCATTTCCCCATGTCCTATCACTTAGTACTTGGGAGAAGAGACCAACACCCTCCATGATAAAACCTCCTTTCACGTAGCTGTAGACAGCAATAAGGTCTCCCCTCAGCCTCCTTTTCTCAAGGCTAAACAGCCCCTGCTCCCTGCAGCCGCTCCTCATCAGACTTGTGCTCCAGGCCCCTCACCAGCTTCATCACCCTCCTCTGCACTCTCCGTGGTAACTCAAAGTCCTTCTTACGATGAGGGGCCCAAAACTGAACACAGTATTCAAGGTGCAGCCTCACCAGTGCCGAGTACAGTGGCACAATTACTTCTCTAGTCCTGCTGGCCACACTGTTCCTGATACAAGCCAGGATGCTGTTGGCCTTGTTGGCCACCTGGGCACACTGCTGGCTCATACTCAGCTGGCTGTCAGTCAATACCCCCAGATCCCTCTCTGCCAAGCAGCTTTCCAGCCACTCTTCCCCAAGCCTGTAACGCCACCTGGGGTTGTTGTGGCCCAAATACAGGACCCAGTACTTGGCCTTGTTAAACCTCATACAACTGGCCTCAGCCCAACGATCCAGCTGGTCCAAATCCCTCTGTATGGCCATCCTACCCTCCAGCAGATTGACACTCCCACCCAATTTGGTGTCATCTGCATACTTAGTGAGGGAGCACTCCATCCCCTCATTGAGATCATTGATAAAGAGATTAAACAGAACTGGCCCCAATACTGAGCACTAGGGAACACCATTCATGACCAGCCACCAACTGGTTTTGGCTCCGTTCACCACAACTCTTTGGGCCTGGCCCTCCAGACAGCTCTTTATCCATTGAAGAGTACACCCATCCAGGCCATGAGCAGTCAGCTTCTCCAGGAGAATGCTGTGGGATATGGTGTTAAAGGCTTTACTGAAGTCTAAGTACACCACATTCACAGCCTTTCCCTCATCTACTAAGTGGGTCAACTTGTCCTAGAAGATCAGATTTGTCAAGCAGGACCTGTCTCTCATAAACCTATGTTGACTGGGCCTGATCACTTGTTTTTATTGTATGTGCTGTGTGATATCACTCAGGATGACCTGCTCCACGACCTTCCCTGGCACCGAGGTCAGACTGACAGGTCTGTAGTTCCCCGGATCTCCCTTCTGGCCCTTCTTGCCAATGGGTGTCACATTTGTCAACTTCCAGTCAACTGGGATCTCCCCAGTTAGCCAAGATTTCTGGTAGATAGTGGAGAGTGGCTCAGTGATCACCTCCACCAGCTTCCTCAGCACCCTTGGATGTATCCTATCTGACCCCATAGACTTGTGGGTGTCCAAGTGGTGGAGCAGGTCGCTAACCATTTCCCCTTGGATTATTTGGGCTTCATTCTGTGCCCTATATATCTATTCTGGCTCAGGGGGCTGAGTACCTGGAGCACAACTGATCTGACTATTAAAGACTGAGGCAAAGCCTTTCTCTCAGCTTCTGTCGCTATGTTTCCCCCCACTTCCATTAGGAGAAGAAGATTCTTCTTAGCTCTGCCGTTTACAGCAGTAGCTGGGCCAGCTCTAGCTAGGCTTTGACCCTTCTAATTTTTTTCTCCCTGCTTAACTTCATGGCATTTTTGTATTTCTCTTGAGTAGCCTGCCCCTCCTTCCAAAGGTTATAAATTCTCTTTTTATCCCTAAGTTCCAGCCGCAGCTCTCTATTCAGCCAGGCTGGCCTGCTTCCCCACCGGCTCTCCTTCCAGCACACAGGAACAGCCTGCTCCTGGGCCTCTAAGATTACCTTCTTGAAGAGAGACCAGCCTTCCTGGACTCCTTTGTCCTTCAGGACTGCCCCCCAAGGGACTCTGCCAACATGAACTTCTATGGATTACCCTCAAAGCTAGCTGATCACTTAACTTCAAAGTTAAATTGGGATGTTGCACATACGTGTCTTTCTAGGGAAAGTCAGAAAAGCTGTATTATCAATGTGTTCTCTTTATGTTTGTCTTAATTACTAGTTCTTGATCGTGAAGCTTTGCTTAGCACCATGTGGAGGTGAAAGCATTTAATTCAAAGCATCATAATAAATATAACAATTTACAGCAGTGCTTGTGGTAAATGTGATATGCACGCTGATGAACTGATAAAAACAGGAAGACAAATGTGATGGTTGTAGCAGAGTGAAAGTGAAGAGGGAGAAGAAATTTACTTAAAATGTTTTGGTGCAAATACTATATACTTTTAAAGATTCATGCATGACCCTGATTGTAACTCTCCTGTCTTCCAGCCATTCTCTTCTCTATGTTACGATCAGCCTGAGGCATGATTTCATTGACCTATGTTATCATATTCCTAATTGCTTATTGAGAAAACATATGTAGGTTTAAGAGCCTGATTATTTCACTCCTTATACTAAAAAGAGAAATCCCTCCACCTTAGGATCATTTCTCTGCTCAGTATTCTCTGTCTTTTGCCCTTTGACAGCACTGCTGTTGTGAGCAACATGGGTGGGGTGACAGATCACCTTCTCCAATTTACAAGCCTGAGCTGTAATTCACTGCAAACCTGTAATGACCTCTCAGATCCATGGTATCTCTTGACTGATATGCCTTGTGATTTCCTCATGGAAGTTTAATCATATGTAGCTGTGTTGTGTTGCAAAATACATACTGCATAGTTTTAATGGGGTTTGAAAATACCTGGCTGATGATTTCCTACTGGAAGAACATAATAATTGTCACAGTGATGTCACAGCAGTGAGCATTTTGCACTGTAATAGCCAGAGATCTTAGGAAGGATTCAGGAAGAGAAGCATTCACAGTTGTTTTAATTTTACTGGGGAACAACAGATTTTTTTTAGCTGATTAAATATACTTTTGACTGACTAACTTTAGTCTATAAATAAAACCTGAAAGATAAATTTCTGACTCTTTACTCATTAATTTATGCCTATTTAACATTTGCTTGTGTACTCACATGTAAGTAGTTACTGCATGTAAGTAGTATTGTGAAAGAAAAATGTCATAATGACTATCTCCTGTTTCTATTAAAAATACTCTACTCTGATTACCTCAGATAGAAATTATACTCAAGCAAGGGAAGAAAGGATGACTCCATCTGAAACTTCACCAAAATCCAAGTTTCTATTCATGGTTACAAGAGTCTCTGAAGTAGTTACGATATTTTAATTACTAGACTTCAGTCAGACTTATTTACATGAGTATATATATCTATAAATGTGGGCACAAACCAAGCATACATTTTTTCACGTGGCTTATGGCACATTTTCTCATTCTCAAAAAAGAGACTGCTATATGGCTGCATAGACACAAGGCCAAACTCCTCTGAATATAGGTGGGCAATCTGAATGCCAGGATAACTTTTTTAACTGCTACTGGTGCTTATGGGAAGGGGCTTGCAACTGCAGTGACCTTGATCCATCATCACATCCAAAAAATAGAAAAAAAGTAGTGTCATTTGGCATAAAATGTCTGTGAAAACTATTTTACTTTCAGTGAGCATGAAAATCTGTCCCTATAAAATCCATCAAAAGATTATGGGTAAACATGAACACTAGACCATTCTCATAGCAAGTTACAAAAGGTAAGATACTTCATCAATAATTACAAACCAAGTAAATTAGGATTGTATTCTCAACCATACTCTGTAATGACTTGCTTTTTCTATTAACCTTGTGATATCTTAAAGTTCACATCTCTCTCTTGGCATTCAGTATTCAGAGATGCATCTTTGATATTCTACCTGTTTGTGTTATCTCTACTAATCAGTGGAATGATTTTCAACTCTGTCATAATTCTCCATCTCAGGAACAGCAATTCAAATAATTATGTTGATATTTTTTCATTGCTTCTATGATAAGACTCAGTGCGCACTAATAAACATGGGGGGAGGTATATGTGTAAGTTACATGTTTTACACAATATCTGCTGCACAAATACATGCATTTATAATTTCCTAGCATTGCATTACGCATTTTGCCTACTTTAAAAGGATGATGAAATCTCCTGCACAACCTACTGAGATATTCTTCTGTCCTTAATCTACTTCTTGGGAGCAGAGACCACTGAGAAACAAACAGGTTAGGTCTGCCTACAGGTTTTTCTCATCTGAATTTTTCATAGTTAACATTAGCCGTTCTAAGACTTCTATTTTTTTGTGGTAAAACAGTGTATTCGGGCAGCTGAAACTAGATTCATTGCTTATGGATGTTTCTAAGATCAGCAAAGTATTACTGCAGCAGATTGTTGTGTTTTTTTTTCTATTGACCGAAAACAAATATGGATTTGAATGAATTGCGCACATTTTCAGAGTTAAAAGATGTCCCATAAAGTACCTACAGTGTTTAAATGAAAGGAAGAATACTGCGCATGTGATGTTTTTCAGCGTCTAGCAGTTGCCTAAGAAGATGAACTTTATTTCTGTGACAGTTCCTAAGTAAAGCAATTTTAGGTTCAGCCTCTAACAGACTGGTATTGATTTTTTCAGTATTCAGTTTTTGTATTGCAAAGTGTGAGTCAGAAATGAGATGGATGTGTACATTTTGCTGAAATACAAGAATTCAGCATCAGCAGAGACAGGAGGGCTTGCAATAGGAGAGCCAGTTGCCTGCATTTTAGGGTAATCTGGCCTCCATCACATATTGATACAGTGGTATTGCCTGGTATTGTGCAATTAACCCGATGAAGTAGTCGTGCTTGTACTGCAAACAGAGTCACGTATGCCCTACTGAAAGGAGGTACAAATATACAGGCTTAATAATGAAAATATAGTAGGCATTATTTGAGAATATGATTTTTTCTTCATTGTTAGTAAATCTGACCAAACTGGAAAAAAAGAATCTATGATTGTTCACACACGTATTTCTTTCATCAAGCTTTTAATTTGTAACCATCAGTTCACTTTTTCTCCATAATGCCATGAACATCCCCAAATTCAATAAACTGTGCAATGATCTATTGCTTGTGATCTCTCTTTTATCAAAATATCTCATTATCTTAAACTCACTAATATAAAGTCTGACACGGAATTATCATAGAATCATTGAAGATAGATTCCTAGGTTGGAAAAGACCCTTAAGATCATTGAGTCCAACAGTTAACCAATCACTGTCAAGTCCACTACTAAACCATGTCTCTAAGCACCACATCTACACATCTTTTAAACACCTCCAGGGATGGTGACTCAACCACTTCCCTTGGCAGCCTGTTCCAATGCCTGACAACCCTTTCCATGAAGAAATTTTTCCTAATATCCAATCTAAATCTCCGCTGGTGCAACTTGAGGCCATTTCCTTTCATCCTATCACTTGTTTCTTGGAAGAAGAGACTGACACCTACCTTCCTACAACCTCCTTTCAGGTAATCATCCATTATTTTAATGTACATCTTCATAAATAAGGTGAGGAAAATTAATGCAGTTGTGTATTTTTAGTATTCTCTTCTCATCAAACAATTAATGTTGTGGAAGAACTAAGTAATATTCTCTCTTTATTGCTAAATTTAACTTAAATCGTAATACATGCTAGATGAAATTTTGTTTGTATAACTTCACATTTTTCCATCACAACGGGAACACTCTCTAGAAGCAAAAAAAGTAAGTTAAATGAACATAGGGTCATTCATATTCTTTAAAGATGTGGTTTTTAAAGATTTAGTTTTATCATCTATGTTATGAGATAGTAATATTTTCTTTATTTTTTCAAGGTACAGGAGAAATACATGTTCAGCAAAATTTTCATAGGATTTGTGACTTTGCCAGGGATAGGATAAAATGCATCTTAAAAGACTGAAGAGATATACATTTTCTATCTAAATGATAAGATACAGTAAAAATTCAGTGTCTAGAATAAGAATTCAACAGTTCTTCAACATGGAAATCTTTGATGCTTCTTACAATCTATTTGTAACATTTGTTGTTTTACAAATACTTCTTATGTGCTACTTTGTACATACACACTTTTTTTTTTGTTGTTCTTAAATTCTTCTAATCAATTACTTAAGTGTTATTTTTGACAAGGTCCAACTCTTAAACTATATATATTGTCATTGGCATGCAGTCATTGCCTTAGCATGCAACATTGAGCAGCACATCAGCACTTCATCAAGCCTTCATTCCTCCCTGTATCTGTGAGAAAACTGGTTAAGAGCCCCTAATGTTGACTGAGTTTTTGTGCTGTTTTTGTCCTTGGGAAAGGAACCTCATCTCATTCCTACAGCCACCATGAACCCTACACTACCAAAGAAATGCATATTGTTTATGCCTTCTTTTGAAGATATAATGGGTGAAAAGGCTTTTCAGATCAGTCAAAATAAACTTAAACATAGTATGTCAAGGAAGTTTCTGTTGGGCACACAAGAATTTCTGTCAGAAGATTTAAGCAAAAACTTTGAGGTCTCTAAAACTTCACAAAACTGGGAATGTAGTTAGATATTAAACTTCCTTCATTTTCCATATTGCCTCTTTAGAATGAAGATTAACTCAGTCTGAATCAAAATTAATTTAAGTAAAATTGATGTGTATCTACCTATCTACACATATACAGAAAGTCTAAATGCATAGAAAATAGTCCTAATTGACATATTAACCAAAATTATATAGTCACTAAATATACTCATAGAATCATAGAATCATAGAATAGTTTGGGCTGTAAGGTACCTACAAAGGTCACCTAGTCCAAACCCTCTGCAATGAGGAGGGACATCTTCAACTAGATCATGTTGCTCTGAGCCCTGTCCTGGCCTTGAATGTTTCCAGGGATGGTGCATCTACCACCTCTCTGGGCAACCTGGACCTGTGTCTCACTACTCTCACTGTAAAAAAATTCTTCCTTATATCTAGTCTAAATCTATCCTCTTTCAGTTTAAAACCATTTTCCCTTGTCCTATCACAACAGGCCCTACTATAATAAAAAGTTTGGCCCTATCTTTCTTTTAGGCCCCTTTTAAATAGTGAAAGGCTGCAGCCTTCTCCCTGGACCCTTCTCTTCTCCAAGCTGAACAACCCCAACTGTCTCAGCCTTTCCTCATAGGAGAGGTGTTCTATCCCTCCAATCATTATTCCTTAATTAATTTACTACATTTATTGAAAAGTTAAGCAATTCACTAGTGGTGTGTAACATTACTAGTCAAAAGCAATTTCATATCAATATATTATTTTAATAATTTCTCAAGCTACACTGTTTTCCAAACTCCTGGACTGACTAAACACTCTAGTACTATGTGTCAGATGGTAGAGAAATTCTGATGCCACAAGACTAGTAGTTGCTATGGACACTTTCAGTAAATGTCTGAATTTCACACCAGGTAGAAGGTAAAGTCTACCTCTAGTAGCAAAGTGGACCATAAGGTAAAGCTTATTCTACAGTGTAAGACACCTAATATTTGCATTTTCATGGTGAAATGTTCCTGTACTCTTCCATTGTGCTGCTTTCTTCACATATAGTAAGATATTTGATGATCAGCAATCAGGCAGGTGACTTTAGAGTAGGGAATTAAAGAAATAATTTTGGGAATTGCTGTGCTCCTGAACTTCTGCTTCACTCTAAAGTTACAGCAATGTAAATAATAGAGCCAAATCCAGAGTTATAACTGGGACATTTTTGACATTTGATTGAATGAACAATTATCACAGAATCACGCAGAATCACAGAATGTTAGAGATTGGAAGGGACCTCAAAAGATCATCTAGTCCAATCCCCCTGCCGGAGCATATATTTTATTCCACCACAAACTTTGCTTCTTATTTGAGTGGACCTTTGAATGTTACTCTGTCAGTGTCCATCTCTGCATAGTGGTAAGCTTCAGGTAAAAGGTATCTTAGAACTTGACCTCAGTTGTTCCAGGAGACAAGTGTTTAAGTGCCATGCCAAAATACCACTAGAAATTAAATGGTGATGGTAAAATATTGAGTATTTCAACCTGTCATATTTTTTTGAAACACAAAAAGAATCACAAACCTGAACTGAGCCCAAAGTTTGTGTAAAATCCTCTTCTATGATATAATAGTTCAGGCTCCAGTTTTGCAGAAAAAGTGTCTAATGTAGTTAATGGGAGTTTAATTAAATAAAGATAAGATCA
Organism: Streptopelia decaocto; assembly: GCF_964273445.1. NCBI lineage: Eukaryota > Metazoa > Chordata > Aves > Columbiformes > Columbidae > Streptopelia > Streptopelia decaocto. The sequence goes on along the minus strand of NC_138655.1, from coordinate 134,102,420 downwards.
ATCCCCAGTATTTGCAAACATTCTTAAAGGTTGTGGTGTTTTTTTTTTAATCCAAAGAAAGGGCAATATGTATTTTATATGTCACAGAGGACTTAATTCATTGCAGGTTTTTAATGGCAAAAGATGCTTTCATGAAGAGAAAGTAAAATTAAAGTAATATATAGAAAATTCACTGAATTGAGACTTGGAGGATACACGTTCAGCTTCTGGTGCCCTGCAACTACTTAATGCAAATAAGTTTAAACATCACTTTTCTTCAATGAAGATAATATGTCCCTTTCTTTCTGCCTTTAAGATATATGCTGTGTAAAAATTTGTGGTGTCAGTCCTCTGGGGCAATATGATACCATTATTTGGATCCAGGTAGCTTCCATGTCATGACTGACACAGAAGATTTTCATTGAAGGAGGCTGTTCATTTAGCTGAACAAATGCCAAGTCAATGCTTTTATAGTACTAGAAGATACTGGTGCTGTAAGTACCTTGAGTGGGGAGTGAAACATATGAGAGAAAACATGAATAAGTGGAATTGCGGTAGGAAAAATGAAGAGAAGTTTAGTTAAAAAGATAAAAATATGCCTTTTACAGATTGGAAATATGTTGTGATGGTAAGAAATATTCCTCAGGAATCTAAACAGAGTTGTGCACCTTAATATGTATATAAGCCATATTAAAGAGTTTTCAATGTTTCGTCACCTGAAATTAAAAGCAATTTGACATTTCTTTCGTTACATTTATTAAAGAACTAGATAGTTCGTCTATAAAATAGCATAATTATAAAAAACTTGAAATGTCTTGAAAATGTCAAACTAGTCTGGTTTAGTTTGGAAAATGTAATTTTTAATGTGAAATGTCTGATGAAACCTGAATAAATTAATGAAATATTTTAGTATTATGGAGCTATGTTTTTCAGTAAAGCAGTGTTGTTTCATTTTTCTCCAGTCCTTCCTTCTGACTTCTATTGGTTAGCCCAGGACATGCTGCTAATGCTGCTTCAAAACCACTACCTTTTTAATGCCAAAAGATATCTTCAGGAGCAGAAAACATAGTTAAGACAACATATCGAGAAAACGCAGAACTGGGACTTGGAGGATACAGATTCCACTAGAGGGTCTTGCAACACCTTCCTGCAAGTAAGTGAGTTTAAGTATTGCTTTTCCTCAATTACTGCTCTCTGATAAAAGTATTTGATGTATTTCTTGCAGATATATGCTATATAATAGCGGGCATATCTACTGCTTTCCCATTCACGTTAGATATATGGTCAAATACTGAAGTGAAAACAATTCATGTATATATACTTCTCACTTACTTTGCAAAAAATTGCTGTAAGGAACCAAAGTTTTCTGTTATCATGCCACACTATGTCCCATTTTTGGTCTTTTCTCCCAAGTAACAAGTGATTGGACAAGAAGAAATGGCCTCAAGTTGCACTAGAGAAGGTTCAGATTGGATATTAGGAAAAATTTATTCACTGAAAGAGTTGTGAAACATTGGAACAGTGATTGAGTCACCATCCCTGGAGGTGTTTAAGAGATGTATAGATGAGCTTCTTAGGGACACGGTTTAGTGCTAAAACTGGGTTATGGTTGGACTTGATGATCTTGATGCTGTCTTCCAACCTAAATGGTTCTATGATTCTAAGGCAGTGTGTCCCTAACTTACTACCTTTAAAATTAAATACGATGTCACAAAATATACTTTATGACAATTTTCTCTTTCCACCTCTGGTCTTAAATTATAAACTTTGATAACAGAAAAAGGTGTGGAAATAATTTTCATAGATCTGTTCAGTTAAGTCAAGAGATTTTGCTTAATTAATCATTCCTGCTGATGACATTAATATTGAACTAACCAGCTTGAGGATCAGTCTTGATCTTCTTTGATTTACTAGTCAATTTGCGGGTGAAATCAACGGAGTTAAAACCTCATAAAGGTGTCACTCACAGTTTCTAAAATAATGATACACTCGGCTTAAAAAGACAGACTTTGGACTTTGATCAACTCTGCTTTTTCATTATCCAGTCAGGAGTTGTGTTTAGGCAAACGGTACTTTATTTTATGTTGCATTAGTATGATTTCTCTGCATGTGCTGTTAGCTATACATTCACATTACTTGGCATTGTATTAACTAGAGATTTATCTAAAGATTTTGTAGTATCTGTTCTCTGATAATGGAATTACAGAATGGAAATTAGGGTCAAGGTGATCAAATTGCTGAGCTGAAGAAGTTGGCCTCACTAGCTGATAAGGAACAGATGTGTCTCTAGATGATGTAAATCACATACAGGTGTGGGTAAAATTAAACTATCATTTAATTTAACGGGTCCTTGAAATTCATGGAAATATATGTCCCACCTTATACAACCCTCTTACTGCTTTATGTACTTTCACATCAGATGCTGTCCTTGGCAGATACATGTATGTGGGTGGTGGCTATGTAACATACACCCTATTTTCTGTTATAACTTGAGATGTTGAATTCTTTGGGATTTTGAATACATGGATGAAATATAACAGAACTCAGGAGGTGAACCTTCACTGCCCAAAGGGTTTGTATTTTTTGTATTTATGCTTAGAATTAGAGTGAAGTACCCAAAGATAGTGATGTATGAGGGAAAACTAAGAACTAGTCTATGAGCATAAGGAAATCGGGAAGATAGTGAATTTGAAGAAAAGATAAAATAATAAATAAAAATGCTTTTCTTGGAGAAGGAGAGAGTAATGACAAAGGAAGCTTACATTAATTTAATCAATTTCTTTTGATTGAAGTTTATGAGATTTGTGGCAAAGAGAAAAATACAATTTTTGGGAGAGAGGTTAGGTGAGAGAAAATATCTTCTACTAAAACTGTATAATCAGTGTAAGTGGGAGTAGTCAAGTTATTTAGCTGATGGCATAAGGGCAAACAAAGACAACAAATTTTGTGGGAGAAATCAGCCTGTTGTCACAATTTCTGTAGAACAACTTTGAAAATGAAGGCAAGAGGGAAGCAGGAATTGTACGTTAGAGGTTGGCCATTGACAGGGTAAATAGCATCTTAGGAGTGAAAGGAAGCCTTGAGAGTGTCTATTGGCATGACAATGGAGAGATGAGAGGTCTGAAGTCCAATCCTGTCTTCTGGTGGTCAACATGCCCTGCAAAACTGGGTGGAAGGACTGAGCAGTAGGGAGAGGATGCTCAGCAACACCTGAGGTAGAAAGAGCAGAGAGGACAAGTGATGGTTGATGAAGATTATGTAAATTAAGGGCCTTGTTACTAACAGCAAATTGCTAACCTCAGTATCTCCGGATACAGGGTTCTTCAGGCTTATGTTGAGGTTACAAGCTGGGCCATGTCTTGTTTCTCAGATCTCATGACCTAAAAACACCTTCTGCTTTTTAAGCCAGTGAACACTGTTGGCACTGCCAAAATAGCAGCTTTGTTCCTCTGGGAGGCAAGTGTCAAAAATGGCTATTTTGAGGCAAACAACTAAGAAGTCTTGATGTTTCAAGACTTAAACCAGAGAATCAACAGATTCTGGATCTGAACAGAGAACATGGTAGGGATGCAGGCAAGTATAACGTTACCTATACTCTGTCTACTATAGTCTTAACAAGGTGAAGAAAGGATTGTTGTATTATTCTAACAAGATGCTTAATTGTTTGCTGAGGCTTGAGCCTTGTCATTATCCCAAATAAAATGGTAACCAGACAACAGACCTCATTAGTGAAACCTGGATCTTTTCCACTCCCAGGCCACATCTTTGCTATTGTTTTGGGGTTTTTTTTGGTGCATTGTGCCAGATTGAGCCCTTTAAGATGAATTTTACATTAAAAGCAATATTTCAAGTCATTCGTTTATAATAAATGAACCTTGAAGGTGTAAGTATTGATTTTTTTTTTTAAGACTGGAGGTTTTGTAGCTGCAGGTAAAGTTATGATGTTCACATTTCTACTACAAACCTCATTTTGGAAGGACTTATACATCTGCTGCAATAGTATTCTCATTTGAGGAAAAAAGACTGGGATAGTAGATAGTGTTTGTATTCACTAGATTTCTGTATTTGAGCTAACTGAAAAGGCCTTTTTCTCTAAAGGCTCCTGCTTAATTAGATAATTACACAGTGAACTGTAATGGTTACTCTAATTTCATCAGAGGATTAATGTGCTGGGAATTGGAGCTATTCTTTGAACCCTGGAGGTGATTCCTGCAAACTAGAGTAGTGCAAATGGACAAGTCATCAGGGATATACTTGCAGTGCTGCTGCCTGTCTCGAGCAATATACCTGTTCCGTTTTTGCTGAAGTTTGGCATGATAGGCTGTCAGCTCAATACCTTAAAGTCCATGCTGGCCCTTTTTGGACACTGTGCGTAGCTGCATTTTCTTGATGACAGTAGAAAACCAAGAAATCTTCTTTCAGGAGAAGAGGCATAAGGAGGTGGATAATACTTAATCCACTCCCTGGGTGCAAACAACAGTTCTTGTTGTCTGAAGGTGTGTGCTCTCCCTGTGCTCCAGAGTCCTGAGCACAGGGAGCTGTATGCAAGTCTGACCTCCTTTCCCTCCTGCTCTGAGAGAATATTGTTTGACTAGACCAGTGAATTATATAGTAGTCACCAATGCACTAAGGATGAATAATTCAAGACGGATTGAATTTTAAACTACTGAGAGTATCTTTGGAAGATAGCTGTGCAGAGGTGGGGTGCAAGTCAAACCCATGGCACCAAGGTACCAAAGCTGAGGCAAAGGGAATACCACACATTTAATTGATTTTTCTGTGCTGGGTGTCGTGTATGTCTTTAACTAGAAAATGGGTAAGAGCAGTCAAAAGAACTCACGTACAGGCAATATGGAAAAAAGGCACATACGGCATACAGAGCAACCCATGCCTCAGCTCAAGGAGGCAAAATAGCTCCTGTCTTGTGAAAGATGCCCAATGCATTCTATTAGTGTTACTTCTTTCAACAGTTTTCAGAAACTGTTCAGTGTTTTGGCATTAAAGAGGGAGGCAAATATTCTCTTCTTGGCACTGTTGATTTGCCCTTGTTACATAAAACATTTTTAGTGTTTTCCTCCAAATGGAGGCCAAAAACTCATTTTTTTCCGAAGAATCCAAAGTTTGGACAGTAGTTACTTCTGACTGTCAGTAAAAGGAATAAAAGACAGGTGGGTTTTTTGTTTGTTTGTTGGTTGGTTGGTTTTGGGTTTTTTATTATTATAATTAAAAGTATTGTTACCTTCTCATATTGTTGTTTATTTAAGTAGTATCAGTTTACTCCAGTTACTTATCTAAAAAAGCACGATGAAATATGTTAATATAGCAAAACCAGAAAGCATCACTATTAGTGTATTAGTGAGTTTAACCTCCTGTACTGTGTGCAGGAGACAAAATGTGTTCCTTTCACGATTTATCACTAGTAACCATCAGAATAAAATAAATTAAAAAATAAATCCAGGTGACCCCAAAAGAACACAGAAGATTCAATGTCTTTTGCACAAGCTTTTGCACAATTTTTCAAACAACTTGAAGGCTAGGAGACTTGTAAGCACCATTTCTAGTTAATATCTTTCATTTTATCTTAATTATTGGCTTTTAATTTTGATTGCCTCACCTCTTCTTCAAAAAGAGAAAATGTGAACAAAACTCCCTACAGTGACACAGAAGACCATAAAGATAAAGATTTTTTTTTTTATAACCCATTGTAATTCTGAAACATTTCAGTAATTTAAAATGGCTAAGTCAGCCTAGACACTTTTCCTTCTACAAATCTTGAACTTCAGATCTCTCTGCCTTAGAAGCGATAATTCTATTTGCTGTAATAAGTTTTATGGCCAGATTTTTAAAGGATGTAATAGCCACATTTATAAGAGGATAAATATGTTAGTGTCAAATCAGTAACTGCAGTTTTCTGTGCAGCTGCTTAAAATAAAGATATTCATCTAGGTATTGTGAAAAGGAGGTGCATATTTTTGCAAAATACCTAATACATCTTGATTTCAATAATGACCTTAAATCAGGTCATATATTCCTATGTGTATGTATTTTTAGCACACAATTATAAAATTAATTTTAATATTAGTTGTTATATAGGTTATTTTTATGTATTCCAATACTTTGGAATACCGACCTTTCAAATCTTTAGATTTTAAAGAGGCAGTAGACATAAGGGCTGTATTATTTAGGCACTGCAGCCTTTGAGGCATCCATAGTACAATGGTGTTGTATTCTTTGAGATCAAAAGGCCAGCACGTCTGGAGTAAGCACATCCCTCGTGGATTAATTATAATGAAATTACTCATTGGGAACACTATGCCAGAGCTTTGACACTATCCAAGCTGCAGTAAAAATTTCATGTGAGCTTTCTTTACACTGAAAGAAATGCTGCAGTGACAAAAGATGTTTTATTTATAGCAACCCTGTCTGTACAGGAGAGGGAAGAGCTACTGCTCACATTTTGATAGTCAATATTTTCACTGTAGTTTGTAGTTATCCTGCAGCTACATTACAGCTGTGATGCCTAAAATCGATGTACATCATAGGAAGAATAAAAATGCATTTAGCTATTATCTTCATAGCCCCCAACTTTGAAAAATCTCTTGAAATCTGGAAGTTCCCCTTTTAAAGATTATTACAGGCATTTTTAGTTTCAGAAGTGAAAGGGGCAACAATATTTGAAAAGGAAAATATCTGAGCTTTCTAAAACATAATCCAGAGAACAATGGCATCCTTGAACCTTCTCAAGTTATCTCAAATCTGATGAAGTTGTTGGGAATCCCATCAGACCCAAGTGTACATATAAGCAAGACAGGTAGATCTGTGGGTTAGCACAGAGAATCCTCATATTTGTGGCTGGAGTCTGTGCTCCTATTTTCCAAAGTAGTAGAAGTCCAACTTAGCCTGTTTTATGTGAAGTTGTTTATGCAACTCAGCAAAAGTTGCAGAGAAAAATGCAGAACTTGTTCAAAGTGCCTATTAGTACTGTCCATGCATTGGGCTGAATGTTTCAAGCAATTAAGGGAGCAAAGAACTTGAACTGGATAGACCAAAATTAGTGTGCTGGAAATAAGAGTTAAAGCAGTACCAGAACAAACTTCTTCATTTTTCTGTCTTCTGAGTTATCTTCTTCCATCCTGACCTGATTTATCATCTGAAATGAATTAATGTGCAGTCTCTTGGACCAGACAACTCTGTGGGCTCTTATCCCACTCAGCTAAGGATGACTACCACCAAGCTGGAATGAGGGAGCAGGTGACAAGCACATGTCACCAAAGAAGAAAAGATTTGAAGAACAGCTGATGTGTGAGAGCTATGACATCCTTGGCATGATGTTGTCTTTGTTCTTCCACTTTTTTTTTTTTTTTTCAATGAGAGTAGGGTGTGTTGTCTACCTCTTTTACCTGCCTTAGGTAGAGTCTAGGTTAACTAATCAAGAGAGCATTTTGTGATTGAGAGTGCTGCAGAGCAACAGTCAAAGCAGCCTCAACATTAGCGCAGATTTGCTAACTCAGGCAACACGGCTGTGCTGTGCTAGCCCTCCAGCAGTGAGATCACACCAGAGGCTATACCAGGCTACCCACACCAAAAAGAGAACCTTTATCTTTGAGTCCTCTTCTACTCAGCATAATTTTTGTCATATTTTCCTCAAAGGAGATAAAATTACTTTACAACAGTCATGCTGGTTAATCCCCGACTCTCTAGAAAGGTTAGTATTAACTGTTTAAATCTCACATGGGACTTCTTCCTTAGAAGAACTCCACACAGCTTGAGGTCAAGATTAACAAAAATTTTTAAAAAAGTACTTAACAGGATGTTGCTTTTTAAAAGGTCTCTGTAGACAGAGCTTTTAGGCTTTGTTTGATATTAATACAAAAGCATTTTCTCTCTGGATTATTTGGACCCATTTATTCTATCCAGGCTAACACACAACCACCTGAGGTAGATCAGATTTCAGGGCCAAGGATCCAGTAGGGACAGTGAAACCTTTTGTTAACATGAATCGTTCTGTTATGTTGGTGAAATACATTCAGTTCCCAAATACCTTCTATAGTTTTTGCCCTTCAGTTGTTTTCAATGCACTCCATATAAGCTCAAATGCCTTTTCTAAGAGCTAGGAGCAAGCGACGATTGGAGTGAGACCGTACTAAAGACTGTTTCTACTAAAAGGTATTTCTACTGATGAATTTAAAGGGTATCATAAAGCACATTTTTACAGATGGAAAGATTGGGGTGAAAAAATTTGAGGTGACAGCACAATATAGTAAAGGTGACTCTTCTGCTTAGTGAAAGAGATGGGAATTAAAGGAAGATCCATGGACTTCACAAGAAAATCCGTTTCTGTGCTATATTCACTTATGCAATACCAGTACTTGTCCTAATATTATAATCAGTGCTGAAGCTTCAGAACTGCGTTGCAGCATCTCTCTAATAATAATCTGGTTCGTTGTGCAGGAACCTCTGACAATCTCTGTAATTTCATTGACAAGAATTTAGAGGCTGATGGAGAGAGAGGTTGTACCAGCGATGTTCAGATTTCTTACACTGTTCATTTAAAAAATAAGTATGAACTACAATTATAGAAATCTGGAGGTTCCAGCAGAGTGGTAGACAGGCTGTTAGATTACATGCTTTTTACAGTTGAAAATGAAAAGTGAATTTCACTTTCAGCAGATCTGAATCAATGTTTATCTTAAATGATAATGTGACACTTTAGGTAAACTAAATAAGCAGTCCTAGGATTATGGATGAGTTTCCAGAACTCCAAGCAAATGCAGGCAGCGAATTTGAGACAAAGTATAATTCTGATTATAAAGAATTTCAGAAGAGCTGAGTTCCTGTAATTCCAGTTTCCATACAAGGAAACTCTAAATTCTTTCTCACTTCAATTATATCTATCCCACCGATCCTACCTACACTTTTATAAGTTTCAATCCCTAAATCACTTCTCTCCCACCAGCCACTAGTCAGTTAACCATAAGCAATGCAGTGTTTTCCTTCAGTTTCCTTACACTGCTGAGCATGAACTTTGCTATATAAGGTATGTTGTCTGTAAACCTAAGCAGACTCCAGTTTTGACAGAAATCTTAGCAGATTAGCTATGAGTTATGTAGGAAGAAAAATTCATATAATCATGGAGGATTAGTTGAGATAAGCAAAGAGGTCTGACTTATTTTGAAATCCATATGAACACACTCAATTGTGACTGTACCTCCATGAAATTTTCATCATCTTCCCCTTGGAAGTATCTACATCTTTGTCCAAGATTTCTGTGTGGCTTCTGAGGCAATAGTGATGCTGCAGTGAATTATTTACTGTTGTTTTACTTCAAAGGAAAGCAATGAAATAATCCCAGACTCTGCGATCTTCTAAGGTACTGTCAAAAATTACTCTAGTTTCTTTGAAAAATTGATCTATTGGAAACAGCACTCTGTAGTGGAAGTTAAGCTTAGTATATGATCCCCATGATGTGTTTTTTTGCCAACAAAAGTCCCTGGCTGGCTTGCTAAATGCCAAAAATGACATTTGTTTTCTGGGTAATGAACTGAAACAAAACAAAACAAACAAAAAACACAAACAAACAAACAAAAACATACTTGTTCTCCATAACATGCTTAGGAACCAGATTAAATTATTCTACAGCAACTGTATGATGGCTGACAATTTTGAGATACAACTCAGTAGTTTAGAGTAATAGTTATTTGCACACAGTATTACTGAGAGCAAACACATCCAGTTGTTTTATTTAAAGTGATCCTAAATTTTTTTTAAAGCCAAAAGACAGCTTACTTTTCCCACTCCTATACACTCCTCCCATGCAACAAGACACATCAGTCTGGGACTTGCTGTTTGGGAACAATGGACTTAGACTTTATTTCTACATGATTTTGGTAAGCGAATTCTGAGAGTTAGGCAAACGGATTTTAAACTGTTCCCTCATGGAGAACAGTACAGAAACATCTCAGAAAGCACTTATGCTGTCACATTCATGGAGGAGTGCTACAGTGTGTGGAAAAGGGACTAGTTAAAGTCCAGAAGTCATGGACGCATTACCACAGAAGTTTGCCTAAGCCTTGTCTGCTCCACTCCTATCTTAAAAGAGGCTTGAAGTTCTTTACAGCCTGATCTATTATATGGAATTTCAGACAAGACATATGTAAGTACATTTCTTAGCTCAAAATTAATTCATGCCAATGAAGAATAAGTACAAGATGTTCCTATTCCAATTGGCTGTGCCAGGACTGATTTAATCCATGTCAGTATTGTTGATAAAATTTAATATTGTGATAGTTTTGAGGAAAAAGACAAGGCAAAACATAGGCCTGTGAGAGCTAGTGGGAGCTCTGGATTTAGAGTGGGTTCAGGGCTTCAAGAAGCAGAATGGCTAATAACTTTTCTCTCTCCCTCAATTACTAGAATAATTTCTGTTCAGGATTCGGTATCACCTTCTACTTCCCATATAGCTGTCTCCTTTTTCACACAGCTATCTTCCCTCTCACCCCTTTCAATTAATGTGCAAGAACACCTCCCCAGTTCTGTTTCATTTGCTTCCTAATTTGCTGTAAGGGGGTGAGGGATAAATTCTGTCTATCATTTTACTTCTAGGAGAGAGGGGAAAAATAAACCACAGAAGAGAGGACACTCCCTTGCTAGCAGGATAAGTAGAAATCTGGTCAGGTGGTAAGCTGGAGGATAGTTAAAGTCAGGTTTCCTACAGATAAAAAAATCTGCTATGCTCTCCCGTCCTCTGCTCTGTGCTGCTGAATTGACATTTGGGTGCAAATAACCAGAGTTTAGGAAGTGACTGATGAGTGAAACTCCTAATGTGATGAATGTTGCTGCTTTAAGTGAAAATCATACCTCAGGACAGCTTGATTCAGCTGCTACTGCTTTTGACTAACTGTCTCTGGGATGAAAGTGGATGAGCACTAGTGGCTGGCTTAGGGTGGGTGCAAATGTTTGGTTTACTGCTATTGCTGTTCTTGCACATTAAGTGAAATAAATACAGTGGCAAATAGCATATTTTTCCTAGACTAATTACATGCCTACTAGTGGCTGTATTGTACAGATGATGCTATCAAGGTATCACCTTCATAAGCAGAACTATGGCAATAGTACAAATAGTGTAGGTAGAACAAACATCTTTGCAAAGGATCTACGTGTAAGGAAATAACCTATTTAATCCTGCTCAGAAGCTCATCTAGTATACTGAAATCCCAGTCTCTAACCGGTGTATTTAGCTGTCATGTTCAAACATGGAGGTTTTATCTCTAGTCAGGGCTTAGCAAGGGGAGTTGAATTGCAGTAGAGCCATACTGACACCAGGAGGTTATCAGTATTACTAGTCAAAGGCATACAAACGTGGAAGTATTAAAATGTCTCACAAAAACTTCTTAAAAGTGCAGTCAGTAAACAAAGTGGGACTAAAAAAGACCTGAAATGTCCTCTTTCGTTGCAGGGGTTTTATCTGATGTTTTCTATTCTGGATAGTTATCCTTCTCTCTTTCTCGGGGATTTCACTGGAGGCTTTTCAGCTAACCCTGCATACCATGTAACTGTGAGAATGAGGACTACACCTTCTCTTTAATAGTCATTATAAAGTGAGAGATATTAGTAGAAAAATCTCTGTAAGAATAAGTCTGTGCATCCATTCATACAAAGGTGTATGTCTGAAATTGTAAGTAATAAAGTATTATTGAGTGGTGGTTCGTCTCACTTCCAAGGTGCTTTTTCTCCCCTGTTAATTAAGATGCATTGTAATGGGCTAGCTGGTAAGGCATCTGTCAAGTCATTGTTTCTGTTTTTCCCTGTTGCAAAAGCAGAGGAGAAATAATTGTGAAACTGCAGTTCTGTACCCCTACAAGCCCCATTTCTGTAACGAAGATGCTATAGCAAGTGCCTCTGGTGGTACATGCTACCCAGAGTCAACTACCTAGAAAACACCAGCCGTTTGGAGAGGCAATTGGTCAACTATTCAGAGTCCTTGAAGACAGAAGCAGCAACTGCCAATCAGGAAAACAAAATTAGAACATGAAATGCATATATTTATGAGATGGACAGAAACCCTTTCCTTAGGGAAAGGCAGCTTTTTACCTGAGAGAGCTCTCTGCTGTATAGAAACAAAAATTTGAATGTAGGAGTTTATTCTTTGTATTTGAACACAACTAAAACCTCAGAAAATCATTTTGGATTTCTTTATTTAGAATCATAAGTGTGACACTATGATACCTTTGTTAATTTCATGCCCATCTAACTCTGTCCTGATCAGTGATAATCTGAGCAGTAATTCTTAGTTCTTAAGCATTAGGGCAGATGGAAATACAAACCTGTTTCTGGTCATGATGCTGTATCTCAACTAAATAGACTTTGCAGGGTAAATCAAAGAACATAGATGAGTTTTGCAACTGTTCATTTTGGGTAGATGCTACTGGACTTAGTGATAAGCCTAAATATTGTTGTGATGCACCAAATTCAACTCTAAGTTGATTAATGTGTTGTACAGGACTTAGAGCATTTTCTCAATGATTACTTGATTGTGTCTTGGAATACTAGATTTAAAAATACCGTACCTTTACTAGTGTTGCCCACTTCAAAGCATTGCTTGCTATTATGATCCTAATTTTTTTTATGGGTAAATTGAAACACGTATCGGGTTGAATTCAGAAGCCTTGAAGGACCAGTACTTCAGCTAAACTTCATTAAATCCAAGCTCTGCTGCAAACCAGGAGCAAAGCCATTGTGAGTCACTTGATGAAACAACATCAAGAAAAAATTGATGATGAAATCTTCTGAATTCTGATATCACAGTCCTCATTATTAAAAAGTTTGCCTCCCATGCTGCTATTATATTTAAAGAAGCTAGGTAGTATAATTTTCAGAGTTTATTCCCAAGTTGTGGCCATGTGGCTGGCATTTATTTATTTGTGCTAAAGCAAATGTATAGTAGGAGGAAAAAAAAAACAAAAACCAAAAAACAAGAAGGGCTCAGTCAGAGTTATTTGTATCAGGCAGGGGGAGTGCTTTGTCACTTGGAGATAAATTAGGAAAGACATCTGAATGTAAAGTAGCTTTGTTGGTCATTGCACAGCATAAATATGAGTTCTTAGTATCTGTCCAAGACAGAAGGGGTGGACAGTATATGTGCTATGCTTTTATTGCAATGGTGGTATGTTTTTGAAGGGAATACTTGCACTGAAGTGCAGACTCTCTGCAGTTATATAGCCCTAATTCCAGCATTGTATTATGTCAGAGCATTTGTGCTTCATAACATCTTTTTTCCTGAGATTTAACTGCCAACGCTAACCTGAAACCTTCCACTGTGCTGCCACTGGGTGGTGAAGCTCACCCACAGTTGGCAAAATCAATGCACTTTCCTGCACAGGGAGTGGGTTCACCCTCTGAAGGGTGGGTGGCACTCGTTGGCCCCATCAGGAAGGGAACTCGGGGCTTGCTCTTCCCCAAAAGAGTAAGTTCAGTCTGCATGGAATGTCAATGTGAACCTGCTGCTTGACTGGCTGTAATCTGTATAAAATGAAATTTTGGCTTCCAGTTTTGTCTTCTGCACTTTTTTTCAGAGTATCTGAGAGACCCGAAACTCCTTGCATGAAATTGATAATGATTTAGATTCTAGTAGAAAAGCAAAAAAGACTTTGAAGTAAGGCTATTTCTCTCTTTCACTGTACTCTCTCTTGCATTTAAAATCTGTATTGTAAGATTTTGAGGTCCCTTCAAATCCTTAACATTCTGTGTGATTCCTGTCACTACTTCTCTCATTAAAATAATCCAAACAAACAAACAGAAAAGCTGTATAATTCTACACACAAAACTAAATGCTAGCTGTTTGGTTTTGGTTTTTTGTCTGAAATTTTAATTTTGCCTGAAATTTTAATTTTTAGAAACAACCAAACATTTAATTATTTCCCCATTCCAACCCCCAAATTACCCCCTCTCCCCTACTCCTGTATTTTTCAAAAAGTGATATTCAAAAATGTGGGGAAAAGAGAATAATATTGAATTTTATGTGTTTTGGGAGAGTGAAATGCAGAAAAGGAGAACTTAGGTGGAAAAGGTTAATTGTCAGTGTTGTATAAAAAAAATTCCATCCTTTAGTAGTGTTAGATTCAGGGTCTTTTCCAACCTTTCTATGATTCTACGAAAATCCTGCTGTTCTCTAGTCATCACCTTTCCATTTCAAGTTTCCCAAGTACTTGACAAAAAAGCTATTTATTTTCATTTTTAATCATAACCAGAAGGAGTACCCAAACTACATTTTTTAATAGAACAAGCTTTGGGAAAACACAGCAGGAAAGAAAGTGAAACTTTAGGTTTAGTTTAGTTTAGAAGAGCTACAGTATTATGAATGTTTGCTAATTTGCATTATTGGCTGAGCAGTGGCACAAAATAGAAAAAGCAGATATTTTTACTACCTAGAAAATTCACCTTGTAAAGTATGATAAGCTTGCAAGGAAAGCAACAGTATTTTGAGAATAAATTGCATTTAAATATTTCCTTCTAGGTTATAGTTCATTGTACTTATTCACTACACTCAAAGGACAAAAACCTAATTGTAAACTTTAATTTTCTCTCCTTTATTTTGTGATACTTATTTCAAACCATTATATATATATTTTATATGTATACATATATATATAAAGTGCCTTTTCAAATGAAAAAGCTAAAACTTGTTTTCAAAACAAAACCCTAGTCCTGCCAGAGAACAATAGAGCGCCATCTAATGTGCAAAGACCTATGAGAACTGGGGGCAGGAAATATGTACTGTCTTTTTGTTTATTTGTTCGGTCTGTATTTTATAAATCTGAATAGAGAAATCAAAAGAAAAAACCTAGATGGATTTTTAAATTTTTAATTGGCCCAACTATATATCATCAATAAACAAGGATTTGCATATAAACATACAGTAACTTTCAAATTCATCAAAAATATATTCTCTGCATATATATAAAAACAATTGAAAATAATTCACAAAAATCGGAGAAAGAGGCAAGACCAAATTTAAAACATGTAAATTATCTGGAGAGAGAGGGAAAGCATGAATTGGGAGAAGCAAGAGTGAATGATCTATAAGAATAAAAGGATGAACTATGGTAAATCTCATACACATGAACTCATGCTACTGGTGGTTGTTGTTTTGTTGTGTGGGGTTTTTTTCTCTTTTTCATTTTTATAGTTGTTTTCTATTGAAACCACAGAGACAGAAAGAAGTTCCACTGCTGCTGCTGTTAGCTTAAAGAAAAAATGCAGCAAAGCTTTTCTGGTTCTGCCACTGTAGGAGACAGGATGGCTGTCAAACTTCATTATCTAGGAAGCTGCCTAGCCTTGTCTGAAATTCAGCCAAAGCAATTTTTATTTTTAAGATAAGGTGTGGGTAAAAATCAGGCAAAATACCACAGCCTTTCAGTGTGTCAGGCATCTCCTCTGAAAAACAACCTTCCCAGCTACAACTGCTTCCCAAATTTATCTGGTCATATCTAAGTCACACAGTCTTAATCGTGTGTGACCCTTGTGTGCTATGGTGAAAAGGCATTCATGTACCTAAGAGGTGACAAGTTATTTGTATTAAGAGTCTGTACATTTTGTAAGTATGAAGCAATTCTTCTCAAGTACTTAATCCTGTTGCATATCACTCAGGGAAACTTTAAAATGTTGACAGCAGAATGAAAATGCAATGCTTGACTTGCAATTCTGTGCTGAAAGCAGATGAACAAAAAACCCCTCAAAACCAGAGTTTTGACCCATGTTGATAAATAATTCTAAAAAGCAGAAAATGTAGAGAATGTTTTTAGGTTTCAGTTGACTGAGCTATATAGGCAGGATTTACATCTCCAGCATTTCTGTAACATTATACTGGGGATCATATCCTTGCTCTCATGAACACTTGCAGCCACTGGGTGGAGAACTTGCCTAACAAACCATCTCATTACAATAGTGAAAATCAATCCAACTGTACTTTGCTGGCTGGGCAAATTTGACTAATACAGGTCATATATTAGGCTTTTCTTTTTCAGTGGTCAAAGTGGTTCAATTTCCAGCTAGGATATAATTTGCACAATAACTTGAAGTTGAAATTAATACTAAGAAACTAGCTGCACAGGGCTTAAGAAAAATTCATTAGGCTGTCTGCATTAGAGGAAGAAGCTGACCAATGGAGTTGAAGCACATTTGTTATACTGTAAGAAGAAAGTTTCAGACAAATATCACAGGAACCAGTTTGACACTCCGATAAGGTAACTTTAGGTTTAATCTTAACTGCATATAAGAATATTATTTAATGATTTATTTGTAGTACTCTCTTGTCTAAAGGACTCAAATGAGATCAGAGCCCCACTGTGCTAAACACTGTGCACTTGCATCCAGCAGAAGACTGTACCTTCCCAGTGCAGCTTATTTTTGAAGTAGATAGAAGTGAGAATTGTCTGGAAAACCGAAGAACAAAGCAAAGGTCCAAAATCACAGAGATCATCTTTGACAGAGTCCAGGTTTCTGATTTTTGCTCTTCTTGTTATATCATGGCCTCCACAATACTGCAACTTAAATGTGTAATTTCATTGAACACTATTTCAAAAGAGAGCAGGCACATTAAAATTTGAAGTCACATTAAATAAAGATTTTGAATGGTGACAAAATAAGTAGGTAAAGATAGCCAAAGAAGTTAGGCTTCCCAAAAATAGTTCAGGAGGGGAAATAAATGATATTATCTTTTTTTTTTTTTTTTTTTTTTTTTTTTCTGGAGAGAGGCATGTTTAGCTAAAGCAGAAAGAAGCAAATTTCCAGTTCTCATCCTTTCAGTAGCAAGGGGAATATACAATGGCATGGAGAGCAAAATTCGTTACTGCCAGTGAGCTATAAAACAGGAGTCAACTCAGGAAAAAGAAGATGGTTTTCTTTCATAGAATCAAACTGCCTTTCCCATGTGATTTCTGCAAAAAGGTTAAAATTCAAGGGAAACATTTTAATCAACTTATTGAGTGGAGTGCTACAATATCTGATAGAATACAGAGACTTTGTCAAACAGAGCAGATCCCTGGGTTTTAGTGGACCCTGCTAAGAATTAGGTAACTTGAAAATTATTGCTCTTATTTTTTTAAATAGGGGTGACACAGTAGCTCTCTGGATGTTATAATGGTTTCCTTTATACCATCAGAATATTTCTGTCACAGAAGTCTTTATAACAAAAAATGTGTCATATCATTGATCAGACTCAGTAATTAATACAGGATATTCTTATTCATATACATGCTTTTGATTTAGAAAGATGGAAAATATTCTGGCTTAGATTGCATCAGCTTTACTTCTGTTAAACAGTAACTTCTGCTGCAATCATCTCAGTGGTCAACAAGAGCAAAGCACTATTGGAAAAATTATGCACCTGGCAATATTAGTAGAATAAAACTTTGAATAGAGTTTGAAGAGCTGCAAATTCTGTCATTCAATATGGATAACAAGCACTGGCTTTTTGTGGGTGCCTACCCTATATGTTTTGGCTTCATTATATATGTGTATGCTTTGAAAACAGCGTTACCTAATTAACCATGTATTTGCCAGTCACCTAGCTGCCTAAAGATCCCATTGGTAATGATTACTCAGGCAACAAATTTGTGTAAGTATCAAATTGGCTGAATATTCAAACCATTTTTGTGTCTGAACAAGCCAACAAAAAAATCATAATTGGTTCAGATCAAATAAAAGTGTCTCTGTTCTTCCTCATTCAAATCAGAAACTAAATTATTTCAGGTTGCGCTAACCATGATATTTGTATTAGGATATCCAAAGAGAAAAACATAATTACAGATATGCTGTATTGCTGGTGGAAAGAATGTTGCCCTTTTACCTAACAGTCCAGGGAGATTCAGATAATTTCCCAGAAGCTGAACATCCATATTCCTGTCCTTCTGAGAGAAGGAGATATACTGCGTGTCATGCACTTATTGTAAACATCATATGAGAGGTGTGGAAGTTCCCTTATCAATATGTAAATATTCATTGACCTCAGAGAAAAAGGTATATTTTTAGTGCCCACTGGACAAGATACCCATCTGAGCATTAGGAAAGCTGTGCTCCTTTCCCTGGCCTGTGAAGTGGAACAATTCAGGAAAACTCCTGATACGGCATTTAGAGCTTTATCCTGCAACAGGTGGGTTTAAATTTGGAATTTCCCCGAGAAACTGGGGTTTGCTGAAAACAGTCAATAGATGAGGGCTGCCTGGGAGAAGCAAGAAGGTTATAAGTTTCTTCCCCATGACATCCTGATATATCCCTGAGGAGTTTAAGGTATGAAGTTACACAGAGGTCCCATCTGCTAAAAGACAGAAATAACAGTCATAAACTTTCATTATAGAACAATAAAAGAGAATAGGTCTGGATTCAGCTGTAGTTGTATGACCAAGACCTGTGAGTTGCAGTATTCTACCACATCCTTTTAACAATCTCACTAACAGAACAAAAGTTGGTTTTCCCAGGTTTTCCTTTCTGGACTTAAGCTAGCATGGCCTGCCTGTCAGGCACAACTGAGTTTTAGTTCAGCTTCTTCATTTTTCTCCAGTTTGGAGGGAGGACACTAGAGCTTAAGAGGTCACCTGGATGTGTCAGTGTGTTCCACATACTGTGAGTGGTAAAATACGTGCAAAGAAGAGCATAGACGTTATTCCAAGAATTTAAACTCTACATTTAGGTAGCTATTTTCTGGATGTACAGGGACCTTTGTTTTAAGTTCCCTGACATAAAATACTAAGGAGTAAAGGAGGAAAAGCTTTTACTTTTAACCATCAGAAAGGAATTTTGGAGGAATTTATTCTGTTGTCTGTGAGAAAGAATGTCAAGCTTGGTGTTCAAAGCTGGACAGTAAGAAGGCTTCCAGTATTTCTAAGTGCTCACACCTGACTTAGGTGCTGAACCAAAGTTAATGGGAATAGGCCTATGGCGCCTTTGAAATCTATATATTTGTTTTTACCTCCACCAAGGACAGAGATTCTCTCTAGCTTGTACATTGGGCTGTGCAGAAGAAAGAAATGTAATCAACTTCTGGCTTTCTGTGCATATTCAAACACACTCCTCCTTTCCCTCCCTGATGTATAGTTGTCACAGTGTAAACATTCTGCTAAATATTTCCTCCACCTGCTTCAAAGAATTAAAGAATCATCTCTTAACAGGAAAAATAAATGTACCAAATGTCACAATGCCTCAGGGGGATCGAAAATGATAAAACAAATGTTGTAACATTCTATTTTTGATCCAAAGGTAAACAAATGAAATGATGTGTGTACGTGTGTATACACATAGATTCACTCTATCAGTCATGTAATCCATCACTGCGGCTATTGGTTAAGGGGGAAATTACAGTTCCAACATATTTTCCAAACATTTAAACCTTTTTCATAAAATTATTTGGGGCTGAATAATGTCTCCTGCTCATTCTCATGCCAGGTCTCGGAAGTGAATTTTCTTGGAAGGTTTCATAAAAAAATATGTTCGGGGGTTTTATTTTCACATAATAACTTTGAAATACATTAGCTGACATTTTCCAGATGCACTTTTGTGCTAAGCAGCTCAAAAGAAGCCCTTATTCAGGAGATGGACTGCATGGCAAAAAATGAAGAAACGTTTTTACTTTTAACCCTTCTGATTGCTATATGGAAAGAATAATCATTTGGTTCTGATAGAAACACTTCAATTTTATAAGACATAAATCTGCTAGTTTTTCTTGTCTCCTTCTGATAGAGATAAGCTCTGCAAGGAAGTGTAGATTAGTATTTTTAGTGAAGTTAAATACATTTTTTTTCTCTGCAGGACATTAGGTCTAGATTTTCTCTTTAACTGGTGCAATCCATAGGAGGTGGTTCAAAGAGGAAAAAGGAAATAAGTGCCTCACTGTTTCCCCTTCAGAGCTTCCTGGAAGTGATCTTTTGAATTAGAGATGAAACAGGAGGCTTGCACACAGCTCAGGCTCCCAATCAGGTGTGTGGATGTCTAAGGAATTCAGTTTGATATTCAGAGATTTAGTAATCTCCTGGAGGACAAAAAATGAGGGCTAGTTATTAGGAGTTCCCAGAACCATGTGCATAAAAGATGTTTATTACTACACTTTGTCATAGTCAACCTTCTCATTTATTACATGTGTGTGTTGCTTTGTAATATTACACAGTTAACTCTTTAGAGAGGAGTCTGTCTATGTTCTCACTGCTTTGTCAGTGCCTACTTTAGTATACAGGCTTTGCACTATTAGCTATTACTGAGATGGAAAGAAATAACCCATAACAAACTCTATGTGGACATCTTAAGATAACTACAGCATGAAAGAACTGCCCAATCAATTCACTTGGAGGCTTCGGTTCAGCTCCAGTTCCACTGTGATTTTGTCAGGCAGCAGGAGTTAATTCAAGCACTTGAAGCATCTCGTGCCCTTCCTTCTCCTAAGGGCATATTGCCCTGCACCATCTTCCGTACTGCTGCATCCACACTGCAGCTGATGGTACCAAAGCAGTAGAAAAAGCTAGCTCGGGCAAACCTATGCTCCACTGCAGCCTGTATCCTAGACATGCATTACCTGCTTCTAAAATAAGGGCAAGAACTGCAGAGGTTTTGTGAGGATAAATATATGAATGATTATGAGATACACAGTTATGCTGAGCCATAAGCCTGCCTACACAAAATAGGAGATGTGGTCCTGCAGAGCAGGAGTGTACAATATTGTTGATGCAGTGGTCTTCCCTTTTGATGGTGCCCCTGGCTAATAGCATTTAAGCTGCTGACATTTGAATCAATAGCTAGTTATCCTTTTTCAGAATGGAGATCATTCGATAATGGAAATGACAGTGAAAGCTAAGGTAGACTCATCTGGCAAAACATAAGCACTCTTCTCAGTGGCATTAGCAGAGATTTCAGAACTCTTTCCTTAGTCTTCAAAGTTTCTGCTGCTGTTCTCAAAAGGCAGCTAGCCTTTTCCTGGGTGCTCTGCTTAAATGCTGACAGGACTTTTTAGCTGTCAGGCTTGATTATGTATCTCTTCAGAGCTCTTTATCAGTCTCTCTGATTTGCATAAAGAAGGTAAATAAATTAAAACATCATAACACATAGACATCTCTACCAAAGAACAAGTCCCAGATGCCATATGCAGGACTCTGACATATAACGATTTTCAATCTGTTTGCTTTAGACAGAAAGTGAGAAAATAAGAAAGTAATCACTTCATTAAAAAGTGTCCAATCAAATGACCATGCACCTCCAGCATCATTTAGTAAGCTTCCAATGAAATCAATGGAAGTCTCCTGCTGGATTCATAGAACTTGTTTAGAGTCCATATGCTTCACATAATCATCCCTTTATTCATGGTTTGAGTTAAAGCTAGGGTCAAAGTAATTTCCATAAGGGTAGGAAGCGACTGCTAATATTGCAAACAAGAGTGCAAATATTTGTTGCAACTGAAGGACTATTTCCACTGAAGCCAGTTAGAAAGGAGAGCAGAACAATGTAATGAAGCAAATAAAAACTTCATTGTGAATCAGTGGATACAGTATCAGGTTGCAGAAACAGTTAAAGTACTTTTTCCAGGTATTGTTGGAACAGCATCAAATTTTTAATACTGAAAGCTATAAAGGATGGAAAACCTTAAGTATCTTAATGTTTTAGGATGCACTAATACATGCATTTCAGCCTCTTCCTCACAGGTTTGGTTCATTTTTCTGAAGCTTTAAATAGAAAATGTCTTTCTTATGTTGCCCTGCTATTCTACTACATTATTTTCTTTCCTTCTGGCATGTATGATATAGTGTAATGTCAGAGTGAATAAAGGACTCTACACTTCGATTCAATGTGAATCATGCTAGAGCCATTTATTACAGAAACAAGCCTCCTTATATATGCAACTATTCACTGATCATGCGTCCACGCTACAAGCATGCATTCACTAATTGGGTATCATCTATGTTCATGAGCTGTCCATGCGCTGAAGTCTCACTGCTGATAGGTCTGTTGATTTACACCACGTTGGGGCCTTGTTATTCTGGAGTTGCTTCTCTCTCACAGCAGGTCCCGTTCACAACTCCCGAGTTGGCCCTGAAATTCCTGGCCGGTTCAGTAACAAGTCTCCATCTAAGAGCAACCCCTCCACAGTGTAATGACACTGCATCCATTAAATCTGTTCTTCTTGCTTTTAGAAACTTGTTTAAGGTTAACTGAGGCACAGGGGTTCTATTCCATGTATTTGATGCTATTTAAACTGCAGAGCTCTAATTCATAATGCCGTTAAAAGAATGAAAGAATAACCAGTAAATGAGTCACTGAAGTTGATACAAGGCTTCTGCACTAACAATACACTTTATGTTATATATGATTGAAGAACTTTTCATTTCCTGAACTCTTCACATTGCCAGGGAATACAATCCATACTTTGTTCTCTTAACATAACTTTGCTGTTTTAATAAAGGGTGCTGATCCGGCAATAAGTAAATTAAATTTAATATGAATACCCATGTTAACTACCTGAGAAATTACACCTATAGTGCTTCTCATCATTCATCTTTTCTTAAGCAGATGATCAACTGGGGTAAACATTACATATGTATGTGTGTGTATATATATATACACATACATACAAAAACACATATATACACATAATCCCAAGATATTTAACAATATGAGAAGACTGATTAAGTGTACTGCTGCCATAAAACTACTGAGTATAATTCATTACACTTCTCCATATCTCCATTTATGGTTGTAAAATGAACTAGCCAAAACTTGAAAATTACAACACTGTCCAGCTGAAAGTTCCACAGAGAACAAACCAGCTCTTAACATACTTTAAAATAGGCTGTTGTACACACTAAAACTAATTTGAAAACGTCAATGGAGATCATGTCATTTATGAGCTTCAGACAGGTAACTGTACTGTGTAAGCCATGAGACTGAGATGATTCCTTTCCAAACTCTTGTCTAGGTTCTGTTGTACTCAAGTATTAGACATGAGACTCCCCAAGCCCAAAGCTGCATACGTTCCAGATTTGTTTACTTTTTCTCTCCTATGTAAGATGCCGTCCTTGAATAATGAGTCAGTAATGCTTGACATCTGGAGGTGATGTTTTCTTACCTTTGGCAGCAAAACTTATTCACCATCCAGACGAAACGCACCAAGAAAGTTAAGATGTTCCAAAGTACAAGAGCTGAAAGTGTCCATGACGGACCAACAAACCAAGGCATGATGCTTATATAATGTATGTGCATCTGTATTTGGAATGAAGAAACTGATTTCTCACACTAGAGTATCCTCTCTGCCTTAGAAAGATCTTTCTTGCAGTGTCAGTCATAGCCTCCATCCTTGGAGGTTTTCAAGACCTACTTGGACCCCAAGCAACCTTTTCTGAGCCCAGGTGAGCCTGCTTTGAGCAGGAGATTTCATAGGAGATGTCCCTCTTCCAACAGCCTCAGCAGTTCTGTGATCCTAAAGTTATGGCTGGGTAGCGACAGGGTGTCATTAGAAATTACCGTGCTGTACTGGAGAAGATATTAATTTCTTTATAGTGTTGTTTTTTTGTTTTGTTGATGGCTTGCAGGGTTTTAGTTATTCGTTTGTTTGTTTTAATTTATTTTCTTTAAAAAAGTAAGAAAGTGAGCTCTAAGAAAAATTACATAATTACTTTTTCACATTCATTAGGTTCATCGGGCTATTCATCACAATTCTAGCATCATTCATTTAAAATTCTTCTCTTATTGAAAAGTAGCCCTAAAAAAAATTATTTAATAAAGATCCATTAATTTCCTGACTTTTTCTTCATGTTTTAACTCTGATTTTATTTTCCCATTTTTTTCTCTCCATTTTGCTGGTTGACTAAAAATGGTAGCCTGCACAGTGGGAATAAAATTGAAATTAAAAATAATTTCTATTTAAAAAGCTTTTAAAATCCTCCATATTCATAGGAAAAACATAATTTTATGAAAAATGTACGACTTATTGTTGTAGATTTTTTGTTTCCAGCCAGCTTTTTTCTTCAGAAATGGGCATGAATCATGGTAAGTTTTTTAATAGTAGTAATCAGAAGGCTTTGCAACTGAAACCAGTCAAATTATGGCTTCTAAATGTAGACTTTTTTTTTTGTTAAATGTTTAGTATAACCATTCAGGGAAACATAATGTTGTTTTATGCTAACTAGCACAGACTGAAAGTATTTTTCAGTCTTGATATTGAGTTGTCTAAGAAGCTTTGTTTATATTGTATCCTATTTATGCAAGAAAATGAACTTCATTTTAAAGCTGGTATCTTTGAAATAGAGGATAATTTGCACTACATTGATTCTGTCTACAATATCAGTGAAGTTTGGTAAGAAAACTACTGGCAAAACCAGTAACGTTTAAACATCCATATCTTTGTTCTCTCCCGATACCACTTTATGGATTAGAGGTATGACAATTTACCTAAACATTGTACCAGTGTAAGTCTTCATAACTCTCAGTGGAATTGTATCAGCTAAGTCTCTAAATCAAACGACCTTTTTAATTTTTTTTTCTCTTTTTTTTTTTTTTCCCCAGAAATCTTAAATATCACTTAAGTCATTGAGGACTGTTTGCTGCCTTTCTATTTCTGTGAAAAATCCAGACAGAAGAACCATACTCAAGAAGCTGGGCCTAAATTTCTATTAAAAAAATCTTTGGGCCTTTTCTGGAGAGGTTTTCTTTCTCCTACTTCTAGTGAATGGAATTCACTCTGTGATTCTTGAAACGGACCATAGTTTGAAGACAAGCTTATGATGGGGTTGGCTGATCCAGTCTGAAATTGTATGTGTTTGGGAATGGCTATGTGAGATATAATTGTGCACTTTTGTGCTTTGGTGTACAATGCATATGTATTGATATCAGGTTCACATCTGCCCATCTATATTGACAATTTCATATAACTTTGTCCCATGACTTAAAGGCAGAGTTTGTGATTGGAAGAGTAGAATCTTAGAGAAGTTTAACAGTCTTGTACTTCCTGGGTGCATGACTATATCATTGATTATTTTCATTATTTTACAGAAAGGTTTGATTGTTTTCACAGATCTTTCTTGCCCATAGTACTACAGTATTACATGATAGTGCTCTTTTTTGTATTTTTAACACATTCACATGGATTTAACTACAGTAATATATTAAATAGAAATGAGATACAGTCTTAGGCAGTGACATCCAACTGCCCAGAAAGTTTAACTTTTGTTAGTGTGCCCTTTGACATATTATGGGTCATATTATACTTTCCCAGACAATTGTCAAACATCGTTTGGAAGACAGTTTGGACCAAGGATTTTTCCCAGTAAACAGTTTGGATGAGATCCTCTTGCTGTGTGAGAGAAGAGAGTTTAGCTGTATTTTATTATTAACCAGCAGATTCTGTGCCTTAAGTAATTTGTTGAAAGTTTATGGCTGAATTAAAATATAGACTGAATTCTTTTAAGTCTTTGCCGAATGTCCCAGCTGTTGAGCCACCCTTTCTTTTGCTTGTGGTGACTTCATACAGGAGGTTTTATTTGTCTTTACAGGTGTAAATCTACAGTCATTTAGTCCTGAAATTAGTCCTTAAGACTCTAAATAATCACCTAATAGTCAATTTGTATATAAGGTTCTACTTGAACAGCATAGGGGGTTTAATGAATAGACTGTGAAGTCCTTGGGACACTGTTTTTTTTCTTATTTTTATGTTTCCACTTTATAGGATTGATTATCTCATCCTTTCAGCCAGTCCCTGAGAATAGATGTGTTCTGTAAGCCTGAAAATACATTCCTCACCATTCACTCTTACTCTTGAGCACTTCCGATGCAACCAGATTGAAATGTGCCTCTCATATTCTGAGTGGCCCAGCTTCCTAACAATTTTAAAGGGTCATTCACTGCAGTGAGAGTTTGTAACTGAATGAAAATTTCACTATGTTTGATTTTACATTCTCACATGCTAAAAGGAGACCGATAGGCAAAATTATCTCCTTCTTAGAACTTGAGATTTACCATACCAAGACTGAATTGCACACATGATGAAGAGCTGCATCATATCCATATGAAACATATACACACTAGTTGATATTAGTATGCCGATTTGAACCCAGGAAGGATTTCAAAAGTCCTCAGCATCTAGATCTGGATGAGTTTCAAGACATGGTTATCTCCAGCCTAGTGCTGTAATGAAGTAAACCAGATTTCTAAACTTTTATAACAGCAAGTATCTTCCCCTCTTAATGGGAGCATGTGAATGGACACATTTGGAAATCTAGTCCACCACTGTACTGGAAGATGTCTGGGAGATGGGATGTTTTCAAAAAAACAGATATATTTCTTAGTAGCCTGGAAGTGCACAAAGCTATCTCATTGTTTGTGTATATTTCAAACATCTGTGTTACAGAAAGATTGTGGTGCTCCCAAAAGGCCAGGTATTATTTCCAAAACTAGAAGTGAAAAATGATTATTCCTTTGATGATCATCATTGTTCTCATTTGCCACCAATTACTATTTAACTTCATAAATCTTTACAGATTTTACAAGTAAAGCTCATGCAGCTTTGAAACTGTGGGTTTTTTTAAATCTGATTATTCACAGCTTGCTAATTTGTAATTGGACTTTTAGAACTTGAAAACCTCCAGATTTCAGAAAAACTAATTTATTTTTCTTGGTTTAATTGTGGTATTCACACTCAAAACTGTGGAGTGAGATTGCTTCTAGTGGGTTGTATGCATTGTTCTGGAACTAATAAAATATATTATTGATTGCTTAATGAAAAGCACCACGTTCACACAGATTTACTGTGGCTGAGGATGGATACAACAGCTACTTCTTATCCTGTTTTGAGGATCACCTGCCATTTTACTTGGGTGTATTGCTGCATATCAAGTGTGCTTTTAAATTAAGTTATGGTTACCTACAGGGCGCTACGTTCAGTGGCTCCATTAAGGTACCCTTATAATTTTCTTTCCATGCAGTGCTACCTGTTGCTTTTAATTTAGCTTAAGATCATCAAAATTAATTATGATAGATTGTATTAAAAGTTGAAATAGCCAATCAAAGAGTTTTATTAAGCGCCCTTTAGATTTTCTTATGTGTTTAGTGGTTTTAGCTTTTTACTTGCTCATCACTGTCTGATTCATCATGATTAATATGAGAAGGATTGGTAATGTAGAACAGAAATGTCTAACTATGGTGTGAGTAACCATGACTCTCTTAATTCCTGCTTGGGCCTGATATTTCTACCAGGGGAAAAAAATGCACAACCAGCAGTCATGGTGGCAATTGGACTTGAAGTTGCTTTTCCCCTGTTGAGGTTATTGGTGTGTACACCTTGGCAGGAATGTGGCTGTGCATCAGGTGTACGAAAATGCTGCTGGTCTTCTTCCATCACCCCAACAGCAAAAATTCCAGGCTATTAGTGTCATGTCCCCACAACTGTCACTGCACTGTGATGAGTCTTGTAGTGGGGAATGAGCTCACATACTACCAGCCAGACATGAACACAGTGCGACTGTGCTCACTGCACCAAGTGGTTGGGCCAAGATTTATTGGGATTCTTTGGTTCGCAGTTGGTTGAAGCTGGTGGAAACCTATCCACTGGTCCTCTTTGGTGGGCCTGTTTCTGTACTGTGTTTGTTGCTATCCCAGGAGCCCGCAAAGTCCCCTAGTCATAAACTCCTACTGGGATCCTAATCTATTTGGTGCCTAAATGGACCACTAATTCTGTGGTTCTTGTCCACATGATATAAACCTTTAGATTTCTATTAAAGCAGAGCAAACTTCTTCACAAAGATGCTTGAACTTTTTCGGTCTTCTGCATCTCCTGCATGTCTATCTGTGTCTCACTACTTGGCTACCAAGACTGGAGAGACTCAAGGTGCATCTGCAACTGGAAAATAAAATCTGATATTCATTAGTGATACAGAATGTACAAAGCTCCATGCATAAGGGATTGTGTCATCCATAGTGGATTGCAAACCATTTACCTAATAACATTGTCATTAATATGGTCTCAGGCAGATGGGCTGTCTACCAGACTCAACCTGGAAAAGACGCCGTACATGGTTCAGCAAATAACTATCATTTATCCATCTTTCTCATGTTGCAATGTCATAGATTTTTAAACGAAAAGACATTATAGCCTCTTATATCCAGGTTCAACCTCCTGCATACTAGAAGTCAAAAAATGTCATCCATTAATTTCTTTAACACACCCCAATTCTTTTGAGGTAAAGGTCTTACATAAATGATACAATATTGGCTAACTGTAATATCCCTTTTGTCCCAAAAGTTAGTTCTCACTGTTTCAAATACTCCCTTTGCTTCCAGTCAAATTTTGTTTAGATTAACTTTGGATCTTGTCTTACCTTTTTCTGCCAGATTAAAATTCTACTTACTATCAGAAATATTTTTTCATGTAAACAATCTGTGAATTATCTCCAGGTTTTTTGACAGATCAACCAAATAGGCTGTGTTTTTTCTATCTCTTACAATGAGGCATATTTCAAAGACTGCATCATTGTATCTTTCTAGAATCACTTCCAATTCCTTGATATCCTTTCAGAATTATGGATATTAATTCTGGACACAGTATTACATTAATGGTGCCATTAATGCTTCCTTACTGCTTTTATCATATGTTCCCTTGCTTGGAAATCAATTAAGGATCACGTTAGCTCACTGAAGAAAATCAGGTTCAGCTGGTCCTCTAACATTATAGTCATTTATTATCAATCTGGAGACAGAATCATTGCTCTGAACAATGGCTTTCCTTATCTTACAAAGATTCTCTGTTTCTAGATAGAAGACCTTGCATTTGGCTGCATTAAAACCCATGTTTGGATCTGAACCGACCTCTACAAATGATCCAAGTCACTCTGTCCAACTGACCTGTTCTCTGTATTATTTACCACTCCACCAATAGGTCACACTCAGTCCTCTGATTAATTGAAAGTAAAAGGAAATAGATTTTTTTCTATATAAATTAATTTAATGCATGAGCCCATGACCCAAAGCCCATTAGACTGACCAAAAGAATTTCTATTGAATTCAGGGAGCTTTAGATGGGATTCTGAGTCAGTTGCAGTTCTGCTATTTTAGAAATTTTCATGACTGCAGGACTGAGCAGAATATATTATAGGCTTTCCTGACAGTTACAGAATTGACTTTGCTTAGTTTGGTCTACTCTTTTTTTGCCACTGAAGAACAGCTATACTATCCAGGCACTATGAGGTCAAAAGCTGCCTTCAGAGCCTATAGTGGAATTAAAAATAATTTTCACTAGCTTAATAAGTTAATAGTCTGCACATACAGCTTGTGGAAGTATGCATGTGCATGTTTTTAATATGTTCTGTATTTTCTTAAAAAGTAGCTCTGCTTGTTCAATTATTTTTCTTTAATGATGCTAGTGAAAGACTTGATCTGATATTCCTGAGTCAAAATTCATGGAGGTTTTGAATTTTGTGGAAAACTACAAAATTTCAGATTTTCATTCAAATGTGGGGTGTATCTTTTAAAACACTGAATAATCTTATTACATATTTTATAATCTTAAAACACTGAATAATGCAAGTTGTCCTTGTTTCAAGTAACTCTAGAAATATAATTAATAATCTTTAATAGATGGAAAATATTTATTAAAGAAAATAATAAAGATTTTCATTCAACTTAAGTTGCCTGAGCATCACTGCCCACTAGGAAATGGAATGTATTTCATTTGAATCTGTCTTGCCTATATGAGTCACAAACTAATTTTTTCAATGACCGTTCTTAGTGTTTTTGTGGGTAACACCTAATGTAGTAAGTTCCTGATCTCAGTTTAGATTAAGGCACAAGTATAATAACTAATAATAATTTTTCAATTGATAATAAGCTCTTACAGAAATAAAAAAGGGGTTACTTTAAGGTGAACGTTCTTCGGTATTGGCTTGAAGCCATCTTCAACAGTCAACTACAAAAAGATTTATTGGTCAGATGACTTTCATATGTACAGCATGAATTAAAATCCCGATCTTGGAAATTTGTGTGACAATAAAACCTGAACCATATTTGCATGGCTTGTTGCAGTATAAATCCATGTGAATTGAAGAACTATAGCAACTTGCCTCAGGCCACAGGATAACCCCTCATTTTTCCCCAAAATCATAAGTAGGGATTTCAAAAAGCCTAAAAGCATTTACTGTGTTATTTTATTGATATTAAAGATAGTACCCACAATTTTCTCCCTCCCAGTGGCTAGAGACAGAAATTTATTTGCTAATTGTTACTTATGTGCTTTGGCACACAAGGCTGCATTTTCAACACCAAAATAGTTGAGTAAGCTAATTACACCGATCCTAAAAGATTTGATGCCTGTAGGCTTTCTTCAGTGCATTGTGTATTTATATCAGAAATGAAGCTTGTCTTGTCTGCTTGCTGTGCTGTGCGTGGGTTCTTAACCTCCTGCTAAGATCCTAGCGATTGATTTGGGTTGGCTCTCTCTGTAGGTGCCTGGCATGAGGCATGATGCCTTATTTCTCACAAAGCATTAAATACCTGCTTCTGAAAACTGGGACTTTTGCTGGTACTTTTAGATGGACACCAAAAGCACACCTTCAGTGGTTAACTGAGAGCACTGACATAATACAGAGACCTAAAATCTGAAAACTGGTGCTGGTATGCAGCAATGGCAGCAGATCTTGTTCCCTTTACTGAAAATTGGGTGTATAACATCCTGCCATGCACCTGATAGCTTGTTATCAGTGGATTTTATTGGAACTTCTTCTGTTCTTTCCTCCAAATGTGTTTTGTTTTTTGTTTTTTTTTTTCCTGAAAGAAGATTCATGTATCAAGGGATAACTAAGTTTTGCATGTGATCCTATATAATAAATTCAATATATAGGTATCACTGTGAGAGCTGTTCTTCTAATACACTGACAATTCGCAGTTCAACAGCTGTCTTTTTATTTGGGCATTCCCTGAGTCTGTTATGAAGACATGAAGGGAGAGGGAGAGACTCTGCTTTTTTCTGTTGTTTTTGGTGGTGTTCAGATGTAAGAAAGGGCATGTGACAACTGTACCGGCATTGTTGGGTGCTGCTCAGAATTTTAACTGGGCAGTTTCAACAGGTGAAGCATCAGGGCAGAGACAGCCAGTTCAGCAGTAAAACTGAGGAAGGAGAACGAGGCAGATTGTCAGAAATGTGTTCCTGGCTGAGCGATAGAGACCTGCTCTGAGAAACATGTGAACACATGGGTAACTACTTGGTGAGTAGCATTGCTGAGATTAAGGGAAGGCAAGAACTAAAAAGAAAAGATATTGCTACAAATACTTTTTCAGGCTTTCAGCCTTCAGTCTGTAGAATAGTTTGGGCTTTATTGCACAGCTTTGCAATACCCTTCAAAAAGTGTTGGTGTAGCAGAGGCAGGAACATGAGTAATCGCGCAATATAGACTCTTACAGCTCCCATTTGTATGACTCATAAGATTCAGGGTATGAAAAGAACAAGAAGCTTTAATGCGAGGAATAATGCAAACATTTGTTTCAGTTTATTTTTTTCATCAATAACTTTGAATGGCAAAAGATTTCCCCATTCTTTTCTATATTTTAAAGAGGAAAAGTAATTTACAGCTCTACCTTCATTGCTCTGCTCAGCAAGGTCCAAGGACAAACGCAGAAAATCCAGGAGGCTGTTTGGCTGCAGGTTGCAAGGAGCCACCAGGAGGAGCTGACTGCCTTAAGGAGAAGGTAAGGGATTGATTTACTAACAATTCCAATAAAAAAATGTTAATAAAATGAGTTCAGTACTAAAAGAAGTGCTAAGCTAAGATACAGGTGAAGTATTTATATATTATTTACAGTGGTTACATAATAACTTGTGGGATAAACACTCTGTTTAATACTAATGTACTTCCAGGCAGCGAAGATATTCAAGGGACTGATTTCGAAACAAAACTCAGAACACTGTTCTCTCCTAAAAGATAAGATCTGAGTCATTTCAGTTCCTTAGAAAGAAATGTTCTGTATTTTATGCACCAGCATGATACAGATGAAATATCAGATTTAATAAAAAAAGAAGGAAAATATTTCAGTTCTGTATATCATTGAGTATCAGTGGATGTTAAACCAGGTGGCCTTGTTCATAAGCACAGCTCTTGGACAAAACAGCTTCTGTTTTTCTATAATAGCTTTTTTGCTGTACTATAATATCTTTATATATTTAATACCATAAATAAAATAGTGACATAGAAGAAAACTATAAATAAAACACTGGCAAAGAGGGGATATGCCAAAAGTGATCTCTCAACTTGTTTCTTACTATGAGTGCCGTAAACCTCTTTTCAGTGCCATACTGGAAGGGTTGAGGGAGCACCAGTTGCACAACTCCTCGGACCAGTAAACACAAATGGCCACACTGGGAGAGTTACAGATGACATTGGTCTTAGTGATTCCTATCAACTGAGGCTCTCTTTTTCTCCTCCCTCACAGGCAACTTATTGCTTATGAAAGATGCCAGAGTGATGTTGCTGACCTCTCATTAAGAGGTGTTTTGTAAAAGGTTGTGTATTTCAATCAGAGAGACAGAACTATAAACAAAGTATGAGGTATTGCTCTTCTACTCTAGTTTACAAGATGGGGACTGAAGAGGTGGTTTTGGACTATGATTAGAATTGCTTATATTTGGCCTGGTAAAGTACACTTTAGGGCAAATTCATCCTGGAAGTAATGTCTTTTCTTGCTTAAAAAGGGAGGGAGGAAAATTTATTTAGAAAGATAAATACAAAAGATAAACCTTTTTCTTTCTCTAATTTTATGAAAGTCTTGTTTATTTCAGAGATTAAAAAAAAAAAAAAAAAAAAAAAAAGGAAACAAGAGAATCCTAGATTCCCCAAAGGTAGATTTCAGTGAGATTAATACAATGAAAAATTGGCCAAGAATATTCTTCTTTGGATGGAAGATGGTAATGGTCATGGTAAAAAGAGACGACATGAGCTGACCATCTGCACTCAACAAAAGTATATTTTTTCCATATTCATAAGAACATGGCTGTGAGTAGGATTCTTTTCCGCATGAAGGTAGTTAGTATCAGCACAAGAAACGTGTATCCTGTTTGTTTATAAACAGGGAAAAAACCTAAAAGTAATGTCGAAGAGCACAGTTTCAAAGCAGCCCTCTATGAGGAGGCAAGTTGGTGCTGATCAGCAGAATACTGCTTTTATAATAAGCAGGAAAGATCTCTGCTCCCACTAAGAACAGAAGTTGATCATCTGCCCTGTGTTTCAGTGCTGACTTAGGGGTAGACTCAGGAGGATTGGAAACCTCTGCCTTTCGTACAGGTAAATTCTCGATTTGGGGATGAAGAAGCAAATTCTGCTATCAGTGAGTTCAAAATACTAGGGGACAAGGGTCTAGGCTTTGCAAAAAGACAGGTATCTGCATTCAAAACTTGGTGGAATCTTCTTTGAGGCAGTGTATTACCTTTGAGGAGACAAAACAAAACAGCAGAAACAACAACAACAAAACACACACATACGCACACACAAAGGGACTGCCAGCTCCTACTTTGTTGTCAGCACAGCTGAGGTGCTCTCTCCCAAAGAGAAGTGTCTCAATGTGCCTAGAACTTGCCAAACTCAGGCTAGGCCAGCCAAGGAAAGTACCCTTTTCAAGGGCAAGATCTTCTGCAGATGCCTTTCTTTTGGCGGGAGAGATCCCCATTCTTGATGAACTGGTGTTGCGGCAAGAGCTGGCAGCTATGGAGAACTGCCTGTGGGTGGCAGAAGGTCTTAAACCACTCATGATGCTGATTCCTAATGAGTTTATTCAGATATTTTCCACTCCTTCATTACTTGCAATATTGGAAAGCTCAAAGTAAAAGGACGTCGATATGGCATACTGTCCAACATCAGCTATTTCAGCTACAAACTCCAAATGTCCAGAAGAGTTCTTTATACAGATACCCCACTAGAAAATCAAAGACAGAGGTCAAATAATCAGACTAAACATTTTTGAAAGGAGAAAAGGAACAAAATATTTTTCTGTGGGTGTTTCTCAGAAAGCAAACTGCCCAGTCCTACCTGGTGGAGCCATGTACTCATGCTGAGTTTGTTGAACTAACAGATACATTATAGGCAAAAGTGATGGCTGGCCTAGTATCAAAATTCTTTCATTGTGGGATCTGGGAAGAGATGTCATCAATATAACTTGATGCATGAAATTATATCTACCACCAAGCACACAAGATTCCCACCCACTCTGTCACCTGACTTGGTTCAGGGATGCAGATTTAAGGAACTTAAAGGTAGGAACTTAAGGAACTTAAAAGTACTATTTCAGTGTTCTCTCCTGTTAGATATTATGTTGCATATTATTGCAGGGAAGTAGCAAAATGCCTATACCGTCTAAAATGTCACTTAGCCTCTGTGGAGTCCTATTAGAATTCCAGTAAGATATTCTCTTGGCCCAAATGGTGAGTTGCTGGCAGGTGAATAGCACAACTCTAGCTGTAGTGGCTGAGATACTTGTCATGTCTAACCACCCCCATGTCCAATCTGGCAGATCCGAAGATAGCTCGAACACCTCAATCACCTGAGACCAAAGTGGCTTCGCTAAAATGTCATTAGCAGCTTGAGTCAACCAGCAAGGGTTTGCATGAAGCAGCTGAGAGATGGGTGTGTGTTGCACTTCACTGGTATCCAACCTGAAGTAGCTGCCTTCAAAACTTACATCTGTACCTGGATGGTTTCCTGTCAAAAAGATTGTTTCTTCATTTGCTAGCATAATTTTCCTTGCAGGTAGAGCACTTATTTGATGTTCTCCTGGATGAACTCTAATTTCACAGAATCACACAATAATTGGGGTTAGAAGGGACCTCTGGAGATCATCTAGTCCAACACCCCTGATGAAGCAGGTTCACCTATAGCAGGTTGCACAGGATTGTGTCCAGCTAGGTTTTGAATATCTATGAAGTAGACTCCACAATCTCCCTGGACAGCCTGTTCCAGTGCTCTGTCACACTCAGAGAAGTTTCTCTTCGTATTCAGACGAACTTCCTGCATTTCCATTTGTGCCTGTTGCCCCTTATCCTGTCACTAGGCACTACTTAAAAGAGTCTGGCCCCATCCTCTTGACACCCACCCTTACGATATTTGTAAGAATTGATAAGATCCCCTCTCAGCCTTCTCTTCTCCAGGCTAAACAGACCCACCTCTCCCAGCCATTCCCTCTAAGAAAGATGTTCCTGTCCCCTGATCATCTTTGTAGCCCTCCGCTAGACTGTCACCAATAGTTCCTTGTCTTTCTTGAACCAGGGAACCCAGAACTGGACACAGTACTCAGATATGGAATCATCAGAGCAGAGTAGAGGAGGAGGATAAACTCCCTTGGCCTGCTAAGCACACTCTTAATGGACCTTAGGATAAAACTGGCCTTCTTGGCCACAAGGGCACATTGTTGGCTCATGGTTCATTTATTGTCTACAAGGACTCCCAATCCTTCTCTGCAGTGCTACTTGCCGACAGGTCAACCCCCAATCTGTACTGATGCATGGGGTTATTCCTCCCCAGGTGCAGGACCCTATACTTGCCTTTGCTCAACTTCATTAGGTTCCTCTCCGCCCAGCTCTCTAGCCTGTACAGGTCTCATTGAATGGCAGTCTTCTGGTCTATCAGAACATAATAAAATAATAGAGAACAAAGTCTCCATTAGAGAAGGAAACTTGTTCTTTTGGGCTAAATTTGCTGGGCTTCTTTATATGGCTCCAACTCCCTGTTGACAGCAAAGATCCTTCACACTAACACAAAAGCCTGAATTAAGTCTGAGATTAGTAACTGTAACAGAAACATGAGAACTCTTCTTTTTGAGTGAGGTTTAGTGTTTAAAATACAATTGGCCTATTTTTTCTTGGAAAATCTCTTATTCTTTTTATCTACATTTTCATGCAATGGTTTTTCAAAATAGTTGTCTACTATCCCAGTACAGGAACAGTTCTTGCCCCTTCCCATTGCTTTATAGGATGGTGCCACATAACTTGACAGACTCCATTCTGCTAAACTCTTCAGCTCTTATTCTGCTGTAGAAAATAAGCTGGGATAAAATCAGGTAACAAAATCTGCTAAAGTCCAGTGTCAGCTATAGCTTGTGTGACCTGAGTCAAATACAGGATTCTCACTGTGATTTTGCATCTGTTTGTATTTTTAGAGAAAAAAAAAATTACTTGTAGATATCTGTGATTTAAAACATTCTTGTCTTGTAAGTTTTTACTTGAAATAAAACTTCTAAAGCAAACGTTAAACTTTCTTGTGTGAAAGCTGCATATTATACTTAATGATCCAAACTCTCATTTCTTTGTGGGTCTTACTTAGAGTTCCTACTGATCTCAATGAAGGTTGAATTACTGGCTCATCAGTATTAGTAATAGCAACATTGTCTTAAGAAACCAATACAAACTCCCTGAATACATTCACCATGTGAGCACATAAAGCTGATGGTTTGATGGCCTGGGAAGTGCCAGCCTTTTCTGCAAATGATCCTTGTTGTCACAGCCACTATTATATTTGAGAAGTAACCTTTTAAGAAGCTGGGTAAACTTGATGCATCCAAAATCATTAAACACCTGTTCCATTAGTGACATGGAATTTGTCCTGTGTACAGTTGCAGCAGTTTCCATCTGACAGTTCATCTGAGAGAATTGGGCCTAATAAGGAGGGCAGAGGTTCTCAGCTAATGAGCAAGTCAAGGTTCTGATCTATTAGGTTAGATAGAAACTACCCTGTCTTTGAGACTTCAAATAAGACTGGGGCTTTAGCCTTGTTTTCAAACATTTCTTAATCATCAGTGGCTTAATCCTGCAGGACTATTCACCTGAAATAAGTGGAACTATTCACAGGAGTAAAAAATGTACTGTTCAGTACATTCCCCATGACATCATTCAGTCTTCCTCTACCCCTCAGCCCCTCTTCCTCAATATGCTAGCTCATCATCATCCAGGGAGGATGAGCTTAGTCTTGCCTAGTCTATAAGAAATGTACTAATTGAAGAGTGATTCTTTATAATCTGAATTCTTGTCTAGTAGAAAAGCAGCTCTTCTTTTTTTCATGAAAAGTTATTTTCTTAGTAAAGTCATAGCTCAACATGCTTAACATGGTTAGGTGATTTTTTTTTTTTCCAAAAACACCAATTTTATTGAGTTTATAATTTATCTTTCCAGAAAATGCTAGTGAAAATGTCTATGAAGATTATTATTTTCACGGGAGAGCAAATAAGTTCAGAGAGGAGAAAGCTCAAGAAAGTGTATTTTTCAGATTTCAGTCACCATCTAAAAAAAAAATAGTGAATTAAAACTGCATAAAAATTCAACCCTGTGAAACAGTGACTAACAGAGTTTGGGCACTGTGCTGCAATGATATTATCCTGGAGCTGCTTTGTCACTGCTGGTTTGTTCTCTGTGTCATGACTCATTTCATAATGTATACTGGCCCTGAAAAAACATGCTTAAGTCTCACAGGCACTTATCTCTACTTGGCGTCTCTGAAACACAACCACCAAAAAAATAACTGTTCATGTGAGCACCAGACTTTTGTGCTAATAGTTTTTTGAGTGAGACTTAGTGATTTATTCTTATCATCAGGTACCTTATTAGAGAGGTGCTTGAGGTATGGTATACTTGGGATGTCATAATTCTTTGAAGTTGTTAGTATTTTAGAGGGAAGAGTGGAAATAGGAAAATGAATGGAAGCTGCACATATGTAAGTGGTGGTCACTGACAGATTGGTGGTAGGCCCACTGTAACAAAAGACTCCAAAACTACAAGTCGAACTGAAGACACAGACAATGTGGTCAGAAAGGCCTTTACAGATACCTCTATTATAAGTCTGACCTAAGAGGATTGATGTGAAGTGCAGTGATTGATAGGTCACACGCAACTGCTTGCCCATCACTGAACGATGCCTGAACCTCCACTGATTGCACTATTACAATGAGATCTTCAATTAAGAGAGCACACAAGGTATTACAGTTTTGCCACAGGTAGCAGATGTTCCCATTATTAAATTACAGTAATATGAGCTGTAATTCTTTTAAAAAATAGATGTAAACAAATATAGATTTTTTTCATTAATTCTAATGCATTTGCATGTGGTATTCATAGCCCTGTGCAAAAAGTAACCATTCGACTACGCTATCTTCCACTGCCTTCCCTCGGGTGGACATTCTCTGCCCTTAATCTAAGACCTAGTCAGTGCTAGAAAGGTCTGGCTGGCAGAATGATACAGGCATACTTTCCTAATACCATTGCAGTTTCCATCTGCAGAAACCATCTTCTCTGTACTGTTCATGCTAATGTAATAAGGTGTATCACAAACAGTAAGTTATGTTTTGTCAGTGTAACCACCTACTTTAAGTGTTTGCTAGACAAAAATTGTAACAAACTAAAAGTTTTGACTGTTGGCCTAGCTTAAGAGAATTATTTGCTGCTGGCCTGACTTAATAAATATTGTGTTCAGTTGGTCTGTTAAAGGTAAGTAAAGTGGCAACAGCTCCTGTATTCCTTGGATGGCACATGATGAAGACTAGCCCACGTTACAAATATGTACTCAACACAAATAAAGGTGGCTAATATAGTGAGAAAAGACTGATTTTCTCTTGCACAGCTTCAATTCTTCCCTGTTCAATGTGTGACAAAAGAAATCCAATTTTGTGGCTGCTAAGTCCAGGCAATATAAATTCTGTTTTCACTTAATTTACCAAGTAATTCTGGTTTTACAGTGTAAGACAGTATTATTCTAGATTGTGCTAATATAGCTAACTTTGTTGCTACTCTACATGAAATACTATATATTTTTATCTTGACATCTTTAAAAAAGTGTAAGAATTTATTCGCAGTCCTGGAACATATAGAGTCTCCTTTCAGAATCTGTTGACTGGTACTTCTCTAACATTAATGACAGCTTTTCTAAGGCAAAGTAAATGTCATAAAATGTTTTGTTCTACCACAGACACTGGCAAATAATTAACATCTGTTTCCTATTGTCTAGCTACCATTCTGTTTTCTGAAACAGAAGCTTCCATTTCTCATCTAATTCTTTGATGAATTCAGTCTCTTATGGGATTGAAAAAGTTGTTTGGAAAAAAATGTAAAACATTCTGTTAAAGGGAACATAAAAAGTTTCATAGTGATTTCCATGTAATTAATTGTTCAGACTGGTTGGGATTTCTTAAAATAATCCAAACAAAAGCTCAAGAATGTTCATTTTGACAAATGGAAAATTCTTCAGCTTAATAACATAATTGCTTCTGGTTTTGTCTGGGTACTCTTGATAGATTCCATTAGAATTCAGTTACTTTCATCATCAGCTTTACTATTTTATAAAAATACAGCATAAGGTCTGTGTGTACTGTAGGTAGCTTTGGCTAACAAGATATAAAATACTTATAAAAATACATATTCAGCTACTTATTACTAATGTTTTAAAGCAGATAAAATATCATTCTGACCTTACGAATTCTTTTGGCTAACCATATGACATTAATACTCATTAACATGCTTTCAAATATATTGCCAGAATGATAATAAAATCAACACCTTCTAATTTTTATTTTGAAACAAAGCCAAAGTGCATTTGGTCTTGTCACTGCATAGCAGCGTGCATGATGCTTAAGATATCAACATAAACACTGAATAAAAACATAATTTCTTTATTAAGTGAAGACATGGCAATTTTTTCAAGAACCAATATTCTTCAGCTACATAAGCAAAATTCATGGTAAAGGACTAAGAGTTAGGCAAGAGGATAAGATATGAGGTCAGCTTTTGTTTTCATAGTTCATCACTGATAGAGACCAACTAACACCCAGAAAACTAATTCCAGTTTTTATACTTACTGCTTGCCATTTAGATAGTCTCAAATAGTCCTTTAAGTTTATGGGAAATATTTGCCTAAACTAATGCATAATCAGATACATTTTCTGTGTTATTTCAGATCAGACCAACACATGTACGTTAACAGTGGAATACTCTCACAGCATGCTTTTTTTCGGAAAAATTCATATTATACAGCCTTATAAAATGAGTTGCAAATTTCATCATTGCTGTAAAAAGAAGATACAGTTTTAGACAATGTGAATCTGCACTTATTTATAAGCAGTATCACTAAACATTTTGAAGATAAAAAGACATAAAAAGCTGGAAGAAGGGTAATGTGACCCCATGTACAAGAAGGGCTTAAAGGAGGATCCAGAAATTTATAGGCCCATCAGTCTTACTTTAGTCCCTGGGAAAGTTATGGAACAAATCTTCCTGGGGGCCACCACAAGTCAAATGAAACACTTGATTTGGAAAAGACAGCATGGATTCGGCAGGGGCAAATCATGCTTGACAAACCTGATTACCTTCTACAACAAAGTTCAGTTGATGTGGGGTGAGTGGTCAACATTGTCTACCTGGATTTCTCAAAGACTTTAAATATGGTTTCCCACAGCCCCCTCCTAGAGAAACTGATGTGCAATGGTCTAGACAAGTGGTCTATGCGATGGTTGGGAAACTGGCTGTCAGGACGCACTCAGAAAGTGGTGGTAAATGGCTCCTTTTCAAACTGGTAACCTCTTGTGACTGGGGTCCCCCAGAGATTGATATTGGGCCCAACTCTGTCAAATATCATCATAAATGATCTGGATGATGGGATCAAGTGTACCCTGATGAAGTTTTCTAAGGACACCAAATTGAGTGGGGAAGTGGACACTTTGGAAGGGAGAGCCACGTTGCAGGAAGACCTGGATAGTCTGGAAAAGTGGGCTAACAAGAACCTTATGAAGTTCAACAAGGACAAGTGTAAGGTATTGCACCTGGAAAGACATAAGAGTGCAGC
This sequence comes from Streptopelia decaocto, assembly GCF_964273445.1. Classification (NCBI taxonomy): domain Eukaryota; kingdom Metazoa; phylum Chordata; class Aves; order Columbiformes; family Columbidae; genus Streptopelia; species Streptopelia decaocto. The sequence continues at coordinate 134,061,627 of NC_138655.1, read as the reverse complement.
ACAGGCTGGGTTCAACCCAGCGGGGGAAGCAGCTCTGTGAAAAGGGACCTGGGGGTCCTGATGGTCAACAAGTTCAACGTGAGTGGACAATGTTCTGTTGTAGTAAAGGCAATCAACAGGATGTTGGGCTGCATTAGCAAGGGCATCACCAGCAGAGACAAGGAAGTCGTTATCCCACTCAGTGCTTGTCAGGCTGCATCTGGAATACTGGGTTCAGGTTTGATCCCTGCTATAAAAAAAAAAAATGTGGACGGGCTGGAGAGGATCCAGAGGAGGGCCATGAAGATGATCAATGGAGTGGGAAGCTGAGGAAAGGCTGAGAGAGCTTGGCTTGTTCAGCCTTGAGAAAAAAAGGCTCAGGGGTGACCTCATCAGCATGTTCCAGTATTTAAAGGGTGGCTACAAAGAAGATGGATACTCCCTTTTTACAAGGAGTCACATGGGAAAGACAAAGGGTAATGGGTACAAGTTACTCCTGGGTAGATCCCAATTGGACACAAGAGGAAAATTTTTCACAATAAGATCAATCAGCCATTGGAATAATCTCCCCAAGGAAGTGGTGGATTCCCGAACATTGGACACTTTTAAGATTCAGCTGGACAGGCTCCTGGGCCATCTTGTCTAGACCGTGCTTTTGTGAAGAAAGGTTGAAGTCCCCCTTCTAATCTGTTATTCTATGATTCTATGGTGAATGTAAACAGATTTTCTTCCAGAGCTCTGAATCTGTAAAAATTATTCATCAGAGACAAGCTAAAATTTGTTGTGACATCATTGCCTTTTCATGTATAGTACATATGAGACATTTCTGTCTCAATCCTAGCGTGTGACCTGTGTGAGTTACTGGGTTTTTTCCTTTCCAGTCCCTAGCAGATTTAGAACCCAAATCACTGTAGACTTTTATGAGATGCTGTACTGCAATATCACAATTGTGGTCTGGGACTCATAGGGCAATGACATGCAGGAAAAAAACACAGTTACTTTCTCAAGTACAGAACTTTGATGCTAGCAGGAAGGTGTGTGGAAGTTTTGTTTTGTAGAGCCCTTATTAACTGCATCATTTATGAGATAAAATGGCAATAATTTCATTTACAGAATCATGAATCTGTATCATTGAAATAATGAGCTCTCACTGAAGTGATTCTCTTTCTCTCCCAAACCTTGCTGGTTTGGTCATGAATAATTGGCTGGGGCTTCATTTTAACTTTACAGTTAGTCATCCAGAATCCTCAGATTTTACCTACTTCATCAGTCTCAGTTACTATTCCTAGTTTGACTGTATCCTTACCTCTCTCCTTATATTTTACTTTTTCCTCCTTTAAAACTTCCATTGCAAAATCATTATGCTCCGTGCCAAGTAAATTCTTGGTGAAATACTCTCTATAATATTTTCATCTCTTGTAATATCAGAACATGGACAGCAATTTGATTTTGTCATTGGTTTTAGGAAATTCATTTTCATAATACAGAACTTTAAAAATATTGAATTCTGTTGGAATTTTATTTGGATTATACTGCAGTTTTTCTCCTATTTTGTTTTTCCCACTGAAAATATTATAGCACTATGTTATCTATTGAATTAATTATTTTAATTCCTCTGAAGTTTCCTTTTTTGAATGAATTAAATGGAACTGTTATATAGTATGGTACATTTTCTTAGAAGGTACATTTTATTTATCATTTCTTTCAGGATGAAATCTGTGCCACCTAAATCTCTCATAAAGCTTACGGTTGTATTTATTCCTGAGTAGTAGGTTCATGTGTGGCATTCATATGAAATAGTAAGTTCACCAGGATCAAGAACTAGAATTTTCATGAGATGTGTGCAGCTATGAGGAAATGTACATTTAATGTTGAAATAATTCAAGGCAAAGCATTTTTTGTGATTTTGACAAATCTGGAGAAAAATTAAATTCTGCATATTCACTCCCCAAAATTAAAGTAAACTATTTTATTTTTGAGGTTTATGCACTGCATTTTGGTTGTTTTGACTTATTATATTATTTGGCTGATTATTATTTCTTTCCATCATCTGCAATCACTGATTTCTGTCCCTAAGTAAGTTGCTTCCTTTTCTGATGTCTGTCTTTTTCTTGTAGATCAGAGTTCCAACATGGCCACACTCTTGAAGGGGAAGCACTGAATACACAGCTCATTTATCAAGGCAAAATTGTTTAACTATGACCTTAAGCACATGCTGCTGCTTGTTAGTTTAACTGAAGCTACAGAAACATGATAAAAGGTAACTGACCTTTATTCTGTGCTCTAGGTATCTGTTTGATGATGATCTCACTTTGTCCAGAGGTTTAACAAGTGTTTACTTTTTAAGTAACTCTCTGATTACATGATCCCCTTTTCCCTCACTCTCTTCCTTCATCATATGATAGAGCTTTTTCTTAAGTCTCTGACATTTCAAGTGAGGGTCACTGTATTTATTCAGTGCCAAGAACTAGGAACAATCTTATGTGCTGAGTGTGCTCTTCCCCATTGTTCTGCAAATTAGTCAACATGAAACCAAATAGTGATAATGTGTTGTTATGATTAAGGTTAATACAATACTGATTATCTCCATAGACTGGAGTTCCAGACACATTATTTAAATGCATTGCTTTGTTGAACTAGTTGATAAAAGACCCAGATTTCCCCTTGTTGTGATAAAAGATGTTATAAGCCTTTAGAGGGATAGGAAAACATTACGCAACAGGAATACTTTATTCTGTCTAGTACATTACAGAATTATCTTATGGTGACTATAGCACACTATAGCTCCAGAAAACATTGCCTGGTAACAAAAAGATGCTCCTTTATGTCTCTGAGACTAAGCCACTTGAAAAAAAGTCTGTCTTAAGCAACCTATTATTACCTTTTTGGTGCATGCAACAAATGATGATGCTCATTTAGGCTTGCTTTCTAAACTATTCAACATGGAAGACCACCAGTTTTATGTAATCTGTTCTTTACCAGCAGTGATCTAAACATCTAAACATTAATTCAGTAGTTCAAGTCAAGTATTTTCCAGGAAAACCACCAAAGACAGGGAAGTTTATAAACTAAAAAATAAACAAACAAAACAAAACAAACAAACAAAAAAATTAGTACTTGGAAAAACACTTCCAAAACTTCAAAATTAACAAAAGTTTTTAAACCCCTATATATGTTTATAGGGTACATGAATCTCAGATCAGAGATATAAGTATTTAAAAGTATATTTATTTGGCCCAGGAGTAGTTACAGAATTAATTTCAGCTCATTTGCAATTTTGAAAACACTGACTGGAATACTTTTTTCTTCTCTAGCTCTCAAATAGGATAATTTCCTTTGAAATTTACAGTTAAATCTAGATCTTGCCTAATGACAGTGCTTCATGCTGTATTTTTCACCAAAAAACAACAACAACAACAACAACAAACCAAAACAGCACAAGAACTTGGAAAAGCTTTCTCTGACACTTTAGCCAAGGATTCTGAGTGCTACCAACTGGGTCATTACTGACAAGCTTGTATTTTTACGCCTTATCACGCTGGTTGACACTTGCAGACTCCAAGGAAGAGTAGCTGAACATTGAGCTGGGAAAGGGCACTTGTTCTGCCAAAAAGAAAGCAAGGTGAATTATGCAAAAGTGCTTTGACAATCAATTATTAAGAAGCCAGGGATGACAACTCATGTACATGTATGTAAGTCGATAACCTTTGGGCACTTAACCCCCAGGGATCACAGCAGACAGTGGCAGAAAGGATCAAGGTCAGCAATAATGAAGCTGGAGTGATGATGAAGACCAAAGGCAGTCTAGTCTGGACCTAAGAGAGAAAAGCTTTCAGTGGCTTCATTAAACTGTGTTATTTACCATGCAATGCAACATGAAAAAAGGTAAGTTAAATCTCCAACTTCCTCTCTTGCATTTGTTTTGAGAAGTCTTCTTGCTTCTATGATTCTATGATTTTGTTCACCTTTTTGTTACAAAGCATGTACCTGAATTGCTGACTTCTCAAATGTAGAATCATAGAATTGCTTAGGTTAGAAAAGACCTTTAGGATCATCCAGTCCAATCATAAACCTAGCACTGTCAAATCCACTACTAAATCATGTCCCTATGCACCACATCTACATGTATTTTAAATACCTTCAGGGATATTGACTCAACCACTTTCCTGGGCAGCCTATTACAATGGTTGAAGAAATTTTTTCTAATATCCAATCTAAACCTCCCCTGGTGCAACTTGAAGTAATTTCTTCTTGTCCTGTTGCTTCTTTCTTGGAAGAAGAGACCAACACCCACCTCACTACAAGCTCCTTTCAGGTAGTTGTAGACAGCGATAAGGTCTCCCCTCAGCTTCCTTTTCTCCAGGCTAAACAGCCCCAGTTCCCTCATAAGACTTGTTCTCTATACCCTTCACCAGCTTCACTGCATTCCTTGGACACGCTCCAGCACCTCAATGTCTTTCCTGCAGCAAGTGGCCCAAAACTGAACATAGTATTTCAGGTGTGGCCTCTCCAGTGTTGAGTACAGGGGCACAATCGCTTCCCTACTCCTGTTGGTCACACTATTCCTGATGCAAGCCAGGATGCTGTTGGCCTTTTTGGCTACCTGGGCACACTGCTGGCTCATGTTCAGCCAGCTGTCAATCAACACCCCCAGGTCCTCTTCTGCCAAGCAGCTTTCCAGCCACTCTTCCCCAAGCCTGTAGCGCTGCCTGGGGTTGTTGTGACCCAAGTGCAGGACTGGGCACTTGGCCTGGTTGAACCTCATCCAGATCCCTCTGTAGAGCCTTCCTACCGTCCAGCAGATCAACACTCCCAACCAACTTGCTATCATCTGCAAACTTACTAAGGGTGCACTCAAGCCCCTCGTCCAGATCATTGATAAACAGAACTGGCCACAATACTGATTCCTGGAGAACACAACTCATGGCTGGCCACCAGCTGGATTTGACTCTGTTCACCACAACTCTTTGGGCCTGGCCATGCAGCCAGTTTATTACCCTGTTAAGAGTACGCCTCTCCAAGCCATGAGCAGCCAGTTTCTCCAGGAGAATGCTGTATGGATCAATATCAAAAGCTTTACAGAAGTCCAGGTAAACAACATCCACAACTTTTCCCTTATCCACTAAGAGGGTCACCTTGTCATAGAAGGAGATCAGATTAGTCAAACAGGACCTGCCTTTCATAAACCTATGCTTCTGAGGCCTGATCACCCATTTGTCCTGTACATGCCACGTGATGACACTCAAGATTATCTGCTCCATAACTTTCCCCAGCACTTATGTCAGACTGTGGTTGCCCCGATCCTTCTCCCAACCTTTCTTGTAGATGAGCATCACATTTGCTAACCTCCAGTCAACTGGGACCTCCCCAGTTAGCCAGGACTGCTAATAAATGATGTAAAGTATTTTGGTGAGCACCTCTGACAGCTCCCTCAGTAAAAGAGGCATTAAGTACCTCAGCCTTATCCTTTGTCACTATGTTTTTTTCCTTAGCCTTCCTTTCATTTCTCTTGCTTGTCACCTTTCACAGCCAGGTCCACAAGACATAAATATGAAGTCATTCAAAAAACAGGAAAAAAATGGAAGCCTGATACTTGACTGACAAACTGTAAGAATTTTTGAAGCATACAGGAAAATGCAGGTTGCATGTCTGAATCACAGGGTGTTTTTGTGAGAGAGAAGTAGTAAGATAATTAGTTCTCTTCTTTTGCATTTTTAAAGATGGGGTGAAAAAGCCCTGTTTTCTGAGTGAAATAGAAATAAAATACCTCACTGTTACTAGCTGAATGCAAAATTAAAATTCAAGAGGTGGTGCCACAAATATTCAATTTTGCATGTGTTAGATAGGCATTTCAATAAATGATATGACACAATATGTGTCTCAGCATGTCTTTCCTACTTGGGTAATTTATTAAAACTATATATATCTACCTATATATAAAATAATTAGCCTGACAACCCACTGTGATCACTGAAATGATCATTATTACAGTTAGGATTAAGAAATATCCTTTCTAAAATATCAATCAAAAATTCATAGGAGAAAATTAGGGCTACAAAATTCACATGCTGACAAGAATTCTTGAAATTATATACCAGGTATACACAAGCTGCATTTTTACTTGCAGTACTTTAAAAACTGTAGCCCATTACAATTTCACTAGCTAGATTATGAGTAAAATCAGGTCTTAAAATATATCAGACAGATATAAGCAAGCAATCTATATTTTTCATTAAGGTAATTCTGTCTTTCATTTCCTCTGGGGGAAAAAAAAAAAAAAGAAAAAAAGAAGAAGAATTTCATAGGACAAATGTGAAAACTTGTTTACAACCTCAAATGAAGAGGATGTGGGAGAGAGAGCTTCTGTTTTTTTTGTTATTTAGAAAACAGAAAGAAACTACACTTAAAAAGAGCCAAGAGGCATGGTATCACTGTGAGAAATTTTAAGAAGACATTCTGTCTTGTGTGTCTTATGCTGTTGTAGGACTGAAGTGTTCTGCTATGTCAGAAAAGTCATGTGTTTTGTGTATTTGGAATACATCATAAATATAAGGGCATGAGCTTTAAATCAGAACTTCCTATAAATTTTTACAGTCTGGGAGAATAATTTCGAGAAGTACTTGTCATGTTTTTACACTTTTTTCTGACAGGAAGCCATATTAGTCACTGACAAAGTTGGGACATTGGACTACTTGGCTTCCTTTAAGTTCTTGATTGACTACAGCCTGTTTTTAGGACTTCTATTGTCACAGGCCTTAGACAGTACTAACGGGACTTGGAGACACTGATGCATCACTTCTGTTTGCATTGGCAGATTTTGAGTGTAATTGTGGTGGGAATAGAAGGGCCTCCTCCTCTGCCAGACCTGTTTCTGGAAGGAGTGGAAGGAGAATGGAAAAACACAAGCCTACTTTTTGGACACAGTTGGTATATAACCTTCTTCTAAAGACTTTAGGAGTCACTCCCTGGAACAAAAAGCGAGCAAGGAAAGGATGTCTCTCAGGAATCGTAATTCATGTTCCAGTCTGCTTATTGAATAGGGCAATTACTTGAAAGATTCATAGATTTAAATCATTTATGATTGTCTTGCCTGGCTTGTGTGACACAAGCCATAGAATTTTGTCCCTTTGTTGTTGCTTTCCAGCCCATTAAGATTATATATTACCCCAACTATACATGGTACTTAATGATTCTCCAGTAATAAAAGAAATTAAAAATAATGACCATAAACACAGCAACTGGTCTGATGCTACCAAAGACCAGAGGGTACAATGTTGTAGTTTTAAGTCATTTGAGAGGAAAAACAGATATCTAGAAATACTTTGGATTCTCCTGATAGCCTTTCTTTGTGTAAATTGAAGGCAGTGAAAAGAAACAAACCAGTCTGTTCTATTATCTCTCTGTTTGGGGGAACAGTATCCATTCCCCAAACTGTGCTGGCGGTGCCCTTTCCTGAGTTACTGCCACAGATGTAAGCAAGGGGCACAGAGAAGGAGCAGAAGTGACAGTATTATCATTGTAGAAGATGAATGTAGTGGCACTTCTAATTTATTTAGTATTCAGGATTTTGACTTTAATTAGGATTCTTTTGTCACATCATTCATCAAACACACTTGAAAGAAATGGAAATTAACACCAAAGTTTCTGTTGCCTCAGGCATGCTTTTAGTACTTCTACTCGTTTTGGTTTATTGTTGTTCAGTTCAGTGAAATAGTTTACTTGTGATAGTTCACTTAGCTGTAACTGAATTTCAAAAGGGGTAGAATGAATGTATGCTCTTTAAGAGCACTGTTTTGTAAAGCCCCTGTAGCTCCTAACACCCTTTTCATCAAAAAACAATTATTTTTCTCTTTTTTTAATTTTTGGTGACTGACTTCTGTGTTGTATAATGTAAAATAGTATACCAGCATTTGCCCTAAGAAGTCATTATCAGGCTAGCTAGCAGAGGAAAACTTTGTGATTGCTGGAATGCTTGTAAGTCACAGACTGTCTATTATTTATAAATTGCACTTGTGTTTGGATGAAATAATATAACTTATTTCCTGAAATTGTTCCTGTTTAAGATGAATCTCAATATATCTACAGTAATACTCTCTTCATGGGGAAAAGTTCCTACATTAATTATTACTCAAACTCCATGCCTGCCATTGTAAAATTTACATTGTCCTGGCATAACAGCAGCTGCATTGATAAATTATGCTCCTTATACCCAGAGCTTCCAGCTCATATAGCAGAGGTCCAGTCAGACATTTGAATGAAAAGAATGTGAAGCAATATTATGATCTAAGGTTACGCATCATATCAGCAAGGCTACTGCTGTCAGCACAAAAATCATTAGCTGGTGTCCAAAACACATGCTTAGTTTAAATCGGAAGGTTTATTAAGCAAGTATTTCTGAGAGCTCTGTGATTAATGAAGCCTGGTTTGTGGTGCTTGTGGAGATGAACTGCAGAGTCTAAGCAAGTGCAAATTCTGACTGTAGGTTTTCTTGCAGTTTTGGAATGTGAAGGTTTCTTCCTTCTGGATTCTCTGGTGTCCATTGAGATGTGTAATTTTATGTAGCCTTAGGTAGCATCTCTTTCTCTCCCTCTTTTTTATGCTTTCTAGTTGCTGATTTTCAAAACATCAATAATGAAGTTCAAAGCAACTTTGCCCTGAAAGTTAAATGGACGAAGTATTATAGAATAGAAACATTTCTACATACATTTTTTCATAAGAAACATTGCTAATATCCCATGGTAATATTTTGGAGGTATATGAAACTCCTATCACCAGACCTTTTGAATGGATCCAGAATACCTCTCCAGCTTTTCATCTGCATTACAGGAGCTAGAAATTACACTTCAAAAAGGCAGACTTTCTCTTAGAAAACATTTGATGCTGCAAGTTGGATGCATATTGAAAAGTCCTAATTATCACAAGCCTACAAAACAGCCAGTGCTTTGAAACTGGAGCTAGATTCCTGCTGTACAAAATGTTTAGCACATTTTTCAAGGGAGTCACAAGATGACAAACAAGAAATATTTGAAGAAAAACACAACTACCTGTAAGCTCATCTACCTTCTAACTGAATAAACTCAACCTTTCAACCAACATAAGTGGGAACAAGGCCAAAATCCTCTGAGCTTTCTGAACACTATCAAAGAAACAACTCCTTGTACACCATCATTCGAATACAAGAAACTAATGTGTTTCAGGACCCTTTCTTTGTACTGACTGGCTTCAGCAGTATATTAACTCTGAAGCGTCATACAGTATTTCTAAGAACTCAAAATATACATTTTAAGCATAGTGCAAATAAGAGTAATGGAGTCCAAATTTTTAAGTAAATTCAGCTAGTTATATATAGTTTCAAATAAGTGGTACAATGAAACACAAGTACATTGGTGAAATTATTATGGAGATCCATTTAGTCTTAAGGAAAAACCCTGGCAACAGAAACTGCAGTGGTGGCTGAAAGATCTCTTTTATATCAGGACATCATGAACACAGAATTTGTGGGTGCCTAAAGCCAGTTCTGAGTATAAATAAATTGTAGCTCTGAGAATACTATCTATGCCTTGTACTTCAGAGCTGTCTGTCAGTATTTTTGATCATTAGCCATCTGTGATTATTTTAATTTTTGCCAGCAGGAGAAGGAACTCTTTTCCACCAGGGAGCTCTGTTATTACAATATAATTTATATGTAAAGAGCTCATTTCATTAGAGGAAAAAAAAAAGCAACCAACTTTTTACATAGGGTGTTGGTTTTGGGGTTTTTTTTGAAGTTTAAAAGAAACTTGTAGCATTAAAATATTTATTTTGCATTTCTTTTTGTATTGATATCCTTGGTGTGGTCTATGTAAAAGCAATTAACAACTTACTGGTGGGTTAACAATAATTCTGCGTCTAGCTCAGTTTTTATTTAGCATTCAGTATAGAGGATATAGAAACTGAGTCAATCATGGACCTGAAGTATTTAACTAGAGCAATTACTATTTTTCAGTTCCACTTGAAATTACTGCATTTTAACTGTATCTAACTATATCTTTACTACATGCTAGTTAAAGTCCTTACAGGGTCATTTTAGATTTGCCTGCCATCAGGGTGTTGAAAGAATGACTTTATAATAGCCTTGTTTTTACTAGGAATGTGTTGCTGAAATGAAAATTTTGCATCTCCCTGATTTAGTAAAATGAAACACTGCCCAATATTATAGTATAAAGCTCTACTTGTATTTGCATTGTAAATACTGACATTATAAATGGAGTTAAATTGGTTCATAAGAATACTAGCATAAAATAAATAAGTTTCTAAGCGTTGCTTAGTTAATTCTGACTTTTTTCAAACTATCCCTGTTTGTCAATGGTGCCAAGTACCTGTTGCCACTATTTTTGGCCTCAGGTCTTGGAGTTCTTAGAATTTGAAAGTATTCAAGTGAACTTAAAAATAAAATCCACATCAGTATGTCTGTCTACCCATAAGCCTGTTTAATATCCTCAAAAGGAAATGGAGTTCTGTGTATACCAAGAATAGTTCCTATGCTTCTCTGTGTGTACACAGAAGTCTTCTGTTTCAAGCATCATAACTGGTATAGATAATGTCTGTATTTTTAGCTCTTCTCTCACAAATCTGCAAGAAGGCAGTTCTAATAGCAATGAAAACTGACTACTGCAGTTGAATTGCCTTGTCTTTCTATAGCTAAGCTTTGAGGCTCTAATTATATTAAGCTCTCAAAGTAACTTACATTATGTATTTGACTTCTAAATTAGAACCAATTCCATGATCTAACATAGGAGGTCAGATGAATAGTCACTGTCGAGTGTACACATACTTCAGCATTTGCAGAGCATTCTGTTTTACCCTATCCACTCATGTGAATTTATGACATATAGATATGCTGCACATAACAGATCTTCCAACATCTTTAACCAGCAGGATGAGGTGAATTTCAGTAAGCTGTGTGAGAATTAGTTCTAAAAGCTCTCTCATTAAAGCAAAAATACATTGATAAGATGTACAATTTTTCTATAAAGTTACATTGTGAGGCAAATGGCAAGAATGAAAAAGATTTTAAGGTAATTATTAGTTGCTTGTACTAGCAATTACAATTAAACTCAGTGTTCAAATCTTGCATTCCCAGGTACCTTGGGTTTCCATATACATATCACCCTACTATTGTACCACTAATTCTTCACAAGGAAATCCCTAAGCAATAGTAGTAGTGGAAAATATTTATTTTTCCCCCTCTTCACTCTCTTTTTTGATGTCTAGTGAGGGATTTGCATTTTAGAATTTTTAGTGCTGTACAGTACAAGGTTCTCTTTCCATTTCACAAAGGTAGTAACTTTCACTATTAATGCAACTCAGCAAGAATAGATATGTATGGCAAAGGACTTGTCTTGAGAATATGATGACTACACTACAAATAATGGAGTGGGATGTTGGTTACCACATGCGCTCTCCTGGACCTCCATCTCTGAGTCACTTTTGTTCAGAAGGACCCAAATCCATCATGCGACTCACAGCAAGGTAAAGAGGAACGTCTGGGACATTTGCTTCAGAAGTGCAGGGATGATCTAACATAAAACAATAGTGTAGACTCACCTGCATCTCTCCTGAGATCTCTGCTTCTCTGTCACATTCACTGAAATTGGCCAGTGAGTATGTTCGTGTAAGGATAGGAATGTCACACACATTTACATCACAAGTATGTAAACCACCTTCTTAATAAATAGCCTAAAAGGTGACAGTTAAAAGATTCAATGAAGATAACATTCCATAAACATCTCTGAATGTATGAGAGGTTTTGGATAAAATAACTTTGAGAATTGTAATAGCTTCTAATTTGTACAGTAAACAAAGTAACAGAAGAATTGATCAATACAAGGTTTTCTACATTTTTGACAAAATTGCCTTCATAAGCTATCTTGGTTCTGCTAAATAAAAATATCCTTGGGATAAGCTGAAAGTAATTCACTTTTTACCTCTTTATTGCCAAATTTGATTTGATTTGATTGAATCTATATTTATCCTCATGTGGTTCCTGGAGCACTCACAAACTTTTATAATTCCAGTCTATCAGGGCAAATCTGCAAGTAAAAAACCTCACTTTTATCAGCAGGTATTCAACGAATGGCAGGTGGCAAATAAAGCACTTAGTGAATTGTTTAATTGCATTTCTTTCCCATCCTAGAACTTGAGAAAGTTTTAGAAAGCTGGAGAGGAGCTGGGTGGATTTATTTACTGCTTTCATTTTATTCCAACACTACTTGCTTTCAGAAAATACTGCCTTTCATGTATGGATGATATTTAAACTGGCACAACAAAGGGTATATTGTAGTGCAGCAGAGATGTACATCACAACAAATATGAAAGCAAAGAGCTAAATTTGATACACCTACTCAAGAATATAAAGAAGCTTTTAACTTGAGTCAGTTGACATGGAGTGCAGAATAAAATTCTTTTCTCCTGGGAATTAAACAGAAATGAAGGTTAGCAGGTGTAGCTGTAGTTACGTTTTCTGCCATTTGTTCATTACAGAGAATTACATTACTACAGTGCTACGAGAAAATAATTAACTGGACAGTTCAGCGTTCAGCTCAAAAATATTTTTGACTTGTTCTCTTTTTCTTACTATTTTTCCTTGTTTCATGAGACAAAGAGAGCACAGAAAAAAAACGCATACCCTGTATTAAAGAGCATTTGCGGTTGGGCTCGAGATTCTTGAACAGAGTAAATACTCTTCAGTGAATGAAGCTGCTAAAGTTCCCTACACATAATCTTTGTCTATGGTTGCAGCAATTTTAAAAACCCACTTAATTTCAAAATAATTGTGTTTAATTTCTTTATTTTCAAGGCTTTTGGCTGGGATCTCTAGAGTTGGTAAATTTAGCCTGTGAAATACCAACTCTGTTCATGCAAAAATGTGAAAGAATCTTTTGGAGTATAGCTATGGAAGAAGCTTTATCCTGTAATAATCTCATACTGCTGAAGTATCTCCATACAGCCCTAAAGAGTTAGTGTAGTCTGGAGATAAAAGCAGACTGAGGATGAAGGGATAATAATTATGCAACATTCTTGTTTGAACTTCTTTGTAAAGTAGGGGGAGGGATACCTGCTTGCTCTTAAGAAAACCACGTGAAGCCTTAGGCAGTAAGATTGTGATAAAGCATAATTAAAGGAAAATATATGGACAAAGGGATCAATTAAAAGATGTGAAACTAGAACTTTACTTCTCTTTGGTGTTCAGAATTCACATTGAGAAAGTGTGTTTGAGGCCTGTTTCATTCTTTGGAGTTTTAACTGTCCAATATTGTACAGAATGAATTTCTGCAACATTCAGTTGACATTAGATGCCATTTGAGAGATTGAAAGGGTAATCAAGTGCCCTCTGCAAAGCATGTTGTCTAATACCAAACACAAAAAAGATTGGTCTGATAATACTATTTTTCTAAAATCAGAAGTGCACCAGCATTTCAGGACCAAGCCAACAATTCAAGGTAGTCACCTCACATTGGAGATTTTCCATTAAGTTAAACATGGTGCCAGTTCTATTATTCTATTTTTTTTGCTTCCCTCCTTCCCTCATCCTGGCTTTCCAGCTCTTCTCCATGTCTCTTACTCTATTGAACATGTAGCCATACTATGATTTCTACTGGGAGAAGTACTACATTTGAGTTTTTCTGAAGTGATGTTAATATTTTATGCCATTGTCTGAGATATAACCATTACATATTCTAGGCTTTACATTTTAAGAAAAGATGCTTAGAAAAATGCTTTTGCTACAACTTAGCTTGTCCACTCAGTGTTAATTTGCTTCATACGTCTGTGTTAACCATCAGGTACCTGGGAAGGACCGTGGATTCCATAGCCCACAGAAAAGCCACATGAGACAATCTCCTTGAGAAGCCTGACAGAGTCCTCTTGATAAGGTTTTCAGTTTCAGTTAAAGGTATAACCTAGGCTAATCTAGGACTCAGAAGAGAAGGGTTCAATACCTTGCTGGGCTACAGACTTGTTGAGCAAGCAATCTGATGTTTCATTTGCCCACCTCTGAAAAAGGCATCTATTCACCTATATTCTATGGATTTTATTCAGGTAAATATATGTAAATATTAATGCTCTTAAGAATATTACACTTAAGATATAGATATATAGGAATTTCTCACTAAGTCTCTGTTTAGTACCTTTAGCTAGAGACCATAGCCTATATTCAAGTCTGAGTTTACAATGTTTACTATATTAGGAATTTTGCTTGACTAAGAATGGAAAAAGGAGTTATTACTTTGAAACTTAACAAGATACTTTTATTCCTCCTTCATGGTAAAGTAGGAAGTTTGGTTCTAAGGCCAGTAGCAAACAAATATATTATTTAAAAAGGAAACAAAATACAGCCTGCTGGGCACTCATTTGCTTAAAGGAGTTCTTTGTATTTGCAGTTCTAGAAAAAAAAAAATTCCTTGTAAAATATTCTGTAAAAAGCTTTAAAGCTTTACTGAAGGGAGGCACCAGAGTGATTACTCAAAGGAAAACTGAAACAAGAAATAATATGATATAAAGGGGAAAATTCCTGCCATTGTACTTCAAAAGGAGAGATAGTCACCTTCAAAAGACAATTAAGAAATTTCGGGGACTGAAATCGCCTTCAAGGAACATGCTGGGACGTTTGGCTTCTGAATTTGTGTATCTCAATTTGATATCCAAAGTTAGACAGTTATGAATTTGCTCGTTTCCTTTCTGCCCCTGTTTTGTTCTACTATTTCTTGAAAAATGTGTCCAGTGTGACATAATTCCACTAGTTCTGATTCTGTTTTATCCCCCAAATCCTCATGCTTTTATCCTTTAAGTTTGTTACTGATAGTTTCACTAATGAGTCACTGTGAAATTGTTTCACAGAGGCATATTCTAAAATACTCAGAGTACTCAAGAGCAGATTTATATGCCTTTTATGGTATTGAAAATTTTTAAAGGATTTAAATTATTTCTTACGTATGTCTTTTCATTACACTAATAAGAAAAAGAATAATAAGAAGAAGAAGAAGAGAAAGAGAAATAAAAAGAGAAAGAAAAAGGAAAAGAAAAAGAAAGGGAAAAAAGAAGACTAAACACATCCCCAAAACCAAAACCAAAACCAAAACCAAACGAACAAACAAAGATAACCACTCTTTCCCACTTTCCCTCTTTCAGTGTCTCTTCAGCAGGACTACAATTCTCTGGAGTTGATTTTCCTAATAGAGTCTTCTCTGACTATGTTGGACAAATGTCATGTCCCCTGGACCTCTCCATCTTGTAAAGAAAATAGACCTATTGCCAGCTACACCTTGCTGATTGCTTCCTACCTGCTGCTAAGGATAATTTGTGCAGTGTAAATGAAGACTTCAGTAGTTGCTGTAGGAAAAAAGCTACAAGAAGAGTCTGCTATTCAGCATTCACATAAAAGAGCCAATAAAAAAACAGTTCTGATTAGCTGAAAATGTGTAAAGTGTATAAAAGATCTTTAAGTTTTCACAATCTTAATTATAGCAGACATCATAAATAAGTGTTCCGACCTGAAAAAAGAATCATGCATGTTTGCACCTTCTCACTTGTTTAATCCCATACCAAGAATTTGCATGTGTTTTCTTTTTTATTCTGGTAAATACTTATTACCAAATTATTTTTTTTATTGTTTGAAAGTAAGTAATAAAGGAGTTTTCCATCATTACTCTGCAGAATCTTGTGGCCACTCGGAATGCTGATGTTCTTATTTGTTAATTGCCCCCAAATATACTTTCAGATAACCTCTTACCTCTGTAAGAATGAAGAAGACAACAACATTACATATTACACACAATGGAGAGCTGGAGTGGAAGACTGAATTATCAGCAGTTGCAGAGAGCAAAGCTACCTGCTGTGTACAGCTCCAGATACACCTGGTTTGCCCCATTCCTTCTGTGCAACAGGTCACATTGCCCTCTGTTTGTCCCACACTATGAGAACAATAGGACACAGAAGTGGGAGCAAGAGCATTTATCATTTACTTTTCCCCATTCACTGTGTGTAGATAAAGGAAAACATTATTTCTGGCTACTGAAGGACTGCTGTTTTATTTTACCTCCATTTTCTTGGCACAGCCTGGGATTTAATTGGAAGGTGCAGGGAGTAGAGGTTGAAACAGTCACTAAGAAACTAACCACCTCTAAGGAAATGCATTGTCCTTGTGCTGAAGAACCAGCTGAAAAATCCTAGATGAGACACTCAGTGTATTTTCTAGACAAGCAATTCTTGTATGTTTGGATAATTACCTAACCTTTTACCTTCAGACCACACATACAGCTTTCATTTCCAATGTTTACAACGAAAGAAGTAAAAGAACCATATCAATAAGAAGTACGTTTTATATACCCTATCACTGAATCCTTTTCTTAGTCTCGTGGTTTATGGTTCTCTCACACACACACACACATTTTCCTTTTGTCTGTTCTGAGTAATATTTGAAGCATCTGCTAATGCTAGTTTAAAATACTTTCTGCAGTTTGACAGCTAGCATTTCATCTTGATCCTCTCTAATTATCCTTCCAAATTTGCCTCTTTTCACACTTCTTACCAGCCTCTTCAAAAAATTTTTTAGACATTGTAAAATGCTGGTCCTGCTTCCAAGTGATATCACTCTTTAACAAGCCTAGACGCTCTCTCCTTCTATTGCTTTAGCTCTTTTCACCACTAAAGACATAATAATCTAATTCATAATGTTTTTCTGAGGCTCAGAAAACGACCCCTTTACCTATACTACACACCAAACTGTAAACCTTTTATTCACTTCATGTCATTAGTTGTTTCTCTTTTGGATTTACAGCAGTGTTTATCTACTTTGTGAAGATGATGTTAGGGGGACTTTTTAAAAATAATGATAGTAATAATATGGAAAACAAGCCCATGAGTTTTACATGTATTGAGATGAAAAGGACAGCAGCTGTCACTACTTTTAAGAATAATTTATATATTGTCTCATTTACCCTTCTGGTGTTATAAATGTTGACAAGTTAACATCAGGGCAAAGGTAGATTGGTCTGTCAAGTTTCTATTTTCTGCTTCTTGCTCTTCTACAAAGTGCTACAGAGATTGATTGATTTGATTTTAAAGAGTTCACTTACATCACAGTGACATGGTCTTCAATATGAATTAGAAGAGTAAAATTGTTTGTTTAACTTGTTTTCATGTTGACAGGATCTTTGCACTCCAGGCAGTCACTTTGTTTTTCTTACAGCTTTGCTCTTTAGCCACCCAAATGTGGAATGTCACTCAACCTTTCCATACGTTTTTCTTGGTGTTCCCTATCAGTTCCCACTACACTTTTCAGCAGTCTAACAAATGTGGATACCTTTTTGTCAATCAGTTGTTCTGGTTGTTTGCCATTTTAGGCTTTCTCTCCTGATGCTATGTTAAGGAAGTTTCTTAATGGACATGAATGAACTTCACTCTGTAAGATTTCAGCTAAGCCCCTGAGAGAGAAGTTACCACAAGTATGATCATTTAATTAAATTACTGTAGACATCCAAAATGAAAATTACACACTCGAACTGCTACCCACAGTTTAATTTTGTCTCAGCTCCAAACTTTTTGAGGGAATTAAAAAATGATAACATCATTAGGGGTCTTACTGAGCTTGAGTTCTATCTGAAAATGAGATTCAAATGTTATCAGAATAAAATTCAGGCAACTATCCAAAATTCTGAGCTTCCTTTACATACTGAACTGTCCCATTGAAGCTTTCCAATCTCATCTCTTGTACATGCATTTTAAATCTGTCTTACTCCATCTTCTATACCCATTTTAGTATGGCATTCAAATTTGTATATGCATCAGCTGCTATTTTTATATATATACAGAGAACTGAGATTAAATGATCAAAAGGAATGCACAAATAAAAGTAAAAATCCAACACTGCAGACATCAGAACCCAACATTTTTCAGGCAAATTATGTGTGATACAGGAAGGCTCTGACATGATGTGGTGACCTGGGTTAAATTTCTAAAAAAAAGTCAGGGCAAAGTTGTATGGATGCAAAAATTGTGGGGTTACTCAGAAAGGGAAATTTCAAGCAAGTGGTTCTGTTTCTTTTTTCTTGAACTTAATGGTTCCTCATGTGCAAAAGCTTGAAAATGGATTATGAAGTCATCACAACTAAAAAAACACAGAAAAATCTGGTGTGTATATATAGGCCCTTAGTCATGAAATTGTTTAACTGCGTTTAAATCTCAACAACGTGAGTGAGTTTTAGCAAGTATTTAAGCACTAAAGTAGTGTAGACTGGTTGGAAGTAGAAAAGTAGAGTTTATTGTTGTATTTTATCAAAAATGGAACTTTAAAAGGCTAGGCTCTTTGAAAACTAGAGAGTTGGAAAGAAATTTTCATTATAGCAAAGTTCTACTCTTTGCAGCTGCGTTTTTGCTGATTCTCTGAAGTCAGAGTTAATTGATAGACAATTTGGCCTGTGGACTTTAAATAACATACTGAAAATCTCTGTTTTGGGGAGAGGCGGGTTTAAAGTTAATTATTCCTCAAAATGACTTTTTCAAACTGAGTACTAGAGCTGGCAAAAATATTTCCATTGAATAAGACTTTATTTCTGTGGATTTTTTTTTGCCTAAGACACTGGAAGTTAAAGTTCTTTTCTTGGGATAGGCTACAGTTCTTGGCCACAATGAAATACAGGCTGCTGATCTGTTCGTCTTTTGTATTTTGGCTATCTGAGCTTTCCCAGTTCACTTTTCAAAAACAGATTATAAATCTGGGTTAAGCAGGCACAATCTCTAAATAGGAATAGCTAATTATGAGATATTTCTTTTGATCCCAGACTTTTTAGATTCTTCAGCATTTCTGATCTATAGTTTTATCTTTGAGTGTAAACAGCTTTTTTATCCTTCAGGACTGCGACTCTTTTCTCTACTTTAAAGCAGACTTCCTCTGAGCTGGAAGGTAAGTTTCACTGAACACCTGAGACCCTCCACTCTGGCCTTCTAATTAACAAAGTGATCTTCTAATGATTTTTCCCCATAGTGTCAGCATTTATCTCTGATAGCTTCCATTTTTGCCATTTGTTTTCCTGACTTTTTTTTTTTAATAGCTCAATGATATCATGAACCAAACTAGAATCTGTTTTCTTCGTGCGTTTCCCTCTTATGGTAAATTATTTCTACATTTCTCAGTAGCAGTTGCTTCCCGCTTCAAGGCAAAATTCAATTTCTATGGCAAATACCACAGCTTCCTGTGCCATTTTATTTTCCACTGAGCTTAAACTGGAAATCCACAGCAGTTGTTAGATATACCCAGAAAATAAATCTCTGTAGATTTTCTTCTAGTTCATCT
The DNA here is from genome assembly GCF_964273445.1 of Streptopelia decaocto. Classification (NCBI taxonomy): domain Eukaryota; kingdom Metazoa; phylum Chordata; class Aves; order Columbiformes; family Columbidae; genus Streptopelia; species Streptopelia decaocto. Next base: position 134,042,318 of record NC_138655.1, on the reverse strand, counting down.
GACATTCCCTCTTTTTCCCCTCAACACTCTGATCAAAAGGGAATAAATTCTGCAACATACATGGATATAAGCTTTCTCTGGGTTGCTAAAATCCTAGTTTCTTTGATTTTTTTTTCAATTTATTTGCCCTATATTGGTGTTTCACTTGCTTTAAAATGAAGTGGAAGTTTACAAATAGATTTTTCATGTGGCTGTCTTAAATGAAGGGTTGTGGTTAAGCCTACAAGTGTCAAGATGCTTTAACAGAAGTTAAATATTAATTATCTAGTCTCTAATTTAGTCTGGTGATGGCATAGCCCTAAATTTAAAAGATGCACCTATTGAAATATGTATGGACCTGCTGAAGTATGCTTAGTGTTGAAGCATAAAATGGGAACAATTAATTAAATAATTCACGTGTCAGAAGCTTAGAGGTAACAGTTATCTATCATACTTACCTATCATAATTTTGTTCAAATTATAAATGACAAGAGATGAATGTTAACTCTTGCAGGAATGGTATACTACTATTTTCTAATTATTTTTCTTTTTTTTTTTTTTTGTTGCTTTTATATAGGTAGATATTTTATCTATACATTAGAAAATATGTATATTAACTTTTGTCTACTGACTGAGTGATCACATTAAATTACAACTTTTGAAAGTGAGGATTTTTTTTGTAAAATGACTAGCTGGTTGTCTTTACTTGTCTTCACAAGGAGGGTACAGTCAGTAGTGTTATTGGTCATTTTCAAATAAGTCAACATTATTGTTTTCAAATTCAATAAGCCATATTTTCTTTGTGCACTCATTTTTGAAAATAGGTGGAAAGTCCAATAATTGTCCACAGATGTTTTGATTTTAATACTTATTTAAAAAGTAACAATTCTAAATTGAGAATATGTTCTGAGTGTGTTTACCAACAGAAACCATGTGAACAACTTATGGACGTGAGTTTTACATTTCATATTTGTACATCCTCAAATTGTTATAGTTTTGAGCCACTACAGATAATGTAAGGCCTGACCTGTGAGCTCTCATTTCCCAATAAGCCTGGGTTTTCCAATTCAGGTCCAAGTTTGGTAGAAAAATACATATTTTGTTTTTTTTGTTTGCATTCATTTGCATCATATTTGCAATTTGTAATTAATTTTGTAGTCTATTTTTTCCTGAAGTACTTCTCAGTTTATTATTATTATTATTATTATTATTATTATTATTTAATATAGCCTGCGGAACACTGAACACTGATTAAGTGTTTTATGCTTTCTGTTATCTCTGAAGCATAACCGATGAAGTATTGTGAATTTGGCACTGTGTAACATAGCATTTTGCTTGCTGTGCAGCACTATCAAACAACACATCAGTAGTCATGCCTGTCTCTCATTTAAATGCAACCTCAGAGTCACACTGCTTGTTACAAATATCTGGGAGCTGTGTGATTAGTTAACATCTTGTGCATAACCTTAAAATTACAGCAAGTTCTCAGGAGATAATTAGCTTTCTGGATACCTCTACTGAAATGAACTATGGCTTAGCAATGATAGGTACTGAGTATTCTACAACTCCGAGGAATGGTGGCAGGAAATTCTTTAAAAAATATCTAAAGTGCCTTCTACATTAAAAATAAAAAATGAAAAAAAAAATCAAGAAGTCCTTATTTATTTATATATTCCTTGTTATCAGGATTGCCTTTGCCTTCTTCTAATTTTATGTTCTTTCATCTTTTGGCAGCTCTTCTGGTGTAAATAAAGGGTGTTCAGTACACACCATCCTCCCTTACTGAAGTCTGCTCACCTCTGCCCCAGAGTTCATGTCTCATATGCTTTGTGTGAGTAAACAGACAAAATACATCACAACTGAATAATCAGAAGAATATGATATGGTATTTTTCCTTAGCAAGTGCTCGAGACTTCAGTTCAGTGTATAGATTTAGGAAAAGCAAGGTTTTCCAAATATTTTCCAAGTGTTTTTCATTTCATGAAATAATTTCTCAGACATATCCATATGCAACATCTTAAAGCTTTTGATCCTGCTTTGAAAAGGTTATTCTAAGCCTTCAGTGTTCACAATATTCTATTCTAGCTCTGGATGTGTCTGTATAATAACCTCCAAATTAAAATGTTTTGGAAGCTTCTAAATACAAGTTATAGTTGCAGCTGTCAGGAAACAGCATTTTGACAAAATTGAACTTTTACAGGTAAGTATCAATTTTGATTAAATTTGCTTGAAAGGTGTTTTCTAATTTAGAACAAAGCATTTCAATAGACTTACAACATTCTGTGCATTTATTGAAGTATAATATTGCTGTTTCCTTAAGAATCATTTTTTGTTTTCAGATTCAGTGGTAACTTTGATATAACTCAAACGCAAGAACCGAAGTATTTTTGAAACATTTCCATGTTATTTCTATTGACTTTTAAATGCTTTTTTCCCCAAAAACAGTGTTTTGTAAGAAACTTCAGATTTTATTTTTATTCTATTTAGTCCTTTTTTTTTTGAAAGGCCAACATTTTCTAAGAAATTCCAGATTTAATCATTCTCTTAATATTTTTTTCTGAAACACGAACAGTTGGTCTAGCTGCACTGATTGTACAAAGACGTAAGTCTACACATGTCTTAACCATATTTATCAAATTGAAAAGCTCCCACCAATGGATTTTTATCCAGTTATTTTTTCCAGTGGTCATATTGCCTATCTAAGCTGGTCTTCAAACATTAGCTTTATTAGCCATCATCCCCTGAAAGGAAGAAGGCTTGATTATGTTTCTGAAGGGTGTTAGTGATGGAAAATGCAGGCATGTACACAGGTCCAAAGAGCACTGGAAGCTCACGATATACCATGGAAGAATGCCTGAAGGCATCACTTCTGAGTGATGAAGGCAGAAATGACATATTATCAATTTCTTACCTAGAGAGAGAGAGAGAGAGTAATAAACAATACTCCAGTGAATGGTCTACTTTTTCAAAACAAGCAGACAGAAGCGAGTTGCTTATTAATATCCAGGATCCTACTGGCATTCCAAGGATCATTCTGTTGTTGCTTTTTCCAAAGGAATACAGCTTTTCAAAGTTTCACCCTCTCTACAAATAACAATAAAGCAGGTTTTTGAAATATCTTGAGAAGCAGAAGACTGAGGATTGGGGCCACTGTTTTGCCTTTTCACCCACTGGTGACATCTAGTATGGTGTGAAGCCAAATATGCCTCCTGGTGGCAGAATCTCTGGTTAAGCTGCCAAGCTCCTTTCCCAGGATACAGGGAAGTCAGACACCTCAGAAAGTGAAATAAAACACATTCCTGTATTCTACTAAAATTACGTATTTATCACGTTACGTTACAAAAAAACCCTTTTCTCTTTACCCCTAATCTGAATAAGATTGAACCAGTTAGCACTTATTAGACTTATTAAATCTTTCCCCACAGCACTTAGGAACTTTTAATTTAAGTAAGTAAATATGCCACTAGCAGTAATATAGGGGGAGACAGAATACCTTGATGCTCTTCAGGACTGAATGGAAGCTTCCAGCTTAATAGTTTTACACTGAAGCAGGTAAACTCTACATAAATCCCATTTTTAGTGTTTAAATATCTACTGGATCTAAACTTGAGTGTCAGCCACCTAAAGTTTTCTGATTCTTGTCAAAATCAATGGGTTGGCCACCTCTGCTTTTTTAGAAACATAAACATTTGCATCTTCTGCCTTATGTCCTTGCACGTAAAAGAGGAATAAAGGAAAACCTTTTTCCTTTTAGACAGACATTTGTTGACTGTGGTAATGGAAGTCATATTCTTCACAAAGGTCAGTAAGCAAGTGCTAAGTACCAAAATAATTCTCTACTCTCCAAGCAGGAGCTGACTTGCTAAGCTGAAGGACGTGCTCTCTAGTCCATTACCCTGTCCTCCATATTTTACATTTTTGTCAATAAAAAATAATTACAGCCAGGGTGTGAAATTCTCTTCTGTATGAAAGGCCAACAAAAGGCCCATGCCTCACTAGACTTCCAGAAGAGAATGACATCTCAACGGACCAGTCAGTGTTAATGGTTAAAATATGAGACATTCAGATCCTATGTGTCAAATATGTAAGGCCAAATTCTTGACTCTGACTGACAGTGTTGCCTGGCTGAAGAGGGCACATAGGGCAAAAATCTGCCTTTGGCTGAGGCAGGTGAAGATAAATTCACCTTGGAGAGATGGCATAGTTGATAAAGAGGTTGTTTACTCAGCCTAAAGAACCTAAGAACCTTCCACCAAGATATTGAGATATTGTGATTTTTTTTTTTTTTTTTTTTTTTTTTTTTTTTTTTTTTTTTTTTTTTACCTTCAAGGTATCTTCCTCTGTGCATCATGCTTTCAAATTCTGCTTAATAGAAATTAAGGCATTCAGTGATTTGACCCTAAAATAGGTTCCAGTGTTTCACTATATAAACCAGACACATGCAAGCCTGATCTGGGTTCCCATGGAGTGCTCCACAAAATATGGTTATTCAGAAATTATTTTTTCAAGTATTTGCCTAATTTATAGGTAAGATGGTCACAAAATAGCATAGCTTTTCAGTTCTCCTTTTCATTCCTTAAGGTCCATTTTTTTACCCTTTTCAGTGAGAGAGAAGAAGAAAAAGTCTTCCACTGGGGTATAGTACTTGTATAGGACAGTTCTGGCTGAAACTGGACAAGTAAACTTCTTTCATATAACTCTTTCCATCCTAATTCATAAGGTGCAAGAGAATAAAAAGCAATAACTAAAATCAGCTTGATACAGACATTCTACCTTAGTACTCAGAGTGTCCTAACAACCCCTCAGATATCTGTTACAGTTCATAGTTTAGTTTTCTTGTTGCTTGAACTGGATTTTTGGTTAGAAAATGGAGTTATCTGGTGGTTAAGTTTCATTTTCATGAGTGCCTGTGTGAGATGCTATGTAAGCAGACTTTCTCAGAGGTTTTAAAATAGTTGGCCATTCTTCCTTTTAAGTTTATTTAAATTCTGTAGTGGGTGCTAGGCAGAAATTGCATGAGTGAGTCAGGTCTGTAAGTTCTGTTAAGAAAAAAAAAAAAAAAGTAGTAGATTCTCAGATGAGCAGTCCCACCACAATTTAACCTAGACCTTGAGAGAGTTTTTTTGGAACAGTTCTGACTGCAACAGGGTGCCCTGTCTTGCAGCAAAAATAGTAGTGTCCCATGTAGTCTAACCTGATCACCAACTGCTCTTCCTGAATAGCACTTCTGCTATTGCAATGGAGATGTTGTTTTGGCCACTTGTGGAGGAGATGATTCACTGCAAAATGCCATTTGTGGCTAATGATCACCTGCAGTGTTATAGGGTTTTCACAAAGGTAAAGCAAAGAGAAAAGAGCCACTGCTGAATTAGAATCTCTCCAATTTTTCTCTTAAATCTGTAGTTCTGTTGTTTGTATTTTGTTAAATGATCTGACAGTTCAAAAAAGTCACAATTAGTTTAACTTGCAGGAAGAGTTTTTTAATGGAATGCCTTGAGTTTTTTAACTGATCCTCTCTTTGTAGATCTCAGCTGTTTGAGAATTGGGCCCTAAGTTGTCTTTTCACAATGATTTTGGTTTTGTAAATTAATGATCTAAATGATTTATTATTCAGTTCTTCCACTGCTGCTTTATTTCTGTTGATCTTTGTTTTTCTGCTTAATTTCTATAAATTACTGTACAGTTTCCCATAAGGTATAATTAACCAGAATTGCTAAAGTTTTAATTATTGTGTATTATAGATGTTGAAAGCAACATTAGCACTTAGCTTTTAAAAATGTGATAGTATATTTATAAGAGAGCATTTATAAACACATTTACATATAGTTAAGATGAAAAAGGTATTTGAATTGTAGTCATTAGCATTTCTTCAAACATATGGCATACCAGCAGAGGCCATGGGCCATGCCTTCATTAACTGAACACTGTTTCATCAGTATCTCAGCTTCCTGCTGTGCCACCCTGTGGCGTACCCTTCTGTCCCTGAGGTTTCAGTGACAAGGGACAATATGTCCCCAAGGTGAAAATCTGGGAAATAACGCAGATTAGCCCTTAGAGGAGTTCTTATGATTATTTAATCATACTTAGGAAAGAAATACACTGTACCACAAAGGAAAAACATTTAAAATCCTACCAGCCTACTATTTTCCACGGTGCAGGGTATGATGGTCTCTTCTGTGCACCATCAACATAACTACAGAAGAACATGACAGATTTTGCTGTCCATTATAAGGCCAGCCTCTTTCAAATTTGTTCAAATAATATGCAAAGCCTATGTTGGTATTAATAGGTATCATGGGGCAATTATCATTCATTGGTGATAGTGTTCAGGTGATGGATCAAGATTTACCTTCTCTTAACCATGGTGCATGCAGCCATTTAATTTTCTTTCCTAATAAATACTGGAAAAGGAATAAAAATATTCATATAAACGCCATAGTCATATTTTATTTGTGCATTTCTTAGTTATATAATGATAGGTTAATATGACAGACAAAGACATTTAAGTCATTAAATTCTCTCATACTCTACCCGCTATATGATATTCTTTGCTAAAAAACTCCACATATTTTGAAAAGCTCTTAGTAGAAATTTAAAAACAGCATATAATTTGTTTGACATGATGACACTTTTGAAAGTAAGGTTAGGGAGGTTAGGGCTGTTTTTTTGGAGGGGGCGGGAGGAGGAGTTGGAAGAGTTGGTCTTTTTGGTTTTTAAGATGCATCGTTTCAATATCTCCCAGCCTCGTTTTTCCTTCTCATTGTGACAGACAGTATGAGCAAGCATTAAAGTAGCAAATAATTGTAAAAAATATTTATTCAGTTTGTTATGGGTATTTGTCTGCTTTCTTACTCTTATCTCTTTTTTTTAAAGAAGAGTTAAATCATTATAGATGTTAATTAATGACCTATATCTTTGGAATCCAGTTAATAAGACCTCTTCTTGGCTTAAAAGGGGACAAATATCAACTAGAGTCGACATATTTAAACTATAATTATCAAATCAACTATTGTAGGAATAATTTTTCTAATGTTAAAACACATATTATATTATAATCTGTCCTTTTATTCTGTGTATAGAAAAAGCTACTCTTCAACATGCATTTAAATGGAGGAATATGAAATCTATTACAGTTTAGTCTAGTGCAGATTGAGAAAATGTGGATTTATAAAGCAAGATTTAATTTATATCATTACAAGCATCTGATACAATTTGTGTATTTTTATATAGTTTCTCACAGTTTTTTTCAGACCCAGCTGTAATTCTGACAGAAGGTTTAGAAAACTTTTGGTAGGCAGTCAAGTAAAAGTGTTTAAGTTGGCATCAGTCCATTTTTACCTTCACACTTTTTATATGGAGGAATCTGAAAATCTCTTGCTACAGTTTCCACCATTAATCAATGGTGCACTGGAAAACTATCATTAACTTTAACCCTCCGACCCTGACATTAGTCTGCTCATCACAGCAATCATTAGTAAAATGAAAAACAATCAACCAGGGTATCTACATTCTAATAATATTAATGCTTTCACTCTATTACACACAAACATCAAATGTGACAAAAATCACTGAACTTCAAATACATACATAACAGATTTTGATATATATAAAGCACCAGTTTTTGTTATTCTCGCTTAACAGTAAAATTAATGATACAGTGCCAAGGGGGCCCATACCATTTGCAATCTGTAACATTTCCAATGTATTTTCAACAATATTGTAAATATTTATGGAGTTTTATAAAGACTCTATGCTTCCTTCTGTTTGTGATGCATCAACAAGACACAGTAGGATATCATAGGCAGATATTTACTTCTGGGAATTCCCTTTTGGACTCTTTTTGGTTGAAAACCGCTTCATGACATACAGTACCGCAAATCCCCAGAAATGTACCATGCTATTATTGCCAGCTGAGTTCTTCCAAGTAAAGATGACATCAGCCATCTGTCATGTTATACTAATCCTAGGAAAGAAAGCCAACTGAACATAAAATAAATACCTTTCATATCTATTTGCCAAACATTTGTATTAAAAAATTAAATGATTAAAATCTCATTAGCAAAGCTAATTACTGTAAATGAATAGTCCTCTCTGAGTAAACTACATACCTAAAATATATTTGTCTTTTTACCTACCTAAAGCAAATTATGTCATGAACATATGTTTGAAATGTTGGTGTCTTGCTACATATTGGTAGTTAAGGGAATATGCCTCCAACTAGTAATTTTCCTCTGGACCTGCTAGCTGAGCTCTGCCAGGTGCCACGTAGCTGCCTGAATGTTCTGTACTGCTCTGCTGAGGTAAATGGAAGTTTCCCAGGATCTAGCAGGGAAGAAATTACACTCTACATCACAAGCAATGCTGCCAATCAATAAGCAGAGTGTCTAAGTTATCAGTAACGTCATAAGAAAATGTTTAAAAACCATAAACTGCGTCAGGTATCTGCTTCCCACAGAGTAGGGGACATGTAAATGAGGAAACCTTTTGGATAAGCTGTATGAAGAATTCACACGGAGAGTAATTCGGTGGGCTTATGCTTTATCTCTTTATTGTGGGCAATTACTCAGTAGCACATACCCAAAGCTTATACTATCGAGGTGCTTTTGAGATCTCATCACGATATAACTAAGGCTAGAACAATAAATATCAAGAAAGTGATCCTAAAACACCTATGACTAGTTTAGTGGCATATGCATTATTTAAAATTATTTTTCCTCTTTCAGAGTTGTAGAAGTAGCAACACTGAACTAAGCACTCACACTCAGAACTGCAAAATAAATAAATATAATATCTCCCATCACCCTACACTCTCTCATTTGTTTTTTTCCCTGTTTTCACCACCTAACATTGCAAAGCAACAGACTTTTCCTTTTAAACCAAAAATGCATTTGGGGATGTAATTTCATACAAAATAAAAATGAAAACAAGGGAATTTTCAGAACTAAAGATGTATTTCTTGGGCTGCAAATCCTTTGACTTGTTTATAATTTAGAAGAATACGGTAGATGGAATGAAATCTTTTGTTAGACAATTTATTAATACATAACTAAGAATCAATAAGCAAAGGACTTTCTTACAAAGTCTTCTGCCTGAGCTACTCAGCTGGTTGGGTCTTCTAATGGTTCCAGTTGGTTTCTAATACACTTATTAGTCACCCTCGAAAACTGACTGGGGAGACATGAATGCCATGTCACCTTCTTTGATTTTTGGCTTGAAAGATTGTTTTGGCATCATCCCTTCAACCAAAAGTTTAAATTTCATCATTCATATATTATGCTTGGAATTTCTAAAGGATGGTCAAGTTTTTTAAAGCCTAGTAGCAGTACTGCCTTTTCAGTATGTACTACTTGCTAGAACAACTTACAAGAATTTATCCATTCTGGATTCTGATAATGTATTCAAATAACTGCCATTGCTTTTGAGACATGCTTGAAAATACACATAGCAAACTGTTTATACTAAGCTAGTCAGTTTAAACATTTCAGACTGTGCCAACCCATCAACATTAACTCAGAATTTAATCTGACTGGGACACTTCTGGTGAAACTACTAATTATTTGTCAAAATCAAAACTTTTAATTGAATGTAGTAGTAGCACTAAGTGATTTGGAGAAGGCTGTTCAGTGCCAAGATAACATTTTTAATGAATAGTGGGAGAAGAATAAAAACCTATGTCACAATTATACAGTAGTTTGGCAGCTGATGTCAAATCTCAGAAATCTCTGCTTTTGTCACATTGCCAAAATGCTCTTAAACATTATATGTCTGGACCATCTAGAATAATTTTCTTTTATTTGTTTTGCAGAAATAAATTCATATTTCAAAGAAGATGAGTTTTTCTGGGTCTTCTACTGCAGGTGAATGACATAAATCTTAGGTTTATTCTCTTTTCACCTGTGTTAATTACATCTTTTCATGTGTGTAGCATGTTTATCTCAAACAAAGAAAAAAAATATTAAGTGCACTTGCCTTCCTGTGTAACCTCATCTAGGTGTTCCTGCTCCAGCAGGGGGATTGGACTAGATGATCTTTCGAGGTCCCTTCCAATCCCTGACATTCTGTGATTCTGTGATTCTGTGTGTGATTCTGATGTCTGAAAAAAATACAAGAGAAAATTTCCAAAGCAGGGCGCATTTTCATTTTGGAGCAAAGGCTGAATGCAGCCACCTGAAGGATAGGATAACTCAGAGTTTCTGAGTATGACAAAACCTGAAGTTGTATGAAAGGTAAAAGTTTTAGCTGTGCTTGATGATGTGTTGTGATGCAATGACTAGAAGAACACTACTACCTTCAGGGCCTGTTTCTTCACGTTGTCTAAAAATGTCAGTGTCTGAGTACTTTCAAGAAATTGTAGTTTTGAGAGGATGTTGAATATCTGAGAAGTTTACATGTGAAAATAAGTAGTTGTTTCAGAGTACGGTGGATTTGTTTGTTTGTTTGTTTGTTTGTTTGTTTGTTTGTTTGTTTCAACTATGTAAAATTAAAAACTTTCCCTGAGACAGATGTAACATGTAGACTTCTTTTTCCAGTGCTTTGGATGTGTAACTTGAGTAGGAAAGCTTGGGATCCAAGTCAGAATTCCAAGACAGGGAAACACCAGGAGTCAGAATCTGCTGATACCAAATCCCAGTTTTTCCAGGATGTCTGGTTTATTTGTTTTTGTGATTTAAACTTCAGAAAACCTTAGGTTTGCCTTGATTCAAAAATGGGAGTTTTTGAATTTGTGGCTGCTTATATAAAACTGAGGCAATTAAAGTTTACTTTCAAATACAAAATCAATGATAAAAGTCCAGTTACCCAATCAGATATTTAAATGCTTTATATGTCTCTAAAGTACTAAGATTTCTACTTTTTAATAGATTCTAATACTATCTCTGATACTGACAGCACTTTCCTCAAGGGGCAGTTAACAGTCTAAAGTTAAATTTCAAGCGTACAGGTCACATATCTCTAACAAAAGTAGCCTTTATGTTTGCTTCAAATGTGCCTTTAATTTCAGTGCCAGGGAAAACAAATGATACTAACTTTAAAAACGAACATCTGCATTTATTTCCTTTTTGTAGTAAGTGAGCTTCTATTTGGGCAGGGTTCCAAAAGCATTTCTCCTGGGTGGAATGCCGGAATGATGTTATGGAATACCATGCGGACAAAATTTTGTACCTCTGTATCCCATGAGGGTCTCTGCCCCTCTGTGATTTTTCGTCTCACCCTATTTGGATTAGGGGAATGGAGGCTAGTGTAGGGTACTCATTGAGACATCCATTCTGGAAACATCTGATTGAACTGGAATGTGGCGTTTGGTGGTGGTTTTTTTTTTGTTGTTGGTTTTTTTTTTTTGGTTTTTGATTTGGTTGTTGGTTGGTTGGTTGGGTTTGGGGTTTTTTTTGTGGTTTTTGTTTGTTTGTTTCCCTGGTTTGCTCTTTGTTTTATTGCTTAGTTTAAGGGAAAAAATAATCCTTACATCCTTATTAAAAATAAGTTCTTACAAAATATGACTTAGTTTCACAGTCTGCAACAAAACAGACATGGCCTTGCAGAAGCATTGGGACATGCTTGCTGTCTCATAAAACACTAACATGATCGCCAGTGTTTCTCACACAGTCCTTAGCCCGAAAGAAATTTTGTGGGACTGAAGGTGGAAATTACAGCAAGCCATGTCCAGCACACTCTTTCAAGCAAACACATAGGGACTGCAGGAGGAGTATCTAAACTCATACCTTCTGACAATCCAATTTGATCTTCTCCCCAGCAGCATGGAACAGGGACAGAACAGAAAATGGCTGCACTAACACCTCTTCCCCTTTCTTCTTCTATTCCAGAAGTGTATAGGGGACAGAGGACAAGATAACATGGAAGTATGTGCAGAGCCTCTGAATATTTTAAACTAGTGGATTTCTTACCTTTTTTCAGGCTAAGGAATTACTTAATAAACAGTAACAGCATGACTGTGTTTTGATTTCTTTTTTTTTTAATTTTAAATATTGAAGTGGAAAAAGAGAAGTAAGGAACTGAAGGGAGCTACTTTGTTCTGAATATTTCCTGAAGATCTTAAAATCGGAAAAGGATCATCTGATCTTGAGAAGCAAGAGGTGTTTCAGAAAAAAAAATGGAATGAATACATAGATTCCATATATCCTTTGACACTCAAAAACGCAAAACAGTCTTCCATGTCCTATGCAGAAAATAAGGGCAAGTTATAATTCTGTATGTCAGTCATAGTAAAAGAAATAACATTTATTTTGTAGTGATTACTTCAGCTAACTCCTTTTTTGGAGGATGAGTGACAACCTGAATTACTACCATTCTGTCTCCAAAGACAACTCCACTGAAAAATAAGATGTCATTTTAAAATAACATTCACTTCAGCTTATTTACGGAATCAAGAAATCTAGAACTAGAATTTTTTAGTCATCACCTATCTCAATAAGAATATACCTGTATGCTTCCTGAAGCTGTAAGAGCTGAAAAAAAGGTTTATTAACTTGTGCTACAAGACTTCATTAGAAATAAGCCAGTTCTGAACCCAGAAGACCTTTAAGATTGTCTCCTACAATGTAATGTCTCTTTACTGAATGCAGAAACTGGGAAAAAAGTTGAACTTCTGTGAGAGCTAAATCACAAGAAATAAGATTTGTGATTCTCTTATTTCTAAATAAAATTTATGCTATATTGTAACGAAGAAGTTTCAGATGAAAAGAGATTTAATTTACATTTTTGTTTTAGGCATCTCCATTTACTAATGGAGAAAAAGGTAAAAACCACAGATTTTATCCCTCCTTTCTTCCTGGGAGATAAGTTTAAAAAAATGACCAGCACCTTGGGATTTAGGCATAGGTAAGAGAATTTTTTTTTTTCTCTGAAATAAAATCATAAAATAAATTATTGATTTTTTAAAAATTGTATTACTGTTTTAAACCTTGCCATAAAAGATACAGGCCACTAGTTTTAGAGTGATCCTTCTCCATTTTTAAGGACTTACAGGTCTGCATATGGTGCATGTGAATGATTTCAGTATGGGGTATCTTTGTGCTTCTTCAAGAATACGAAGGTATATTTGAAGAGCAGAGGTGAAATAAATTAGTGCAGTCACTCCCCGAAAACAAGGATCTGAGGATGAACTCATTCTTTTTACATGCTCACTCATGTCTGGAACACCATAAAGCTTGAGTCGATTTTTAAATTGTCATGGTGAGTTCTCTCACAGTAACTTTAGGAGGCTGCAGCTTCCATATGGCAGTCCATCCTAGTGTCCCCTGAAAATCCCAGTTTTCATCTGGTGCAATTGCCTGTCACTAAATGGTTCAGTATCTGCCCAAAATTAACATCTGGATTAAGACAGCGGTTGAAGCTGTTCTCAGAAAAGATAAAATGGGGTATGCTTGGAAAGACTGACACTCTTTGATTATTTAAAAGAAAAAAAAAACCCTCCTATTAGTTTAGCATGATGACTTATACCCTAAGCACCTACTTGGATTCAACGTTGCTGCTGCACGTTCAGACTGGTATGAAAGAGGAAATAGCTAATGGTCCACTGTCACTGGCTAGAAGACACTTTCCAGACTGTTCAGATAACCCATTCTGCTGATCTGGGCACCATGATCTTCACTTTCTGGCTTCCAGTTGGACTGTTAAATTTTCAGATATTTCAGTAGAAAAATGCAGAGAGCAATTATTCTACGAAGCCTATCAGTATAGGAAGTTCAAGCCATCATACTTATGACTGTTTTCAAAATGGAATAAACAGTTTATTTCTGATCAATCCTTTACTGTTCCCTAGAAAGTAACTGCAATTAAGAATAAAGGGGCAAGAGACATGTACAACTGAATTTATTTAGAAAGAGAGTTGAGAAAAAGAATCATCAAGTAGATGATAGAAAGAAAAGAAGGTTAAATCAACTGAGAGAAAGTAGAAGGGAAGATATACCATCATACTAGTGTGATTTTGGCTATTGACTCATTAGGAGGCACACATATACTAAAAAGCATCACTAGACAGATAAATAGCAATGTGCAAATATACACTGCTGCATAAATTTAAGAGGAAAAAAGACCTTAATGAAATCTGAATTTCTTTATTGAATAATTTACTTTGTCATCATAAATGTAATGCTATATTGCCTTGCAGTGTAACTACCGGAGAGATGTGTTTGTAAAGCCCAGTCCCAAGTGCAATGGCTGAAGAATGATCAAAAGCCTGGATTAAATTTATGATTCTTTTGCTTAGGTTGTTTTTATAACTTTTATTTGGTTCCCTGTATTTCTTATTAATTTTACAAAGACTGTCATAGACTGTTTTTTTGACTTTCTCTTCATTTAGTTTAAAGCATGAATAAAACTTTTCCACAGAAATTATAATAGTTGGAAAAGTTTGTATGACCAGAAGCAGCAGACTTTGAAAATATCCATTCCTGTAATGGGTCTGTGATGAATTCTGACATCAGTGGGTCTTCTCAATGTGGAAGTCATTTGGCACTCGTAAGCAGTACTGAGAATGTTTCATGTAGGTAGCTCTTGACTACTGAGGTTCTGTTTGATGGTGTCAAACTCCTGTGCACTTGTCAACAGAAGAGTACAAAGGTCACTGGAGAAAAGGCGTCTGGGGAAAAATTGGAGGGTGGTGAACTCCCAGAACTTCTTGGAGCTTGGTGAACTTCCAGAACTCGGTCTTGCACATGACAAATTCTTCCTACTTGCTGTGTCATCGATCCATTCACCAAAAAATGGAAAAATTTGTTTACTAATTTTTCTAAGAGGTAAGACTTTAATGCTGACTGTATTCTACTTGTGCTAGTTTAGAGAAAATGGATGATGCCACCCTCGGTTCCCACACTTCACAGAAAAAGTCTAAGAGTGCATGACTGTTTTTGGCAACTAATCTGTAGTTCAGCAACATGGGTTAACCTTTATTTAGTAATATGGTGACGGCACATGTATCATGATGCAACGATTTGATCTCAAAGGATAAAGTTAAAAAAGGTGTGGCTCTGGTCCTAACATCCCCCTCTTAGGCTGGTACAAATTTATCATAGTTGAGGTCGAACTAAAGCACATATTAGGGACCAGTTTTGGACTATTTTATCTCAAATTGGCAGAAATGAAGCTGTCTGGCTCACAGGAAAACTGGGATTTAAGCCTAAATGTATTTCTTCACCCTAATCTGCACACCAGTTCCTTTGCTAATATGGATAATTTAATAACTCCATATGATCTCTCTTTGGTATACCAATGAAAATCTGTTACATTATAGTCAAATACTGGTACATACATGTATACCATGAAAAACATTATCTCTGAGTTTCAGAAAAGATAACAATTTTTATTTTTGGATAGAAAAGACCATCCATTTAAACCCACCAAGCCTGAGTACAAAGTGTCCCACAGCAGATTGACTGCACAGGTGATCTCGGAGAAACTGTTAACGGCTTTAAAATATGTTTGTGTGAGTGGAGGATCACATCGTGATTACTTTTCCCATGCTTTTGATGCCAATTATTTCTTTTGTGTGTGTGTTGGATTGTTTTCCAGACATCTAATATTTCATCATATATGTGAACTCTGATCAAACACCTCAAATTTCTGCGCAGTTTGGATTAAAACTGCAAGCAGGGTTATCCTATTTGAAGTGACAAAGGAGATTTTATTTCATTCAGTTAACCAGAGTAGTTTCCTTGATTATAAACAAAACCTTATACTAAAAATGAGGGGAGCCGTTTTTCAAAACCTTCCCCCCAAACTTGTATTCATTGGTTTCCCTCAACTGAAATCATATTAGATACAATAATATTGCACAGTTAGCTATAAAATATATGTTCCCATTTTCCCAAATGAAAGAAAAAATGAACAGAGTTGCTTTTAATAAATGCAGCTTATTTACATATTGTAAAATAAAATATATTTCCTTGTATGTAATCATATAACAGCATATATTAAAAAGTTTATTTCTTGAGAATAGAGGGAAAAAAACCTGAACTTATCTGCATATTTTAATAAAGAGATAGAGGTATTCCTATTTCCTTTCAGTGCCTGATGGAGCTACCTTCATGAAGGTCATTCTCCTGTAGGGATTAAAAAACAACAACACCACCACCACAAACCAAACCAAACCAAAACCAAAACAAAACAAAACACCAAAACAAACACTTTTTAACCTCTTGCATACACGAACAAGAGGATTTGAATGTGTAATGCAGCTTTAAGGGTATGGAATCATATAAGAAGTGGGTTTGTAATTGAGTACTGTAGGACAGTGCAATAACCATTACAGATTACATTTCAAAAGTGCTTCCATTCTAACCTTCTGTTTTCAATCCTAACTTTCCAATGTCTCTAACTTCAAAAGGATGTTTTTAGATGCAATCTTCCTACACCCTTGCTGTTTACTTTCTGTTTAGCACTTTGTTTTAATTTTATTATTATATATGTTTAATTTTACTAGTTTTTAGTACAGAACATTAGAGAGGGAAATCACTGTCTTTAGAGATAGAAAATAATCATGTAGCATTATTTTTCTAAGCATGGAAAACTGCTAGTGACAGAAATTGAAATGCATTATGTTACTGCAAAGAGAAGCACCTTGAAGTGGTCTGTTGAGAAATGATGTTGATTTGACAGAGTTCTCAGCTATTCAGAGCTGCTTTCCCCATCTGAACGGTGTATTTTTTTTTTTACAAGAGTGCTCAGCTTTGTTCATACTTTCTTTGCAATGGAAATTTAATTGCTGCTATTTCAGCTGGGATAACACGGGGTTAGCACTGAGCATTTGGAAAGAACTTCACTGTGAGGGTACGTTATAGAGACACATGCTACACCGGTGTGTGGAGTTAGCAGCAGGTTATCAGCCTTTTGCCTGTTAATGATGTGCCTTTCCTATGTGTCTGTGCCAGGATTTGTTGATCCAATGAACAAAAATTCAGAAAACTGGACTTTCACTCCTAGAACCAGATGAACCCTTTTGGGGCTAACTTATCATAGGTAAAATTGCTTGAGAGAGAGAGAGCAACTGAATGTGTTTATATTTTATATCTGTTTGCAAGGAATGCTATGGAGCAGAAATAAGCAGACCATGGGTATAGCCATGGCAGTAGAAGTTGTAATTAAGATCAACCCTTCCGTATAATTAGACTTTGCAACTGTGTGGGAAAATGTGCCATAGAGAGAAGACAACTTCACTATATGACTGAAAACAAGCATTTTAGCAAAAGGCCTGAGGAAGAGTCTAGTGACATTTTATATAACTCTGGTTTTATAATGACATGCACTAACTAAATAGATGGTGAGCCTCCTAATGCGTCTCCCTTTCATGCTGCTGGAACCATCAAACCCTGCTAAGAATCTGAGTGCATCTTCAGTAGAACTTAAAAAACTAGTAAGCAAAATTTGAAGATCTCTTGTCTGTTCCCAGCTGGTTTGATCTCTAGAGACTGGAAGGCATATCAACTAAAGATCATGTTCATTTTTTTGCTTGTGTATAAGAAGTTTTAAATAAAAATCGGCAAGCATTTTGCTTGGAGCATTTACTATATCCTATTTCTAAAGAAAATCAGGCCTTTGTGCATATCTGTTGTGAACTTCAACAGAAGGACATCAGTTTAAAGCAACAACATAGTGTCAATTATTTTCAAACCCAAGAAATTAGTCTTATACTTCTGTATACCTTAGTTTGTAGTGTCACACACCATTTAAAATTGTGTTGCAATTTTAAGTACAATCTGCAATGATATACAAAATCAGTTCTTCTTTGCTTCTTTGTTCCATTTTCACTATAGCTGGCCAAATGCTTCAAGTAATTACATGTCTGACACAGGCAAGTAACACTGAGAAATGGGTGATCATATCTCTCTTCAGTTCTAAAGGATTGTCAAATGCTAGCTGATAGAAGCTGAATTAAAAAATAATAATAATAATAATAATTTTAAAAAAATCCTGTCCTGTGTCATTTATAAACCAGCACATTTGGTATTAATCTGCCTTCTGCAAAATGAACCAATCTCAACATTTTGGAAGATGTCCACATTAAACAGAGATACTCTATGGAAGCCACAATACACAGTTACAGCCAATGTGGGTTCAAGTCCAACTGTTAAAACATTCTTTATCCAGCTAAAACGGGAACTTTTTAATAAATTCTGGAACATTTTCCTGCAATAATCTCTACGTGTAGTTTTTATAAATGTAAACATTAGCTGTTGCTAAACCCTGATTTTATTTTAACCTGAACTGTATTTACTATACCTAAGGATAATTCACATGGAGCAAAGAGCCCTAATATTTGTATTTTAGAATAAATATTATGAATATCTCTCTCAGGGGAAGAAAATGTTTAGATAACCTGCCTTTCACACAGAAAAGCTGGCTGCTCAACCTTCAAGCCAGCAGTTCCTCTCTGCCTTCCTAACTGAGAGACAGTTCTACATAGGAAAATCCAGTGCCTCCTGGCCATACTTAAGAAACCCTGTTTCTTTGTGAAAGAGGGAGAACGTATGGAAGCTGTAAATAAATTATGATTGCCAAAGATCAGAGGAATTTTTGCACAAGACCAAAGCAACTTAAACTCATTCTTTGATAGAAACCTTTAATAATTCAACACAGTGGTAATTTTGTTATTGCTAGAATTCCTAACAATTGAACTGATCTCCAGGTTGTTAGCAGATGATTAAGAATTAAGTCATTAGTAGCTGACCTCTGCAGAAGTCATACAATTCAACGTTTAATTTAAGCAATAGGTATGACTGTCTTTCTCAGAGACTCTGGAAATCTCCATTGAAAACACAATACACATTTGATGATGATACAGTGTACAGTTCTATTATGAGCATTTCTTGATCAATGTTAAAGGCAATCACTCTGAGCTGCTCTTATTCAAGTAATTAGGAAGCATGGTTTAAAATGTGATGCCTTAATGCAATAGCATTCTGGATATCAGAGAGAAGGATCAGCAAATCTTCTGCCTCCTTGTGTTTCTTCTTCAACAGGAATATCTAGAATAAATACATACTCACTGAGTTCATCCTCTGTAAAAACATAAAGAATTCAAATCTGTGCTCACACTTGGAGTCCTACTTTGAACAAATATGTTATTAAACATGGACACTGATTTCTCCTTTGCAGGAAGACTATTTTTCTATACAGTGACCTGGTAAATCTCAGCCAATGTAAGTTGAACCTGTTGGAGATGATGCTTCTCCCACTGTCATGCCTTCACCTCACAAATTCGCAGGGCAGCACCCAGCACCCATGCCCCATTAGTAGTCACACCAGCACAGAGAGCACAGCTGACCTCTCACCCATGAGGTAGGAGGGACCATGTGGAATTTCACAAAATCAGGAGTGTGTGCTTACTAATGAGGTGCAGAGGTCACGGAACACCATCCTACACTCTCTCTCCCTTTGTCAGTGGTTTAAAACCACAGCCCTTCCTCTGTGATGGAGCTCACCTTGGCCACCACATAAGGTGAATCTCAACACCATTTTTAGACAATCATCCTGCCACATGTGTCCTTGTCCTCAGACTGGAGAAGAGGTGCCCCACACACTGGAAAACAGGAACTCTGACAGGTCCACATACATGAGGTGGGTAAACAATGTGAAACGATCAAGCTTTCACATAGGAACATAACAACAATTCAGAGTGTTATTAAGGAAAAATATTGAACAAGGAAAGTCAACAAAACTATGACCAGTTACTGTTAACAATCCTGTCTTGCTTATTTTGGATAATGTTCTTTCACTGCACTTTTTCCTCAGCTGATGTAAACAACATAACTCCATTCAAGGCAGTGGAGTATTTGATTCTTACCAGCTGAAGATCTGGCCCCACAGAAGAGTGCACTTCCCTTCCAAAATACGTTATTTTTTTTTCTTCACCTAATGCTAATAATAGTCTGCAATTTTTAAATAGCTAGTATGTAGGCGAATGCACTTTTAATGACAAGTAAAATATCCAAATTCAAACTTTTTGGTTTAAAAGAAAAGATAGAAAGAGAGAAATAGAGAGAGAAGGAAAGAGAAAAAAAGAGAGACAAAGAGAGAAAAAGAATGAAAGAGAGAGGGAAGGAGAGAGAAAGGGAGAAAGAAAGAGAGAGAAAGAGAGAGAAAGAACAAAAAAAGAGAGAGAAAGAGAAAGAGGAAGAGAAATAGAAAGAGAGAAAGAAAGAAAACAGTAGTGAATTGGCAAACCAGTGGACTTACAGATGTGCATTAGTTTATTTTCAGGCAGGGTCAGTTAGCATATTTCTG
This sequence comes from Streptopelia decaocto, assembly GCF_964273445.1. Lineage (NCBI taxonomy): Eukaryota > Metazoa > Chordata > Aves > Columbiformes > Columbidae > Streptopelia > Streptopelia decaocto. The sequence goes on along the minus strand of NC_138655.1, from coordinate 134,022,104 downwards.
TTCTGGCATGTGCATTCATCTTATGAACAGGGTGGAAATTCAACATAATGAGCACCTGGTCATCCATTACTAATGAGCCAGATATGCCCTGTTATTTAATTTGTTCTTTCATAATTTCATACACTATGTATTGCTTAACACTATACCAGTCAGTCTAATGCAGAAAGCTTGTCTTCATCCTTTTCACTCTCCCTGCTAGTAAATGGATTTAGAAAAAGGAACGTAGTCTATTATTCAAAGATGGTTTCTAAGACGGTTCACAACAGGTTAATGAATGATATCTAATACTTATATTAGACCAATCATATTAATAACAGAGAAGAGAACATGAGGGTCATAGTGCTAATTGCATAGGAGGTCCAGCCAGAAGGCATCTTTATCTTAGAATTCAAGATGCACCAAGTTTGACTAATCACCCACAGTGTGTTTGCAATTAAAATAACACTGTATTAACCCTGCCAATGTGAGGTATCAATATTTCATGTGTGGCTTGACAGTTCTAAGCTGAGCATTTGTGGTGCCTGATATCATGCTCACACAGAAAGCTAGAGCTCTTGTTCAGCTTAAGCACACAGCCAAGGAAGTTACACAGGGGAAAAATCAAAGGAGATATTTTTTCCAGAAATTTCATTTTCTTCTATTATTTTTTGAATGGTACTAATATCATCAAAAGGAGGCGTTTTGTAACTTAATTTGTTTTACACTTGGAGTGTTTTGGAAAATGTTGGACAAAATCCTACTGAAATCAATGGAAAGACTCTTATAGCTCCAGCCTGGATTGAAGGAAATGAAGAGCAATGTTTTCATTTTAGTATGACCCTGATGTATTGTCACACAAAGAAGTTCAAAGTAGGAACAAGACATGTTGCATTAACAATAGGTTCATGTATGAGGCAGATCTTCACCTGGTTTAAATTGGCATGGGGGGTCAGAGCATGTGTATTATGTTAACCATGTGAGTCTCTGGTTTACACATGTAAAACCTATGAAGCAATTTAACTTGTAGATTGAGCCTTATTTCCCAAATCTGGTTGAGGAAAATGTTGGTCCTTCTTCCTTAGTCCACATCTCCAAATTCCCCCTGACACTCAGCCTAACTCTCCTGCAGATCTGCTTTGCATTTGCACCACTGCTGTTATATTTCTGATAGCTCATCTGTAGCAACCACAGCTGCCATTGTCTGAAAACCCGCTCAACCTTCATCATTTACAACTCAAAAAAATAAAGAACCCCTGTTTCCTTCCCCCAAACTTCAAGGAGTGTTGAGGGTACTCCAAATTCCCAGATCACATACCCAGAATCATTGCATAACTTCCTAGATTTTCTCTAAAAGAAGCATTTATCTGAGAGCCAGGTGCTTTTTTGAGTTCCACTAAGCATGTTACAAAACCAAGTAAAACTGCAAGACTCTTGAAACTGTCTGTTCACAATGAACCAGCACTAGCTTCTTTGTTAGACCTCAGGTGTTTTATGATATATTTTTGTGCCAATGGATTTTTTGTTATATTATTCTTGTTGGTAGTCTGAACACTTTCAAATGTTTGTCAATTGATGGTCTCTACATAATGGGTACAGTCCATATCTGGGTCAGACCTTCCAGTTCGAGTACAATAGCTTAGCTCCCTGCAGCTGTGATTTTTTTCATGTAACAGATTTGTAAAGAACAGAAATGATGCCAAGTAGACTTAAATGCTTTTCTTCAACTTTTACAAACAGTTGTGCTTCTGCTTGTATCTTCTATGGGCAAAATTATATAAAGTTATTTCAAGTTTTAAAGAATATATTGAGAGAGACCTGGGAGACATAAAACTACGAACAGATTTTCTTTTAGGCCTCTGTATCCTTGTATCTTATACCTACCTTCTTCAGAAATGCCTTACTGAAGATTCCTGCAGTTATAAATGGGATCAAGGTTGTTAAACCTCAGACAACACAGAATAATGTAAACTTTTCAGTGAAACAAAGCCAACAAACAACACTCATATAGATCAGTATCTACTAGGTCATGCTGGACAATAAAGTCCAAATTAAAATCTTACAGAAACTAATTATTTAATCTTGCTTAAACACTTTGAAAAACACTTGGACTTTTAGTGCCTCAAATCCAAACCCTTTCAAAATGAAAACTGGACTATGATTCTTCAGTTTTCGAAGGACTATGGTCATGGGTTTTAGTTTGTTTTTTACTTCAAACATCTGGAATTGACCAGAGGTTCTTGTTGTTCTGACTTCAGTGAAACTTTCAGCAAAGGTACCAATTAAATCCTCATGCCTCCACAACAGATTACAGATACAGTGGAAAACCTGGCACTGCTCAACAAGGGGAAAAAAATGCTCTTCAGTTTTGGTACCCAGACCCCAAAATTACCTGAGTGGAAGTTCTGGGAGGGCAGTGAGAATCTCTGATCATGTCATCTGTCTTCAGAAACCCAAGTCAGACGATGACCTCATCAGTGGGACCTGATTCTCTGTCAGGCTGGTCTTTGGTTGCTTTAGCAAACTAAAAGCTCTTGAAATTATTACAGTGTCAGAGGGGTACTAAAATATTTTCACATAGGAAGTCGTAAATTGCACATATATATATATATATATATATGTTTATATGTCACTACCTTATATATCCAAACAGGCCAGATTGGTTAAAAGCTCTTCTGTCCCTCTGAGGATAAGCACTTCCACATAGTCTCCAATACCCTTTTGTATTAAGAAGAAGAGGAAGAGCAGCAAGCTTGGAGTTACCTGTGATCTCAAGCCTTCCCTGGTCCATCAGTGCTAAACAAAGTATGAATACCAGCGGTGGATCTCCACCCCGAGAGATGCATGTGTCCTCAAGTTCCTCCTCAAAAGAGTTGTGGCCATGCTGAACTTGAAAGCCACAATGGCAACAAAGGATATATTAATCTACTAAGGAATACGAACACTTCAAGAAAAACTTGAGAATCAAGGACTTAATGCAATTCATACAGGTAACGCTGAAATTGCCTTGTGATGGTTTGGGGTTTTTTGTTTCCCTTTTTGCGGGACAGAGATATTATTTTATAAGATTTTATCTAGTTGGGTTTTCTTTTTTATAAGCATTTTACTGAACTGCAAAAGCCAAGTCTAAGTCCATTGTTTCTTACTGTACTTCAAAAGGTCATTGAAAGCTCCACAGGACACACAACTAGGATAAATTTTATTTCTGTTTCTAAGCATACATTGTTTTTATTTCCAACTAGATTAGTTTCCTAATACAGACTGGCAATATAGATTGCTTGTTTGTGCCTTAATGTCTTGTTTTCTAATGAATGGTAACTAAAGTTTGCTAAACTTGAGACTAAATCACCAAATTAAAAGTTGAAACCTCCAAACTTCATGTGAAGACTCAATACAAGGACAATAGTGATATGTTAGATCTAAAGCCAGTAAGTGAGAACCAAGGGAAAATTTGTTATGTGTATCTGTGCATTTGACAGCACCTTCAGCCTGTTGTTGATGTTGACAGTCTCTTCCTAAAGAATCACAGAGATTCATAGCACAGCAGACAGCAAAACAGTAGTTACTGGGTAGCAAGAGGAATAGGATAGAGAGGAGAGAATGAACATGTGCATATGCAATCACAATGGTTGTGTGCTCAAAGCTTTTCATTAAATTAAGTAAGGGTTCACAAAATCTCTCAGTACCTTAAATGCATTGAAATATACACATCAGGAGATTTTTCTAGAAAATGCTTATTGGGACATCGAATTATTTCAAAGTTCCTTTTTTGTTGTTTTGTTGTTTATTTGTTTATTTTTCTCTTTGTTAACTTCAGTATTGGAAAAAGAGTCAAGCAGTCAGTAGGCCAGTGAGAGAAGGTCTTGCTGACATTTTATTTATTAACGTATCCTTCATCCACTCAGTCTGTTTAACCACAGTTTTGCACAGACAAGAGAGCATAAGCCAGCTTTGAGCTAAAAAATTCACTGTGTGGCTGTTGATGAGTTGATCGCTCTCTAAAGTGCCTGATGAATTAGGCATAAAGATCCGCATGATGGGGAGGGCTCATTAACATGAGCTCTCTCTCACCGTCGCAAACCCTGCATCCCCCGGCTGCAGGATGACTAAGGCTAGGGGAGGGTAGACAGCCCAGCCCCTGGCCTCTTCATGGGTGGTGAAGGCCAGGTGCAGATCTGTGCTCCCTCTGGGACCTTTTGCAGAGTGGCAGACCATGGCAAGCTGCAGACTGTCCAAGCCCTTTGTCGTTAACCCTCCATGGAACTGAGAAGAATAACTATACAAAGAGGCTCACATAAATTGTTTATCATTATAAGTTCGCTTGTTTTCCTTCAAGGTATTTTTTGAAAAGTTGGTTAAACTTCTCTGGTCTAGAAACAAATCCATATGTGAATGTGGGTATTTCCTGGTTTCTTCTGGCCAAGATAAACTGCAGAACAAGAGTAGGCTTTGGGCTCATTGCCCCTGCAAATATCAAGTGCATGTACAGTGGACCTGCAGGACCTCATCTTGTGTCATCTCTACCAGTGGTCTCTTTTGAAAGTGACTAATGAAAACTGCCTCTCCAGAGGCCCTTATTATATTCACAGAGCCACAGAATCACAGAATGTTAGGGATTGGAAGCGACATCAGATCATCACCTAGTCCAATCACCCCACCGGAGCTGGAACACCTAGATGAGGTTACACAGGAATGTCTCCAGAGTAGGAGACTCCACAAACCCCTGGGCAGCCTGTTCCAGTGCTCTGTTACCCTCACTGAGAAGAAGTTTCTTCTCAAATTTAAGTGGAACCTCTTGTGTTCCAGTTTGAACCCATTACCCCTTGTCCTACCACTGGTTGTCACCAAGAAGAGCCTGGCTCCATCCTTGTGACACTCACCCTTTATATATTTGTAAACATTAATAAGGTCACCCCTCAGTCTCCTCTTCTCCAAGCTAAAGAGACCCAGCTCCCTCAGCCTTCCCTCATAAGGGAGATGCTCCACTCCCTTAATCATCTTTGTTGCCCTTTGCCAAAGAGCATGAGACTGTCTAAACATGAGCTGATGCTGCTTGCTTTTGCTGTAATCCAACATCAACCCACCTGGAAAGAGAAAGGACATTGCTGGAGGTCTTGTATGCTAGGATAAATGAGAATCTAGCCCTGTGTTGTTTACTTCTCACTTTTGTCTTAAAAAGTAAGTTGCCTATAGGAGCTACTTTGCAATCTTGTTAGCGGCATATACACTCTATTTATACACTGTAATGCTTTAGTACATTAAAATTTTATTCCTAGTCTGCATTAATATAAATTTACCAAACTGTCTGGTAAATTATAAGAAAGTAACCTGTATCTGAGATTCATCCAAGGTATATGAAAGGGAATTTTGGATTTAAAAGTAGGCAGAACAGAGGTGCTAAAACAGCAGTCACTTCAAATGCATACACTTTCTTCAGGGAAAGAAGACTTGTAACCCTTTATTTTATTAAGATAACTCCATAAAATTTAGTTGCCTTTTTAGAACTGAACTGTCACTTATTGTAAACAGTTTGAAGTACTGTATTCTATGCAAATGACCTTAGGCTGAAGTGTGGGAAAACAGATCATTCTTTTGATCTGGTCAGCTCGCAGTTCTGAATGAGAAGTGAGAGGGAACAAAAATGTTGCTTGAGGTTAAACAAAACATGATGTTTTGATGCTTCTTTGGGTTTTTTCCTCAAAAAAACCCCAAACGAACAAACAAATGAAACCCTTTAAAAATAATATGGAAGGAAACTAAAATTTAGGTCTGTTCGAACTTAAAATTAATATGCTTGTTTTGAAAATAGTGAGGAGAAATATTCCCTCTCCATTTGCATTATGAGAAAAGAGCATCTTGTAAGGTAATGATAATCTCAATATTGTCATGTCTTGCAGAATAGGGTAAAATTCAAAAGGAAATTTTTTAAAAATTGTGGGGATTTTTTTTCAAAATATTATAAAGGTCAGTTTAAAAAAGTATGATACACAAAAATGTAAATAGGTACTTTGGAGAAACTTTCAGTGTACGTGAAAATTGAAGATAGACACAGGAGCAGCTTGCATTTTTTCAGTAGGCACCTAGCAGCATTTTAGATGGCATACCTCTGTGCTGAGAACCTTGATTTCTAAGGATTAAATTCGAAGTATTTATACAGCTGTGTCCACATTGTCTTGAAATAGCTAGAAAGCTTCAAGTATATCTAAAAGATACTACATATGCTCAGTATCTAATTAGTATATCTAACATATGCTTAATAGCCCCTCTGAAGACCTGAGTAGGGCCAAGAGATACAGGAAATCCTGCTTCGCTTTTTCAACTCTAAAAGTAACTTAAGGTCATAGCACTCCTGACTTCCTCCACACCTTCCTGCCTTTCTGTGCCTCAGACAAACTGAAACATAATCCCACAAAAAAACTTTGTGTTTTGCCTAGTTCCAGCACAACGAAGGTGCAATAAAATATATGGTCATCAGGTAGTGGGAAGTCAGGTAGAGCCTTTTAGGCAGAAGAACAATCTTAAATTGTCTTACATAGGTTACAAAATCTATCTCTTTTTAGAGGCTTTGGAAATCTTCCCAAGATTTTAATATAATATACCATTCCAGGTGTTGACTTTGCTCAGAGTTAGACATCTATCTGTTGTGCCTTTGCAAATAGTTCCTTTTTATTTTAGCAGAAACTTAAACAAACTCAGTAGAAAACTCTGGGATCCAGGGATGCTTTTTGTCATGATGACACAGTTTATATGTACCGTATGAGACTCGTGTTTCCAAGAGTGATTAGGATGTTCTGAGTTATATCAATCTGTATTTACATTTGGATATTTTTATTAATGGAATTATTTTATATTTGTACACTGCGTCGCAAAACATGGTGGCCTTTTCCCACCAATTTAAATTCATCCAATGAATATATAAACTTAACAACCAAGGTTTTTCAAAGTTACCTTTTGGATTTTGACCCCATGGGGCATATTCATGTAATCAAATGTAATTGTTCTGAATAACATCCTAGTTAGAAGCCAAGAGTAGGCTAAAGTTAGGTGTCTACACTAAACAAAAGGACACAGGCATTTCCAGAAAATTATTCACACAAACTAAGTTAGATGCTTAAAAACAGTATGGATAAATATTTTCTCACCATTTAGCATTACTGTTCACTTTGGATGTCCAAATTTCTGAGTAAATTTAGAAGAAAACATGGCAAAAATCTCAAGTCTTCTTTATTATGTTCAGAGTGGTAGGCTCTGTAAGTCTACCTTACGTTTCCCTACCTCTGGTTTTATCTAGGGAAGATACCCTATTTAGCAGGATTTCACTGTGCCTCTGGAATTCAGTCCCTTATGTAAGAACATTATGATGCTGAATTGGCTTGTTGATATGATGCTTTGGCATTACCTATAGCCAAATGTGTTGGAAGTCTTAGGACTGGAGTACTGCCTACCCCACTACTTTGGAAAGCATGCGTGGCTGTTGGAAACACTGAAGCGGAAAGAGGAGGGGTCTTTCTCAGAGGATTGCTTTCTCACCTGCCCTTGGGCCACAAGAGTGCATTTGATGAACCCACAGGACAGTTCTTAAGGTTGTAAACGATATCCTACTCTCTCCCAATGCCATATGCAAAGTATGTCAGAACCTATTAATGGAAACATCAAAACCCTTACCAACCAGAAGCCTTAGTCTGTTTTGCTATTTATTTGTATTACCACCCAAGGATCACATGGGAAGCCTATGGATGAAGCAGAATGGACTCTATACTGAATTTTGAATGGAGGGCAAAGTAGCATTACTTTTCAAATCTTTTTTTTTCCTTCAAAAAGTCTAAGTCGTTGTGCAGAGCTGTGATTTTTATAAATGTTTAAGGTACTTGCCTTCAAAGAAACAACATTAAGAGCTACTTGAATGTCTAATGCTTTTCCAATTAAATCCTAAAATCCTATAAATCTGTATCCCTACATTTACTGATAAAATATATAGTGATTTAATTGCCTGGATGAGATTTTTGCATTCCTCTCCAATGGACATACTTGCGGTCTATATGGCAAAACAACATATTAGGCTCACTTTTAAGATAACAATGTCATACATTAAGACCTAGTAATAGGAAGTTAAGTGAAAAGAAGATTTTATTTTTTTAATGTAAACATTTTTAGTCTAATAGTCAAAATACTTACCATTCACCTGAGCTGATAAATAATAATACTTCTCTTTATTTAGACACAAACAGAACCCTAAACCAAATGTTTGGAAGTTAATATTTCAAGATAGCTTGCTCTTAATCTCTTTACTGAAATAGTTCTATAAAGTATTCAAACATTCCTAGATGCAGGACCTGGAATTTGGGTTTACACTTCTAGGGAACTTCTCAGAGTGTCAATACAGAGTCATTCTACCTCTTTTTCTTTGTTTGAATGGAAACAAATTACCTGGTTCATTAAAAATGACATTGTTTTTAGGTCTGGTCATCAATATGAAAATTCAGTTATTCATACAGTTCTGGTCATCCTGAAAACATTTCTGTCACAACATAACAATATTAAAACAGTAGAAATAATATGTTGTGTCATTATATGTATATGAAATATAGGATTCCTGAACTCTTCCAGAAATAAGTAGAAGTGTTACCACAAACTCTTTTTTTATGTGTGAAGGTTTTACATTAGTCTGTATCTGAAAAATCTGAAAGGGAATAGGAAACTGTGATTACAGAAGAGAACTCAAATAGCATATTAAATCTGGGAAAGAATATTTCTTTTTTATTGTGTCTAATACTAGTCTGAGTGAAAGAGTGTGATACCTTTATTAAACTAAAATAAAGCAGCGTTCATCCATAATTCTGAGCTTAATACAATGATTTCAAAGTGCTGCAAAGACTGTCTTTGAGCCATCTTCTAAACCATGGTGTTAGTAGGAATGTTTCTCTCTGACTCCATAGTCTTAACAAGAGTAGCTGCCTGCTACAATATCTGATAGCTACTTGTACTGTCAAAACACCCTCAGCAGGGACTTCCCAACACAACTCACAACATATTATTATCACAGCATTTTTTTCCTAGTATTTTGTCTTTCTGCCACTATTGAAAAATAAAGTAGGGCAATATTCTACTTCAGTTGTCCAGTACAAAAAAGCTATTTTGTCTACTACTACAATGGTGATGCAGTAGCCTTGTGAACAGCTGTTGTTGAAGAGACACAGTTCAGAATTTTCTCAAGAATGTTTTTTTCAGAATACACTGGCTTGTTGAAAGTGATTTTTTTTTTTTTTTTTTTTTCCCAAGATGACATGTATCTGTTTTAATAAGACAAGGGTTTCTGATCAGGGAGAAACCAACCCACTAATCAGCTGGCTCATTTAAGACATATAAACCCACAAACTGAGTCGGGAGACAGATCAACATTTCATGTGCCTTTATTTCACTAAGTATTGAAGAAACATTTCAACTTGTACCAGTAGTTCAGAGTTCAAAGGATGATGCAGGGAGGCCCTGACTATATGACTACATGCAGAGTGGGGCATGGCACTGCCAGCCTACCACATAGCATGGACTAATCAAAATCTGGGGGCAGCGTGGTTGTGCCAGCCTGCTGCTGGACCCACATGTGCTGTGGACTGCAGCATGCTGGTGTACAAGCACTGCCATTATCTTTTGTGCCTACACTAGTTTGGGGTAGTGTTGCTGTATGGTGCACCATGCCAGTCAGGTCAGCTAGAGCTGAGGATCTCTTCAGTGGTGTAGAAAAAATCCTCCTGTGGAATTGTGCCTTACTGCTTTGATTTTCTTTTCCTACTCCACGCCTTCCTGCCTGCCTGCCTTCCTGCCTTTCTTTCTCTCTTTCTCTCTGTCTCTTTCCTTCTTTCTTTCCTTCCTTCTTTCCTTCTTTCTTTCCCTCTCTTCCCTTCTTTCTCTCTTTCCCTCTCTTTCATTCTTTCTCTCTTTCTTTCTCTCTTTCCTTCTTTCTCTCTTTCCTTCTTTTATTCTTTCTCTCTTTCTTTCTCTCTCTCTCTCTTCCTTTCTTTACTGTTGTTGTTGTTCTGCAAGAAAACTTTAAAAATATTGCCAAATTTCCTTTAGATGAGAAACCACTTTCCTGGTCACGCCTGAACATCACAGTATCTGGTAGAGTAGGGAGAAGGTGGGAAATTGCTAAGGAGTCTACAGCATGTATTTATAATTTAAGTCTGTTAACCATAGCTAGAATTTTGATTGAAAGCATAGTTTCAGCATAAGAACTGCAGAGTGAAATCCTTAAAGCACCATATTCTTTCATTCTATATGTTGATGTAAACACACGGTGTCTGTAAAAGTTATTGATACTGCATCTGCACTACATAGGGGTTACTAAGGACAGAAAATAACAAGTGACAACAACCAAGAAGTGGTGTATTCATCTGTGCTCCACAGAACCTAAACCTAACAAAAAGTCTTAAGATCTGAGCTTGAAGCTGATACTTTTACTAGAGTACAGTGCAACAACATCTTCCTTTGAAGACATTTGTTGCAGAAATGCTTAAACCCAACCCCAAGATAAAAAGGCATAAAACACAATAAAAGTACTAATACACAAAATGTACTGCTAACTCCACCAAGAATTAAAGGAACTGTAGACCAAGGAGATGTTACATTTACACAGTCCTAAAATTACATTCAGTCCTTTGAAGGCAACTGCGAGGCTGATGTGGGCCCTGGTGAAAATGCATTTGACACCTCTGCTTTAGAAGGTCCAGTTATTTCCATTTTTTCTCGTAGGGCCAGAGATTCTGTTTCTAGCCCTTTAACTTCAAAAGCAAAGAGAATATTTGCTAATTTTGATTGACTTTGAACTGACTGCTGTTTTTAAAGAATTATTGGTTTATATCTCTGTTAGATAAAACAGGGAATCTGAATCACTAGATTTTCAGAACTTATCTCTAAGCATTAAATAAGCTCTTAAAATCTAAATTCTCCAAGCCAAGCCTTTGTGTTCTTGTCTGTGGGTACTTGTAACAAGTAGCACTATATGTTGGGTAAATTTTCCTTAACTTGACTGATGGGTGTCCTTTTTAGGCAGCCCCCAGCAGTATGATTTCTGGCCCCAAACTGATTTAAAACATAAAGAACACAAAGACATGTTTTTCTACCTAATAACAGAATAGTATTCTACTTACAGGAAGGCTAATTTTTAGTTCAGTGCTATGCTGTCCTTAGTGTTTATCTACTCTATACCTTGCTAGAGAGTCAAGTCCCAAGAATATCCTTGACTTACTGGCTGATTAGTTTTCTCTTTCGTAAAATCCAGCCTTCTTATCCCAAGAGAAAACACTGCGTAAAGCGTTTGCAACCTTCAGTTTTCCCCACTCCTTCTCAAAAACATGCTCTTTTCTGAAAATTCAACTGCATCTGCCAAAGAAGCAAGTTCTTTTAAATGAAATGGCAGGAGAGAATGGAGGAAGACATGGAACCACTATCACCAAAAAATGACTTGTTTTCTCTGCCTTTTAGCTACAAGTTGAGACCCTAGCTTTGCTTTTCCCTCATCGGATGCTTTGGCATGAAGCATCCAAATTGTAGATTGCTGGACTTGTTCATGGCATTTCAAAGAGAGCATCATTTGAGCCATACATTAGCAAGAAGGCGAATAATTAATAACAACACACGTGGAAGCAAATGAATGTTTTGCTTGTTGAAAGAGAATGAGAAAGCCAGACAAAGGCCTGGGCTCTATGTCCTTGCCCTCCAGAGCAGCAGAAGAAATAATGTTATGAATAGCATTTAACTTGAATTTGTAGAAAACTGCTGCTTTTATCATAAACAATTGCCAGATGGTATACATTATCTTCCTTTTTTCTCCTTTCACAAAAGCAGCATTAATTGCAGAGCAGCCCAGGGCTCCACTCAGCTCATCAGTGTGATAACACTTCATGACCCTGATTAGCCGTCAGTCTACTCAATTAAAAAGATCATTTAGACATTCACCCAATCATTTGCCTATCGAGCCACCTGGGCCTCAACCAGGGGCTCAATTTTTAACATTCTCCTGCCCTCTCTCATCTCGCCTAGCTTTTTTACATATCTCCAAAAGACATAATTGAATTAAATAAAGCGTCTCAGGGGCAGCTGCAACATCTGCTGTTTGTGGTATGTCAAGCCTTCAGCATTAAAAACAGTTACATATGCTCCAAATTAGCAGGTCGCAGAGATGAAACAGTCGATGATAGTGTTTTTGTGCCAGCGTGAGAAGCAGCTCACAGCTGTGTGCAATTTACAATTAAAGGCTTTATCAGAGCTCAATTGTACTAGTGAATCAAGTGGTGAGAGGTCAGTTAGTGAATTAGACCAATTAGAGCTTGTACAGTTAAATTATCTGTCTTATTACCTACTGATAAACAGCCTTGTCATATCTTTACTTGGATGATGAAGCTTGGAAGTGTTTTATGAGGTGATACTGTACATGTGTGTGTGTAATGGAACTCAGTAGCTCAGTAAAGTTGGTCTGATGCAACAAGCACACAGCAGAAAAGTTCTTAAAAAGGAGAGGGGAAAAAAACACGAACACCTGCAGTTAGAACCTTTAAGCAAAATTAAGTTTGAGCATGAGTTAAGATTATAAATGTTGGCTGTATTTCAAGCTGTATTTTTTCTGCTTGGTAAAGTCTAAATTCATAAAGCTATCTGAGGGAAACATTATGCTTCTGATTTCTAGGGGGTTTTAATTACTGTCTTGCTCTCTCTCACTCCCACTCTGAAGGAGGGCTGGGAGGCAAAGGACAGAATCTAATAAAGTCAGGCTCTGATTTCATACTGTAAAATAATGCTGTAATAATGGACAAAGACAGAAATTCCTGCTTCTTAGTCACAGGATTTACACTGTTCTGGAAAGCATCACTTGTAAGTCTAGATACAGATGATCGAAGATGGGTGAATTTAACTAAGGTGAGCCACTGAAACCTTTTCAGAAGTATTATGCATCTAATTGTGTCAGTTTATACCTGGATACTACTAAGCATCTGTTAATGCCATGTTGCTCTACTGTGTGAATGAGATAAGTTGCACCATGTACTCCAATGCCAAATTTACAGGCACCTGGCCTTAAGGATGAGGAATTTGCAGTCAAAAGCCCTATACAATTTTTTGGGGGGTGGAGGGTTAGTGGGGATTAAGATTAACCAGCATGCCAAAACATGGCCCATCCTTTAATCAAGTTAGATTACATGGAATTGCTGGTGACAGTGTTGCATGGCAAATTCTGCCTTTTTTCAGTGGTCAGAGGACTAGGAGTCTCAGAAACCTTCTCTTGAAAGTGGCTATCCGTGCTTTGCTCTTGAAAATTAAGTAAGGGTCATATCTTTGTTTTAAAGTACAATCAAACAGTGATAGCTTAGTGGTGCAATTCTCTTTTTATAGAAAGTCCTAGAAATTAGATCACCTGCTCAATTATCTTCTCTGCAGAATACAATCAATGATGTGTTAGGAGAGAGGAATGAACTAAATATATGTCATTATATAACCAGTAGTCAGGGAATTTGGCTTAAAGCAGCAGCATTGGGTCTATTCTCAAAGTTGTAATTCTGTATTTCACATTATCCTACCATTGAACAAAAGTCATAAATATTATGCTTTCCCTATAAATCAGTGTCATGGATCACAGCTTTGGGAGGAAGAGTGGTGAACTCCTTTGTAGATGTCTACCTACAAGGTGAGCAAGCTGGAATCTAGGCCATCAGACTGTGGGATAGTTAGGACATTCGGGGCTAAATCTCTCTGAGCAAATAAGGATGTATTACTTCAAGGTCTATAACTGGAGAGTATTCTAAGTAACTCTTCTGTGTTGGGTGGAGCTGGACTTTTTGGGTATGTTCAGGGGATATCTACCAGACCAAATTCTAAACTGAAACTGAATGCTAGTCAGTTACTACATGGAGATTTGGGATGGGATGGTGGGGAGGGGAGAGAGGGGCTAGGGTGTGTTTTCTTTGTTTTAATTCAGGCAGGTGATTCCACACAAATATTGTGTTGGTGCAAACATACGTTTTTGGAATGGGCTTTTAATCAGGTTTAGTGCATATCTTCTATGTATTCAGGCATATAGATTTTGCAAAATTAGGAGAGTAAGTTTCAAATGGATGTCTTCAGATGTCTTATTAGACATAGTGTTTGAAATAAGTTAAGAAGATTATGATGTTGGCATTGAGGGAGGTCCCAACCAGTTTCTGCCATTGAATAATTTTGACTCATTTTCCACAAGTTTGGGACTTGCACTTAAGGAAACTCTAATTGCCACAGAAATACCCCTTTTTGAAACAACAGATTTAACATTTTAGTATTTTCCATAAGTGCATCGAGCTCATTGCCAAGCTTCAAAGGTTTTTAAAATGTAGATGAAAGAAAGAAAAGTTTTTGAACTTGTGGATGAAAAAAGAAAGAAAATGAATGGTTTTGGTGTGTAAATGAATGCATTTTTCAACACTCTTGTAATTGCAAGTAGTAGAGGATATTTAGTTTATTCTTCAAGGAGCAGAGAGAAACATGGTGTGAGTATTCTCAAAACTGTTGACATTTAAATGTACAGCGTACAATTGATGTCAGGACCCCGAGCTCTCCTACAGTGCAGATGCTTTTGGCAGTTATCAAAATTCTTCATCCTCTCCTCCTGTTGCAGTCTTCCAACTTATGAGTGACATTTGCCTTTGACAAGGCCAAAATGAAAGTCGAGCTTCAGACATCATGATTTTCTATTTTTAAATGCTAAGTTGTACCTGACTGCATTTACATTAAAATTATTTTTGCCATGAATGTGGGAAAGAATGGCTCAGAATAAACATCGAAACAATGACTTAAGGCTCTTTTTTTAATTATTATTTTTCCCTTCGTTGTATGACAATTCACAAATTACTTCAGATCCCATTTTCAGAAGACATAGGAATTTCTTTTCTAAAAAGTTATTTTGAATTTGAGTTTTGAATTTTAAGTTTCTTTTGTCTTCCAACACTGGTTAAGCCCCTGTGAATATAGCTAATTATTAAGGATAAATATGATACTACTTACATGACTCAGTCTTCATCTAAAATAGGAAAAAAAACAGGAAAGTTGGTTGCAAGCTAAGATATTGCAGTAACAACGCAATGTTCCACGTTACATTAACAGACCGATTTATTGAAAATGCTATTGTAAGAAGAAAATCAGTTTATGGAAGATACAGGATCTAAAAAGAGACACACTCAGAGTTATCAGCTAATGATAATTACTATTTATCATCTGTTTGCTGAGAAAACAGGAGCAGTAAGGGCATTGCATCACTTACTATACTTATTAACCTCAACTTGGCAAGCCAAGCTCTTCACAGCACAAGATAGTGAAGCTGATTGTGGGTTTGAAGACACTATTAGATGGGGGACTGCCAAGATGATAATTTTCTGAAATTTAGTTTTTTCTCTTTGTTACTAGTTGCAACTTAAATATTTAAAAACAAAATAATTTTGACCACTGTTGTTTGTTTCCATCCATTTAATTTTGTATTTTTAATTACATAATAGATTAAGGTGGTTCTGTTCATCTAGCTTCATTCAAGATTTTAAGACCACATGAAACTGTAGCTTTCTCCAGACATCCACAAATAATGCCATGTAATGTACAATCATATCTCAGCATTGTGCCATGCATTTGCATCCTGTAGCTTATGGAGACTTCTGTAACTTGTCACACTTGAAGCATCCCAGTGCCCCCTTACCTATCTCTGCAGTACAGACATATGCCTCCTGATGTCATTGCAAATAAAAAAAAATCCTACCCTATTCATGGCAGGTCATGCTCTTCTTCCTTGTAGAAAGCTTTGTTCTTCCCAGGCTTGTGTACCTGAAAGAGTCAGTGGAAGTGCTCTCCTCCTGGCTGATTCAATTTAGCAGGCATCTGCTACTGCAGCACAACCTCTCTGTCTGTTCTGCAATAGAGCCACAGGACTAAAACTCATCTGAATTGCTCATGAGCTGCAGCTGACTTGACTTGCTGGCTGGGCATCTCCCACCTGTGCAACCCAGCCACAGCCCTTCAAAAGAGTGCATTATGGAATCTTGTTTGGGACAATTGAACATTTAAGAACTAGCATATGGTGATAAATATAAACATTTAAATAATGAATATAAATGCTTGAAGAAATGAAGCACAAATGGCATAGTGGCATTTGTGTCATGGGAACAAATAAAAAAACCCACCCAAGGAATGGTGTTAAATGCTCGCAGTAGTCCTCATATTTTTTTTTTTCAGAAATACTATGAATTTCTTTTTAAAATCTCTGCTTACCCATTTCCCTAACAGGGCTACCATAGAGATTATAAGAATATTATGTAATGAAAAGTTCAATAAAATACACTAAGACGCTGAAGTTATTTGGTTCTGATGCATATATTTCACTGGAATGATAAACTGGGACCTTCAAGTCTGTTTTCATTCATTATGCTCTGCCGAAACCATATCTTCGCTAAACCTCAGCAATAGATTTTTCCTCACTCACTCCAAACATCCTTACTTTCATTTTTCATTGCAAATCTGAGCTGTCTGTGTTGTGAGAGCAAAGACTTTGTCTCCACTACCTGTTTCACGACTGCAAATAGCTTTCCTTCTTGTGATTGTTTACCATACCCTACCTTCAGATTATCCTGTCTTACCTTGGCTGTTAATATAGAGACAGATCACCTCAATTAACAATTCAGCTCATTCAGTTAAATCCACAATTTCATTGTTTTATATAACACACAGGCTGCGATCTCTGATGTTTCACTGTTAAATAAGCAGTTTGCCTGTCCTTGCACAATGAATGGTGTGAACACACAGGGTAGGAGCCACACAGTTGTCCCGAAGTAATTATTCCCAGTGATGGATCGAAGACCTTCATTTCAGTCTCCAAGACTGCTTTCTGTGCTTTTTTCTTAAACTTTTCAAGGCATGAGCAAATCTCATGCCCATTTTGTGTCGGTATTATTTTCAAATTATTGCTTCCCTGTCTTTGCACTACTGTCTACACATGTGTTGTTGTATATTTTCAGAAATAAACCATTTGTGTCAAGGACAAAATAAATACAGGAATGAGTGGAGAGATGAAGTTGTATAGAAAGCTAGAGCACAATTTCTTGGTAAGTTTCTGGAAACAGTTGACTGGTGATCAGTATATTAGAAGTCTGGCAGAAATGGTGAGTTTACATTGGAATGTTATGGAAGAAAACTGCAAGAGATCAAAAAGACACTGGAAGTAGTCATAAATGTATTTTTAATGAAATGTGCATACAGCAGAATTTCTATGTTGCACCACTGAAATGTGAAACCAAATAGAAACCCAGTGATTCCTGTGAAATGGAGAAGCATTAGGTACTGATCTCTTCTCTCTGGTGAGCAATGACAGAAGCTGAGGGAATGTCAGGAAGATGTGCCACGGGAGGTTTAGATTGGACATTGGTAAAAGGTTCTTCACCCAGAGGGTGGTGGAGCACTGGAACAGGCTCCCCAGGGAGATGTCATAGCTTCAAACCTGACTGTGTTCAGGAAGACACTGGACAATGCCCTCAGACACATGGTGTGAACTGTGGGGTTGTCATATGCAGAGACAGGAGTTGGACACGATGATCCTTGTGGGTCCCTTCCAACTCAGGACATTCTATCATTCTATTATTCTGTTGCAGCAGCATAGAGTGTTTCAGTCTTGATGAGGCAGGCAGAAGTGTATCAGCTCTGAACTTCCAAACTGACTTCATTGTTTCTTCTCAGTTATCTCTGTTCATCTATTTTTTCCATGAAAAAATATAAAGCAAGTCACCTGCCTATACTAAATTAATCAGCCCCACCAAAGCAATCTGTATTCAATGAAATAGATTCAAAAGGCATGAAAGTAGGGGAGTCACTTAAAAGTCTTGCAGTTTTATTGTCTTTCTGATTTGTAAACCTCTAAGTAACTGTGGCAGGTGTGCCTGCTCCCCCATGAAGGCACCAGAAACTGCTGGACCAATACCATTATGGCCATGTACTCTCCCCTTGGTCAACAGACAGGCCTCTTGACCAATGAAACACCTCAGTTAAAAGAAGTTTCTAGACCATTACCATAAATGACCACAGCTCACATTCTATTTATGATATATATGGAGCCCTATGGAGATCCCTATTGAGCTGGTTTTCATCAGACTAGTAAGATTGTAGTTGAAAGACTCTCTTCCTTAGCTCTAGGAAGCCATCTAAGGAGATTTCCTCAAGGACTGAGACATCTTGCCTTTTTGGTAAGTGACTATATCTTCTGGTTACCCTTGAGAGTCCTCAGTTTTTATGAGTGGGAAGATGTCCATTCTGAATCATCATTCTAAGGTTTTGGGATCCCTTGAGTCTGAATCGGCTGTGTAGTAATTGAACTCCTACCCAGTAACCAAACCTGTGTTGTTGGAGTGCTGAATAATTTTGGATAAACCCCATTTCCAGTTTATTCTCTGCTAAAGAGTTCTGTTAGAATAAATTCTGTTTGGAGCCTGTCACGTGCCTAAATTGATTTTTGGGGCACTTCTGTAGCAGTAATTTTAAACATTTACACTTCTTTCTTTTTCTCTGGTTATTACAGAATACAGAAGGTGCATCAGAGGGTGATACAGTTTATTAGAGCAAGTTGTAGGTCCCAGGGTAACTAGATCAATGGAGTAACTTTTCTCACTATTGGATAGATAATTCGGGAAAAATTTACCTATACGTAAAGTGCATTTGGATATACTAAATAAAGCATGGCTTTTATTGCCAGTCTTCTACTTCAACTTAAGACCCTTTCCATCAATTAAAAAATGAAAGAAAAAAGACAAGTGGGAGAATAAATCAAAAGAGATCTTTGGACCTAGATCTAATTTTAGATCTAATAACTCTCTTCTTACACTTCTTCAATTAATTTAATTCTGTAAAAATCACAAGTATTCAGTACTATTTACTGTGTGTACTTTCGTAGTAAAACAGATTCAAATTGTATAATGTTTTTCCTAGTTACTTGCTTGAGAAGGAAATCTCCAACTTTCTTTGTTAATTTAGATATATGTGGGGTTTGGGTTGTGACTTTTATTTTTTTTCCTATTATGCACAACACCAGACCTTCATATTGCTCATGAAAGATTAATTCTTGATCCATTATTATCTCTACTCTGTGTTAATAATGTATTAGATGTGCTTATTGCATATCTGTGGATGTATAGATGGGTACACTTTGGTTAGACCAGTCAGAAGTGTTGCTGAGATCACCCTCACTCTGAACGGATTCTAATGCTTATTGGTTTTATGTTTTAAGAAAAATGAGTCAGTGCATGTAGGAATTTTATTCAAGATGTACTTATTAGATGTGTTGCCTCAGTGAAGATTATACTTTCAGTATTGATCAAACCACTCTCCCCTGGTGTACAAATGATTAATTCTCTATTAACTTCTAAGGTATGACTAACCCAAGGAGTACATTTTAACAAGTGGCATTGCTTCCTCTAAAGTGCACACAAAAGCCCTATATTAAAAGTAACTTTTCAAAAGCCTTTTGTGTGCGTTTGTTACCTGCTTACCTTGATGTATTATTTCTCCTGACATAACACTTTTTCCTGATTTTGCTGAATAACTCCATTCTTGCTTTAAGAGATACCAGATAGGTGCTCATTGCAATTTTTTTATCCCTTCTTACAGCAGTATGTTTAGAGCTGGTTTTAAAAGTTAGATGAATTATGTTTTTAGATTTAAAAAAATGGTGATTCTGTGAAACTTGGCTGATGTTAGACATTTTTACCTTTCTGACCCAGATTAATTAGTACCCAGTGAGAACAACTTGTATATAAATACCACAAGGGCTTGCACTGACCAAGTTAAATGAATTTCTGAACCTGTGTTTGTGATTCTTGAAGCAAAGTATGACTGATTGCTATTCTGAGTGAGACTTTTTCAGTTGCACCTGTTCGAGAGTTTTATTATGTATATGAAAAGGAAAACCTTTTCTCTGTTGGTTCTGTTTCATGTAATCTTTGAAAGACTCAAGGTGGCCCAAGTACCAGAACTACTAAAAACTCTGTCATGCAGATCTCTAGGAGGAGACTGAGGGGGTCTTAATTCTGAGTAGATTACTGCTCAGTGATCTTCTCTTGCTGAGGGAGTGATAGGGTGACAAAGCTGGAACCTCAGCCTTTCTGCACGTGTCTTGATTTCATCCTTTTGCAGTACAGGAAAAGATAAACCCAAAAGTATCATCAAATATGAAAACTAACACTTTCAGTTGCAGGCACATTTCACCGTTGCTCATCAGGTTGCCATACCTTAGCTGCTGTCCATAAAGCCATTTCTGCAAGATGTGTGTTTAGAAGAAAAGTTGATCACATGAATAACAAACACAATATACAACTTGACTAGTGCTGTGATTAAAATTCTTTGTGTGCCAGTCTCTGTGAGATTTATTTTTCTAGGTTCTCTAAAACGTATCTATACTTGATAGAATTTCTCTATTACTAGCCATGCAGTTAGTCTGAATCTATTGCCAATCACTGTGACATCTCATGAGATGCTAACATATTAAACATTAGACTGACTACTAAGTCAGGCCTCTTTATGTGGACATTTCTGTGTCAGGGTTCCAGCTTGGCTCACTAGCTAGGATTATTTAGGGGTATCAAAGGATTGTCTCATCCTGCAGAAAAAATTAAGTGAGCACAAACCAAGATAGATTCACAGTGACATTACAGAGAAGTAGGGACATGCTTTTTTCTTACATTTTTTGTTTTAAATTTTGCAGTATCCCACTTTTTTCCGACAAGGGGCTTACCATATCTTATTGTTTTAAAATGTTGGGGCTGAATAGTATTGCAAGTTTTAGATAATATACTTCTTAAAGTAGTGAAGGCCCCATCTTGTGTGGAATATTTTTAGTTGTGAATTAAAATTTTTAGCTCCTAACTTTAACAACAAATATTTTGGACAGTGTCAGTTTCCTCTATTTAAAGCTCTTTTAACAGAAGGACTTTAGAACTAGTTTCATAATCAATGACAAATCAGGAGACATGATGGCAATGTTTACTGGTTTTGAATCATGTCTGTCTTCTGAATATTATTATTTGGGCTTAGCCAAGCATTTTCTATAAACAGCAAAAATGTGGATTGTTTAAACATATTTTAAATTAACTTTAAACATTCAGATTATCTTGACTAGATAAGACTGTTCTGTGTTTTTTAGTACTCTGAATATAACCTTTGGAAGCAGGCTTCTACAGCACAAATTTTCAATTATGAATTTCAGATAAACTTCCTGAAATATTTCACAGTGCTTCTGTAAAATGTTATAGATTGTCAATAACTTTTTAATATATTTCAAACATGAAAGATGAAAAAGTGCAAAATAATAGTCAAAAAGAAGAGACATTAAAATTTTTGTAATATATTTTACATATATTTCATTATTCATTATTCATTTCATCTAATGGTAGAAAATTACCCAAAACATCTTTAAAGTCTGCTTACACATGGCATAATTTCATCTTTACTGAACTTCCTGATGTTAATATATATATATATATATTTTTTTTTTTAACAGGAAGTACAAATATTTATATAAAACTTTATATAAAACTTTTCCATTATTAAGGAGACTCTTCATGGCAGTAACATGTGCCCTGTTTTATCTCTAAAGTAACTCAAAGAAACATGTTCTTTGACCAGAACTGATCCATAAATCCATTTGCTCACTGTTCAGCATTGGCAGTAGAAGAAACCTACAAGCCTGGTCACTAACTGTGGTATGGTCCCCTAATGTTCACATCAACGAATGAGGGACAACACCTGTTCCTCTTAGTTTCTGCTTTTGAACCCAATTGTCCATTAGTTTGTTTAATCTCTTCTTGAATGTGTTATTTTTTCCAGCTCTGTCTTTGACACCAAGTTACACAATCATTGCCTTTTGTATGAAGAAGTACTTTCTCATTTTTATCTAAGCTGCCACAAGTTTCAGCAGGTAACCTTGGTTCTAGCCAGTTAGGCTGTCTCTCTGTGAGGACAGCTGCACAATGCCCTTAATAATTTTTTTTCTTTTTCTCTATACTTTGTCTATCTCCACTATGTCCTGCAGATAGAGACCAGTACTGCTTGCAGTTACATTGTGACAATATGTTTTCTGTTGATTCTCAATTATGTTCTTGATGATGCTCAGCATTTTATTGATGGCTTTTCTTTTTGGCAGCTGTTGGACTTTGAGATGGTTTTAAAGAACTGCCCACGATGGTTGTGGCATCTCTACACTGAGTAGTTAAGTGTCCGTTGGGAGGTTTTCATACACCTGACGAAGAGCAGAGGCCGTAAAGAAGCTAAAATACCGAACACTTTCATAGGGAAAGTCTAATGACTGCAAGACATATTTCAACAGTTGATTTGGAGAGGGCTTATAAAGGAAGTTGCACCCTCTGTACATAGCACTTTCCCTTCTATCAAAGGGTACTATTTAGATGGATAACATATCAAAGCATCTGTACATATAAGGCTCTTCCCTGAGGAACCTACACAAAAATTATTTGACATTCTGTCCTATCAAATTTTCAAGATATTAATACAGAAGCCTTCTGTTTGCTTTCTGCACAGGATGAATGGCACTTGTTGTGGCTACGTTATATCATAATACAGCATTTGGGCACTGATCTCTGTTTTGAAACTGCAGGATCAATTCAATGCAAATATCATAGAATAATTGCTTAACCTATCTTCTCTCTTATTCAAAACACTTCAGTCTTAAGTATAAAATGAGCCAAGGCTGTGATTTCTGGCAAACTGAGAAAACCAAAGGATTTGTGACCAAAGCCTTAATTGTCTTAACAAGATCATGTACACCTCTCAAACTAATGAATCATCAAGAATTATTGACTTGTTTTCCCCTGAAACCTTTTGAATACTTCAGATTTTAAATAGAAGAGTAAATGTTATGTGTGTTAACAGCTTTACAAATTAGCTGTGATTTTGTACTCTGGACAATGACACTCAATACTGGACTTCTGTCATTTCCATTTGTGTGTGATAAATGTTTCTGGATCAACTGATTCTGCATTTTCAGTGTGTTGGTATTGGAGATTTTTTACATCTTCAGAGTGTATGGTAGAAGAGATGAAGTCAGCATTACTAATCACATCCAGCATACAGATAAGCAGATCTTTCCTAATAATAATTTCAGACACTTGAGCAGTGATAAGTTTATTCAGATGAAATGTAAAACCTATGATCTGGGGTAAACAACTATGTCTGGGACTCTTTGTAAGTGCATCTATATTGTGTGGAAGCTGCTCCTCCAAAAAGAGGTGTGGCCTTCATGCTCAGAAAAGTGTATTCACTCCCACACAAGTATTTTAACAAGATTGGCAGTGATCCTTCTGTTCACTGCTTAATGTCAAGCAGGAGTGTCAGACTCATTTTAATGAGGGGCCACATTAGCTTTGTGGTTGCCTTCAAAGGGCCAAATATAAGTTTAGGACTGTAACTACTTCTACAGTCCTAAAAATTACATTTGGCCCTTTGCAGGCAACCACGAGGCTGATGTGGTCCCCCATGAAAATTAGTTTGACACCCCTGGTGTAGAGGAAGGCAAAGGAGGAAGAGAAGACAATTTTACAACAAGAAAAGAATATAAATAGCCTTTCCAAAGTTGATGATGGAGGCGATGGTGTGTTTCTTCTACGTAGCGTTTTTATCTGCACATTTGCATCTTTTGTTTCCCTGGGCCTAATTAAAAAATGCAACCATGCCTTTATTTTTCTTCAAACAAGTGCTTAAATCTCATTTAGTATTTACCAAAAGTAAAATCTTGGGTTTATGTGCTTTGATAAGTGAGTGTAGACTGCCATACCAGGGCCTCAGTGTGTAGTCTTGCCTTCTCTACCTAAACCTACTTAAAAATGTTGGTTTTAACTTATTTCCAGTTGGACTGGGTCTAGCATAATACCAAAATGCATGGTAAGGTCTTCAGCAAAGTGTTTAAGTTTGTGAGCATTTATACTTCTAGGAATGCTACAGAGGATGTATTATCACAAAATGCTTTATACATAGAGATGCAAGATTTAGCTGTCATTGCACTGAGCTTGGAAGCAATGCACAGAATAAAACATAGCAGTGGTATGATCGCCTCATTTAGTCTACCTAGAAGGCTAGTTTGCTTTTGAAATTGCTGAAGGAAATCCAGAGCATATATAAGAAGCGTGCCATAAAGGATATTGTGACAACTGTACCTGCATGGGAAAAATGCCTTGATGAAGATCTTAGCACTAGTGTTTGCTGAACGCCCCTAAGGGAAACAATTTTGAAGTGACTTTTAAAAATATACGATCCACCAGTTTTACAAACACTATCTGGAAGGAAATCTGTGTTTCTAGGACAGCAACAGAGGTTTTTTTGTTTTTTGTTTTTTGGTTTTTTTTTTTTTACATATTCTTCTTAAACCACACCTGTGAAAATGCAAGTGTGAAAAGCTACTCGTAATTATTTACTTGTGCAGGGAAGTAACTTTCAGCTGGAAGATCTGCCCGAGTTTTATTGATGCAGGACTAATATCCTTTTTCTCTGATGTTGACTGATGTTGATAGAACAATACTGTTCTGACTAATAAGGTAGAAAGTAAGCTCATCTTATTATCTTTACTGACATGAATCATGTCATTAATTTCATTGAGGGTTTTTGCTCAAGGAAGTATCATTCCTCAATTTATACTATAAGTTTAAGCAGTAGCAAAAATCCCAGATGAAACTCAAAATGCAATTAATACTATACATAGTCTGAAACACTAATGACACCTAGTTCATATTTTATCAGCTGTTGAAATTCAAAGCTCATAAAGGTCTCATCCTGCCATAAACTCTTCATGCTTAATACTTTTCAGTGTCTCTCAGACACATTCACTCCCAGGCAGACAATACATAATCAAACAGATTCCTTACCAGGTCATTAAAGACCGCACAGTAAGACATCATCTGAGAACTCAAGAGTACAGTGATATGATCCAGACATGGCAAGGATCATTCATTATTTATCTGGTTCTGCGGCACAACAGACCATATGAGTGACAATCTAAACTGACACTGAAAATGTATCTAGAAACGTTTCTATAGGTTAACAGTTGGACTCAATGATCTTGAAAGTCTTTTCCAACCAGAACAATTCTATCATTCTCCCTGTTCAGTCCAGCTTCCTTTCTTCCTTTTTTTTTTTTTTTTGTTTTTTTTTTGGTTTGGTTTGGTTTGTGTTTTTTTACTTGCAGAATACTACAGAGAGGGAGCCTGAAGATTTGCAAGGTATTTGCAGAACTAAGAAATTTTATAAAGAACTGTTCTAAAATACTGTGGCTAGAGTAAGGAAAGACATAACCTCCTAATCATAAATAAACCATGAAGGTCATGGTCAACACACAGTTGACAAAATGCAACTGAAGGACCACTTCAGTCAACTCAGCCTCAGGCACTGGAGAAAAAATTGTACTTAAGTGTACTGATATGTCAGAAGGCAATAAAATACCAGAAATACCATCAACTTCAGCATGACATTTTCAGAAACCTGAACTCTAAGAGCATTGATCTTATGTGTAAAGGCAGGCAGAAAATGATTGCAGTTGACACAAACTGTGAATCTGAAAGACAAATCTTAATCCCAAATCAGAAATAATGAAACTAATAGTGTTTGTGAGCAACGTACTGCACATATATGTAGCATCATTGAATACATAACATCAGTGCAACAGAGAGTTCAAAAATAAACTGAAAAAAATCCGATGGTAAAGATTAATAAAAGATTTGGTATGAATTATACACTTTCAAAGGGAAAAGTAAAGTATTTAAAAGAGAATAGCTTGAACTGCTGAATGACATCCAGATTGTTGTACATCTGCATGTGTCATTGCTAGTCCTACTAAAGCAATCTTCTAAAAGGGGTTAAAAGACATCTTTATTTTTTCATCTATAATCAGCTAATCTATAGATATAAATGACATTTTTGATATATAATGATCTGGGAAGATCTTCACCACATTTTCACCTGGTGAAAACTGACAGTTACTTTTTCCAAGTCAGTTGACTTACAGTGACATACGCTGGCTAAGAATCTGGCAGTTTCATTTTACCACTTTCATATTTAAACTATTTCCACTGAGGATTTTAGGTCCAGGAAAACAGAAACATTTTTTTCAAAATTAGTTTCTAATATTTAAATGGCAGTATGCATTTTATATAAGAGTTCTTTGTAGAAACATTGTATTGCTTATACATTAATTTCGGTACAAACACTGAGGGGGAAAAAAAAGCTAAAACGTCACCTACCATGGCAGTGAGTCTGAATTTTCACTCCCTGACAGCTATTATATTTATAGCAGGACAGTGTTTCCTCATATCTCTGCAGCAAAGACCTTTGCAGTTCCTGCATGCAATAACCAGAGTTTAAATCTCTCAGTCTCTTTTTCTTGTATTTCTTTCAATGAGAGTTATGCAACCTTTGATTTGACAATATAAATAAAATAAGCATTTAGGAAATTTAGAAACCAGTAAATACAGTTCAGATTTTTTTAAAATGGCGGAATTTAATTATAACATCGTCTTTTTAAAGATTGATGATTAAATGGAACTTAGGGTCTACCTCTTTTCATGTCTCCATTTTAATGAATCCAGAGAGATAATACTCATGCTTTAATTTTGTGCAGTTCACACAGTCACAACTTCACCATCAGAATTGTATGCATCAAAAGAAACAAAGTAGAGATTCTGTGAAAGTGGAGAAAAGTGAAAAGTATGAGCCTTAACTGCTGCATATTTTTTCTTAGTTACATATGCACAAAGTTGATTGTGTGTGTGTGTGTGTTCTGTGCTTGTGTTTTCTGCTTTTAAAAATATTTCAAAATAAATTCTCACTTTGGTAGCTGAATTGTAATTTCCTATTGACTGATGTTTTAAGTACATATAGTAGCAAAAATATTAGAACTTGCGAATAAAAGTGACTCTTACTGTTTCACTACTAGAGATTTGATAGAATTGTTAAATATATATTTTTAATTAACAAAACAGGAGTGTTTTTTTATTTTATTGCTGTAAATAATTAAGTTAATAAGAATACTCTCCAAATATTGAATGGCAATTTATTGTAGGAGCAGAGGAACTGTGGAAAATTTGCACTTGTCATCAAAAGTGATGTCTTCTACCAGACCACAGATGAAAAGCTGTGACTCCAGCAACACAATTGATCAGGTGTTTCTCATAACAAAGAAAAATACTGTTTAGTATGAGCTGTGCAGAATGATTGCAGAACCATTGTCAAGCCTTGTACTGAAAGGTAATCAACACAGTTCAGTCAGCAATCACTAGATGGAAGAAAAGCAGAAAGTCCTGCAATTATGCAATCGTCTTATATATTGAAAGAACTACTGCCCCACACAGAAGAAGAAAATTGACAGTGCATTTGCAGTGGACAAATGCAGCTGGTTCTTCATTTTACAAATATGATGTCTTTTCACATTTCCATTTTTCCTGATGCAGGTTTCTTATTATGTTCACAATGTCTTGGTGTCTGATTTCACAACAAAAATTCATGGAACTATTTATGCATTGTTACTGAAAAGAGCAGGAAGAGACAAAATAAAATAATTTCAGGTCATTTTTGTGATGATAAACAAGAAGTAACTGAGCTATGAAGCTTCACTCAAATTGCCTTAGCTATCAATACTGAAAAAATGTGAGCATTAGAAAAAATATTCCTGTGCTTGTGTTAGCCTGGTCCTTGCCTGGAGTTAAAGTAAACACTTTTAATTCTGAGCATCTAAAAATTCTGCAAGCTGAGAGATACATTGCAGATGCTATGACAGCTAGAAATACAACTGAAAATAAAACACATGCTCATTTCCCAGTGCCATATTTTCCAGAATAGACTCTCTAAACTTAGTTTCATGTAACTTTGTTGTTTAAACATGGTCTGTTTGCTGAAAGTCACTAGAGGACTAATAATTGCTTTGTATGCTTTGGTTGACCAGTTGGTTACAAAAACAGAATACTCCCTATTGCCCATGTCCAAGTAAATGTTTTGAAACCATATCAGGATCCAGCTCTGGTTAAACTGAAAGAATGCAGGAGAAACTTGTGTGCCGATAGGTCTCTCCTGACTTGCAACTCACATTAAGCTTTGCAGGGTCTTAACAAAACTAATTTGTTTTCTGAAGTTCTGTCCCATCCATAATCAATTTGCATATCAGGTTATGAGTTCAGTGGCTGCTCTGACAGGAGTGAACAAGAGCCCATTGAAAGTCAGGGCAAGTAGCCTCACTCCCTCTCAAGTTTGGCTCAGGGTCATCATGCAGGATATTTAGAAGTCAACAACTAAACTCTAACCAGAAAACGAACCAACAAAACTAAGCAGCCCATCTGAGACAATATTTAATGAAAAAATCCCCCTCCACCCTCCACAGCTCAAACCTCACCCCTCTCCCCATCCAAATTATTCTCTTCTGTCATCTCAAATATTTGAGAACTGCTTCTGTAATAGATTATTTTTGGTGTGTTGATTCAGAAGGAATTGGGTTTGGCCTGCTTTGGTCTTAGTGAAGAAAGAAGCTCTCTGAACGAAGAAAGAAGCTCTCTGATTTTATTCATCTCCACAGTTAGTACATGAAGATCTAAGGTATTCCAAAGCCAATGAGCATATTTTGACTTGTTTCAACTAATTCACATCAGAACAACTGAACAAAACAGAACTGAATACACTCTGATCATATCTTTAAAAACAAGAAATTGTTTGAAGGTTTTTATAAGGAAATTACATGAATGTGAGACTAAACTCAAAAGACTGTAATTGCTCAAGTAATTTGACTATATGAAAAAGAAAGAATCTATCAGAAAATGGAATGCAAAAAGCCTATAATGTTGATTTATTGCAAACATTAACTAAAGCACTGGAAGTGTTCTCCATAAAATGCACCTAGGAAATACTTTCCAACTTCAATACTATTTCACTGTTCCCATTACCAAAACTGAAATTAATCTGCTTTTACATGTTTTCTCTTATTCCTTGCTTTAGTTCTTTCTTGATATGACAGGACTTCAGTTTGCCAACAGAGGGCAATAGTCAAGTTAGCAAAGACTGCATCCATAATTTTTGCAACTTCTAATGAGTCAGAAGGACACATAGAATCCTCATCTGCTTTTATGGATATTGCTGTGTAATTGCTGTGTAATTATGGCACACAACAGCTTCAGAAAATTATCTTTGAAGAAAACAGCTGGTTCTCTTTAACAAACAGAGATGAAACCTTGTCAATTTAAAAAAAAAATAATCCAAAGGGAAAATACTAAAAATATATGCCAATAATAAACAGGCAACAACAACAAAAAAGAGGAATAACATAAAAACTTGAAATGGATAAATCAGAGAAACTGCTATGAAAAATAAGGCTAAAGTATAAAACATTAGAAAATTACAACAATGTGATTGTGCTTTCATGGTATGGTTTTATATTACAAAGCAAACAGGCTCTTTGAAAATATTTCCATTTTCCTTCCTCCACTCATGTGTAGCACATAAGATCCTGATCCTGACAGTCCTTCTCCGTGTGTTCCATTCAGCAGAAGAAATCCCTTTGGTTCCAGTGGAATTTCACAGCCGGATAATGCCAGCCCCCAGCCCCGCACTGTGGCTCCAGAGCCACAGAGCTTGCCAAGCCTTGCTCTGCCAAATAAACACTGATGACTTCTGCTGGTTGAGCGAGGGAGGGGACCAGGGTGTTGATGCCTGGGTCCAGGTGGGTAAAGGAAGAGAAGAAGATGTGTGCAGAGCTGGGCATTGGCACAGCAACTCTCAGGAATGGCACAGTGGCTGTGGGGAATGAGTGTTTGTGAGGAGTGGAGCTCACAAGGGGCAGGTTTTAGCAGCCAGTTGGGGAAGAGGACCAAACCACCTCCACCACAGACCTGGACAAACACCAAGTAACTTTAGCTACAGAATGTGGATATGGATTTGGTGTGCTGTTGTAATGTGGAAACAATAAAAAAAGAGATAAAATGTTGCAAAATACTTTTTACTAATTACAGCAATTATTTCCAAGACTTTTGAAATCTGTATTGATATATAAATACTACGATGATGATGATGTCATTAAACTTTGCTAAAAATGAGTCCAAAACAGCTAAACAATGCATGAAGAAACATATATCATATGGCAATGCTCTGTAAGCCCTAGGTCTAGGAAGCTTTCAGTACTGAAGATCTTTATTTCCATATGGTAAAGTGGGTGAACTGAGGAAATGGTTTTATCTCCCATAGATTAATTTGCACATATGATGTACGGCTCTTCTGTAAGTAATATGTAGACAGACTAGAGGTAAAAATGTACATCATACTAGCTGTAGTATCTATGTGCCATGGTTACATGATGAAGTTCACAGATTTGTGAAGCTGGACTACCAGATTCAGAATAGTCATTGAGTGGGGAAAACTGACTGTATTAAACTTGAAAGCATGTGGCCAAGGTTATGCAGAGGAACTGTATTTAGCATAACGTATGATCTGTGAAACCTTGAAAAAGATTACATTGTTGTTTATCAGAATCATATTTTAGTGATTCTTAATTTGCACTCATTTAGAAATTTTATGAAAACTTGAAATATACATTAATTCTGTTGGCTATGTCTGTCTTACATTACGGAAGCATCACTTGTGAGTCCCCAGTTAAGGATGTGTTTTGCATTTACAATAGGGTTATTAGGTATAATGTTACATTTTCAGTCAATTTAACAGCATAACTAAGAATAAATTAAACCCACAGCACATACTATCTGAAAAAAAATTGGCATTTCTGAAAGAACTATTTAATTTTCTTAATAGCGGATGACTTTCTAGCTTCTTGTATTCTATTTCCTTGTTTGTTGAAATTTGGTAGAAACAGTGATCAGGCTGAAGAAAACCTTAGATCAGAGACAAGCGTTCACTCTTGTGTATGTGTATTGGTCTTTGAGTCTGATGCAGCATGAGACTTGCCAAAATATTTGTAAAGGTTGATCCATTGTGTGGGCAGTGTTATTGTTCCATGGAATTGAAGTTTTCATTTAGTTCAAGAGCTGTGAACAATCCTGGGAGTGGATTGTCAGAGGTATGGACAACTGGAAATACAGATACAGTGCACTGGACAGAGGCTCATGTGTTTGTAGCAGGAGGACTGAATCCTCCCTGCCATTTTCAAATGTGAGTTCTAGATTGGTAAAGCAGCAATATGCCTGAAGAAAATGCATATAGGCAGTAGATCTATTCAAAAGTAGGCAACTTCAGAAAAATGCAAGTTTACTAGTAGTCTAACCAGTAAACTGCAAAATACGTTTTACACTGGTATCTGTTACACAGTCTGGGGAACAAAAAGCTATACCTCAGGGAAGATTGTGATTTATGTCACTGTTTATCTTGCCTGATAATGAAAGGTTAGGGAAACAGTCATCACTATGGATATTTCTTGCCAAGAGAACAAAAAAGGGATAGATGAGAAAGATAGATTCATGAAAAGGCCATTTGAATGTGTTATCATCATTGGAGGAAATATTGGCAACTACTTTAACTAACAAAATGTTGAACATGCTTAAACCTGTGTTTGAATCAAAGTGTTCAATTAATAATAGCAGAGTTTTACTATGCAAATATTTACATTTTTCATTAATAATGTGATTTTGAAAAATGCATTTTTATATGGTTACACTGAACAACAGGGAGATAGTTTTTATATTTTCAAAGAAGGACACATTCCTGCAGGAGATAATTATTTAAAGATGGACTTGAAGTCAGACACTGGGAGGAAGAAACAAAGAATTAGTTGGTACACCAAGAACAAATAATTTCTTTATCCAAAAACAGGGAATACATAGGACCATGGTTAAGTGAGAGATACCATCATAACATTGTAGTGCTGACATAGCGAATAACTGGTTCACATAAACTTCAATGTTGCTCATTGCTTTTTTGGTTTTCTAGAAAAATCTCAAAGTTGGAAACACAGAGAATGAAACTAGCTATCCATGCCAAATTTTAGGCATTACCTAAATGGTGTAGGCAGCACCTTTAAGTGCAAATGGACTTCAAAGAAAGGAAGAATTTTTCAGATGACAACTTCTTTGGTTTGATGGTTATGAAACTTCTTTGCAGTTGAAGTCTAGAAGGTGTACCTGCCTGGGGTAATAACACTTCATCATATTCACAGAATCACAGAATGGTCGGGGTTGGAAGGGACCTCTGAAAATCATCAAGTCCAACTCACCTGCTAAAGCAGGTTCACCCAGAGCAGATCGCACAGGAATGTGTCTGGGTGGGTTTTTAATGTCTCCGGAGAAGGAGACTCCACAAACTCTCTCGGAAGCCTGTTCCAGTGCTCTGTCACTCAGAAAGTAAAGATATTTATCTTCATGTTTAGATGGAACCTCATATCCTTCAGTCTGCGCCTGTTGCCCCTCATCCTATCACTGGGCACCACTGAAAGGAGTCTGGTTCCATCCTCTTGACAGCCACCATTGAGATATTTATAAACACTGATGAGGTCCCCTCCCAGCCTTCTCTTCTCCAGGCTGAACAAACCCAGCTCTCTGAGTCTCTTCTCAAATTAGGCACATAGCAGTAGGTAAATCTGTAGTCAGCCATAGAAATAGTAAATTACTTTAGGAAGTATCTTAAAAAGCGATAGGCAAATTGGTTGTTGCTTATGATTCTTGAACAGAACTTGAGTAAAAATAAAGATTAGGTAGTCCCTGTGATTCATGAATCCAAAATCTTTCTATGAAAGCGGGGCAGGAACTTCTAAATTTTAAGTCTTCTAGTGCAGATACCCAGGTTACTGTATGTGTTTAAAAAGTGTATTTGGTTTTTGCTTGTTTGTACTTCTGTGCTCTAGGGGCAGTTTTTTTGTCTCAGGAAAGTATAAAAAGTATAAAAAGCACCATGTGTTGGTTGGATGTGAGGGCTCTTGCAATGGCCAGTGTGTTTCATTTCCTAGTTTTTATCCTCTTGTTTTGCTGTGAACTGTTTGTGACTTAGTTGCTTTCTATGTGGGACCTTATGAATTTATGGCCATTTTTTTTTAAATGGTTTTCACCTCTGTTTTACCAATTATGAAGCTGAGAAATGTCAGGGGAAAATGTTTGTTGGAAGGACATAACTCACATGAGCAGATTTTTTGTGGGGTTGATACTTTAAGGACATGTCCCAGATTTATTTTTCATCATGCAGGAAGGTGGAGTTGAGTAGATACAACTCTGTCTCTCATGCAGTGATGGGGATGTCAAGATTCTCAGTTGTCTTGTTGGCAGCTCTACTTAAAATAGCCTTCTGAAGCTCTCTTGCTAGTTTAAGCATTGTAGTAACAATGTAGGTTTTTAAAAGCCTCCTATTTTATTTCTGCTTAGTTATAGTGAGATGTCAGTTTTCAAAAATGTTTTCTTCATTCTTGTTTATTTCAGGGTCAGGTAGAAGGACTGTGTGCACAGCAACTGAGAAAATAAAGCTAAATGTGGATTTTACTGAAGTTGAGACAGATATGAGCAGCTGACATAAAATTCATAAAGGTCAGACTGTTGAAATATTCACAGCCACATAAGTACCTTAATCTATAGCTTCAAAACAGATGTATTTAAGGTAAGACATAGCTGTAATCATAAAAGTCTTGTATCTCAATAGTTTTGTTATGTGTGCGGTTATTCCATAAATTCTGAAGAGCATATTATTACTTTTTACTATCCTAAAAAATATAGGGAATTGAATTCCCTGTTTGTTAATCAAGCTTTGTAAGTCACCCTAAACCTCATTCCAAATCCATATTAAGATGACATCAGAAGGAGATCACTATCCCATGTTCCTTCAATTTAGCTATGAAGATTTGTTTACTTATGTCTTCAAATAATATTTTCCTCAGCCCTTCTGAATCTGGCTGTTTTATGAGGAAAATCATTTAGATTTAAAAAAATAAGTGAAGCAGTACATTGTCTCTCTCTGTACTAGTTCTACTAATGATTACCTCCTTGCTTCTGGGGGAGACAGAGGTGTTCTCATTTTCTAGTATACAAAAGCCCTCATGAAGTTCTACCTAATTCTCAAATGCAGGTAAGCAGCAACTCAACGAATACAGCTTAGCTTCTCAAGGAAATTCATTGTCTCAACCAATAATTTATTTTGATTGTTGCTGATAATTTTTGAAGTCAGTCTGGAATTACTTAATCACCCAGCAAAAGGTTTTGTGTTCCTAAGGATGTACAGCCAGTGCTATGACCTGTCCTGCAAAGAACCACACAGTTACACGCAAGCATGCTCTAATGCCAACTAAAAATATTCTTGTAACTCAAAACACTGCAAGCTATTTAAAAATTTACAAGATGGTGAATCCGTTATTTTAAAAGATTTGTTTTTAAATTGCCCTTTGTTGTGCAAGGGAACACTCTACATATGTGAGTGTTTCCATTGTGTTTCCTGCCACCAAGACCTCCATCTTGCATCTAGTCATTTGTAAGTACCCAAAGTTGGCCACGAGCCTGTTTCTGAGAGAGCTTCTTCACCAACATATGGCTGTGCTCAGAATGATTGCTCTGGCCTTCAGTCTGCTCATTTAAGTCTAATGAGGTCCGCAGAGGTGACTGTATGACTCACACAATGAAGTCATTTTTCCAATTAGCATTCTGACAAATGTATTATAAGTAGAGCTGCTTCAATAGGTTTCCATAGCTGGGGGACAGATCAGATATCACAAAATACTTAGTTACTTTCTTCTGATCTGGTCAGAGAAATTTCATTCACTCTTGAGTATAACTGCTCACACAACAGATGGATATTTCATATCTGAGGTGTGTGACCCATTCCTAAATCAAGCTCTTTCTGTATCTCCAAGTCAAAGTGCTCATGCAAGGCACAAAATTAATGTTAGTCTTGAGTAGGTGTTCATAATGTTCATTCTAAAAAGCTTTCCTTTTATTAGGAAGTCTTTTATTCATTATTGTGGGATATAATGTTTGGAAATGTAAGCAGCTGACACCTAATGGAAGACTTTTAAGTAACAAATTGAAAAGCCATTCTTCCTGCATGCCTCTGCCCTTTCATTTTGGTATTTGTGAACGTTTACTTAAACAGCTTTTGTTGCATGAATTTGGAAGCAAGAGGGAAATCAAAAATTACCTAAGAAGTATTCATACTTCTTAATTTGTTACTGGCTAAGAATTATTTGTTATTTTCACATTAAAAAAAAAAAAATTCATCTACTTAGAAAGCAGAAACAAAACCAAATTATTTACTTAACAGTTATGCTCTACAAATTGTGAATATTCAAAGTAAATTGTCAGCAAATCACCCTATGTACTGAAGTTCAGAACATAAACTGTTCACAGATCTTATGAAAACAATGAATAAATTCATAGAAGCTCAAATTCTTTACCAGACAATCTGGAACAGAATAAAGTAATATACTGGTGTAGATAATTTATGCATTATGAATAATTTAGCTAGCACTAATTGAAAGTTTTCTACTTTTAAAAAAAAAAAGACCTTGTTTGATAAAAGATTGGAATTTCTATGAACAGTTTCTTTTTCAAAATTCAACTCTGCTGAGATACATAATCAGCACCACTACCATGTGAAAACTACAAGGAATTATGCAGAAGCTATTTAAGAGAGAAAAATGTCTCTGACATGGTTCTGCAGGGTAGTAAAAAACTTACCCTGTGGCTACCTTCCTTTACAAATAGTTTGGGTTTCAACAGTGGTGCATTTCTAACAGTTTAAATTATTTTTGGTTTTATTTCATTTTAACTTTGAGGTGGTGTTGGTCTTATCATGGAAGCAGGTAGGGAACAGGACAAATACAGACAGTTTACCCATATGAAACAAAACATAATTTAACCACTATTCTTCAATAGAAATCCCTTCTATGTGATGCCTCTTTCATATTTCAATAAATAGAGCATCTTAAATTATGTGGGAGTACGAGTATTAGAGGTAACATGAAGTGCAAATATAATTCTACACTGTATACATACCCAAGCAAGGAAGCACTCCCAAAGCAGTGGTCTTCCTGCCTCAATGTTCTGATGTAACTGAGTCAAGATTTGCGAAGTGGGGTAGTATCTGTTACTGGACTAACTGCCACAGTTGGGAAAAATTGCTACTTTTTTGAATACACGAGAACTCCTGCAGATTTGAAGGAGATGAAAGAAACTCCAAAGCTAAAACCACTTCCTTTGTTGCTTCAAAACAGCATGAGCAGCTGGAACATGTAAATACGACTCAATACAAAGCCCTGTAATGACACTGAGATTAATTCTGAACTAGTCAGAATGAGACAGAGTTACCCAGAGAACTGTAGTAAGGGGACTACAGTGACTAAAGTATTTCTAAATGCTCTTGCAAACTTCACGTAAGTTTTACCAGGTTGCTGGTAGGTAGCATGGATAAGTGATCCTGAATTGCTGTGAACCATCAAGTCATTCAGATCCCTGTGTCCCATTGATTTTCAGTTATATTAATTGCCTTTGGGAACAGAATTCTTACCCATTGTGAGACTCATTTCACCTTCCTTTAGGTTTCTACGTAACAAATATCCACAGTGAGGGCTGTAGGCTATCTAAGGCTATTGCTTCAGGTTCCCACTGTAGAACTGGGATAGCAGAAAAGTGGATACTGTTCATCTGACCCACCTTCAACAGCAAATCACTTCAGAGGCAGATGATTCATCTGCCAGACAAAAGGACAAGATAAGCCCTCTCTGTTTAATGCAGTGATCTCTAGATTTATAGGTAAGGTGGTACAACCCATGTCTTTTGTGTTTGATTTCGATTATACAGAACAGGAAGCTTCTTTCATTTTATTTGCCACTCACAGTAAAACTATTTCCTGTTGGTCTCAGTCAGCATAGGCTGTTGTGAGCACTGGTCTTAACAAACGTGATACTGTAATCTTCAGAGGTCCATTACTGTATCCTTCACAGTGACTTAAAATTAATTTGCTAGAATATAATCTTTGTATTTTTTTCTCCTTGTACAGAGCAAAAACAACCCTTCCACTAGAAAATACCCCATGCATTTAACAGATTGAATAGTCTGACAGAAAAATCAGACTGGAAAGGGTGGGCTAGAAGAAAGCAAGCAAGCTAGTAGCCTCCTATGACTTCTGAGGAGACAATATATTTGATGATCTCATCATGAAGGTTACTAAATAAATGAAAGTAAATGGCTGGTTGATTCCCTTTAATTCAACATGTGGTGTAGACACTTCCTTCCCATTCCCTCACTGCAGTACATTGGATCACATTAGGCTTGACAATAAGGATTGACTTAGTGGTTTTCAGTTCTGTGTAGTGATTTTGATTCTTTTTCAAAATGATTTACTGATTGCTGTAATGTGCTTTCTAAATCCTCATTTCATTGGTGGTGCTTTTGTTAACTTTTTTTGGGAAATAATTGCTAGAACTTCATTTACATACATTAGCTGACAATTTTCAGATCTCC
Source organism: Streptopelia decaocto (assembly GCF_964273445.1). Classification (NCBI taxonomy): domain Eukaryota; kingdom Metazoa; phylum Chordata; class Aves; order Columbiformes; family Columbidae; genus Streptopelia; species Streptopelia decaocto. Next base: position 133,984,671 of record NC_138655.1, on the reverse strand, counting down.
CAATTAGCTATTTCTATACTGTTTTTCCTAATCAGATCATTTACCTTTTAGTTATTTTTTTTTTCTTTTTTTCTTTTTTTTCCTTCCAATTCTTTCCTGCTGGCTGGAGGAAGGGACAGACATAGTTGTCAAAGACAATAACAGACTACCAAAGTTGCTATTGCATTAAGGCAGGTATGAATTTTAAAGTGTTTGACTTGAAGCAGGAATGCAGTACAAATGCAAATATTCCCCAGTGTAAAATAAAGCAAATGAAAGGAAATGAACATAAAGTACTGATTCAATGGTTCATAATCAATGCTAGTAAGGATGGTTTAGAATTTCTGAAGATGGTTGCACAATATTAATCCACTATCTTGAGTTATTTAATATGTCCTTGATAGATGCTAAGGCATTGGTGAGGCTTTGCATACATCCTGGAATTAGTGTCATTTAAAGAATTATCAGTTTTTATCGCCTCTCTTGCCAGTCAGTACAAGTTAACTTATTAGACTGTAAGAGACAGAGAATGATGGAGACTGTAAATTCTTTTTTCAAATTTCTCATAATCATCCTTTTGTGTGACTTTCATCCTTATTGCTTAATGGCTATGATCCTTCTCCAATTTATTAATGGTAGAACTTTTGCTTTTAAAAATTGGTTGACCCAAGTAAGTCTTACAAATGTCTTCAACTATTTTCATGTATCCAGTTTAATTAATATGTTACTTACAGACTTTAACAAAAATCATTAGATATGGGCTTTTTCACCATTACATTTTTTAATGGCAAAATCAATCAATTTCTGGTTTATATTATTAATATTGATTTACTTTCATTTTCCAAAAATACCCATCTGATAGCATAGTGCAGTAGTGTTGGTACTTCATCAGGTTTAAAGTTATCTTTTCAAAGAGATTTTGATCTTAGCCAGGACTCTTTCAACTGAAGTGGACTGATAATCAATAGGAGGAAAAAACGTTCTTGGGCTTTTGGGACAGTAGAATTGGAATTTCAAACTTTTTTAAGTAGCTAAAGAAGGCAACCTCTTCCTGACTTGTTTTTGCCCCTTAGGTTATTTGGTTATCTGGTTGAGTTTAAGCAGACTCAATTTATATATACATATATATACACTTTTTTTTTTTTTCCTTTTTTTTAAATGCATGTTCATTTCTGGAGCACCCATCTTTTTAAGACACCTTCTGCTGTCCCTGCTTCTGTAGTCCCTTGATTTACTCCTTCTGGAGCTAGTGAGACTGTTTTTGAAGACAGATATTACTTGTTCTAGGCAAAGACTCCAGAAGATGTGACTTCAGAATCACATAGGCAGTCAAACCTGTCCCCGCAGCTTTTGGTGAGGAATAACCAACAGCACAAGCTCATTCTGGTGGTACTAGCAAGTTGTGACCATAACAGCATGATGGCTAGAGATGTGAGAAATGTTCACAATAAAGTCAAACACCTCTAAAGTTTCATACTTGTCTAGAAGTCCTCCATATTAAAACTGAGGTAAACCTACTCTTAAATACGAAAGGATTTTGACATTGAATTTGGCTCAGAACTTCATACTAGTTTAAAGCACATTCAGAAGTTTGTTACCTGATAAATAAACTTTGGCAAAAAAATGGGTCAAATACATTGCTTTCCTCAGAGGAAACTAGTACCAATCAAAATGGATGCGACTATTCACACAAATTTTCAATGAACCATCCCAAATTTTTCATAGATCTTGTAAGATTACCTACTAACTCTCATCATCATGTTAAGAAAACAAGCACATTCATTTTGATTCTTTCATTCATTTTAATTTCACAATATTTTGGTGCAGTCATCCAGCCAATGGCCCACACGTCATTTCTTCCCCTCAGGTGGACAAAATAGAGGTGGACTTCCCTTTGGAAAAGCTGATAGCACTATCTGGATATGGGAAAACAGCTTCTGACTGCACCTAAGGGTTCCCAGACGTCATTCAGTCCCTGAGCCTAGAATCCCATGCTATGTGATATTTAAAATGCCATTTCGCATCCCAGGCCTTAAGTTATTTGAAAAAAATAAACATTTTTTTTAAAAGTGGTGGGGCAGGAGAGGAGGAAATGTCACCATATCTACATTCCTGCTGCACCAGTTTTGCACTTGTATAATTGTGAGCATGTGGAACCTGCATTTGGATGCATTTTTGTGAATTGCTATGTTACAAAGCCAGTGAAGCTCAAGAAACAATAAAGTATTGGCTGGTTTACAGTCATATATGGTTATGGTGAATGTGCTGAAGTATGGCCAGTAAACCAGCTGTGATACGGAATGTGTGAATGTGATTTGCTTTGACCTTGGTATGCAAGGGTATCACCAAGCATATATTTTAACTCAGACATGTAACTTAGCATTGGACCAGAGCGAACATTCACTAATACGTGTGATTTGTGTATTTGTAACAGGGGGAGGGGGCCTGTACTGGGCATGGGCTTTTTGATGCAGTAAATATCCTCAATTATGGACTCTGGAGGGAAGGAAGAAGGTGAGAAGGTCAGATTGTGACTGTCTAAGGAGGTAAAAAGAACAAAGACTGTTTCTTCATTTGTATTCACCTAACAGTGACCTGTGAACCATTTCTGTCTGAGTACTATTTTGACCTGTTATAAGGTCATGCATAAGAGAGCAAACAGGAGAAAGCTTTCTCTGTCAGCTCTTGTGTAGTCATGCAAGGGCCAGGGACAGTCTGGCCTGATCTAATCACAAATTCTGATTTTTCCAAGCAGATTTTAAAAAGGTAATTAGAGCTCATAGTACTCAATAAAAGTTTGTGTCTATTCTGCATTTGATTTACTCTCTATTTGAAAAATGATATTGAACTAAAACCGAAGCTTCAAAAAATTAATTTTCCTTTTCTCTCATTTTCATCTATTGGTAGTCATATCTCTTGCAACTTACCCTAAGACTTCAAAATAGGACCGTTCATGAAAAACTGAGTGAGATTTTTACTGCAGCACACTGTGAAGTACATATTAAAAGGCTGGCAAAATGTATCACATACTTGGACCTGAAAGCTGTGATTCGAAGTATTTAAACAGAAAAATGCAATGCAGAAAAGCATATGACTCAGCTGTAAGACATTTCAGTACATGAGAGCCTTCATGTGTCATTTAAAATGTATAAGTGTCATCATAAACCTCCCACTCTCCTAAGAATAGAGCTATCACTGGACCCTGTTATCTCACAACCCCAAGGTACAATATGATAATGATACTGCTTAACATCAGTGTATGGAGAGAGAAAGCACTGGAGATGCCGCAAGCATCTCAACTATAAAGAAAATAAAATTAAAATATTAATTTAGTGATTAATATAACATTAGATGACCCATTTCTCCAGCTTGTTAAACAACAAAGACTCGCAAAACTAAATAAGGACCTAAGAGATAAGTGTTTTAAGAATTCCCGTAGAGATGTTTAGCTCCTTTTTAAACATCATTAAAGATGTACTTTGCATATAACAGGAGGCTTTATTTTTTTTGCTGAACTGACAAGTCCTGCTTGTGTTTATTAATGTACACTCTCAAAAAAAGATTACAGAGCATGGGTTTTGGTCACAGATTTTGAACAATCAGATCATACTGTACAATTGAAAGAAAATGAGTGCAAGACAGACTTGTGGTGAAGAAAGAGAGCAAGATCTTGCAGGTAAATCATGGGACAGAGGGTCCAAAATTTTATGTTTATCTATTGCGTAAAATTAAACCATTAGCACCCTCTGTGCCTGTATTCCTTGCCTGTAAAATGGGGATGAGAAAAGTTCCTTTGCTGATCTTCTCTATTTAAAATGCTTGCCATTTGGGATAATGGGAAACTGCAATACATTAGTTTTATAAAGGAAATGACATCCTTATTTAAAATAACTTACTTGATAACTTAAAAGAAAAAAAATAAAAATACAAACAACCCACCACACCATTGTGAAATCCTAGAGCAAATTTTATCGGTGTTGAACCATGATTATGCTATTACTTGAATTGTGCTTTTATTCATTTATTTATTTATTTATATTTTTTCTGAAAAGAAGCTGTAGGAGTATCTAGCAGGGTTTTAAAAAATTATATAACTGCCCAAGTCAAACCCTCATAGTATTACAATTGTCACTGCACTCCTATGAGCCAATCTACGACTTATTAGGAGAAGAAACTGTGGATCTTCTGTTGCCATGAATAAATGCCTCTTTTCTTTAGTGATCCACAAGATACCAACCTGTGAGCATGGATGTTCACCTTTTATCTAACCTACTATCTATATTTTTCAATGAGTGAAAGGGAAGAAAGAACTCTAAATCCAAAATACATCAGAAAAAAATAAAAAAATCTGTAACAGGTTCTTAATATTCTTCTTGCAATGTTTTGCATTTCTAGCCTTGGCCCCCTCATACATGTGCTTATGTGATTACATACGTTGGCAATAAGGCAGTTTGGGCTTCCCAAAACACTAGGAGGAAAGTCTGTCCAAGTTCTTATGCCTCTCTTTTTTGCTTTTCTCCCCCAGTCACTGCCTCCAGGGTACCAGCTATCTTATCTCTGCTCCCATGGCAACAAGTCTCTGTTCCAGCAGTAATGGCTGTCTCTTCATCTCCTTCCTCCACAGCTACATTCTACAACATGGAAGGAGCTTGATTTTCTCTCACTACTTTGTTTCCTTTATTTATCAGGCCATCTGTGCTGTTCCAAAACCTCCACTGTGAATATACTGATTAAGTATGTGGCTCTACTTTAGCAAAAAAAAAATGAGTGAATTCAGGCCTGTTTTCTTTCTTCTTCCAACATACTCTGTCTGAACTTGTTCTTCTATGCCTGGCTGTCTGAAAGAGGAAGGAGTTATTATTATTTTAAACATTGTCCTCCCACATTTCCATAGCAGGATCAGCATGGATTGAATTGGAACCACAAACATTTTAAAATGCAAATTAGATTAAGTAAGATTAGAGTTTTATGTGCTTTAAAAACACTCCAACTGCCAACAGACTCATTCTTGTACACAGAAAAGTAACGTGAAATTTTGAAACAATTTGCTAACATCAAATGAGAAAAATATTTTAGAAGAACTATTCCCTTTACTTTTTTGGTTGGCTCCTTAATACACTGGAAAACATTTTATAACACAGAATATTCATTTGGGACCATGATTCAATTGTGCAAACAAGCCAGTAACAGCTATTAGTTCCAGAATCAATATGCAGCCATTTAAGAGTGCCAAAAGTACATGGACCCAAAATGACAAAGAAAAAAAAATGAAAGAGGATAACAATTCAATCGTAGGAAAGGGGTCAAGATCCAATGGGGGAGCTATAAATCCTAGGGACATGGTAACAGAATCAAATTATATGTAGCAGTAATTGTGTCATTTTTAAAACAGTTTGCTGATTTGTAATTGTTTGGAATAAAACAATATCACTCCTAAAGAGTGCATCGCTATACATTACTTCAACTACAGATTTAACCTCTGTTGTATTACAAAGTTATTTTTGTTTTCTATAAACCTTTTTCTGTTATTTTTTTTTAAGATCTAAAATGGTTGAGACCTGAAAGTTCCCTTAACCTTAATGGGAAATACAGGATGTTTAGTAATTGTCAGACTGCAGTTTTGTGTTGAGATAGTACTGAATACCTTCTTTCTCCTAAAATAGAACAAACTGTATCTCACATAGCTCTTAGCTACTTTATTTTGAGGGGGAGGTACTGGTTTTGTATCTATGAGGGCTGGGAGCCAACTGGCTGGAAAGCTGCTGGCTCTGCAGGGAAGGACACTGGGATCCTGGTGGACATCAGGTTGAACATGGGTCAACAGTGTGCACAACAAAGAGCCCATACTGGGCTACCTTAGCAAGAGCAGAGTCATGGGAAGTGTTTATTTTCTCTGAGACCTTGTGTGTGCACTCACATCAGGAGCAGTCAGCATTGGGCTCCCCATTACCAGTGAGGTACCAACAAACTAGATCAAAGCCAGAGAAGGGATAGTGAGAGTGTTAGGGGCTGGAGCACACGACATCCTCAAGGAATGTATTTATTTAGCCAGGCAAAAAGAAGGCTAAAAGGTGATGTGCTTTCTATCTTATGTACATAACAGATGGTTATGAAGAAGTAGAAGTGGTCTCTTCTCAGAGATTCAAAATGAAGTAACAAAGGGCAATGATAAAAAGTTGCAGCATGAGACCTTGCAAGTGGACTTAAGGAAAAAATTACTCACAATGAGAATGATTAAGTGCTGAACAGGCTGTCAAGAAGGGGTGACCTCATTAATGTTTATAAATATGTAAAGGGTGAGTGTCAGGAGGATGGAGCCAGGCTCTTCTCAGTGACAACCAATGATAGGACAAGGGGCAGTGGGTACAAACTGGAACACAGGAGGTTCCACTTAAATATGAGAAGAAAGTTCTTCACAGTGAGGATGACAGAGCCCTGGAACAGGCTGACCAGGGGGTTTGTGGATTCTCCTACTCTGGAGGCATTCAAATCCTGCCTGGACATATTCCTGTGTAACCTCATCTAGGTGTTCCTGCTCCGGTGGGGTGATTGGACTACATGATCTTTTGAGGTCCCTTCCAATCCCTAATATTCTGTGATTCTGTGATTCAAATTAGGTTTGATTTAGACTGGGAGTTGGACCAGATAACCTGCAGAGATTCAGTCCATTATCCTATGATTCAAGAGTCTATGAATACCTGTTCCTAGCAAGATGAATCTTCACTGTTCTTTCAAGATCCCTAGAATAGGAAATGCTAAAGGGGAAAAAAAAAAAAAAGGAGAAAAAAGGAGTAATGTTTGCACATTAAGACAGACTAGCCCACAAAAATTGTTGATTCAGACTCCCTTGAGTAGGTCACTTAAACTATTATAACCTTGGGCAAACAATAGCAACAGCAAACAAGCATCTCTATGCTTCAGTTCTCCTCCAGTAAAATTGAGTGAATAATATTTCACTACATTTTTTTCTACGAGTAATTCACCTTTATGCATTAAGGTTTTTTGTTTGGTTGTTTTTGGTTCTTACAGACTAAGCCAAATCAGCTAGTAATCAGAAATACTGTGTTATTGTAGCAATTTTGCATCTGGTCAATAAAGATATTAATTCACAATCCGGGGGAAGGGAGGAAAGGGGTAGTTATGATCCCAGAGACCTTCCTGGATATAGATACCTGCTTCAGGTATGTCTGCGATGCCAATAACTCTTTTAATTATGTCTGATAAACACTTTTATAAAGGATATAAACACAAGGAAACAAATGTCCTTTCCTCTCTCAGTCTTCTGAGAATTCCTGAATTGATGCCTCAGCACTCTAAAAGAAAATGCTGTCTCCAGATCCTGACTTCTTGTTTCTGCCTGCTGTTGCAGGCAGAGTGCTCTACTTCTTGGCTGTATGTTGAGACACTATAGGTGGTAGATCAGTGCCGTGTAAATGTTTTGTGGTTAAAAACCAAAGATGTGATTTGTGTTTATAAGTTTTAAATTACCTTCTTAAAAAAATATGCAGGAGCTGAAAGCTTCTGCTCATGTAAAATTGTGATGGATTGCATTTTATTGGAACTTATTTTGAATAGCTCTTTGATTTGAAACAATGAACCCCTTAAATGTCTTTAGAAATTATGGTGTGAGAAAGGTATTTGTCTCCCTCCATCACCACCATTGGAGGGTGACAAAAAAGCTATTTTTCAGAACACACACACACACAAACATACAGAAGCACATGCACTCATTCAAATATACACATGATAACACATTCAAATGTACAGAAAATGACAAATAAGTTGAATTTTTAAAAATGGTATTACATAGATGCCTGATTTTCAGAAATAAGGTCAGTGCTAAATACTCAAAATACATAGAATATAGATAGTTACGTCTAAATCAGAATACAGATACATGTACGAAATATAGATATTAAACTTAAAACATTACATATTCAAATACACAGGGCTTATATCAAAATTATTTTGTATTTTTTTCTATAGCTGATTTAATTAATAACATACTAGAAGAAACAAAGATTAATATGTTTTCCTGGAACTTCGATGTGTCTGAATAAGTAGATTGTATTTATGGCCATATACCTTCGCTGTTCTCTTTGTATTTATGTCTAGAAATGTCATTGTCATATTTTAAACATTTACACAGGGGTTACTTGAGTTAGCACTCCCAAGTTAAAGGAAGTATAAAGTCAATGGAGTATATAGTTCAAAGTATTTCTTTTCAACTGAGTCCTTCAAAACAAGAAACTCTGTATTTCATATATATATATTTATCTGACAGGAAAAGAAGAAAAAAGAGCAGAGTTAAAATTTTGTGAAAGTTATTTGGTTTTTTTCCTAGTTAAGAAGATTTTAGTGGCAGTAGTTAAATCTAGAAAACTGCTGCTTAAAACTGAAGATAAAGTGGAACATACTTGTGAAGACTGTCTATCAGAAATTTTAAAAGTACTAGTGCATAATTTATCAATGTTAATAGCCCTAGGTGCATTTCTGAGGGAATTAACCTAAACAGCCAAACTATTTATCACATCACAATACATAAAATGTACTTTTAATTAATAAATGAACATTCTATTGCCTTTACGGCTATAACAAATCAATTCTCCTTTACCTTCTGTCTGCAGTTTGGGTTCCTTTAATGGATTTTAATGGGTTTTATTCTACGCTCACACAGCAAAGCTTATTCATTTGCTTCCTGGAAGACTTTCTGTACTTTGTGGCATAATGTCACAGTGTCTTTGGTACACTTACACCAAAATATCACTATGGAGAAAAATAATAATGCTGTCTGTTGACCTAAAGCATCATTCATTATTCCTGAGATGACATGCTTGATTGAAACTTACCTTGGAAGAAATGAAGTTACTGTAACGTATTGTAGTTCTTGGTAATAGACTAAGTTTATTAAGTCCTTTAGTTAAAACAATTTATTGAGAAAGCAAGGTGTTTCCAGTTGCTCTGAATAGTTAATAGAGTACTTTTTCTTGCATGATTTCAAGTTAGTTGGCAAAGGAGATCTTTTCCATTATTTTACACAGAAGTGTTAAATCAGATGGACTAATTTCTATACAATACTTACACAATACAATAATTGTGTTGAGAGATAAAGAACAAGTATTTTGAGATTACAAGTCCAGACCTGAGACCTGTAGTGCTGTTTTATTTGTTTTGTTTTTTACTTTTACTTTTACTTCATTCATTACTGTATCTGTGACAATATGTAATATCAGACAGTGTTTTGTTTGCTGGTCTTTGACATTCAGAATGTGCACTTAGCTAAAACAACCCTGTAGAAAGTGTAGCAAGGTTATAAAGGCATAGATTTGGGGGGGCACACTGGAAATTCTTAGTTCCTCTGAATTCTGAGAAAAAATGTCAAATAGTCTAAATATGCTCAGAATTTCAAATAAAATACCTGACTTTCTTTATCATCTTATGTTAGATAGTTATTAAACTTCAGCGAAAGGGGAGTAAAAAGCACAATAAAGGTATCAGCCATGTCACAACATGGAAAACCGGGAAGAAGCAGGACCAAAATTAATAATGAAATGCTTATAAACCTCTACAATTTGTGATTTGTCTATCTGTAATATTTTGTCAAGGTATTTATGTAAGCTACAACACAAAACATTAATTAAATTGAATAAATTAATTGGAACATTTCCCAAACAACTCTCTCATGAGCTGTGGTATCTGGTTTGCTCCTTGGAGTAGTTTTTCATAGGTATCACTGCTTAGAGGAATCTTAAGACAGTCATATGGCGTTTTCCAGGAAAGGAACATGACTCTTTTACATCCCTTATACTGCTGTAATGATGTTAAACACATATTAGATGCAGCCGAATATCTGTCATGCAGGTTTCTTCCCCTTGTTATGGAACTGAGTCCTGTCTCCACAAGAATGGCTTAGAGTTTGCTTTATTAGAGAACACAGAACACCTGAATAATCTGTCCTCAGACTGTATAGATGCAGACATTTATTCAGACACAGATGAATCCTCTTTGGAAGAGTATCAAACATTAAAAAAAATCAAGATTTAAAATATACATTATATATTTTTTTAATCAATATAGTTGTTTGAAAATGTGTGGGAATCTTATGTTCAAAGTCCTCATGAAAATGTTTTTTTATTACAAAAACTATGATATACTCTTTAAACAACTTGCATTAAAAAAAAAATTGTGGATATATGTCTGGTACAATACTGCTATTAACAGAACAGGGATTAATACACAGAAACATAGAGACAGTAGTTCATAAAACAAGAAAATGTATCCTGAAATACCACCACACACATACAAAAAAATCCCCAAATCCCTTTTCCTTTTCTGTGTCTTTTCTTTATCATTTCCATACCTAAAAGCAAATATGTGTGTCAGTTAATTAGGTCCTGCTGCTCTTTCTTGCTTCTCACAACTTCCCTTCCACTCTATTTTAAAGCAAAGTGTCTTTGGCTCTTTACTATTTATGGATATTCAAATCTCCACTTCTTTTTTAGAGCTCTTCCACTGAACCAAAACCACAAACCAAATTGACACCAGCTGTGATCCATATCCAAAAATTTGTTCCAATAATCTACAAGTATCATTTTAGATTTTAACCCACCCTTCCCAAACCTAAACTGTTGCTATGGTAAAACCTATATGTCAAAAAGATACAGAGCCACAGATCAAATAAAGAGCATAATATGTCACAGGCAGCATATATGAATAGAAGTCTGACTCAGAGCACGAATTCTTCAAATTTCTGCTTTTCTCAGTTCATCATATATTGTTATGTTTTCCACATATAATTGTCAAAAGAAAAAATATTTTACACAGTTATTACAAAGCTTAGACCTTATGGATTTCTCCACAAACAACAATATATAACCAATAAGAAAGATGGAAGTGCTTTATTGAATATATTCATCAAATAAGTGTTTTGTGATTGTGTTTTGTGTATTTTTTTTTCTTCTTGTCACTTCCTAGTAATACTAATGAACAAAATACAGTAAAAGGTTATGAGTCTGGTAAAATAAAAGAGTTGATATCACAAGAAGAAGGTCAAATGGAGCTCTGACTTTTATGTTTGCATATATGGAGTAAGTTCATTGGCAACTGCTGTAAACTTTCACCTTTCAAAGTTTATTTGTCTTTAGAGCATTACTCATTTTGAACCTCTTCAGGTAAAATTATCTATAGCTGAATTTCTGATTTCAAAGAATGGAGAGTCTAAATTTTGTTCATGTTAGACTCTACATATGCAAGGTAGGATTTTTGCAGTAGTCAGATCTTTTAAAGATTTTAGGTTCATTCATCTGTGTATATATAATTCCTAAACCTTTAGGATCTGTGATGAAATTAAACAATATTTGATGTGATTTCCTTCCAGTTCCTTGACTTGCTTTTTGTTAAAGACAAAATAAGTAGCTGCATAGGCATCTACCTCCGTTAGCTATAGCTAATATTCTATATTTTGAAAAATATCTTTTTTTCTTCATATTATCTTAGATACTTCATAGGATTGCATCAAGGTGTTGATGTAAAGCCTGTTGTGTGACTTCTCTTTATATGTTTTTCTTAATGAGCCATATTCACTTTGAAGTCTAAATAAGATTATCAGTAGACTAGCATAATCTACAAAACATTGTAAAAAAGGTTAAACTCTCTTAGATGGGGTTCCTGGGTATTTATATGGAATTACAGATGTTCCTGTTAGAAGGTTATCCTTGTGCCCATAGATTAAGGCCACTGCATGAACACTCTTTTGCAAATCAATATTAATTAAAAATTATTATGATCGGAGAACTAAACAAAGGGCCTGTGCTACTAAAGAAAGGGTATGCCCCAGTGACAGATCACTGTTAAAACCTCTCATGCCATTGGGTGATATTTGCCATATGTCCAATGATTGATAGTAAGATTTAATGAGTTCTTACAAGCAATTAAATAATCAAGGGTTCCTGCTGTTACATGGCATAGCTTGATAGAACAGTGACAAATGAGAGAATATCTGCAACCTAATCAAAGGGACATATTTCCTTGGGAACAAAATAATATTATCCACCAGTGCAATCAAAGGACAAAAGAACACAGAGAGGACGCAACAGAATGAGATAAATTTTGTGCTCTTTTCATTATTCTGGCCATACAGTTTCCATTTATTGGATCCTATTAAATCAGAAAGAAAATTAGGCTACTTAAATATGTTTCATTTGTCATACACTATTAGCCAGTGGGTATATATCCATATCCAGTCACCTTAGGTCTCCTTTCCCTGTGAAACACTATTTTAGGTTATGTTTTCTGTATTGTTATTTGGTCTTTATTTCTGTTGTGATTATTGAAATGTTGGTATAGGGGGTTCTTTTTGTTTTCATTTTAACTAAAAGGATACAGTAAAAGTCTTTGTACTATGCCAAATTGTAAAATGTTTTGATTAATGAATTATCTGAAGAAAGGTATTTATGTTCTCTTAGAAGCATTTGAAATAATAGTTCATAATAAAAAATAGACCACTGAATTAGATTCAGATCATATATACATTTTAATTTGCAAGAGTTAGTATGCAGGTTTAAAGTCGGATGTCATCTATCCAGACTTCTACAAGGCTTTGATACGGTCTCCCACAACATCATTCTCTCTGTACTGGAGAGGTATAGATTTGATGGGTGGACTGTTCAGTGGATGAGGAACTGGCTGGATAGTTGCATCCAAAGGGTGGGGGTCAACAGCTCAATGTCCAGATGGAGATCAGTGATGAGTGGTGTCCCTCAGGGGTACGTACTGGGACCAGTACTGTTTAATATCTTCATCAATGACATAGACAGTGGGATCAAGTGCACCACCTGCAGTATTGCATCCAGCTCTGGAGTCCTTATCACAGGAAGTACATGGACCTGTTGGAGCAGGTTCTGAGGGCCACAAAAATGATCAGAGGGCTAGAGCACCTCTCCTATGAGGACAGGCTGAGAGAGTTGGGATTGTTTAGCCTGGAGAAGAAAAGGCTCCAGGGACACCATATAGCAGCCTTTCAGTACTTAAAGGGGGCCTATAAGAAAGATAGTGACAAACTTTTTAGCAGGGCCTGATTTGATAGGACAAGGCGTAAACTGAAAGAGGGTAGATTCATACTAGCTAAAAGGTAGAAAGTTTTTACCATGAGGGTGGTGAAATACTAGAACAGGTTGCCCAGAGATATGGTAGATGCCCCATCCCTGGAGACATTCAAGGCCAGGCTGGATGGGGCTCTGAGCAACGCGATCTGGTTGAAGATGTGCCTGCTCATTGCAGGGGGGTGGACTAGATGACTTTTGAAGGTCCCTTCCAATCCAAACTATTCTATGATCCTATGGCCTTTACAAGACATTCATAGAACTCAAAATTTTAGCAGTTACAGGCTCAAAATGACTAACAGACAGATTTATTTCCCCATGCTTAACTTAAAATTGATTGCAAATAATGAGTATAGATAATTACAGGTAACAGAATATAGATCAGCTTATTCGGACTTTTAAAAATATTTTACCTCTGTTATTAGAGAGAGATTAAATGGTCTACCTGGGTCCTGATTAATCAGTCTTTAAAAGCATAAACTTCAAACAACCAAGCTGTCCCTTTCAAATCAAAATGTAAACTTCTGGCCCAAAAGATGTCAATAAAACTGTCTTTGACTTTGATGTATTTTTTTCCTTTGATTACAAGTAAAGCCCATGCATAACTACTCTTTCAACTTTCAGATAATTTCATCTTAACATTAGCTCCACTGTTGATGTGCAATAGCAGAATGTTTTTAGGAGCAATTTGTTTTTCACTAGAAACTCAGTTTTCTTTTATATTTCTGTCAGGCAGAAATAAAAATGTTCCAAGACTAGGAACTGCTTTATAGATAAAATTTTCATCAGAAAATTTAAACATCATATTGTAGATCTTCTATACTATGTTTCTCTTAGCTAGCTGATGTGTAGGCTAAAAGTTACATTAGACAACTATCAAAATGAGGTGCCCCTACTAATCAGTAAATATATTCAGATATTTAACATGTGATACATCTTTTTACTGTGTAACACATGACCTTTCTAAATATATATTGAGGCCTGAGTTCTTTCCTTTTTCCGTCTGTGTTTCTGCCATGTGGGAAGGAAGGTGAGCTCCTCTGGAGCAATTGAACCCCGGGACAGGTCGTACTAATTTCACCATGCTTTCCCAGAGCCCATTTCTCAGACTAGAACTTAAGCAGCAGCAAAATTGTAGGATGGCACTTGTATCAACCACAGCAAAAACTCTAGTGGCTTTGGTAGCTAACACACAGGATTTTCATATAATCATGGAGCCATATAATGGTTTGTGTTGGAAGGGACATTTAAAGGTCATCTTGTCCAACCTCCCATGCAATGAGCAGCATTTCATCTGTGTCTCCCACTTCCAAGGGAATGTGCAAAACTGTCTTACCTACAAGGTGGATTTTTTTTTTTTTTTAGCTTTGTTCTAATGCAGGATGAACACAAGTTGTAAAACCTTGACATTTTCACAAAACAGAAGACTTGTTTTCCTGCCAGCTGTATTCAACAGTGAGGGATGTATCACTGATTCTATTTTTTCCACATGGCAGTACATTTGTTTTGTTTTTCCATACACAAAGCAAAATTTTTCCAGAGCATGTAGCATATTTCAGACATTAGTCACATTGCTTAGTGCCCCAACAGAAGACATTCAGATACTACAACAAAAAGTTAGTGCAAATAAAAAATACATCAAATAGATGTAAAACCAAGTTAAATGAATTAACAAGTAAAAATCTGCTTGTTTTTTCAGTGATTTGAGTATATTTAGCTACATATTCTCTCCTACACGTATACATAAAAGTTCTCTAAGCAAGTTTTGATAAAATCTGACTATAACAAAGCCACAGTTGATAAAGTACCATAATTCTATTCTGGATTTTAGTTGCGGACTATTCTGCTGAAGTTAGCAGTGGTGCATCATGAACACGGGATAAAGATGCTTAAACTAAGGCGTATTGTTAGATTAAGTAGATCTATTTGGTTTATATAAGTCTTAAAAATGTATTAATTTGTCTACCCCAAATTTTTGCTTCTGGTTTTTAGTTAACTCCAAATACGTAGGGTCAAGAACCACTTAGAATATCACCGTGGTCATTTGTGGACTTGAGGGATCATGCTGCTGCTGAGCCACATATGTGCAGCATGACTTGAATGAGCCTTTCAAATGATGCATCAGTGTGGTTTTGCACGAGTGTCAGTCAGATCCCTGATGCATTGGGTCACATCAGGTCTGAGCTTTATCAGGTTTGAGCTTAATGTGACCTAGTGAAGACCAGTTAAATGAGTTCCACATGTAGTGCCATGAGTCAATGGCTCTTAATAAAATAGTAACTTTGTTGTTCCAGAAAACAAACAACCCCCAAAAAAATCAGGCAGAGATACAAAGTTTTGGGCAGCATTCAATTCATAAGGACTACTCTCAATAAATAAATTCACAAAAAGTACACACCTCATTAGATTCCATACAGATTGCAAAGCTAGCTATAATGTAAAAACAGGCAGACAGTCTGTCTCAATATTATTACAGGAAGGCTTGGTTAAATTAATAGCTTCTCATTGATTAAAAAATCTTGCATTTTACATGTTCTTAAGTTGGTTCCCACCATTACCTTTCAATAATAGAATACGAGTCTTTAGAGAAATGTGGTTATATTGAACTACTGTATTGAAATACAAAGGTAGGCAAAATAAGTTGTTTACATTAGCCTATCATTGTTTCCTGTCATAAAGTTCAGTCCACATGAAAGAAAAGACAATCCCATCAATGTGTCCTAAGTGTCTGCCATTTTTTATTTTTTATAATATTCCTAGACTTTTCAAAAATATAGTTAGTTTGGAATGGTCACTCAGCATGACTCCACCAAATCATTTTAGTCACAACTGAAAGTGAGAAATCTTTATATTCATGTGGCATTTGCCATTGGGTACAACTCTTAACATTTACCCATTCTTAATTATTGTATTAAATCCAGCTAGAACTAATAACACAGGTTTTGATCCACTAAAGTGTTTTCCAAATCATCCTAAGGACCCAAGTTATGAGTCTAATCACACAGAGTTCTTTACTAGAGTGAGTTGTTTGGTGCCACTCATATTATGAACACTCCATCAAAAACTGTTCTGAGAGCTTTTGCATAAAGCTGTTCAGATATATGTCATTGGCATGCAAGTTGAAAGACTTTTCTCAGTGCCACAAGATCATTTAAACGTAGTTGAAGTAGTACAAGCTCACAGCATTTTTCTTTTTTATGTAAGGCAGTGTGATTGATTGCCTTTATTCTTTTGGACTTGGGCAAATTCAGTCTGCACCACAACTGTTCATATGGGTCAGGTGTTCTTCTGCCAGTAGGATCAGATCTCAAACTATGCCAATATGCTAAGACCTACATTTCAAGACTGTTGTTGCTTCTTGTTTTAGTGTAATACATATGTCACCTTCTCCTTTCTCAGAAGAATCAAGCAGTATGTTGTTGGATGGACAGCAAACAAACGGAAGCTGCTTGCACTCCTGTGTTGTGACTAGTGTGGTGAGGTATGGAAGAGACAAGGAGGTTGACTTTAATGCGGGCAGGACAGCTGGATGATTTGCCTGTATCTCAGACTTAGGGATGTCACTTAAAATAGTGCTTTCAAACAAACACTCATTTTGTACACTTTGATTATTAGGCCATTTTAGGGATTGATTATTATGGCAATTGAACTGACTGGCTGCAGGTTTGGTCTTGCCTTTGAGGAGAAACAGTAAGGTAGTAAACAAACACAGAACCACTTCTAACTACTCCTTATCTGCACATTTCATGTAACTAGTCTTTGAAAAGATAAACCTCAGCATCATCTAGGGATGGTCTATGTTTTTGCCAGTGGAGTCTTCATTATAATGATGTCTAGTAGATTAATTTCTCATTGGGAAAAAAAAAAAAAAAAAGTGTCCATATGTTAACTGAGTCCATTTTGTAACTCACCTTTTCATGTATCATGTCATTTTGTAAAATTCTTTAGGGAAACACTGTCTCCTTATCTTGGGTCACTATCTTATTTTTCTCTGTTCATCACAGTGGTGTGTACACCATGTGGAAGGGAGGCTTTTCATTCCTGTGAGGCTGAGCCTCCTCTAAGTTACTGGGGTCAAGCTGCATGTCCACTTTCAACTATTCACCTCATTGGCCATGTGTTTGCTGCCTCCTCTCCTTTCCTTCCTCTGTTTTTAATTCATCAGAGCCCTGCAGTGTAATGAAAAGACATTGCTTGGTTCTCAATGAATTCTGTGAAAGTACCAAAGGGAAAGAGTAAGCATCTATATTTGGAATAAGCACAAACTATTATTAGACAGAGTTTTTGGAAGTAGTTGTAATTTATCTGCTATCAGGAGCAATAGAAAACCATATGGATGATAAAAAACATAACCAGGGCAAGGTCCTTCCTGTGTCTGTTGACAACTAATATGCACCAGGAGGGCAGTGCCATATGTTTGCATGTGCGTTACCGCAGGGGGCAGTGACATATGTTCACACGTATGTCACCCCTCTGGCCTGCTGTCATAAGGCTGTTTCCCAAGGGGCATGCTCCCTTGAAAAACAGAAACAAAACCCACAAATGTGAGTCTCCTAAATTTTCTTTGTCAGCAGATTCTCGAAGACCAGTGCTGCATTGGCAAGCAATCAGAACAGCTGTCTCAAAGCAACAGAGGCTTCTGTAGCCCCCTCCAATATCCCTTCAAGGTAGTGAACAGCAAAGAAGGAAAATAGAGCCACCCCACTGGGACAGTCACACCTGCTAGAACAGTCATAACCTGCTGAAATACTAGACCTGTCAAAAACCCTGAGTATGGTAAATGCTTGCTCCTCCCAAAATATTTCATGGACTGTCCTTCACTTCCTTACAGGCTGGACCCAACTTCACATCACATCATAAGCAGCTCCTGGCCAGATAAAAAAAACAAAACAAAACAAAACAAAAACATTTCAGTATAGACAAGTGTCAAAGTGAGAGAAAATCGAAAAGTGTTGTTCATTATACTTTCTCCGGTAGTTTTTGTGGGTTAGAGATGAAAAGTACTATTAGATTATCTTGACCATTCCCCTGTCAGTGCAGAATTATTTCTTGCAATGTAATTTCTAGTGTTTTGTTCATTCCATTTAGTTATAATACAAGCAGATAGCCTTTCTGTTTTATCTCTTGGGAGGCCATTTATCCCTCAATCCACTTACTTCGCTATTAGGTAGATTTTCTGAAATTTGCAGTGTATTTTTCTTTGCTTAATTTCCTTCCTCTCTTTAATTATCCCTTTTGGTGCAAATGTGGCTCATCTTTATATATTTGCATTCTCTCAGAGGTCATTGAGTCTGGTGCACAGGGAAGGAATGCAAACTGCAATGTGAAAGTTGCGTCTGGAAAAGGGTAACCTGCAGGACATTTTATGTGGTCTCAGATGACTTGTGACTACAAAACATTTTGGACAGTTTGTGGATATGAATCTGTTAACTAAGTCTTATTTGGTTTAGGCCTGTTACATTATTTAGACTTGAATGCTAGTAACCATTCCATGGGCTCTCTCAGTAAGTTTTAACAGGAGCATAAAAAGCTGCTTCCCTGTTTTATGAGGGAAATCGCTAAGTGGAGAAAAATGGTGAGAATCTCTCTTACTACACAGGCAGCTCTAGGTTAGCCAAACAAAAATTACATTCTCTTTCTCTGAATGGTGCACTGTTTAAAGCCAAGTCTAACACTTCAGCATTTGATGGACTTTATTTTCCTCTCTGTGATTCATGGAGGAATTCAGTTAATGAAACTGTGCTTGCCTTGCACTTTTGTAAAGATTTGTGTGTTCACTATGTGTCTTATATGAACAGCCTATGATTTTGGCTTGTCTTTTTCCTTGTCTAGCCATTTTTCTACCTTGTCTCTATCTTAGTGTTCTGAAAGCAGAATTACCATCTTCTTGTACAGCAATTTCACCTCCTCCAGTGTCTGGAAGCTTCCCTGTGCTTTAGGCAGCTGTGTTTATAGCTCCAGCACCTCTCAGACAGACTCAGCTGGAAGTTCTGAACAAGGCAGAAAGCTGAGGCAGATGCAGGGCATCATGAGAGCCTGATTGCAGAAAAGAAAAACAAACTGAGTAGGAGTAAGTCATGGGGAGGGAAGAGAAATCATGGTGGGTTAGGTGGAGAGATTAGTCCTTTCTCCAGGAGTAACTGGGTCTGCTCACGGTGGAAGTTTCTGGATTAGAGGCTGTGGCAGGCAGGAGGGAGTCACAGTACAATGACAGGGTTTGTGTCTTGAGGAGGGAGTTGGGGACCGCTGATGAAGCAATGATGAAACAGCTTCGGTTTCAGAGATGGCAGAAACAATAAGTTCCCAGGGATCAGAGGCTGCTGTGCAGTTTACTGTCAATCAAAAAGCCACCAAGTTGACTGAAACCAAGCTGCAAAGGACTTTCCCTGAAGGGACAAAGTAATCAAGGAGGTATTTTGGCAGAGATTTCTTTACAAAGTTTTTGCTATTTGTGCTTTTCCTAGTCAACCTGAGTTTTACAATAGTTAAAACTATAAAAATAAAAAATAATAATTAAAAAAGTGTTCTCATTTATATTAACAGAAAGTCTAGATATTTGAAGTTGAATGTGGTTTTGAACTGCTCTGGGGATGTCTACCATAAGAGAAAAGTCCTGAGCTCCAGCTCAAAGAGTTCTAATTCCAGCACCAATAAAATGGCCTACCTCATGAAGGAATAAAATTTAAAACCAGCAATTATTTACAATTAATTTTTAAATTTGTCTTTTTTTTCTTTCTTTTTTTTTCTTGTTTTGCTTTGTTTTGTTCAGTGTTATAGAATTAAAATTAGTACTGAGGTTTCTTGACTCACCATGTGGTTATGGTCGCATCATCTACTCTAACAAAGTAATATATATATATATATTTATTTAATGAAGAATAATTATTTCTGCAAAGGACAGACAACGTAAATTTGGTCCCCAAAATTTTGGTCTTGTTATTACCTTAAATGATCCTTGTGGAAATCCAGAGGTGACCTCTCACTGATGTAAAAGTAACCTTTTATTTCTACAGTTTGTGTCATCTCTTTCCTATTTTGAAAGCTCACTGGAGACTAGGATGTTTTCCCTCCTGTATATGCCTACATAGAAAGTAAGTACTCATTTTTATCGCCACATCCCAAAGGTTTTGGGATCATTTGGGGGTTGACAAGTACTCTGCAAACATAGTGTTATTTGGAAACAGGTTCTAGAGATGGCACAGAGCACCTCGGCTGGCTCAGATTTCCACAACATATTACTACCTGTGCTCTATTTACATGTTTTATTCTTGCTTCTAGTGTCACAACAGCAGTAATCCTGTATGAGCACTATCCTTGTTCTTAACAAAAGAACTGTCCCTTATTCACTTGAGTAAAGAAACAAAATGTGTTTTGCTGTGCTTTGTTTCATGCACATAGGTATCTCATACAATTCTTCTTCTATGAAGACTGTAGTTCTACATAGCATCTGATAATTTTTAATCTTATTCCTGTGGTTTTCTTGAACAAGGGGTTTCTAGAATCCTGTGTGTATTCTTAGCATCCCTCATCTGATCTCAGCCTCCTTGCAACAAAGCTGGTGTATTGAGTAAATGTTCTCTAAATGGTAAATTGTGATCACCTTGATAATACTCCCAACACTTTAATCATCCTTTGAATAAACAGGCAGGTTCACAGCCTCAGGATATGCCAGTGCTCTCTGCTGTTGTTTGTATTTTTGTATTTATTTACCTTTTGATCAAGTTAACGTGGTAGAAGTGGTAGCTATTTGTCTGAGGTAGCATAAAATTCCTTTGTCTTACTACTCCTTGCTTAAGTTGCATCACAGAAGCATGGATCAGTTTTAATGATGGAAGTAGCAATTAGTGCTGGTGAGATGTACTTTCATGTTTTTGACAGAGCTGCTGACCTCAGTAAATCATGGACACAGTGAAATGGGGGCAGTAGAGGGGGAAGGAAGGCCACAGAATCTGCCTGAGCAGCACATGAACTGGTAGTGCAGTGCATTGCATCCTTATTCAATAAATGTCCATTTCAGTCTGGTTTTGCGGTCAAGTGTGAAGAAGAAACATCATCTGTAATTAATAACAGTTAAAAAAAAATCCATATGAATACATGCCAGACAAGGAATGAAACAGGGGAAAAAAAGGCTTGGGTAAGAGAATAAAATCTTCTTCAGAATAATAGTGAAGACTCAGGCGACCAGCCTGTGAGGTGGGCAGAAGCCTCCATCACAAAGCTTTGGGAAACACATCTGAGCTAAAGGCCTTTTTAGGACCGTACTGGATTTCATAGAGATAAAAATAAATCAGTACACACGTAATTCCAGTATATGAGGTAAGGTGCAAGTTGTCTCCTCTGTGCAGCTGTGCATTTCCACAGCCAGAATTGGGAATACTTGAGCATCTATGGTTGAAAAAAATCCAGAAACTAGTCCTTCTGTGTATTCACAGGGGCATGTCTTATTTGCAGTTATTTATTTTCCAACTGTATACAAAGTATGGCAGGCATTGTGAAAGTGAACAGGAAGGAGAGACTTTGGGCCACAAAGACTATGGTGTCCCTGAGCAAAAACCAAAAGTGGGAAAAGCACCTACAACCAAAGCAGCTCAAATACTGACCAACCACTTGCCATTTATTGTATTTCTGCTCATTTTAGGGATGTAAATTATTCCCAGTGCTTTCTTAATTTTATCTGGACATGTTGACATATGTTTAGCCTAAACCTCAGCATATAGCTTTGCATGAACATTTGGCCTTCTGCTGTTGTGTTCAACACAGCAAACATTATTTAAATTCATTAATACTAAATACTGCTTTCTTAATAATAAAGTTAGTTAAATTTGAGAGGGCACCTATTTAGACATGGATTTTCCAGAAGAGGGTCAGTAAAATATGGCCTTATAAGACAGCTCACCAGAAACTTGAGGAAAGTGATATGTGAGTCAAGAGGCTCTATGTAAGGCTACCTAAGACTTTAAGGATCTACGCTTGTCCTTTTCTCTGTTTTGTGTCTGCTTCTCTTTTCTGAGTTTACTAACAAATTACACAAGGCCAGGTACAAGCTCAACTCGGGCACTTTTTAAACTATATTGCTTAATGTCATGGTTTAAACCCAGCTGGCAACTAAGCCCCACACAGTCACTCACTCAATCTCCGGCAGTGGGATGAGGAAGAGAATCAAGAAGAGTAAAAATGAGAAATCCACTATAGCCCACAATCATGATACAGAAATATTATATGGAAAACTGAGATATGAATTATTTCTCTTCTGCAGACCAGAAATTCAGTCACTGATCTCCCAGTTACCAAGTGGACCTCTGATATGCCACGAGGATGGTGGATAGGGGGACGTAAATCTGCTGCTGATCAGTCCCCATTATCCAAGCTTTTATCTAAACATCACAATTTGTATTAAAAGTTCCGGTTTTGAAAAAATTGGCAGTTTCTGATTGAAAAAAAATGTAAAGATCTTGGTCAGTTTTTTGCATTACAGCAAAATTGATTTAAGTTTTATGATTTTATTGAATTCAATGATATGCTACATCAGCTCACCCTTTATCAAAACTTGAGTGAGTCAGGAAAGAAGTACTTGATCTGGTTTGAAAAGTGTGTCTTTTTCAAACTCCAGGTGTCTAAGAAAAGTGAGCTGCTAGGAGTGTTTATTTTGATGAACTGCTGTCTAAAATGCATCCCAAGAAGCTGCAGTCATATTGCTTCTATTTACTTGTTCAGTATTTTAAGATACACACATATTAGACTGCCACAGTGTAGTACAAATATTGCTCCCTTCACTAAGATGACATGTTCTCAGTGTATTGGCTCTAGGGATTTTCTGCATGACTTTACTAGTCACACATTATTTCAGGTCACATTATATCAGCTAGCTCAACAAGAATGCCAGTGTCTTTCACCTTGTTACAGCTCCCTGTAAACATAATAATTACCAAAATTATATTGTCTTTTATTTACTTAACAAGCAGTACTTTTTAAAAGAAATTGTTGTGAGAAAACATAAATGCTAGAAGTAGTTATAAGTCTTCCATGCTTTCAGATGTAGCTTCTGGCATTTTAAAACCACAGAGTGAGAAAAAATGGAATGAGGATGAGATGTCTCAGTGTATGTTTTCTTGCTTGCATTTTCCCTATAAATGTCCTATTGTCATTTCTCTGGACATAGTTCTACCCATGGGTGGTAGCAATATGTACTTGCAAAGCGCTAATACTGTTATCCATCTGTCTAACTTTGTCAAAGCTTATTAGACAGTTTAGTTGCCAGTGGCCCATTTAGGTTACCATTACTCTCATCCTCTTTTTACCAGGGATCAATTGTTCCAGTGAAAACAGAAGTTTCCACTATTAGGGGGAAAGTACCTAAGGAGCCAGTATGTGGATTTACTGTCAACTGAATATTTGAATTTTTAACATCCTTTCTATGAAAACTTATGTAATCAGCTTCCTTTTTTATTCTGCTTAGGTCTTGGTGTTGCACACACATTAGCACTTCATGTTGTCCAACATCTGACTAAACGCTTCCAGCACTTACCTACTATACAAGTTAAGTTAGTGAGCGTTTTCCAGCTGATTTCAAAAGATGTATGCTTGTATCTCACCTAATATATGCTTTAGGATAGGGTTTTTAAAGCCACTTTGCAGAAGCTTTTCAGACAGGTATGAGACACTGTAGTTCTCTAATTCTAAAACAATCAATTTTTTTTTCTTTATTAGGAAATATTTCATCTTGCTTTAATAAAAGATTAAATATAGTTATTTTTTAAGTACTGTTCTAATTTTAGGAGATGGTAATTTAGTAAGTTAGATTTGCAATCTGGGGAACAGAGTCCTCCCTGACAGAGTTCCAAACATTTATACCTTCAAACCATATGCAAGTTTCTCCTTTCCTTCTATCCCATTGAGCATATATTAGCAATTCCTAACATAATCTATTGAAATTATTCAGCCAGTTCACAGAGTATAGTTTGTAAAATGAAAAATGCTATGAACTTTTAATGTCTTTGCTGTTATAATATGTACTAAATTAGCAAAACCTTGATGCTCTGATCATTTACACCACAATGTGCTATTTAAAACTGGAAGCCCAGCAGGAGATTTTATTTTTATTAATTTAGTATAATTTTAAACATTACAAAAATAGCTGTCTTACAGCTTCCCTGCTGAGCCCTAGATTGTTGCCACAGCCTCTGTAATACTTTATCAGGAGGGTAACATCACTATAAATACTACATAGTTGATTCTAGTTTCAACACAGAATATAAAAGGATGTGGAAGGCTGAAGAAGAGAGAAAAAGGAAATGGGTAGTTCTGGTTTGCATTTTGTTTGTCTTTTTGTTTTCTTTATTTAAATCTTTTTTTTCTCACAGTTTTTTCTATAATAGGAGTTGTGAATTTGTAGTCAAAACCTAAAGGTTGAGGTTCCACATCATAGTTAACTTCAGACTTGCAGGAAAATCAATTTCAGTCTAGCTCCTTTGTCTATCACTCTGCCATTCTCCTGTGAGCTAAACACTGCTGTAATGTTACTGCTGAAGTCTGATGTGCAGTGTAAGAGCAACCTCACACGAATTGCAGCTTTGCATGTTTAAGTACAGAACTGGTTCAAAACTGCTCACTTTTATGTGTATTTCATGACCTTACATCTGCCTCAAAAAAAAAGCAGAACAGACAGTTATCATGTCCATGTCTCTGTCTGTACTAGGGATGGACACAGAGTCAAATAGACAAAATAAGTTTTGGTCATTTTAACTTGCTTTTCCTTTTTTGGAATGAGCTGAGTTGAGCAGAAACTCTTGCCAGGAGTGTCACTTCCCAAAGTAACTTGTGACCCTTCCACGATTTTGGCGATGAAGTAACTTGTGACCCTTCCACGATTTTGGCCATGAAAAGATGTGATTCCAGGTACTACAGGCCACCATTTGTAATGAAAAGATGGGATGGACTATTGTGGGGAAGAACAGACTATGGCTGCATGTTAAAGTAAAAAGATGTGAGTTACTAAATTTAAGCTCACTGTGGAACTCTTCAGTGCCTGTTTTACTTATTGACTGATTGATATTACGCTTGTTAAAGTTACAAAGTGATTTAATTTATTGGGGTTTTTTGCTGGCTACCTGTATTATGGAGAATGGTGGTGCTTTCCAGGTACAATTATTTAAGTAAAATCTGAAAAATGAACAAAATTCAGTTCCAAACTGTTAGGATTTACTGTGTGACTATACAAGGAGAAGCATATTTCACTGGCTGGCAACTGATTCACTTGTAAAACCCCTGTAGCTTTCATTAAAAGTTACTGATTTGGCAGATCCATGGTGCAAACGGGATTGGCATATATGCCCCCTTTTTGCATTTGAGAGAGGACACATTACATTCAAAATGTCTTGACACTTGGATGTTGAATGTCATATAGACATTGACTGAGTGACATACTGGCAATTCAGCAGCATCTCAGACAGGGGCTGCACATTGGCCTGTCTGGGGTGTAGAAGGCAGGCAGCCTTCCTCCTTGGTGACCCATCAATTAACCCTAATTAAATCAATAGTATTTTTCTTTGAAGCACATCAATAGTGACTAAAACTCTGCCACCAGCCTTCAGTCCCTACAAGTGGGGTAGCCAAATGCCTGCTAATTAGCTAAGACAACCATGTTCATCACCAAAAAGTTTGTCACTAGAAAGTGTTGCTGTATCCCTGGTGTTGTGATGTTTATACCTATATACCCACGTAGAGGAAATATCAATTAATTTGCAACTCTTCTCTTTTTCCACAGCTGCCAGGAGCATGAGGGTAAGTCATTCCAAGGATATTGGAAGAAATGAGGCATGAAATAAAAGCTTTCCTTCACTCTCTGCTGATCCTCAGGAATGTAAGGCAGCTCACTGTATTAAAGAGAAGCATCCAGGCATTAAGTAAGGCACTAGAACAGAAAGGAGGAAACTGTGCCAGGGGAGATTTAGGCTGGATATTAGGAAAAGGTTCATCACCCAGAGGGTGGTGGAGCACTGGAACAGGCTCCCCTGGGAGGCAGCCAAGGCCCCAAACCTGACAGTATTCAAGAAGCAATTGGACAAGGCCCTCAGACACATGGTGTAAAATTTGGGGTTGCCCTGTGCAGGGACAGGATTTGGACTTGATGATCCTTGTGGGTCACTTGCAACTGAGGACATTCTATGATTCTCTGAGTGACACACTTCCCTGAGCTAATGACATTGGTGTCCTCAGAGCTATCATTCTGAGTTCATGATGAAGAGACCTACAAGAAGTCTCACGTGCTATTTCTCTTCTTGTCAATGCCAGAGGTATAAAAAATCGAGATTTTTACAAGATTTAAGAAAGCTTTTTCTTTTTGCCCTTTTTTTAAAATAAATAAATATTTCATGAACTGGGTGTACGCGCTGACAGTGTTACAAATAATTAAGTATTGGTCAATTCTCTGTTCTTAATATCATGAGTCATACTAATTAAATTAATCAAGTAGATCAATCTGAGCAGTGCTCCAGCTGTTTCATGAACAAAAGCTGAAGGACTCTAAATAGCTTGTACTGAACAGCTTCCTGTAGAAACAAAGTGGGATTTTTCCATTTAACACTGGAATTTTCTTTTCATCTGAAGGCAAAAAACTTCCTGTATTTTTCACTCTTGTCAAAAATAGTTGTGCTGTTGGCTCAGTAGGCTTACATGACAGAGTGACTTAGAAAAATGTTGCCACAGATTGATAGCGGAAGAGACTTTGGATCTGGAGGATTCGGAGATGTAGCTCTGAGGACATTAAAACTACGCTAAAGGATAGTAACTGTCCTGAAAGGAAGACTGGCATATTGGTGTCATTGTCGTCTCTTCCATTAAACTGCAACAGGAAAGGCAATACTGCAGTATTGATTTGACCAGCATGATTAAATCCAGCTTTAATATTATCTACTCATCAAACCAGAAATCCTCATCTTACTTATCCAAATGGTAGAAGTCCCTTACATTTCAGCAATATGATCTAACGTTGTAGAGTTATTAGAAGATACATAGCAAATGTGTATTTTTCTAGTTCTTTTATTTTCATACCTACTTTGTAATACTACTACAGAAGCAAAAATAAGAGAAGGTGTTTGAGTTGTCTTTGCAAAGACCAGCTGTTGAAAAATTAACATTCTTGGTGTGGAGAGTAACATACCTCAAAATGGAAAAAAAAAAAAAAAAAAATTATATATTAAAAAATTTTATATATATATAATATGTTGCCCGTTTCTTGAAATGTGGATTTCAACATCAGTACAGATCTGGACAACAGGCTATGACTTGTACTAAGAATACTACACACGTCTATATCGTTTCAGAGTACTACAGTTTGTTAAAAGTTTAAATTAAATGTGTTGTCTGTGACAAACACTAGTTTGTAACTCTCAAAGACTAACTTAACAGTTCACTGTATTATCGTAAATAGTGTTCAAATAAGATAGCTTTAAAGAATCATGCTGTTGTTTGTCATAAACTGTATTTTCAGTAATCAATACATAAATTATGTATTAAAGGTACATAGATTTTGATCAATTCACATTGGTCTGAATTGCAGTTTTCTTAAGACCACAGACATTGTAAAAATATTCTAGATATACTAAAAACTGCTTGAACCTTTTTCATTGTTTCTTAGTAAGGCACATACAGCTTTTTATTAAATTATTTTCCAAATGTTATTTTGTAAAGAAATTTAATAAAATTTACTACTCTGCAATCCATTGAGCACTTCCTAATTTAATTTTCATATTCTGCATTTCCTGGGATTTACAATTAAAATTGTGATGAGCCAGACATTCGAAGTCTTACATGTGTGAGATTTTATTTTCCTTTATTTTCAGCAGAACAATACCAAAAGGATTTTGGTATTATAAAATATTTTTAAAACAGAAAAAGCACAAGCAAATGGCGTCTTTCTAGGTAGGTTGTGAAGTGTTTACTAAGTTTGACAAACATTTTCTTCTCTTCTTACTTCTTTACCCACTCAACTGTTGGCAAAGTTGACTGTTTATGTCAATGCCAGATACAGTTAATAAAAAATAATAGATCTGACATCTTATACTCTCCAACATTGATCAGATAAAATTAAAAAAAAAATAAAAAATCCTATTCTCCAGAACAGACATAGCCATTAAAATTCTTGCAGATTTATTTACATAAAACTCAGCATGCGTGTAACCAAGGATGATCCATTGTGTTTGCGAGTTAGTTCATTTTACTACTATTTTATTATGCAGAGTTCTTGGAGATCACTAGAGATAAATATAGCTATTTCTTTTATAGTAATATTTTTTCTTTTAAGAGGCCTCAAGCTTTACAGCCAAGTTTGCATTCATTCTTTAGCCCAGTTTCTAAAATAATGGGTTATTGTTGTGCAGAAAAAGCAACACTCCAAACCTTCAAGGTAGTGGGTCACCTGTGCATTCTTATGGTCATGCTAGGTACAATCATTTTTCCTATCTTGAGCTTGGTAAGGATATTTAACCAGTGTCTGAGCAGAGTCCTTCTGCTCTAAAAGCAGCAAATGCAAAAATACTTTGGTTTACTCAGGGGTTCAGCCAAAATCAGTCGTACAGGACTTGCAGCAGCATCTTTCAGTTTATGTTCTAAGCTTCCACCATCTTCATGTATAGAAGCCTCTTCTCAAATTTTTGCAGTACTTTAAATTGAGATTACATTGTGTGGTTATAAAGTGGCTCCTCTTTATGCTTTTACTGGAGAAAATAACATGCCTAATGTATAGGAGGATGCATCTGAGGATTGAGAGCCTTCTAGAACACACACCATGAGGCAAAAATACAGGTTTTGTCACTGTCACCAGGAGGACATCACAAATTGTCTCCAAAAGCTGTAAAATCACACAGGATAGTGCAGCACCAGAGAAGATGTAAGCTTAGAGGGCTTTGTAGTTTAGCTGCTGTTATGAAATAACATTTGTTATAAAAAAACAGGTGTATTTTAAAAGCTGTAGGTCTACCTGGTCTCCTCAGTCAGCACCGAAGGTCAATACCCTTACCACTGGCTTTCTATCAGCAGTGTGTTGTTTCCCCATGTATTTAATAGAGGAGGAGTGGAAGACGAGTCCCAGCCATCTGACGAGGGATGTCTCGGCACGAGGGGGTACAGCTGGTCCTCTCTGATGCAGGACCTTGCCCATGGCTGGCTAAATTTGGCTGTATAATGGGAAATGGTGCCAGAATGAATAATGTACATGAGTACATAATGTAGTCTCCACTGTACCGTGTCTAGGCTTTCCAGTCCACTTTCAAGATCTGTTATAATAGGGAAGCTTGCTGAATAAACAGGGAAAACAACAACAACAACAACAACAACAACCACAAAACAAACCAAACAACAACAACTACAAAACAGACATCTCAGGCAATACAGATTATGCTAATTAGGGCCTAATAAAACAAGTTACAATTTCAGTTACAATTCTTAGTAATATTGACAGCAGACTGGCTGCTTTTACCTAATTTTCCG
The DNA here is from genome assembly GCF_964273445.1 of Streptopelia decaocto. Lineage (NCBI taxonomy): Eukaryota > Metazoa > Chordata > Aves > Columbiformes > Columbidae > Streptopelia > Streptopelia decaocto. The sequence goes on along the minus strand of NC_138655.1, from coordinate 133,955,107 downwards.
GTTAAGAATAATCTTTGAATGGATCCTAAACTTTGTCTAGAATTTACAGAGTTGATGTCAATATAAAGGGTTTGCAAGCAGTTTGCAAGGAAGACAAGAAACTGCATCATACTTGTGCTAGATTTCATTACTGAGTAGCCTTTGGTCTGCAAGGAAGTTTTCACCCCCAGGATTTTCCAAGAGATATAACGTCTACCAAGGAGATGACAAATGATAGAGAAATAGGTAAGCTGGGGGAGCAAAATCTTCACTAGCAAGTGACCATTCGTATTACAAGCAGAGCTTCATATTAAAAGCAGACGAAACTTTTTGTCCATCTGTAATCACCATGTCAGCCATGATATCTTAAAATGACGATAGAGGACAGCTGCTCCTAATACTCTCTGAGTTGTGTGGGACTTTTCATATGACTCTTTTAAAAAAATCTAAATAACAACAGCACTGTCTGTTAGAGGAAATTATGGTCTTCTATATCTCTCTTTCAGCTTTCCATAAGCCTGTTCATATAAATTCTCAAGGAGTTATACTGGCAAGCAATTAAAATTAAATACTAATTGGTACTAAAAAAAAAAAAAAAAGACTCTGTATGCAGAATATAACTCACTTCTAGCATATTTCACAATACATTTATTCAATGAAGGAAAGCATTCCTCTAGCCAGCAAAGTAAATTTTCTGATCTCCAAATGGACATTTTATCCTCTTCTAGCCTGATCTTCTGGTGGCATCATGAATTTCGTGGACAGCTTGGTTAATCAGCAGAGTGCTCCAGAAGAGAGAGCTTTCTTGGCTAAAAAGTGAAGTTACTATTTCTAAGTATCCATGTCTAAAGCTCCCCAAACATCTTTTTTGATCTAACATTCCTACACCATCATTATATTTACAGTGTGCAAGAAACTAAGGTAGGGTTAAGTAGTTCAGATAATATCAGTTGGTTCAGACTACCATTTACAAGGACTATATCAGAGTTGGGTGTTTTTTAAAGTTACATATATTACCTTTTTATCCATCTCAATGTTCCTGTGGCTTTGTTCTCATGTTTCTCAAGTTTTTGCTGAAATTTCTGATAGTGTTACAGCAGATGAATAGAAACTTAAATTATATTCCACATGCCAATGATCTGCAAAATAAAAAAAGTTTCGAGATATGTGTTTCCATTGAAAGAAAGAAATCTTGTCAATTGTCTATAGATCAAAAATAACCTCAAATATTTTGGAAACCTTCAGTGATGTGTGTCACACAACACAATAATGTTGTGTGACATGGCTTAAGGTATACAGATACGTTTGTCTTCAAAAGCAGGAAAAAATAAGCAAATAGAAGTTTGGCATGAGTTTTTAGTTAAACTAGAGACCTGTTCTTAGTTAAAATCTAAACATCCATGGATTAAATCATGCCAGCACTTGAAAGGCTTATGTTTCATCTCTCATTACTTTTTATTTTTATTTTTCTTCTGGATTTTGGATGGAAACTAAGGACATATCCAAGTTTTACTCTGAGAAAAATTATAATAATTTTCAAAACTTCGTATCTAGCTTTATCTGATTACATATTAAACAATATTCCTGTTCTCTTGTCAACATTACTGGGTTTATTTCTACCAATATATCATAACTATGTACTAAAAAGCATAAGCTGTACAATGAAGTCTATGCATTATGGAGACATAAGCAATATTTATTTTATAGGGTTATTTTTTGTTGTTTTTCTTTTCTGTGAGACTGGGATAAAAAATGAACAATTTAGTTTACAATCTAATTTTGAGGGAAATGAGAAGTGATGAAATGTCATGAAAAGAAAAAAATCCTGAAATAAAGCAGAAGTATTTCACAACACACATAAAATAACTCCTTCTCTGTAGCTTGTAAACAACACAAATATCCGTTGTCTATTATTCAGTTATTTGCAATTGACTGACATTATGCCTGTGCTTAAAGTCAAGCATGTCACTTTGCAGCAGCGTGGGCACCTGTTGCTCCTTTGCCTGTAATTCGTATGCTACACAGCCTTGTAAAAAGGATGCTGATTCTTTTGTCTCCTTCACATCAACAAAACACTGCCACAAATTAGGAGCGGAGTTTGCCGGGCAGAAACATCAAGGGCCACCCAATTCACATGGAAAAGTAAGGGTGCAACTGTGAAAAGAGCTGGCTGGTGTCCCCTGCACTGTGATCTTTCCCTGCAGCACAGCTGGTGCCTTTCTAGGAGTGGGGTAGAAAGGGCAGACGGGGTTCAAGTGTGCTCAAAGGAGAATGTAAATATTGCCAGTGCGGGGAAAACTTTGCTGAAGCCGACACTTCTCCAGGCAGATTACTCAGCCCTGTCGAGAGTCAGCTGAAGAATATGGAACAAAACTGTATAACGAGATCTCTCTGCATTGCATCAAGTGTGACAGAAAGCTGTAATACTCTTAAACACAGTCACACCATTAGCAAAAAGTGGCATTAGGCAGCAATATGCAAGTCTTCATGAACACATTTTCAATGTCTTTATCACATCATTGCAATTGCAGACAACCTATGGAACAAAAAGGGAAAAGATGGCTTTTTAAACATGAGGTCGTAGGTACATACTGAGTAATTTTGTTCTGTTACCAGGATTTCCAAGGTGTGAAAGCTAGCCTGGGAAATCATAATCCTCAGTAATGTGGAAGGGAAGGAAACACTTTCTGTGCTTTTGAAGCAGGTCTTGCCAGAAAGCTTTTTGCTTTTGAAAGTCCTCTAAATATATTTGTATTATCTGTCTTCATTTTTGTCTTCTCTAAAAATGTGGTTTACTCCACAGACAATTATTCCAAAGTTCTGTTCTTTTCAAATGAGTAATAATACTTGTATTTACTTGATTAAAGTAATGATTTTACCCTCAAAAAGGTAATAATTCTACATTTCTCCAACTCAATTTGTGGAAAGAATTTCTAAAGTTGTTTCATTTTCCCCAGTAATTATTTTAGCAATGGTTTCATAATAAGCATACGTTCATAACTGCAAGACAATATATAACTGCATTAGTCTTTTAATACAGGACTCATTTTCTGTCCACTGGAAATTGTGGGACTGCCATACAAGATAATGAAATCTTGTAGTCTCTGTGTTTTGGGTTGAGATATCTTTGCATAAGTCTGTTATTTTTGTTAAAAGATAAAAAAAATAGTGAGCTATGTATCAGATGAGTTATAAATACTTGTGTCTTTTGGCAGTTTTTATTTTTTGTTTATTGAGTAAGCTCATAAAAATTCTGTTAAAAAATGCTACTAGTGGAAACCCAAAAATTTGGCCATTTTCTGTGTGTCATGACTTAAATTTGTAATTGCCTTTTAAGAAGTATATGTAACACAAGACTCACCTTTTCTTTGTGATATTTATTTTGTGGGTATAATTTTTATAAGGTATTTTATTATGAAGTGAATTTCTGTCAATAAGATTTTTGTTTAAAAATAGTAGAAACAATACATTGTGTCTCAGTCAAATTGATTTTTCTGATGAGAACCTTGAAGAAACTTATCATTTTTTAGTCTGTCAGGTAGTCACTATATGAGAATAAACCATTCAGTTCTACAGTTTTACTTTATTTTATGTCTCTCTTTCGTGGCACTATGGTTTGTTCATTCCCCACCAAAAAAACAATCAGTCAATCAAAATTTATTAGCTAGCCTTGACCTATCTGGATCTAGTTAGAAACTATGGTCTCCTATGTTGGCTATTTAATGAAATTTTATCTGTAGCTGACCAGAAATACTGTTATGTTTGAGAATCTGCATTTACTTCAGTGTTCCCCTAAATTTAAGGGCTTAAGAATACGCTTCGGACTTCCTGTCTTGCTATTAAAGGAGAATGAGGGTCCTGTTTAATTTATTAAAGAAGATGGACTTGCTTTATTATTAGAGCAGTAGTTTTTTATATATAAGCCAAGGAAGGATGTTCATTTATAAGGCAACTTTCCCAGAATTTAAATTGGTGGTAACAGATAATGGACAGTTAAAATGTGATGTTAGTCACCACTTAACATCATGAGCTACGGCTGAAGTAGGTGAACACCTCTGAGTGCACTGTTAAATGATCTTTGGAGTGGATGTTGAAAGAAACACATACTCTGTTGGACACTACAGATCTCAAATGTGTCTAAGTTTTACATTTAATTTATAATAATAAGGCAATCCTAGAAATGGATGATTAACAAATAATTTGGTTTACACCATGTTTTACTAATGAAAAGTAGGAAAAACTAAAAAATATTTGGCCTGTCGATCAGGGAACCAAATAATCCTTGTATTTTTCTTTACTCCTGTTGACTGATTTAGGATGGTTTAAAATCTGCTCTTGTTCTCAGATTAAGCTCAGTTTTGTCCTTAGCAATAACTCAGAACATGAAAATAGCTCTTCACAAGGAAACTAAATAGATAAACGATATTAATAGTATGTAGTAGACATGTTTACCATCTTGTAATTAGAGAACCCTAGCTGAAAACACTATTAAACATTGTCACTAATTGAAATGCTCTGTCTATGAGCATGATAAGGGCTATATCTGGCTCTCCCACCCGTCAAATGGTACCAGAAATGCTTACCAGAAGATGCAGAGTTTAGCTTTCTAGATATTTTGTTCAATAGTTCAATGAAGCCCTTAAAATGTGATGAAGTATATCAAAACGACCGTGATCAGGTGTGTTCCTCCAGCCTCTTTAATTAATCAACTTAAATTAAGAGTGGAGAATGAGATAGTACAAGGCAGCATGTCTTGCACTTATTTACAACTATTATTGTGCAAATCAACAGTGTGAAAGTCATTATACTTTGGTAAATTTGTTACTAGGAATTCCTGACCAGTCTTTGTGTTAAAGCCCAGTGGGAGAGTCCTTAAGACTGCACCTTTTCCAAAAGCACCTTTGAAATTTCCCATGGAGCACATATCCTAATAAGCAGTTATGTCTTATTGACTGAATAAGAATATTTCTGAAGTAGAATGGTTTTTAATATTTAGAAATAAATTATCTAATCCGGTCTTACACTTATGTATGATTTATTAAATACCTTGGTAGGTGGCTTTTTAGCTTTGTGCAAACTCATGTACTTTATAAAAACTGCCTTTTATGCTCTCACAGTGCTGTTTTCCTTTCTTATAAAAGTGGGAAAAAAGGCTGTCATGCAAGTGAAGTCCTGAAAAAATATTTCTGGAAGTAATTATGACTTTGGATGTTGTTCTTCACACACAAACTGGAAAATTCTCAGCTCATAATGACCTTTAAAGCAGATGATAGATATCTCAACTCAGTGTTGTCCTCAAAAAAAAAAAAGAAATTATATTTAAAAATATCTATTGAAATAAAGAATTCAAAAGATAAAAGAACAATTCTTTTTATTTTAAAATAGCCTCTAAAATTACCAGAGTCACACTGATTACTTCTCAAAAAATTTTGCTAAAAGTAGAATACCTCACAGTTCTCCCTGCTGTAAGTCTCTACAGATGTCCAGTTGGAGCGCTGTGTTCCCAAGGCTTGCATCTTTCTTTTATTGTTAAAGATCTATAGTTCAACTGAAGTTTATCAATACTTGAAATAAAGGAGACTTGGAGAATCTCCCATTGAGTAGTCTTGCACCTCTAACTTCTTTCTGTTCATTTTATCCCTTTCTTACCCACAAATAGATCTCTGTCTTGTCATGAATCAGCTACTAAATCTGACATCATCACATTCATTATATAAAAAAAAAGGTTTATTTAAAAAAAATTTGGTCTCACAGGAGATCTTTATAAAGTTCATCTGCATGCAAATGAGCCAGATCTCTGTATGAAGTCTGAGTTTTGTTAACGTTATTCAAGAGAAAAGTCTCTTTTCATTTAGATAGATAAATGCACAAATTGTAAATGTGTAATGCCCTATGATGCAATAATCAGTATAAAAGGAAGAACTAATGACTATAACTGTTTGCAGGTGTGCGGTAGCAAAGGTACAATTTTTTTCTGCAACATAAGCAAAACAAAGCCATTCACATGGTACACTAGGTGCATATTCCAACGTATATTCACATTTCTCTCACGTGGCCTAATGTGATGACTTGGCAAGCCAGCAGTGACCTCTGGTTTGGTGTCATAGTGGATACCTTTGCTGTCACATAATAATGGAGGAGTATTGGCCTCTCAGCAAGGAGGAGCAAGGAGGTTCGAGCAGTGCCTCCATACCCTGCTCCCATTGGTGGTTCTCACAGAGGACCTCAGCTTGCAGCAGGGCTTGAGTTGATACCTTGACTAGCATAGCAAGGTCCTGCCTGGCAGTTTACAATGTGGTCACAGCACCTGAATAATCTGAACATTCAGAGAAATATCTCAATAAATAAACATGAACCCTCAATAAAAGATGCGAACTGAGTTCCAAAAAGTTTGACTGTTTGGTTTATGTTACTAAGTTATTGTCCCTAATTATATTTCTTATGATATCTCTTTAGTATGAGGCATCACAGGAAGTTTGACAAGATATTTGTTTACTCAAGACTACAGCCCTCTGCCTGCACCAGCTAGACCAAGCAAAGTCAGAAGTTGAACAATTTTATAGTTCCTAGCCTAACCAAATGAGCCTTTCTGAACTTCATTCTTGAAGACGAGCTAAAGGAAACCTAGGGAGAGGAAGAAGGATGATCAAAACTAAGCAGGATGCCTAAAAATGTGTTTCTTATTTCTTAAAGCCAGCAGGGCTGATCATTTTCACACAATGAGGCCTCAGTTCCAAGTACAGTGATAGTTTTTAAAGCCAAGATTAAATGTTAGTGGGCAAAACACACCATACTCAGCTCACTCTTGACCCAACTGCAGTTGTGAATAAGTTACTGACAGAGGGTCCACAGCCTGTTTTCCAGCTTGTTATTTGTTTGTGAATATCCTAAAATACTTGTAAAGCTGTTGATTCTTTGGGGGGATTTTTCAGTCTATTAGAAGTATTTTTGCTAACAGTATGACTATCACTGTTTCTGTAGCCTACAAAACTCACCTCATACACATCTTGTGGGTGCAGAGTCCAAGGTAGCTATACACTAAGAATATAAAACCCTTCCTGATTATAAGTTTTGCATTGCAGCTGAATGATAGCTAGTTCTTGCAATAAGAAACATAGTAAATACCAGGATCAGATTTGCAATTTGAATACAATGTATTATTTCATACACTTTTCCTGTGGCTGTGCTTTTATAGTTCCCTTCTTAAATAAATTGCATCAGTAACCCTCTAACTGATGTGAAAATTGCTAGCTCATTACAAAATTTTGTATGCATGTACATATGAATAGCTATGAGTTTGTGAGGAAAGTAATATATAGATAATATGGCAGCCCAACTCCAGAATCCACTGGCGCTAAGTGGTTTTACACAAGTGGTGAATCTTTCCTGGGACAATACACTAGATAGAATAAAAGAATACATACAACTCTCTCCCCCAGTTGAAAACTAATTTCAAGTGGTAGTCGAGGTTCATAAACCAAAAGACAAGTAACTTTAGAAAAGAAAAAAGTTTTGGTTTTCTTTTATATTTATGGTGGAATAACTGAAACTTTTAAAATGTCCTGAAATAATCATGGAAGAATGTGCCAGAGTTCTTCTGGCACTGGCTCAGAAATGTGAAACTATTGTCATCTTGACATTCGCCTCTGATAAACATGCTATGCACATTAAAACAAAATTGATATAAAAGTATGCCGTGTGACAGGATAGCCTTTGCCAAGTGGGATGACCTGTAATGAAAAAGTCAATCCTCTTCCACCTGTTTTTTTTAAGTGAAAAAATATAGCAGTGATAATATGGGTAAAAGGCTCAATAAAATCTGTCAGAATTGATTTCTGGTGACACATAATGTCTGGCAATCTAAAGCTTTATTTTGCCAACTGCTTAATCTGTACTACAAGTAAAAGTGTTCCATATGCATAACTTCCCATTTCAGTGATGATCCTGTTTAAAGATTTGTTCCAGCAGCATTTACTTAATGACCTTTATAAAGAATTTTCTCATTCTTCTGTGGTTTATATTTAAACTAGGAAATAATAAAAATAAAGTGCACAATGGGAGAAAAAAATCTCCATTCTCCTTACTTTTTTTCAAAAATATAATTACTTCTTAGGCAGCATTAATGAGGAAGCCTGGGAATATAGCATTCCAATGTTAGAAACAATAATAAACCAATGGGCATTATTTACATCCTTACAATGTTGAAATATACTTTTTTTTCACATAATACCTATGAAATCTCACATACACTGCAATATCCCCAGCTATGGCTCCCTTATTCTATTGATTTAAATATCTTTTTGCTTCTCCCTCCTCAAGAGGAAGTATGAGGTCATTGTTATAGCTCAAACACATGCCTTGATAGAGCACTATTCAAACCAGATATAGACCATACTTTATATCATATTTTGAATTATTTATCTGTCATGGGAAATAACAGGAGAGGAAGGAGTTAGCTGGGTGCTTGAAATGAATGTGGCAAAAGCATTAATGTGCAGGTCCAGCTGCACAAAATCAGATGTCGAGTCCAAATACAAAGGGTCAGAGTCAGCAATGACGGTAGAGATCTTGGTAATACCAGGAGAGCAGAGGGTCTCATAAATCCAGAGAAAGGCTATCACATCCTATAAACTACATACAGGTGAAACAGAGTACTAATTTCCAATGGGCCAGGCAGGACGGCTGCTTGAAACGTGTTTAAAACTGACATTTGCACGCAACCCTGCCATTCAAAAACTTCCATATATAGTACTGAGGAAAAGGTTAATCAAGAGTGCTGTGCGGCTTAAGGAAATGCATAGGGTGGCTGACTGATTTGATTCATATATCCCAGTGACAAAATTCTTTCCTGGAGATCCATAATGTCTGAGTTCTTAATTATCTGGTCTTCGTGTGTGTGTGTGTATTTAAAAAAATGGCCAATAAAATGTCAGCCAAGAAACACACTGTTCATTCCTTTCAGGTTTATTTTAAACCTATTGCACTTAGGCTCCAGCTAAATCAATTTTTCATTAATATCTACCCTAGTAGATTACACCTCAAGCCAGTTCAGATCTCCAGAGAATTAAAAAAAAAAAAGAAAAAAAAAAGACAAAAAAAAAGATCTATCAAGTAACAAGTAACACCTCAGGAAAAAGAAACAGGGTTTTTAATTGCTTTGTGTGCTCTATAATTGAAGGCAGGCACCTTCTTGAGGCACTCACTGCCAGGAGGAGTGTGACTCCACTTGGCCCTGCCTAATTAATCCTGTGATACAAACCTTCTGGCTTCAATTTTCACATTTCTGTCTCTTTTTAGAGGTGATAATAAAACTAAAAATTTATGATGGTTACTGTATGACTATAACGATGCCAACGAAACACAAAACCATATGGATGCAAGAGACCTTGTCTTCCCTTCCCTGGCTTCTCCGTTCCTTGAGGTGCACAGGGACACACTTCGTGCTAACAAGAAAAGGTAGAGAAGGGTTTAGTAGCAGGAAGGAAGTGCAGGTCAACTGATTCTTGTGATAGTTTGCTCTGCTCAGATGACTCACTGAAGCATATGTCTTATTTGTTTATTGACAAGATCTCAAAATAGAAGTACACACTCTGGAAGCTCAACTGAGCTGGCTACAAATCACAGAACTGCACAACAGCTCTTAATGAAAGACAAATTGTGCAGCTTAGCCTTTAAAAAGCAGTCATGGCTGTTTGTGCAGATGCCTTCAATCTTAATAGTTTATATAGTGTGACCTGTGCACGTGCCCTACCAGTGTCAACTGAAAGTAATAGACCATCTGTATTTTCCATGGAATATAAGGATCCCACTATTATTACTATTATTAACATTGTGAGGCAAGGATTTATTTCTTGGGCACCAAGTAATTGCATGTACACACATAGACAGTGGCATTTATATGTGACATTTATAAAATACAGCAGGACAAATACTGCTTTCAGTAAAATTGTGTCTATTTTTATTGTATGATACAAAACGTGGATCTATACCTTCCTATGTTGAGATGGGAGGGTTTTGTCTTGTCAAGTGAACTAGAGGAATATTCTTCCAATAGAGCTGCCATTCTTACTTGGAAATTATTGATAATGAGAATATTGTTGGCCACATTCAGTACATCCTGCTCCCAGGACGAACAATACAGTTCTGTACATTCAGATTCCTTTATGCAGTTGAGCACAGTGGGATTGTACCATGGATTTGATCATTTGCATCAAGTACTGGAAGAAGAGGAGAGAAAAAAAAATCATATATTTGCGACTGTGGTGTTCTCACTCTCTCACCATAGCACAGTGGTAAGAAGAGAAGTGAGCTGACTGGCACCTTGCTCAGGACAGCACTCTTCTTCTTCCTCCTTCATTCCATCCTTGCTACAACTCTAATCGTTGCATATTATATTGATTTATTAGGTAAATTAAAGTCAGTGTGCCACATTTCCTTACAGGAGAGAGATTGGTGACACATATTTTTAAGATGTCATATGCCTCTAAAGTTATAATTTAAAATAAATAATATATTTTAGGGTAACAAAATTCTTCAGCTTTGTGATGGTGTGCAAGCTGTCTGTCACACAAAAGATGGGAGGCTCAGTGTGATCAGAAAATTGTGAAAATTTTGCTGCCAAACTCTTAACAAATTGTTGCTGAGCATCTACAAACTAGTTTTTTTCTGGCTTCACAACTTGAATCCATTGGGGCAAAAATTCTCTACAGATGACAAAAACCATAGCCCTTTGCAGTTCCTCAGAAATGTCAAGTTCCTTTTCCAATAAAGGTGATGTTAAATTTTGTCATCTACATGCTTTTACAAATTTGCCCTTGTCTCTGTAAATCCAGTTTTTGAAAATGGCATTACTATTACAACTGAAATTTTCAACCACAAGAACAACACGGAGTTCAGAAAGCTCAATCCAAACACTTGTAAGCAAATGTAAGAAGAAACTTGAAACACCAAGCGAAAAGCATACATGACATGGCTGAGTGTCTAATATGAAGCTATACAAGAAAGACTAGGTGGGAGAGGTATCAGAAGGAGAAAGACGGACTCCACATTCAGTAGCAATGGCTGGACAGGTCTTCCAAGGGAACAGCTGCTGAACTATTCCACTGCTATGTTATGGACAAGAGATAGTATTTGTTTTTTTCCAAATGTTTAAGGAGTGAAGAGAGGGGTAGATACTGATTTTCATCCAGTGGGGTGGGGAAGCGGGGAATGATAGAATCTGCAGGATGTTTAGTCTTGGATTCAGACTATTTAAGCAGCTCAAAAAAAAATGCCAGTTTTATTTCTAATTTGCACCAGCATGTGCAGGAAGTAGGGTACAGTTGACCCTTTGTTCAGTTCTTGAGATGGCAGGACTAGGCCAACACACAGTCTTCTGAATGGAGGCTGACGCTCAGTCTCCAAGGCTGCCTTCCACAGCCTTCTCAAGAATAATGAACATTCTTTGTAGGCAGTGTCCCACAAATAATTGCACAGAGAAGTTGATTAGGTCTGGTTTTCTTGTTCACTGTAATGTCTGGTCTCCAGCACTTTGTTTAAATTGCTTTTTTTGGTGGAAAACTTGGGGATTTTTTTGAAGCCAAAAATTATGTCGTTCAACCTCCAGCTCCCATGAGGAATTGTACTATTTCTAACCAAAATATGTCTCTTTTCAATTTTTTTTTTTTTTAAGAAGTTGAGACACTTTCACTGGGGAAAAAAAAAACTATATATATATATATATATATATATATATCTATCTCCAGGCTCTCTAGTTACATAGGCATGTGGGATTTTATCTGGCTCAGGTCAATAGCAGATTTGTTACCACAAGTCAATGGAAAGTCTTTAAAAAGCATATCAGCTAAGTCCTCTAAGCTCTCAGTAAGTCCTGCTGTGGGTAGGCCCCAAAGCACTACATTAGGGGTTAAAGAGAAGAAAGTGGTGGCTTCCCAGCCACTGCTGCAAAGCCCAGAAGCAGCAGCAAAATGGGCCAATTAACCTAGTGTGGAAGGGAATCAGAAAGAAAGAGACCTATTGGTACAAGTTCTATTAGCTGAAGATTAACAATGTCTTCAGTATGTCTGAGTCTACAGTGAACGTCTGAGAGGAAGAGGCCAAAGAGTGATAAGGTATATTCAGTGTAGCCTGTTAGTCCTGGATTTTGACTCCATCCTGTTTGTACTTGGATTATATGATATACCTGAACTATTCCTACTGCCACTCTTTGAATGACTGGACATATTTCAATTTAGAGCTCATATCCCATTCTATTTACACTCTGTTCAATATTTTCACAGAATCTTTCCTTTTATGCCATTTAATAATGTATCTAGTTTTTTGGAGGGTGTGGTGTTCTAAAGTAAAAATAAGAAGTATAAAACAGTGCCTAGCCTACAATTAACTTTATCCATGTGAGTATGTAAACTTTTTGAACATATAGTTTTTCTTTGCTATTGATCTAATTTGAATAACTGAACTGTATTAGAGGCTCTTGTATATATACACTTAAATGTCTATTAAAAGTGTCATTGTTTCAGTAAAAAGGATGCTATACTATATTATATTAATAAAATCAAATGTGGATACAATCCCAAAGAAGAACTACACTATATAAACTTAAAATTCAGGACACATATAGTAACTTATAGCAAAAGATATTACAGAAATAAATAGGATAAATTGCAATGAATCTGGGAAATCAGAACAGAGGCTAGACTTCAACATAATCTTATTACATTAAAATATGAAATCATACTGATTATCTCTGGTCTGTTAATGTTGCTATGCAGTGACACACGTGTAGTTAATATTATTATAATGAAACTATGTACAGTTGTTGTTCTCCTATGGGATTAAAAAAAAAAAAAGTAAGACATTCTCTTTGCACTGCTCCTTTCCTGCCCCCAAATAAAATGCTTTCAAAGTTCATTCAGTTCTGGGCAGGTCGAACGTATGTAGATTATGAAGTGTTGCAGGGCTCCACAGACGTTTTAAAAATTATAGTCCCAAATTGTGACCCAGTTTGCATGGCTATGCAAGATAGGAGGGAACATAAAGGAATAAAACACTCCTTTATTACGAATACCAAAGGGAGCGTAAGGGGCGAATAAAAAGAAAAAACACAATAGGGAGTCTTGCACTGTGTGACCTAGTTGCACCAGCATGTAAGAGCTCAGGCACTGAAAAGGAAAACCAGGAGACTCATTGTATCTTTTGAGCCACAATCTGCCTCTCCATTTTCTTTAAGGCAATGCAAAATTATGCTTGGCTTTGTTCAGGGCTCAAGAGCAGTCAGAACCCTCCAGCAATTATTTCTGTGAAAAGTGTTTGATTTCTATGAGTAGTATTGGTATTTCTTTGAAAGTCTAAGTTAATACCAGTGCGTTATCCTTCATAATTAAGTACAATGCTTTTGGTGGTGTCATGTCTTCAACAATTAAGTCCAATATGTAAAGTTCATTCTTTTCCATGTAGTAGTCAGAAGAGATTGGATCCATATCCTGCCATGCCTTTTATTGCAAACAGTTCCAGTTTCAGCAGAGGCTTAGCTTTGCAGATGAACAAATTACTTTCATGATATTGAAATGCAGCTACTTCAAGCTAAAACACAGACTTGTGAGCACACAATATATCAGATTATGTATAGAGCAAGCTATAGATGCAATTACAATAAAAATTAAATTACTGGTTGTTACTGGCTACATAAAGGAGGAATAATATTCTTGATATCCATAATACAATCCTTTTTTTTAAGCAAAGCGCTTCACTAAAGTTTGGTGCCTAAGAGCTGTGGTCTATGCAGTAGAAAATGGTGATAAAGGGATCTTACCAAAAAAAAAAAAACAACCAAAAAACCAACTTTCCCCCAACCCTAAGCATAACAGGAATCAGACCCAGATCATTTAGATGGTGATACTTAACCCTTATTCTTTTTCTCACATTCATGTTCTCTGTGTTATACCTACAATCTTTACTTTCTCTCAGGGAGAGAGGACCTCCATCTCTATCTGTTGTGCCCTTTTCTACATCACTGAAATATGCAGAGCTTTTATTATGCAATCCCCAATAAAAACTGTCTGTCACTACTATTCAAATTCTTAAGTGATTTGGCTGGAAGCTTCATTAACATCAGATGTCTGGTTCCTCTAAGGAGGAAGTTTCCAGAAGTTACTGGTGGTGAGACCCAATAATTTCCATTATGTTTAACACACCATCTAACAATACTCAAAATGTTTAAAGAGCCATCCTGAGATTAACTTCCAAAAGCACAAGCTCTTACTAATTTTACATCATCCTCCACGCACTGTATTCATTTGTTTCATATAATCATGTCATCATGTCTTAGCACTAATGTTTTCCAGTTGGACCCCCACTAACAACAGCTTTTAAATCTCCACTGGATTCAGTGGGATTTTACATGCTTCACTGTTTGTGGAAACAACACCCCACACTGAATCCCGTCTGGTGTTCCGTTGGGCTTTCTTAGATGGTGTCCTTTTATCGTGATTATTGCAATGGTTGCTTCAATCCTGTTCGAACTTCTAAATGAACTGTAAGGCATACTATAATAATAAATAATAATGTAGTGACTATCAAATCACAGCATTTCTCAGGCAAAACACTAAGTCAATCAAAGCAGAAAATATCTGACTCGCATCCAAACTTTAGCTGTGTTTCTGAATTTCTGGTCAGAAGACATAATATATTAATGCCCTGCAACTTGTACTGTGCTCACTTTAAAATTTATATTAAGTAGATTGTTACATTATGGTAATGTACTAAATTACCTAAAGCAAAGTAATACAGTGATTAACTGACCATAAACATTGGTTTATGGTCAGTTTATAAAGTATTAGAAAGATTAACATTATGCATTTTCATAACAGAAGAAAATTGCAGGATGAAATATCTGTGGATTGACTTGGTGCTATTAAGAATAATAAAATAGTGGTATAACTCACAACAGTCTCAAGTTACAGCTTGCAAGTAAACTTTGTTTTAAATCATTTTTGAAAACGGCAGAGATATTTATCATTTTTAAAAATGCCCAAAGCTTTCCAAGCATAGAATAATGGTTTCCAGTATGTGTTTTCTAATATATAATGTATTACATTTTTTTTTTCTCTTCGTTACTCAACTTATCATGTCAGATTCTGACCTGGCATAGTTGCTCTGATAACAGGAGCATTTTTCCTTCTTATCTGAGACAAATTTAGGTCTCTTTTTATCAGATTATATTTCTCTTAAAAAGCTAGACAATCAAATTTCAGTGCTTTATGAATTAGATTCATTTAATCACGCATGAGTAAAAATGCTGTTCACCTGTTGTCTCAGCATTTCATCTGGTCTGGCTGTGAGTTAAACCCTATGCAAAATAGACTTTTTGGGGGGGACTGAGACTAAAGGTGAAGGAAAGCAAAAGAACATGGGGTGGGGAATCAGGCATGGGATAGGGAAACAGAGAAGGCCCTTACACAGCCTTTGATGAAACAGGACCATTCCAGGCCCATATCAAGTGCACGTCTATTATAAGCACTGCTTAAGTAGCAGCAATGTCTGTATTTAGTCACAGATTTACAATATCATAGGAATTACAGAGATATGGTGGAACACCTTGAACAGCTGCAAGAGCTTGGTAGAGACTCTTTAGGAAAGAACAGGGAGCATGAGTAGCAACAGCTGTGCTCTTCATACCAAAGAGGCTGCAGTGCATGCCTGCAGCTCCTCTATCCATGAGTGATACACGTGGAGTACTTAGGGGTGAAGATGAAGAAGGAGGCCAGAAAAGCGAATACTGCAGTCAGTATGGGCTACGGAACTCCCAGAAAAATAGAGGGAGTAGATGATATCTTCTTTAAGCAGCTGGAAGAAATGCTCCTATCACCTCCTCTTGAAGTTAACAAAATTTGGATTATTCAATAAATTGGCACGAAACACGAAAATGATTTGAAGGGCAAAGCAGTCCGGGAGACAGGATCAGCCTTTGAAGACAACCTTTTCAATTCACATGAAAAATTCAGCCTCATCTCACAAAAACACCCCAGGCAACCGTAGCAGGGGGGACAGTATGGTTGAACAGGAAACTCTTGGCTAAACTGAAATGCAAAGAAGAAGTGTATAGGATGAGGAAATAGGAACAGACTGACAAGGAGGAGAACAGAGGCATTACCATGGCATGCAGAGGTGGAATTAAGAGGGCCAAAGCTTGCCTGAAGGTTAACTGTTGAAGGGCATGTGGAAGGCAGTACAAAGGACTTCTACAAATATGTCAAAAATAAAAGGCAAACCATGGAAAACGTAAAGCTACTGCTAAGAGACGATTGACTTAAAGACAAAGGTTATGGAAAAGGCTGAGGAACTCAGTGCTTCCTTAATTTGGCTTTTGGTGACAAGGCCTGCACTCAGAGTCCACACAGCTACATGCCTATAGCAAAGCTAGAAACAAAATACTATCCAAAACAGAGAAAGCACAGGTTAGGGCCTACTGTAATGTGTAGACATATGCAAGACTTTAAGATCACAAAGGTTACATGGGAGGGTACTCGGGAAGATGGCAGTTGGCTGGCACCTTTGAAAAGTTTTGGCAAGGTCCACGGGAAAGTGCCCTGATTATTGAAAAAAACGTTATACTTGTGGTTAAAAGAAACTAAGAATGATGGTCTGGGGATATACAGGGTGATCAGCCTCATTTTAATCCCAAGGAAATTTATGGAGCAAGTCCTCCTGGAATCCATGAATGGGAAGAAAATTATTTGGATAACTCAGCACAGATTCACCAAGGAATGTATCAACATGAACCTTCTCGAATCTCCACAAAGACAAACGGTAGCTCCCTCACCTGAGATACAACAATATAGTCTGGGACCCAGCTGGCAAGAAAGGCCAATTTGCAAAAGCAGACCTGGGGGTTCTGGTGGGCAACACATTGAACATGAGTTAACCAAGCTCCTTGCAGTGAGGAGGTCTCCCCCAAGACTGGGCTGCATGAACCAGAGTATGGCCAGCAGCTCCAGGAAGCAATTATACCCCACTGCAATTATCCCCCATCTCCCTTGTGAAATCATGTCCGTAGACCAGTTTTGGGCTTCCTAAAGCAAAAGAGATACAACTGGAGAGAGTCCAGGGGAGAGAAACCATGATTTAGAGGGGGCTGGAGTACTTCACATGCAAGGAAAAGCTGAGGAAGCTGGATTTGATTAGCCTGAGGGTCGAAGAGGTATCTGCAGCATCCTCTTGCCTAAAGGGGAGTTACAGAAAATGCAGAGACACATACTTTGCATAGGTACACAGTGAAAGGAAAGAAGCCATAGTCACAATTTGCAGAAGCAAAATTGCAATTGAACTTCAGGGGGAAGACAATGGGCAATAAGAATGGTCAAGCACTGGAACAGGTTGTCCAAGAACTGTGGGAAACTATCCTTGGAGATTTTTCAAAACTCGGTTATAGAAGTCGCTGGGTGCCATGATCCAGTTTGAGATTAACCCTGATTCAAACAGAAGGCTGGACCAGATGGCCCCCAAAAGCTTCCTATAACCTAAATTTTCATATGATCCTATGATTCTCATTCTGCATTCCCCCAGCCTCAAAAAAATGTAGTTGGCTAACATGAAGATTCCAATATTCTAAAGGTTAAAACCAGAAGTAATATTCATATTACTTCAATAAACCTTAACTTTTAGAGAACCTTTTGAAACTCAGAAAATTAACATTAAAATCTCCTTTCTTCCTTTTTATCTCTAAGTTCAGGTTTCTGAGACATTGAAATGAAATCAGCTCACTTTTTCAGGCTTTTCTGTGCAATTATGAGGTCTACAAATATACTTCATTTCTGAATAAAAGCTAAGTACTACTGATCAAGGACTTTCAGAAAAGAATCTGTTACTGCAATGCATATGACAAATTTGCAAGAACCAGTTAATGAAATTTCTTGTATTTTTGCAGCTTTTATTTTCACTCTTCTTTTTCTTGTAAATCTTAGAGACTAGAAATTTTTCTACTTGGTGTGATATTTAACTGTCTTCCTCATTATCTTTCCTGCTGTATATTATGACTTTCAGAAAACTCTGTAATACATGTATTTGATAATTCATACAGAAGTTCCACTTGTTTGTTACTAGTAAGTTATGTTAAACTCTATATACACAGAGACATTAATAATGTGATTTGGTTTAGGTTCGAATGCATTTTCTTGAAGTTCTTGAATTGAAAATAACTACTCTTCTTTATTTGTGGAAAAGAAAAAGCCACTGTGGTCCACTCCAGACTCAATAAATTGAGTGTTGTTTCCATCTATACTGTGAATACAGGGATTTCCTTTGGCACTGTTTTTGTGAAAGTGTCATCAAAATGAAAGAAAGGCTTGGCACATAGATATATGAAAAGATGGGAATAAGGAAACACCAGATGGCACAGTAGAAGCAGTGACACTATGGTCCTGACCAAAATATTCTTCATATTTACATAACTCCTATCAAAAGAGGTAAGATTCCAAGCCATAAATTTGACACGACCATTCATCTTTGTTGCAAACGTTTATAAGCCTAGTAGTAGAAAACTGAAAAATAGTCATAATGTTGGATATACACAACTTGTTGTGTAACAGCCCCTCGTTATCTGTGGCATTCGACTGGGAAGTTATAAAACTACTGATAATTTCTTAACTTGTAGCTGTAGACTTAGGGTGAAGATTGCCCATTCAGTTGAACGTTCATCCCTGGCTGTTGTCTGTTTGCTTTTGATCCCTGTGAGAAGATGCCAATGAGATGTCATTCTAAATAACTCCTTGTTTTCAAAGTTTAAAGAAATGAACTGTAGGGTTTCCAAAAGGTGGCATGTGGAGGATGCACACATTGCAGTGTGCAGGGTCAGACTGTCTGATTGAGAAAAAACGGCATCTCCAGAAATGTGCAGTGTGGTGATAATTTCAGATAGAGTTAACTTTGCTGAAATTTGCCATCTGAAGTGTCTTGTGAGGCAGTGGAGAGGTGGCATGCAGACAGTCATTCATCTCATCCTAACTGAGGTGCCTAATATCACTTTTTAAGGTTACTCCTTTTGGGTAGCTCATTTTCTGCTCTAAGTCCCTCTCCTTGTGCTGTCAATATGTGATGAACAGGCCAGGCAACTGACTCAGACTGAAACAAGTTTATTAAAAAAAAAAAGTTAACCTTAATCCATATTACTTCTCTGATGTAGCCCATGTTTTCGTGCAGAATGTGAAGGAGAGGATGTCAAAAGGCTGAAAATGAGAAGCCAGAGTGTGGTAGAAGGCAGAACTGCCTCTCTTAGTGGCACAAGCTTAAGTGGCTTCAATCCTTTATGAAATTTTTGCCTACAATAATTTAGGCAAATCTCCCTCTGAAAGTTCTCATTTTTGTCCGTTGCTATCGATAGAAATATCTATCCAGTTAGCTTATACTAATGCCTAAGGGTTACAGTGTTAAAACTGGGTGACAGGAGTCAAAAGACCTTTTGAATAGTGGAAAATTTGTCATTGACTGAAATGCTGAGAGAGAGAGAGCTGATGTTTTTGTTTGCCCCATGTAAATTGTAAACATGGTAACTGAGAGACATCTTGAAGCTGCTGCACTTATTACTACAGTTGATTCCTAAACATCAAAATATTATACTATATTTATATACACATTTGAAAGTGGCATATGTGTTATTTATTCATTAGGGAATAACATATGAACAGCATCACCTGGTGACAACTGAAAAAAAGAATCCAGCCTTCTCCTGTCAGAGCAGTTTTGGCTGGCAGCATCCCTCTCTCTTTCCACTTATGATGGCACTTTCAGGAAGGAATGGAACATGTACTTGGCCACTGGGGCATTTCAAATATTGTCACTCAAACTCCTCTGTCCAGCAATGGTTTGCCCAAGAGACACTTGAACATGCTTATTCAGCAGTGCAAGTCATAGTGTTCTGCAGCCCATCCCCAAGAACTCATTACTTTCCAGACCGTCACCATCAAACACTCTATACCCTGGTACATAATCACTAAAATAACTGTCAGGAATGTTCATGATGCCCTAATTTTGCCCATTTCATATTTCATACTGGAAGACAAGATTATAGGGTGAATTTGTCCCTAAAATTCTCAAGGCAAAAGCCGTGCACAGTGCAAGCACAGAAATGGCCCAGCAGTAAGTAAAGACCAGAATTCACAAAGAACATAAGGTAAGGTGACTGGTTTTAAGGTACAAGAACAATGAAATGGATGACGGACAGCTGGCATCAACACAGCAGATATACTTGGCCATAAGCACCAAAAAGTGGCAAGTGGAATTACTAAAAATGGGGATTTAGGAACCACTATCCCAGTTCAAAGTTGGCACAAGACAAAACAAGAAGGAATATTCTAAGGAAGGCTCTGTCTGAAAGAGAATTAAAAAGGCATCAAGAGTGAGATTTCCATCCCTAAGTGCTTCTTTTCTAATACAAAAAAGTGGACCTTGTCATTGGTGAGTGCAGAGTATGAGCAGGTTGTGGGGGGAAGTTACTGGCCTTCAGGTTAAAAGTTATAAAGCCTTATTATTATGCTGACTATTTTCCCATCAATTCAGACTACATTTCTTTGTTCTCATCTAGGAAAAATTTACCCCACCTCTGACTGCTTCATCTGTAGGCATGAGTGGGTGTCTGAAGGGCTGCACTCATCATATTTCAGTTGAGTGGGACAGATTCCCATGGCACAAAAAAAGTTAGGCACAGATATCTCACTGGCACCACAGAAAGAAATCCAGGAATAGCAGAAATTTTAGTCACTGGAAGTGATGCAAACTGAAATTATTCTAATAGTTGATAAGATGTATATCTGAGGCCTCTGAGTACAGTGGAGTTATTGTGAAGTTTTAAATTTCAGCCTCCTGGATGTTTCATAAGAAGACTAAAATCTTTCCCATGCATTATCTGAAACACTTGAATATAACCAGAAAGGGATTTTATTGCAAAAATAGATGTCATCACAAGTTTTTGAGGACTATTGCCTTTTAAAATTGTTCTTTAAAAGGAAAAAGATTGAACCAAGTTTTTTACCAGGGAAAAGGAATGGTATTAGGTTTATGTGTGTCCTGCCTACAAACCATGGTAATGTGTTACCTCTCATTATGCTGCCATGAACTGGTGGGATCCCTCTGTAGATCTCTAATTTTAAAACAAGTTCATAATTTATTTAATTTAGAAATGTATTTAATTTAGAAAATGGCCTTGGGTAGTTACAGCATACACCATGAATTATTGGGGAGCCATGATAAAGCTGAAAAGAGGTTTTGAGCTTTCTTTCTGGCTTAGACTTCAAAGGTGTCACACCACTGGCTCTGAAAATTGTCTGGCAACAGGCCGATGCATGCGTTGAGGTTCATTCTCTCTGGGACCTCAGAGAAGCTTATTAGTTAGCCCCAACAAAGCTTATTATTTTTGGCTACTAAAAGTATATGCTTTGGTGACAGGTTATTACTTCTGCAAGCTCCGCTGTACTGAACTCTGAATTGCCACCATACAGAAAATTGCCACAACAAAAGTGGGAGAACAACCAGTAAATACTTCAGTCTTTGCTCAGTGGCATTTTATGCTGACTTATTAAGGTCTGAGTTTCACATGCTTTTTCAGTGATTAGGAAAAAAAAAAAAAGTCTTCTCTGGACAGCATGTATTTTGCAGAAGGTATTTAGAAACAGGTACATTGCAGCCACTTTTTTGGCAGCATGAAGGATAGCTACAAAAATGATAGAGCCAAACTTGTCAGATGAACAAACAAGGGGAAGTGGCCAGAGAGTGCAGCTTCAGAGGTTAGGCTGTGCAGAAAATTTTAAACTGGTGGCACAAGAACTCTGGCTTTCACTGTCTGTTGTTCAGAGGAGCAGAATATTCCCTCATTCCTTCCAAATACCCTAAATTCTTTTTAAATTGAGAGGGAATCTGCGTAATGATGTTTTAACTACTGAAATGAATGAAGGTGAATACTAATAGTGCTTATACTTATCTTACGTAGGATTTTCACAAGTATTGTCTAGGTTTTAGATTAATAATTGCTATTTTACATTTTACGTGCTGTGTTACGCAAAATGTCAGCAAGCAGAATATGGCACAATTAGCTATAGTATATGCAGACACAACTAGACTGAGGACATTGGATTGTCTGCATTAGATTGGCCTGGAAAGCTTTCGTTTACACAACAATAACATTTACAGAGAATTTGTATGTAGAAATGTAGTTACACACAGGCTCATTGTAACTCTCATTTTTTTCGTTCAGGATTAGCTCAGATATATGGTTTTGCCTGGCCAAGTCTCAGACTCCAGCCTCTTGTCCTCCCCTGAAATAGGAAAAGGACCTTGATCAGGGTTGAGATCTATATTAATATACTAAATTTCAGTGAAATTTAGAGACAGGAGGTGACCACATGCAGATACGCAGAGACAAGGTGACTGGATATTTCATCTTTCCTTAGTACCATATCCTTGTAAATTGATTTGACCCCATACCAACATGGTTACAAAATAAAAACTTCATTCTTTATCCCAAAAAGGGACTGTTGTACAGAATGTTCTAGATATATATATCTAAATATGCAGACTGTATCTTACTTATCTCAAATAAGGGGAGGCAGGGCATATAACAAGAAAAAAGTCAGCTGCAAAAGTCAGCTGAGTCTAACAAAGCTGGCATATGGCTAGCATAAACCAATGTGCTAATACCATTCCTTCTGCATTCAATCAATACAAAGGAGGAGTACCAACACACAGGGGTAACCACAACTCCTATTACCTTCTCTCAGAGCCTCTCCTCTACGCATACATATCTCCTTGGTCATTTTGTTCTTGCTCTGCACTCAAAATCCTTCACTGCTGAATGCCATAGAGGTGGGTACTGTGTTTGTATCAAGGGGGGCATTTTCTCATGTTTGTCAGGACAGACTGGGATTCCATGATTTTCATACCTTTCTGACAAATATCCATGACGTGCAACATTCTGGAGTCCTATATAAGAGCCAGCGGACTGGGTGCATGGAGTGAGCCTAATTGCACAAAGTGGAACAAATGTAATTAAGAGCTGTGAAGTTGAGCTAGGCACTGTTTGGAAGGTTAATAGAGAGCAGAAGCTCAGCCTCACAAAGGAGCCCACTAGCCCAGTGGACTAGAGCTGAATGGCTACACATGATTGCACACAGTGGAACAAATTTCATTACGAGCCTTGCGATCAACATTTTTAAAAGCTTAGTGAAATGGGTCAGGTTCACAAGGATAATTTGGTTCCTACAAAAACACATCCATGACGTTTGACACTTTTTATGCCATCAGAGTATTTCTATCCTTTAAAGCCCCAGCTCTGTTATGACATAATTGTCCAGGTTCACTCGAGTGTTTACTGTGTTTGACTAAAGCATCTAATTGGATAGACTGATGACTGACTCTATTCTTACAGTTTCAACATTAAAAAATTGCTTTCTGGGGCCACCAGAAATACTAGAGGGGGGAAAAAGCCTTTATTTTGGATGTACTGAAGGAATTAGTAATGGATTTGAAAGACAAGCCTGCAATCAAACATTCCCCATTGGCTTTGAGATTTAAAAGGGGAAGATGAAATTCAAATATGAGATATCTATGTGTGTGTGTGTGCATGTATGTATACATATCTATATATATATAAAAATTGATACTTTGCTGATTATTTTCCATGTCCATTGATTTCTACTGAGATATAAAAGGCTAGGCTAAGTGAAGTTAAAGTCTTTTGATTCAGATTCCAACCTTTCCTTTTCTCCTCTTAATAGATTTTTTTGCTATTTAATTGCAACTACCCTATTACTTTCCCCTTTCATAGACTGCCTAAGAACACACCCTGGTTTATGGAACATGAAGGAGCTCAGAATAGCTTATCTTGCACCTGGTTTGGCAATATTAGCAGTGATTAAAAAAATTATTAATAATAATAACAATAGATAAAAGAGACACAAGAAAAAAAATAGTAATGGCTATTTCTTTTCCATTTAATAACCTTTCTCCAAGCTTTGTTTTGAAGTAAATGACACATAAAGCATGTTCACAGAATCACAGAATGTTAGGGATTGGAAGGGACCTCAAGAGATCATCTAGTCCAATCCCCCTGCTGGAGCAGGAACACCTAGGTGAGGTTACACAGGAATGTGTCCAGGCGGGTCTTGAATGTCTCCAGAGTAGGAGACTCCACAACCCCCCTTGGCAGCCTGTTCCAGCATTCTGCCTACCCTCACTGAGAAGAAGTTTCTTCTCAAACATAAGTGGAACCTCTTGTGTTCCAATTTGAACCCATTACCCCTTGTCCTACTGTTGGTTGTCAACTTGTTGGTTGTCAACTTGTTGTTGACTTGGTAGTATTAAAGGAAGACAGGAGGGGAAGATTTTCCCTGAGAATGCTGTAGACTTACAGTGAACAGAATTAGTGTATTCCTCTGAAATTATTTTTCTAATAATCTCTCATATAACTTCAATTTTCTTAAGTATGGTAATATGCTACTCTTTATACAACTTTTTATATATTGTCTTTTATGCAATGTTTCATCTGCTGAAAACATGTATGCAGAGATTTGGTGAAAATACTTTGCGCAGTTACAAAGAGCAAGGTTTTGAAATTTACCTGTGTGTAACATGCTACCACTTCTGGCAGGCACAGAAAATTAATTACTCTGTTTTATAGATAGAGAGCTGAGGAACCAATCTCAGGTTTGTGAATGGTTACTATCCTGACTAACCCTATTAACATCAATGACATCAGTTGTGTATGAAACTTCTCACCAAGCTGAATAAAAGATTTTGCAATCTGACTCTGAGAGACAAAGTGGTTTGCCCAAGGTCTATAGCCTGGGACTCAGCAAACCACTTAAGCATGTCCTTAATTTGTAGCACATGTTTAAGTGTTTTTCTGAAGCAGAAGTAAGTAAGAGAATCATTACTAGAGTTTAAATCTAGGTTTTCCAAGTGCCAGGTCATTTCCTTAATCCTAAGGCCACCTTGCCTTTGTGTGATAAATGTTAACAGGAATTGAGTATGGCTTATGCCTGCATACTTGCTGGGTTTTGTTTTGTTTTACAAAACTAACTTCAGTTGATGAATCCTAAATGCATCTCACTTTTTAGGGAAGGATATCATGGCTGAAGTATGAAAAGAAAGCAGACACAAAGTAAGACACAGAAACCCCTAAAAATGAGAAGACAAAAAGGTTGCTGCTGTCCCAGCAGCATAATTTGTAACCAGGCCTATCATCTTTGTTAATACTACGTCATATGTGGGTCCTACACCACGTTCATGTACTTTATTCTTCATTTTATTAGGCTCCTTTTCATTCATTTATACTTGGATCACAGACAGGGCATTTAAGCCTGAGTTTTTCTGGTAGAAACTGTGGCTGGGACACTGGGGAGTTTTGGTGGTTAAGAACTCCCAGGAGCTGTACATAGACTATAGCGGGTCTTTTGCATGCACCTTCAGCAAGACGTGACTAATAATCATTATTGCTGCCACTTTGTATTCACAGAACTGGGGATGGAAATTTTTCTCCAAAAGGAGAGGCACAAGGGAAGGAACTCTTACTGGACTAGCTCAGCTGTACACTCTGTTCCATTAATGTAACTATATAGGAATTTATCTTGGTGACATAAATAGTCACTGACCAGGGACCAACCATGCAGGATTGTTCTGTGATTGGAATTGCTTCAGAAAGTTGCACTTCACTTCCTGGACCACTGCTTATTGCTGCCTCTGCTATGTCAGACATAGTCAAGAACCAAAGCCATGGTATCTTATTTCTTAACAAAAGACAGGGATGGCTCCCACAGACAGTGAAATTACTGCCATTATCCTGTGCTTTTTATACCACTCAAGTAAGAATCTGATCCATCCATCTATCCCTTCCAGTAAAATTTGTGAATGACTTCATCACTCAGTCTGCATACTGCATGTAAAATCTTCCTTATGGTGTAGTCTACTACAAACAACAAATTATCATAACACTTCTCCAAAAAACAGAGATTCATGCCCAGAAAACATTCTTTCATCCATCCTTTGGGGAGAAAGATGCTTGGATAATATATATGCCTTGCATGCACTTCTCTCCCTAAATGCAGCAGCTGGAATGAAAACGTCTTTGTAGATAAAGTTGATGTTTTAATTTTTTTACCCCAAAGGACAAAATGTAATGTAACTTTTCAGTGTTCATTAACTATGGTACAGGTTGCTACAGGCTAAGCTTTCAGCTATGAACAAAAGTAAAGTAATGAAACTCTACAGAGGAATGTTTCAGCTAAATGCCATCCTTGGTGTCTTGTGGCAATGCTAAGCTTGGATGGGACTACAGTAATTATGTCTCTCTCCAGCTGTTCTAATAGTAAATTCACCAGGAAGAAGTCCTTTTTCGCCCCTGTTCTCAATCCCATGCCCCCAGGTAGCTACATTGCTGGTGTATCTTAATTGAAAATGCAAAAGGATCAGATTTAATAGATTTTTTTAAGAGAAATGGGATGATACTCAGGAAAAAAAAAAAAAAAAAAAAAAAAAAAAAAAAAAAAAAAAAAAAAAAAAGATAAAGCTGAATATATGGGATGGAAGAGGAATAATTCCAAACCATAGAATTAGAATAGCCTCTAGAGACATTGTTACTTTGGTGACTTAACATAGGCAGCTCCAACACTAGAACACATATTGAATATATTAGCCAAGAGAGACAGAGTCTTTTCTATCCTGGACTTAAATATTGCTGCCTGTATTGAATCAATTTCTGAGCCTGTCCTTGAATGACGTGCTAGTCACAGGCTGCGTTATATCACCTTCCAAAACTAGGAAGCTAACAGTGTCTTCTGTCAAGAAGCCTCATGAAAGCTTTTATGTGTAAGAGACAAACTACATAGGCTCAATCTGTCTGTCTTTACGCAAGTCTTCAAGCTAACAATAGTCCTCACATGGTTTGCTGAATCAGAATTTCATAGTTTTTATGTGCAACCCGGTTCTCAAAGATGTAGGTAGATCTCAGGAGAACATCAGTGTTCATGTCTTGTAGGAATACACAGAAACAAGGTTGGTTTCACCATTTCTGTCTCTTCCTTGATAATCTCAAAACTGGGAGAAGGCGAAATATCTCTTAAAACACAAAAGAGTTTTCAGAATAGACCTTCGGTATAGAGAAGTTATTTCTTATAATCAAAGAGCTGATGTTTAGGCAATATCATGTGCTACAACCTCTCTTTACTGTTTATGTTAACAAAGGACGTGTATGGCATAGCAAGTGTAAGTTTGCTTTTTCTTTGTCAAGCCATTGAACTGTGTCTTACATGGGAAGTAAAAAGGAAATTATGCAGTTCATACTCATCCAATCTGGCCCAAATGAACATAACGTATTCAACACAAGAGATTTATGCAGAGGACCTGTCTTTCCTGTGATGTAAATAACGTAATTTATTTTTCTTTATTCCTTTGGATTTTAAAGTATTTATTTCTCTAATGCTTTGAGACATCTCTTTGCCTACAGGGAAAGTAACCCGTAATCTTCCATCAGTGACCAAAATTATACTGACATAAATTGAACATCTCTTTAAAACACAAACAACAGACATATTTAATGTCAAAATAAATCTATAGACTAATTTACCATCACATACATAAAGCTTTTCCTAGGCTTCAGAGATTTTCAATGGTGATCTACCTTGATCAAGGTAAAGGGACCATTTTCTCTCCTGTCAGTACAGTGTCAATCTTGCTGTTGCAGGTCTACTTTTGAGGTAAGTGAAGCTCCCAACTATTGTTCTTACTGTCACAATCTGCTTTGATGGACTCAGACTCACATGTTGTCTTGTCCATGAGAATGCTCAGTGCTAGTCCTGCCAGGAGACAGGAAAGGTGAGATAAATGTAGTTTAAATATTTTCCAGATAATCTTCTCCTGCTCATGCCTAAAGGAAAGGTCCTGTTGAGCCCTTAGAGTTACAACAGTCCAAAGCCTTTTGCCTCTCTGGGTTATGAATCTTCACTGGAAGGGCTGGAATTGCCACTCATGCTTGCTGCAGAGTACCCAGCTAGCCTTTATTTACTTCAAGGCTTTCAAAAAACATGTTAAAGTTCTCCTGCTGGATGTTCAGCTTCGCTTCTTGTTGAAAAGCAGAAGCTGTAATCCTAAATAATAATACCTTAATCTATTAGTGACCTTACTAACAGTTGCATAGATCAAATAATAATAAATAACATTTCAAGCTATAAGTACTAAATCAAAATGCAAATGGATTGTCTTATACCTCAATATAAATTGCAGATACAATATCACCTAAAATTTAAGCTGAGATTTAAGATGATTCTCAGGTACTTAAATTCCAAGACATAATTTAATCTGGGTTTAGCTAAAGTACTAATGGTTAATTGCTCCTTACAAGAGCTCTTTCAACAGAAGACTTGATTATGCCTAAACCAGGCTGGAATGATATTAAAATTGTGCTGCAGAGCAATATAAATTTGACCTATCAGTAATGCTGTTTCATAAAGAATGCCACCATCTTCGTGGAGAGCCATTTATTTATATTTTGGGCAAACTTCATAGCTATTGAGAAAGTCTGCAAGGAAATAAGCTCTCAGAGAAAGCAGCTGATATATTGAAAGCCTCTGAATTTGTTTAAGCAGTGTGTTTATTTTTTAATTAGATAACGTGAAGCTGAGCAACCTTAAATATCTGTTAATACCTTTTAACAAAACTCCATAATATTCAGTGATATTGTGGTATATTCAAGTTGGGGCAAGACAGTAATTTCATTCAGAAAAAAAGTAGGGTCTGAGGGGCTCTCATGTGTTAATGGAGCACCTTCCACTCCATTGGAGAAGGAAGCACTTGTACCTTCATTATTCCCAAAGGGTGACCATTAAGCCACTACCACCCCACCCCCAGGAAATCTGTGTGGACTTCACTGTCCTTAGTGGACATTTCATTTAGAAAAACCTGTTTAAGCAAAGTCTGTCTTGTTTTCTTCCCTGAATTAATTTGAAAAATTTTGCCGTGGTTGTTTTCTCCCCAGACTTCCCTAGAATGAAGAACTCAATTTTTTCACTATTCTGTTACCAACTTGTAACCAGCTTATCTGGACTCTCTTTCATTTGAATCTTGTTATCTGAAACTATATATGGGTAAAGCTGAAGCTCTGTCAGTTTCAACCATGGTGGAGAGTTCACATATTTTGCATATCAGGAGTGACCTGGCATACAGCATAGTGTGATGTTTTCCTGCTTTCAACAGAATGATACTGTTGACTGATGCTTTGTTTATTCTTCCCAGATCTTTTTCTGAACTGCTACTGAACAAGTTCCTCATCCTCTGTTTGCACAGTTGATTATTTTTGCCCAAGGGCAATACCTTGCAGTTGTTTCTGATGAAATTATGGTTTACATTTTCTAGCCGCTTCTCGCTTTGTCAAGATCACTTCGGTTTCTAACCCTGCACTTCAGTATGTTTACTGCTATGCATTTTGGTATCATGAGCAAAGGTCAAAAGTAAGCTATGGTCCTTTATCCAACTCATTAATGAATATAGCAAACACAATCATAACCAAGACAGACCTTTGAGGAATCAATTAATACATATCTTCACAATCTTTTACAACTACTCTCTTGGTGTATTTATCACTCAGTTTTACAGCTGCTCTCCAGTAATTAAATCAAGACTGTGAAGTCTTGTCTAAATAACATACATGACTATCAAAAACCCTTAGCAAAATTATCTACTGTTTTTCTCTATTTGTGTAGCCCATTACCACAATACAGAATATAGGAATTACAAAAAAAAAAAAAAAAATTTGAAGATTCTATGAAATATCACAAGTCAAATACTTAAAATATGCAAATGCCTCTTCCCATCCCCCTTCTCCCCGTGGCACTCTCTCTGTTTCTGGTATTTCTTTTTTTTTTTTTTTTTTTTAATATTGCTACTGCCTTGAAGCTATAAAACTTCTACATCACAACAGGTCAGGAGGAGATCTAAGAAGGGAGTGGTTTTCCCTGGTCCATGAGAGCAACCTTCACAGAATGACTGAAATCAGCATCTAGGAGAATACATGAGTGGCACAAGCAGGAGATACCAAGTATACTTAAGAATGTTTTCTGACACCAGGCTGTGTACAGCCATTATGGATTTCCTAGGGCTAGGGGACCTTGCTGATATACAGGAGAACACAAATGGTCCATAAGAAAACTGATATATTTAGGTGACAATCTGATGCCTGAGCCTGATCCCAGGGGCCTTCCAGTCATGAGCAATTAGGCTCCTTAGACTTTCCATAAAATGAGGACCTTTTTACACCATGACCTCTACTTTGTCTTGAAAGTGAATAACTGGGATAGGTTGTGCAAGCAGAGGTTATTGGGTGTTTATGCACGCAACCAGCTGCATGGGTCTGACAGGAGGATGAAGGCATCCATCACCCAGTCAAGTGATGAGATGGGCACTACAACATGCAGTTTGCAAAGACTTAAAGAGCGTCTTCCCCTGGAAAAGAGATTTTCCCCAGGTATGGAAGGAAATGAAGAGGACAGGATAAGAGAGGCCCTATGAGAATCAACATGCCTCAGAAAGGGACAAAACTCAAGGGCGTTAATAGAATACCTTTAGGAAATGCCCCCTTCAGACAGCAGATAGGACATTTTTTATTTTTCCACTAGTTGATTAGCTATTTTCAGAGGCTCATTTAGCTCTTCCTCTGCCTCCTATCATAGTGAGCTTACAGCTTGAGGCAGAAATTCCCTTACAGATGAGAGGCTAGTCTCAGTTATTTTTGCCACTAGCCTGGAGACGAAGCCATGCTTTTGAACTGGCTTCCAAATCCTGACCCAAACATCATTAGTACTATCAATTGTCATGCCACTGTAGCTATTATCCACAATACTTATTTAGAATTAATGCACCCAGTAAATCGTCCCATTACTAAGCATATGGAACCAAGGTAAGAATTTGCAATCTTAATCAACATAAACTGCGCAAAGGGCCCAAAAGACACAAACAAGCAGTCCGTGGTGGAAATATGCCTAAGGAAGAGTTTTGGGCTTCAGAAAGAAGAGTTCTAAACAAGCTTTCCCAGGTGTGGTAGATTTTTCTTTTTTTTAATTGAGTAGGAGATTTTGAAATTACTATTTAATTCTGTGCTGTGTAATGCTACAGTATAATAGAAAAAAAAATAGGTTGGGCAATGTCTCCCAACATGGTAAATTGTTTAATAACTTTCCAATTTGTTATAAATGTTAATAAAAGTATCAAATCAGATGCCTTTCTTCCCCTAGGCAGGTATGATATGGAGGAATATTCTGCAGACAAGCAGACGGTGACTTCTGACCTGAATTCAGCAGCAAATCAGCAAGTCCATAAAGATGAACCTGGACACACCCAGTCTGAAAACAAGATCAAAGCCAGGGCTGGAGAGTTAGTTTCTTAATTAAGGCAATTTGAGTAGAAATAATGAAGGCGGAAGTCAGATTTCTGTAAAACGAATTTGGCAGAAGGGCTAGCCCTCCGCTTTATAGTACTTCAGATGAAAAAGGAAGACGCTATTAGTTCCTTTCTTTGTTAAGTGTTTGAATTAAAACCTTGGTGCCACTCGTTTACTATTTGCCAGTAGCGCTGAGTGAGTAATTCTCTGCCTGCAATTTCTTTGACTAAATTAGCCTCTTTTTCTTCTCATGCAATATCCATCAGCAGATCATGATTTTCTCATTTAAATGTACTCAACAAATATATCTGAATTTTTACCCTGCGAACTGATTACAAATATTTGAAATTCAAGCTGTACCACTTCTTTGAGATCGGTAATTCAGGTCACACTGTTGTTTCTCTCTGACCGAACAAGTGTGAGAAACACTACTTCCTGTGCACACACTTGTGTGCTCCCCCTCAAAATCAGTGTTCCATAAAAGCTTGTGTGAAACAAAATTTGCTTTTTATAAACCCTTCCGCTGAAAGTAAAACTCAATGTATTGTTCTTTCACAGAGAAGTAAATGTGAATGAGTTCTGTGTGACTATAAGCAAATAAAATTCAATTAAGAACTTTAATGATTACTTGTGGACATTTTTTGTTTTATTCATGCTGTGCTTGTTTATAGGCAAAGAATGAATTAGATAAAAAAATGCCTTCAATCCACATAACATCCTTAGAAAAGACAGAAAATGACCAAAATAAGAAAAAGCTAAAAAAGAAATATTCCAATGGGGAAATGCTTTTTGACAAAAGCAGAAAAACAGAAAAATTCAGTCCCTCTATTGTGCACCATTTATCAAAAGCTGTACTTGAACAAGCCAGGAATAAGGTCCAATCTACAGGCTTTGTTTTCTTTCCTCAGAGCAACAGGATACTGGTTAAGGGGGTTCCTTGTGGACCATAATTGCTATGTTGTTTCCAAATGTTGATAAAATTTGTAAATGAAAATTATTCTCACATGGTGGCTCCATGGATTCAACTAGTCCACTATTGAATGGAGAACTAGCAAAAAGAATAAAATAATATTCCCAAATGTGGTCATTTGTTTATATAGGGCATTAATTATTACAAGCATAAGCATGTATTTTCTTTTGAAGTATTTTGATAGTTTGGATAAACAAACAGATTTTCTGTGAGAGCAATGAGGAGGAAAGGAGTGATTACATGCAGATAGCAAATAGCATCATGTAAAAGCTCATAAATAAATAAAATAAGCATGAACACACACAGGGCAGCTGTCCTAGTTCCCAGCTTCTTAGATGTCTCTTCCCTACAGGCCCTCTCATCCTGTTTATCCCTCCTGACTGAGGTCAGCTCCTTCCCTTGCCTTTAAATCAACCATTGCTTTGCCATCTGACAGACCGGCCTAACCAAGAGTGTAAGTAGGTGCAGGCTGACTCATGCCTCAGTGGCTTGCGCTGTGTTCTGGGCTCTGTCCCACCATTTCCAGGTTGTACATTGTGTTTCCCACAGAGCCCTGTCCCCATGGCCCCTGAGAGGCTGTGGAACACGCACCCGTGTCTCCTGAGCCATGGGCATGGTCCTGCCCAGGGACCAGCAACTGCAGAGTCGTTCTGTCAGTCCATGAGTGTGTGTATGATGAGCATCCTTACACCTCTCCCTTACAGCCACAGGGAAGACACATGCTCCAGTGATTGTCCTAGGCACATACAATCCATAAGGATGTGTACTTTTCGAGATGGCATTCATAAGGAACAGTCCGCTTGCTCCACCAAAATGCTGACTGGATATCGATCTCCAAGGTAAAGTACTATGCACCAAGGGTATGCATTTTAGCATATTTCACACTGAATTCCATGGGACCAAAAATACTGTAGTAAAGAATTATAGTTTTTAATTATTTTTTAGTAACAAAAACTGCCCCATCTCTCAGACACAAGCAACCTCTGACTTGCTGATGCTATTTGGGCTCTGTTCAGCTTAAACCACCCATCATGGTCACAGACCATTGCGTGATTTCTGTCTTCCAATATTTATATTAAAATCCTTGCTACTTAGCTGTTGACACCTATTTTATTTCAAAACTATTCCATTCTGAATCCCAGCTCCAGAAGGATTAACATAGATGTCGAACAAAACCCACACCTATTCAACACCAAAACAACTAAGTTGAAGTACTTAAATGAGTAATTCCCCAAACAGGAGCTCAGAAGAGCACATAGCTTAACTAAAAAACAAACAAACAAAAAACCACCAGCTATATTATGTTTTGCTTGTTCTCCTAATAGCACTGTTTTGTTCCTAAAAAATAAAAATAAAAAGGTCTCTATCTACCCGTAATGTTAAAAAAATTACCCATGGAAATGCAAATAAAAACCACAGAAAGTCACAATGGAAACTTTATATGTATATATCAGCATCTCTGGCTTTCACATGTTTTTGCATAATGATAGGGCTAATATAACATAACAAATCCTAAACTGTTTTCACAGGGAGTGGAAAAAAGATGTGTAAAAGTATGCTCTGTCTTGCTTCCTTCTGTTCACAATGTATCTAAATACAACAAATGGTGTTCTTACTCTTTCTGTCTGTTTCTCAATCTGTTTGGAAAGTAGCCATCATTCTGCAGCCAACCATAATATTTGACACTTCCTGACATCATGAAAGCCACCATCTGTCTATCATTGGAGCCCTGTACTTTTTAAAGATTGTTTGGCCTGATCTTTAACGAAGCTTCACCATGAATGCACAGATCAGTTTAGATAGAAAACTGGGGACATCTGACAAAAGGAATCTGTGCAAAATCACGTTTTAGTTAGATTCAGCCACAAAATAGAAGGAAAAATTTAGACCTTGTTGCAGGCAGCAAGAAAAAGTTCAGTTTGCTTTCAGTTAGACCAGGGTCCAAATTCATTGTTGAAAGTTAGGAGGATGAAACAGAATCTGGAAAATAAATAAATAAATAAATAAATAAATAAATAAATAAATAAATAAATAAATAAATAAATAAAGTGGAAAGAGTTTTTCCTTCCCTCACCCAGCTACTGTTTTGGGAGATAAATATAGACATTCTTCCTGTATTTGTAAGAGATATAACATACAGAATATTCTATTCATTGGAAATTAACATGAGATTTCATATTTAGGGATTGTAACTGTTTTCAAACATCCAAAAAGCATTTTTTCTATGGCTTTCGCTTGTTATGTAAATTTTCAAGACTCCTGAAGACCAAAAAGGTAGAAATCTTCATCTATTTTGTAAATATATCCCAGTAGGAAAGCATAAGCTTTTTTTGCCCAAGATGTATCTTAACAGAGAAATGTATTCCCTGTGATATTTTAAGGCATGTGTTGCTACCATGATTTTTGCAGAAAGCCATGACTCAAGCTGTAGCGTCTCTGCTTGGTTCACTTAGAACAAATTTGGACACAAACCTTTAGAAACCTGATTTGGAAAATCATGGCCTTTGAATACCCCATGCTCCTATTTCCTTCATCTACAAATTGTCTTCTCATAGCTGCAGCGGCAGAGTGCTTCTTGCAGCCTTCAAGTCTGCTATACTCTTGTCAGGCTACAGCTCCAAAAGACACATAAACCAATTCATGGATGGAAAGCCAGGACCATCATCCCCCTTGGCTACCACCTCTGCTTTTTCCTCCTCCTTTGTCAGCCTGTCCCCCTCCACTGGAACCGACAATTGAGACAAATAGTTTTCTGTGCTTTTCTCAGGGCAGCACCAGTAAATATTGCTTGTCCATTCATTTGAGAAGCTCAGGTCAGGAGAGAGTCCCATGCACACGCTGTGCAGGGGCCAAGCATCCTGTAAGTCATGACCAACCTCACAGAGTCACAGCGAAGGAGCAGCATTCAGCTGGCCAGGAATCTGCTTGAGGTCTCAGAGCTTCTAGAAAAGAGCTGCATCTCACTTCTCACCACTGCTACCCCTGGAAAGCATCACTGCTTAGGACACAATTAATGGGTATGAGGGCATGAAAGGAAAATGCTTTTCTTACTGTCAATATATGGCAATAATAATTATTATTATTTTCACTTTGGTAATTATCCCACAGCTAGCCATAATAACTCCTGATGAAAAAATTGAAACGTGGTCCTACATTTTGTGGTGAGAACAAATGGTCTGAGTGCCTGCTCAATGCCTCCTATTCCTGTCTGATGCCAAGTCCTATGCCTCCTAATTGTGCACCCTCCCACCCTACACCACAGCACCTGGGAGTTTTCCCCTCCATCCCCCATCAACCTGATTCAGCCTATATCTCCTGTTCTCCTGTCCCATCTTCCCCAGCCACAGCTGTAGGACAGCAGCTATTAGCTGTGCCTTCAGGACAGGATCAGGTAAGAGGAAGCAGAGCCCAGGAAATTACTTTTACCTGTTTCAGGTGGAAAGTATAGGTTTTTCAGTATTCAGGCCAATTTATGTATGGTATACTGAATGCCCTGGAATCCTCCAAACCTGCAGACTCAAGTTCATCTGTATCTGAGGCAGGCTTTGTATGAGATCTTCCCTGTTGCCATCTTGTAGTATATGGCCACCAAGATTCTCTCTTTTCTTCCCTCTCTCCCTCTCCTTCTGGTCTTTCCCCACAACATGCCACACTGGTATTTCACAGTCTTTCATTAATTTACCTAAACAGTATTCCTGTGAAGCTGGGAAGTGCTCTTGTCCCCATCTCCTGCTCTCTGATAGCAGAGAGACTGTTAACTCGCCCAGCACCATTTCAACTCCTGGTAGCAGTGCAAGGAGCTGAGTCCAGTTTTCCCAAGTCCTAGGCTAGTTGTCCCATCACAGATTCCCACTGAGTCTTCCTGTTAATGTGACTCTTCCTCTAATGCTTTTCCACCATCTTCAAATTTTCTTTAAAAAGCTATCTTCTATAACTTTAATGGTCAGTTTTTTCCCATAGACATTTTTATATTTTCACAGCTTTTTCTGCTACATATTTTTAGGTTTATAAAAAATGGCAGCTTCTAAAAATAGTCTTTGATTTGCCACACAAATATAGAGCAATGGAGGGCAACGGCACAGAGGTGCAACCACACAGTGCAGAGCAGAGATGGCTTTATGCTATCCAGGATACTGATGTAATGACAGTATTATTACATTCAGTACTACGGAAATTACCTCTTCAAGCCCAAAATGGCATTCAGGGAGCCCCCCCAGGCACTTTTCACATGTAGGCCTGAGCACAGGATGAAATACACCAGCTTCATCCAAATCCTGTAACCAACAAACTTTCTGCCTGTGTGCTGTATGCTGTAGAGCACACACAAAACACAATCTGGCTTTTTACCTGTCCTTTGTGAAACACATTGAGTTGCTCAATAAATGAGATGTAACAACATTTATCTATTACTGAAATAGAAGAGAGAAAAGTAGCCGCTATTTGTACTGTCTCTTCATGGTAGAAAACTAAAAGTAAAGAGAACAAAGTCAAGCTGACATTGCAAAGCGATAACAAAATGGGCTTTGTCCTTGGTACCTCTTTCTCAGTTTGGGAGTGTTACTGGATTCCAAATTAGCAGCACTAATCCAGGGCCCTCCAATGACACTGAATTCAAAACAATCCATATCTTATTTCATGACGGGGTGAGAAGGGTGCCATCTACTGCAAATACCAGCCTCAGACACTTTTGAAGATCTTCATGACTCTAGACTAGGGGAGGTGAAGTGCAGGAAAAAAGGGCCAGGTCTGCAGTCCAAAAAAAAAAAAAAAAAGAGAAAGAGAACCTAGAAGCAACAAAGGTAAATGGAATTATGCAAGAAAGCAAATAAATCATCCAACCACATACGTAATAAGTACCCTCATCCTCTCTATACATGCTTCATTCCTATCACTTGGCAAAACAGCATTTAGTTGTTTGTAGGTTTTCACTTACAAACCAAAAGTGAGATATGATTTTACATAATACTTCCATTTACTATGGAATTAAGACTAATGCATTTAAATATGGGTATTACAGCTTTTAGAACAGTAAGCTGCATAGAAAAGTGATGCATATTGGTTAAATAAAGAATAAATTATTCCAAGCAGCTGTTCTGGTTTGAAGATTTTTTTTTTGTATTGACTACAACCTTTTAGTTTGTTTTGTCTGCCCAAAACCAGGACATACTAATCAGTGTCAATCAAAGACTATTTTGTGCAAAAAAGTATGAGGACTAACAAAGTTAGTCATGGCCATGAACAGCTAGGATACCTATTGTATATATTTTGGTTATGCCCTTGACCACCAAGTAATTCAGATTTAGCCTCTCATGCACTCTCACAAAGGGGAAAAAAAAAAAAAAAGGCAAGCCAAGCCAAATTTGCTGCCAGTAACAGCTGAACGACTGATGTACTCAGCCTTTGAATCTGGAGGCCATGAAAAGTTATTGTCACTCAGTCATGGATGCCATTCGTTGGATGCCAATGATAGCAAACCTTCTTTCTTTAGAGATGTACATCCTCAGTCTACTACCAGATGCAGCAAAGGACTTTTCTGCTGGTATATTTCTCAGATAAAATTAATAATTATAGAGCTGGATTGGATGAAAAGTCAGGAGATCTGGTTTAAATCCTACAGCTGCAACCTGTTTCTGCGTGGCCATGTGCTGAATGTTCAAAATCTCTGTGCCTTGCCTTCCATTCTCTCAGACGGGGGTGCTGATTTTTTTTTTCTGTCTTTCCTTCACTGTCTTGTTACCTCAGAGTATAAAAACCTCACAGAAAAGACTGCTTCTCCTGTATCGATTAAATGTTTGTGTCCTTAAAAGATAAACAAACATGTTCCAGTTCCTAACTCAGCATTACATGTATCATGACAATCTAGGAAACCCCAGCAATTTCTTGAGAGGATTGATCTGAATGGACTATGGGAAAGGTTAAAATGACAGTTCAGTGAAGTGTGCTGGTCATTTTAGGTGTGCATTGTCTTTAATGTCTGTCATTACATCTCTCATTAGGTGCTGAAAAGATCTGTAACATAAAAAGATGCATCTGACACCATCTTCATTTGTACTTAAGGCTTTCAACTCTCGAGCTCTTCTCTGAAGAAACTGTGAAGTAACGAGGGGGAGGAATGAGAGTAAATGAAGAGAGGAAGGAAGGAGAACCTATTGGAAGTTAAATTACTTCATACTAATGTCTGAGTTCCTTCTGGAGTTCATCCAGTCACATACTATTGCTCTTCAATTCAGTCCTACAGTTCGACTTCACTGTGGTTAGACGGTGGATCAATTTCTATGCTCTTTTTGCCCATTGTCTGTTTTTCTTCCTTTGTCTATGTAATTAAGCATCTGAAAGACTCTTCTATTAGCTCCATAGAATGGACTTAAAAAGTTATTAACCTGATCCACAAAAGCAGAAATTGTAAGGAAATGCTGCAGATACCGGAACCATCTCCATTTTGCCTGCACATTCAGTGGGATCTGGAGATGCTGACAGCCTTGCACTTCAAAGGATCAGGCCCATAGAACTCTCAGTAGTTTATATTTATGCAACAGAAGTTACATTCTGAGCTAGATAATCTACCGTATTCCCCATGGAGACATCCCAGCATCAGCTACGTTTGCTATCCCTATTCCTGTTTAAAGGTGTCAGCCTAAATTCAAGCAGCTGTCAGCTACCTAGTGGGCTTGGCTCTTTCCTAGTAGTTAATTGTGCAGACACCATTGATTGGGGGTAGAGGCCACTTGCGCAGTCTCTGCTTTGCAGGAAAACAAAGAGGAAGAAAGAGAGGAAAATAAAACCATTCATTATATATAAGTCAGACATAACAAACGTAACCTCACAGCTATTTGTAAAATTAGCTAAGTATGCATGCTTAATGTGCAGGTTATTTTCCGTATCTCAATCATGCTGTGGCTGAGATAGGCAGCCAAAACAGAAATGAGAGGTAAGCAGTTTCTTTTCAAACTTGTTTCTGATTCCAGTTAGTTTATTTTATAAATAATGTTCTGAGGAGACCAAAAACTTTCAGAGAAAATCAGATTGATAAACTTTGATGGCCAGAAGGAAGCATTAGTCTGAGCTCTGTAAATCACAAGCCATTACACTTGATCCAGTTAACCCTGTATCAAGCTCAGTAATGTGTGCTAATGTCTGATCATTGCAACTATTCCATAAACACATCTAGTCATACTTTCAAAAATGGAAAATTGGAAGTGTACAATATAATGAGCACAGAGTGAGAAGAAAACTAGATTTGTTCCTGAAACTTTCCAAACAGAATTAATTTCTCAGCGAGATATGAGAAGATTATAGGATTTTTCCCTGTTGTTGTGGATGTGTGAGACATATTCTTCTTTTCTATGTCACATGTGAAAGACTTCTATCTGAAGAGAACGGATCCCTTGCCTTCTTTGCTGAAGTTGTAACATGAATATCTTTACAGACTGGCCATCTGGGGTTCTGTTTTCATGTTCTGGCATAGATTTGAGTGAAAACTAAATGCTAGGGTTTATGGCACTGGAGTTTTAAGGATGTTATTCTGTTACTGTGTAGTGCAAACTTTTCAACATTTATTCTAAAAGTCATACCACAGGAACAAGCTCCTTTTTTTTTCTTTCTCTGCCTGCTGTGAAATACATATGTGTAAAATACTGTAAAATTGACATGTATGTGTCTGTGTGCAGACTAAATCCTAACTTAAAATACTCAGCCTGAAGAACAGCAACATTTCTTTCATTCAGTGTGAAAAGTATAACACACACACTTGACAAAAATTCATTGCAAAATAGGTCTTAAAAGAATAACTTTCATCAACAGTGTAATACCGAGAAAGACTTATGCTTTCTCAGATTTCAGAAGTGCCACACGTGTGTGACACAAGCTGTGGATGTGACAGCACACACCTGGGCCCTGGCAGATGTGCTCCTGCAGAGCAGTGAGCATCCCTTCTAAAGTTACTGACCCTCTGGGGGTTGTCACTCTTGCCACAGCAGTGACTGGCTAGTCAAGCACAACTGATCTGTTTTGGTCCAATAATACTGAACTGGATAAGGCAGTGATCTGCATGGCAACTTGAGGTATGATGGTTTTGTTAAACAGATGAAACTCAGCAATGAAATTTGTCTATCTCTGCCCCTCCTCACTTTCAGCAGTGCTGACTTTACCACCTGTCATGCTCCAGGGCTCCTTACACATGTTAGGTTGTGATGCCTCCAGCAGAGCCCTAACTTCTGTGATTTCCCACTGCCATCACCTATGTGTTTCCTACAGAATGACATTTCTGATGACACAAATTTTTCGATATCCAGACACCTAGTATCAAATCGTGGTATTTGCTTGCTTCTAGAAAGAAGGCTTTGGAAGTCCAAAAAAACTTTAGTAAACTGAAATTTCCTATCCTTAAAAGCTTACTAAGCCAAAAGAAAAAGGTGAAACAAGCTTAAGTAATCTGAGAATCATATTACTCCCCATCCCAGTTCTTCTTTATTTCTCCCAGAGAGGAATACAGGCATTTGTTTTGGTACATACAGAGTCTTTTTGAAAATCTGACTGATTGCATATTGAGCTTTGTGTGCAACCACTTTGATTTGCAAGAAACTGCATTTTCCAAAATAAAGCAAGGAGAGCTGAGAAGGGAGAGACACAGCTGTATGAAGCTCTATGTCCCAGCAGTGGGTGTGGTGGGTCCCCTCCCCTCCAGATACTTATTTCTTGGCTTTTATGCCTTCAGCAGTTTCCTAATTGTTTCTTTTTAAAAGTAGG
The DNA here is from genome assembly GCF_964273445.1 of Streptopelia decaocto. Classification (NCBI taxonomy): domain Eukaryota; kingdom Metazoa; phylum Chordata; class Aves; order Columbiformes; family Columbidae; genus Streptopelia; species Streptopelia decaocto. Next base: position 133,914,005 of record NC_138655.1, on the reverse strand, counting down.
AGCAACGTGGGGGGAGTTTCTACCTTACGATTGCTGACTCTGCCTAGCAACATTTTCAAGATTTTTTTTTTTTTTCTGTCTGGAATTTTGTCTATGAAACATTTCAAAGAACATATTTCTGGTGATGCTTGCTAAAAGGCAGAATTAGCAAAATTTTGCCTGGCATAAACAATGTTTGAACTAGGTTGTGGCATCAGAAAGGACACCCACAAAGAAAGTGTCTCTTCTTTATTCTCTAACTATCCTTTTAAATCTATAGGCAATTGGCACCTAGGCCTCCTGAGAATGGTGTCCCACCTTTGCAGTGGGCACAGCGCCATCCTAGCAGATGGGCATGAGTGTTGGCATGCTGAGAATCAGTATGTGCATCACGTTTGAGTACAATAGGTCAGCCTCTCATCTAAGTATGTGGGAATGAGAGTGTTTCTGCTGGGCTTCTGTGCCAATGGTTAAAGGAATATGCGATCATTAAGACAGCTGAAGGAGATTTCATTTTTTTAATTAAGCCATGTTTCCTATAGCTACCTGGGAACACCATTTCTTCTGCAATGCTGCAGAAGATTCCTGGATCATTGACAGAAGGTAGAATACATATATGTATACATACACACACATATCCCATCCAGTGAGGCACCCTCTTGCTTCAACAAAGATGTATTTTTGCTGTATTTGTGTCCCTGCTGAATGGCTCATCTAGGTACAAAAGACAGATCCATAGAAGCCAGCATATAATTTCAGCTGAATAGATCCCTAAGAGCACTACAGTATTTGGCAAGAAATTTGCCCCCTTGAGGGGCTTTCCCATCCTGGAACCAACAGAGGCTAATTTTGATTCAGTAACAAAAAAAACGCACCTTGCTTACATAACAAAACAGACTTTTTCCAGCTCCTTTTTCCAGTCACATGTGGAAAGTTACTGGTAACAACAGGCATGCTTTCTACACTATCTTCTGCCAAAATGGTCAAAATGCTTTCCAAGGAATATGGAGGCTCAGGGTATTTAGGCTGAATAGATTGTCTTACCACAACCTCTTTCTGCATAAAATGTGGGTAGCAAGTAAGATTGTCGTTGTCAATCAGTGGCTTTTCTAGCTTCTCGCTGCTTCTCTTCTAACAGCAAGCCAGCAGCATTTGGTTCTCTAGAGAGATGATGACCACTCAGACTTACTGATGCACTTTGGCCTTATGCATTTGAAACTGCATCACAAGGTGCATTGTAATTCATCAAAATTCTTCCTTATGTCAGTGAATATTCTGCTTGTGCTTTCAATATGTCACTCCTTTGGAAAAGCAGACAGTTTAGCCCAAACTGAATGTTCTCCTGTTGTCATCAATTTTAAGTAGATCTCTTGAGGACATTTTTTTCTGGATGGTGGACAAAGACGCCTTTTTTAATTTTTTTTACCTTGTATGTAATCATAGCATGGTATTTTTAAATTAACTTTATGACACAATCATGAAGAAAAATTCTGAATTTTTCTCAGTACCATTCTAGCTATTCTTGAGAAAATGAGAGACTGACTGTAATGAATAAATGACCAATTGATGTAGAAGAACCAGAGTCGTATTTCAGGCTTTACATCAATTGAAATTATTTGAACTGAAACATAACAATAATAGTAATCAGCTGAAACCAGATAAATGCAGAGGAGGGACTATGTCCAGCAACTGGGCTCTATGAATACAGACCTGTTCCTTGGAGGGAGCTCTTTTAATGAAAATTATCAAAATATTTCAGGTTGGGAAGAAGTGTGCTCTGAATTGAAGCCAATAATAATCAGGTCTCGTAAGAGCATGGAAGTTATATTTTACATTGGTAAATCAGTTTTCTTTACATTGTCAAGAGATTATTGAACTTTAATGATATGATTTTCAAATCTGCCTGTGAGAGTTCAGTAGGTAACCTAAATTATTCTCATCTTACTTCTGAAGATCTCCCCAATATCCTAGCTAGTAGCTTAGACCTACAACAATTACCAACAATAACTAAGTAGGGCAAGGAATGACTAGTCCTACCATGTCTGCTTAGGGCCACAGGAAACACAGTTCTTTAGTGGTCTCTCACATCTTTCATAAGAAAAGAAAAAAGAAAGCATGAGACTAGTCACCCTTAACCCCACACTTATATGCTCTGTGGTCTACTCTGTGGTCTAACAATTTCATTAATGAAAACTGGAGAGGGATTCACAGGGAAGGAGATGAAGTTTCTAAGTACACCATGCCTGCATTTAGTGGCAGGGAAATAATTACATAAAAGAAAAAGAAGCAATTACATTTTACAAAAATTTTAACATTTCAATTACTGTTTATAATAATACTATTTATATAATATATGCATATGATTTATAACATATATAATGATAAAATGTAATAATATAGTAATATAATGCAGACTACCACATACTAATTATAGTGCTAACCCATTCTAAATGTTCTTCATTATAACTTGTAAAACTAACAAATTCTTCATTATTCAAAACCATACCATAACACTGAAACATCAAGTCCTTGCTGAGAAGCTGAGAAGAGAATGTCTTTTTTTGTGTTAATTATGCAGTGGGCAGATTAGCAGAATGAAAATTAACAAGCTTTTACTGTATCATTTACTTAAGTCTTTGTATTTCAGACTTTACTCAAGTGAAGAGCTCCATCTGGCCCTTATAGTTTAGGTAGTGCTAATCATGCAATAATTGTTTCTTAATTTTGAAAAAAAATGTAGAGTTAGAAGTATTACTACATTGTGCGATATCATTGGTTTGTTCTTAGCCTTTCTAAAGATGACTGAATCTTAATTATTTTTTAAATAATTAAAATTGTTATTACAATGATATATTTAAAGTAACTGCACTAGTTCAGTACACAGCTGAGATTATTTCTTCTCTTTTTTTTTAATATCTTCCCAATGTCCTTGCAAATAATAGTAGAGCAAGAGATTACTAGTCCTACCATGTCCAATTGAGACAGTAAGAAACAACCCTCTACATGGCCTCCTATGTCTCTAGAAATGAAAGGAAAATAGATTCATATGGCTGGACCTTCCCCTGACAAATTATGGCAGAGCATGGAAAAAAGGGAGCAGTTCTAACAAACATTACCTCTTCAGCGTCCACAACAGGATGGTGGAGGAAAACATCTACCTGAGATGAGAAGGCTCCTTGCCTTTTCCTCATCTCCTGGCAAAAGAGGCAGGAGAGGTAATTTGAGATGTTTTAGATCGCAGTTCGTTCTTGTTTGTTCCTACACCACTGTTATACATTAAAAAAGACACGTGTAAAACACTTTGAAAATTTTTACAAAGGTGGATCTTGCACATAGACAGACATCACACAACAGAACTGCTTATTTTACTGGGTAACAGTGAGGACCCTGGAGATTCTGAGATTCTGAAGAACCATCCTCAAAGATGACCATGACCATGGTACACTCTCCATAATGAGTAAGAAGAATTCATAGTTGCCTCAGTTTTTTATTCATCATTTTAATTTATTATTTTGCAAAGACCCTCTGGATTGAGTGAGCCATGCCTTTTTTGTTGTCATCAGTAACCAAAAGAAAGATAAGAAAATAATACCATTTTTAACATGAGAGTGTGAAATTTGAAATTTTAGCAATGGTAGATGTGTTTTCTTTATTTTCATAGAGACAAATGTTCTTTGTATTTCATGTATTAACCTAAATTATAGAATATCTCTTCCACATCTGCTTAGGAAACATGTAAATCAAGTTCCTGTGTTGAACAACATGATAGTCAAATCCAATTATGCAATTATGCATTGCTTTTTTGGGGAGTTTCCTATGCTCCATTCTTCCCCGCAACTGAATACCTTTCCTGCTAGGCAGTCCTCCAAAAATTTGAAACAGTTGGAACAAGGACAGAATAGTAGAATGCATTATCAGAAAATATAACTGACTTCATTACTAAATTATTAAGTTAATTAATATGTTTATGTCCATGGCTAATTTACTTTTTTTTTTTCCCTCAATAAAGGTGATACCATACAACCTTCAGTTAAGCACATGACATTACTAATGTTTTTTTATCATTCTAAGTTCTGTAGGTGCTAAAATTAATTGCACCCCAGGACTATCATGTTGTGCATGAATAAGCACTCAAATAAACTACAGTGTTGAACGAAAGGGAAAGAAAGAGAGAGAGAGAGAAAGAGAGAGAGAAAGAGAGAAAGAAAGAGAGAGAGAAAGAGAAAGAGAAAGAGAAAGAGAAAGAGAAAGAGAAAGAGAAAGAGAAAGAGAAAGAGAAAGAGAGAAGAAAGAAAGAGAAAGAGAGAAAGAGAGAGAGAAAGAGAGAAAGAGAGAAAGAGAGAAAGAGAGAAAGAGAAGAAAGAGAAAGAAAAAGAAAGAAAGAGAAGAAAGAGAAGAAAGAGAAGAAAGAGAAGAAAGAGAGAGAGAAAGAGAGAAAGAGAGAAAGAGAGAAAGAGAGAAAGAGAGAAAGAGAGAAAGAGAGAAAGAGAGAAAGAGAGAGAGAAAGAGAGAAAGAGAGAAAGAAAGAGAGAGAGAGAAAGAGAGAGAGAGAAAGAGAGAGAGAGAAAGAGAGAAAGAGAGAAAGAGAGAAAGAGAGAAGAGAGAAAGAGAGAAAGAAAGAGAGAAAGAGAGAAAGAGAGAGAAAGAGGGAGAGAGAAAGAGAGAGAGAAAGAGAGAAAGAGAGAAAGAGAGAAAGAGAGAAAGAGAGAGAAAGAGAGAAAGAGAGAAAGAGAAAGAAAGAAGAGAGAAGGAAGGGAGGAAGGGAGGGAGGGAAGAAGGAAGGAAGAAAGGGAAGGGAAGGGAAGGGAAGGGAAGGGAAGGGAAGGGAAGGGAAGGGAAGGGAAGGGAAGGGAAGGGAAGGGAAGGGAAGGGAAGGGAAGGGAAGGGAAGGGAAGGGAAGGGAAGGGAAGGGAAGGGAAGGGAAGGGAAGGGAAGGGAAGGGAAGGGAAGGGAAGGGAAGGGAAGGGAAGGGAAGGGAAGGGAAGGGAAGGGAAGGGAAGGGAAGGGAAGGGAAGGGAAGGGAGGAAAGAGATTTAGATGTATTCCGAGTGATTGCTCAGAGTAACATGATAATTGACATGTTACCAAATTACAGGATTTCTAATCAAGGATATCAAAAAGTCAGCATTTTTTGTTTGTCAAGCCTTTCTTACATATTTTTGCTTCTGAAAGTGCTCCTGTGGTTAAAAAAAAATAAAAATTAAAAAAAAAAAACCAAAAACAAACAAACAAAAAACAAAACAAAACAAAACAAAACATAGTTCTCTTTCAAAGTATTTTTGTAAGAGTAGCTGGGCCAGCATCACAAAAGGTAGGAAATAAAAATTTGTATTTTTTAATCAGAAATGTTTTTACAAAAATAGTCATTCATGTTTCATCTTATTTGATGTACAAGACTGAATTAGTTAAGCCTGTGGAGGATTCCAAAATTAAGCACATTGTGCTGCGAACATCAGACTGATACAGAGATATCTTCATGTAGCTTAAGGCAAACTGGCTCAAACACCAGGTAAACTAGACAAGGTAGATTAGCCTAAGCCTATTAGAGGCTGCACCATTTCCAGCAGCAAGATAAAATATTATTCTAGGGCTTAGCTTTCTAGACTCCAGCTGAAATGTAGAGGTAGCCTCAGGTTTTACACCAAGTGATACACAAGCCCACGATAATAAATAAAATGTAGGCATGCCCCTTACCCCAGAAGGGTAAACCAGAGCACCTGTGTGGATGCCCAGTTCCCTGTACCATTTCTGAAGATGAGCAGGTGGTTTACAAGGCAGGGGACTATGTTCCTCCAGTAGGGAACCAAGAGCTGGGTACAAGGATATGGCTCAAACTTTCTAAGTTTTATTTCTGAACGCTTCAAGATCAAGAGACTAGGCCAAGTTACAGTAGCCCTCAGAACTGTCCTTCTGGTTAATACAGAATTAGAGAAATCTGCCCTTCTCATGGCACAGCACATCTTTTTTATAAAAGCCCTGCCTGTAAGTCAATTAAATCGTGTTTCAGTTCCCTGAGCAGTTTTTGAGAAGTTCAAGTGTGCATCCTCATCACCAGAAAGAAGACTCCATGCAGAATAGAAGAGTCCCAAAGGTGCCAGGACCACCCGCAGCAGGTGCTGCCCTCTGGGGTCAGGCAGCCCTTCAGTACCTGCAGGGCTGAAGAAGCAGCCCTGCTCTGGACGACAGTGGTGGTCCTTGGTCATCTCTGATGGTGCCTATCTGAGCAGAAGACCAGGGACTGCTCTCACAGTCTGGTCTCATTTGTCTGTGTGTTTGTTATTCACCCAGCCCATTGAATGTAACAAGGTATAAACAGTCCAGTGAACACAGATCAAAATCTAGATCTTGCACACACTGTGCTGGTGTACATAATCAATGAGCTAAAGATTTGCTGTCCCACTTATCTGTTTTCATTCTAACCATCAGAGTTAGGCAGTGATGGAAGGCTGACCCTCTGACTCCCTCCTTTGAATTTAGATATCCACGTTTTATCAGACAAAGTGGCCTTGTCTGTACAAACATCATTAACTGTCTCTGTTCATTGAGACCTATGATTTCTGTATGCAGACTAGCATCCCTGAAAATTCAGTCTGGCTGGTGGAGGCTTCTAGGAGACCAGTCTGGCTCCAGGTGCAGGTGAGAGCAATTTTAATTTCCAAGTGCAAGGTCATTCATATGGAAAGAGTGAGGAATGAAAATCTACTGGGATTTTGCAGTTATTGCACCTACTTCTGTGAAAGTATCATGGGATTTATTCAAGTAACCGGGTCTGTTTTATTTTATATATAGACTTTGTCTAAAGGAAAATATTTCTTCTCCAGTAGTTTTACAGTAATTTTTATACCTTCCTCATAAATACACTGACTTTATAATAAAGACCAGAATACAAAGAAGTAAGGGTAGTAAACTGAACTGTCCACTGTATTATAGGCCTGATTTAGATGTCATGTGATCAGTATGTATTAGAAGTAACTCCTTCTAAGTCCAGGTAGTCACAGTGGCCTAAAACTGGTGGAAGACCTCTGGCTGGAGATTTCTTACATACGGAATTGCAGTTTTGGTCCTCTGCCTGGTTTACATAAGTGCTATGTATTAAGGAGAGGTCAGGAATTTATGAAGATGGTGCCTGCCACGTAAAGAGTTTAGTTTTCAGAGTAGGAACAACCTGACACTGTCTAACAATAAAGCTAAAAGCTCCCTGTATCCTAATGTCCTATTCCAGAGCCCTTAGAAAACAGCCATGTTTTATCAGATCTGAGATAAACAATAAATCAAAGTGAAGGTAGAGAGAATGGCCCAGGGCAGGAATCTGTTTACTACTCATGCTATTGCTACAGCCAGAAGCCGCTAATCCCTCATCTGGAGTCCCAAGATCTGAGTGAGATGCCTTACCTCTCAGAGACAGAGGTGAAAAATTAGGCAGCTCCAAAAGATGATCCTGAAAATATCATCTAGTGAAGGAAAGCTTCCTAAGGAGCTGAGTATCTCCTATGTCTAGCTAATAGGATATGCCAGTCACATCTGCAATCCCTTCTCTCCTCTGGAATTTCGGTTCCCAGGTCTGGGCTGTGATCAGATAGACACTCTAGTTCCACTTGGGACCCTCAGCCACAAATCGTCTCCTGAGAAAAGCTTTAGCAATTGCTCCTTGAGCAGACCTCATTGTTTTATTTCAAAAATAAATCCAAAGGAGGAACCACATGTAATAGTTTAGCGATTAGAGGCTCTCCCCGAGGAGAGTGATGAGAGACTATGCCCTCCTCAGCCTGAGGGGCCATCAAATTAGCAGCTGCAGGAGCTGCTCCAGCCACTGAGCTGAGGGGTGTTGGCTGCCGCCCCCTCTACACACCGCACACAGCTGACCAGCCTGTGGCCGAGGGCAAAGCAAACCCAGCTTTTCCAGACAATGCTGAAGAGTGGGCAATTTAATCTGACTGTAACCAGCAAAGTGCTGACTGGCCACAATTTGTACTTCATGCTTCTTTCAACTTCCTCAGAAGGAGAATTTACAATACAACAACATAGTCCTACCTGTTACACTGCAGCAAAGATCCCCATAAATGTATTTCTTACGGCAACAATCAAATCTGATTCATACAGTAGCACTTTGAAGGAAAACGTGGAAATGTTAACATCTCCAAAACTGACAGGCAACACATGAACAGTAGAACCTAGCTGCTGCTAATAGTTGTTACTGTCCCAGTACCATCTTCTTTCTAATATTGACTGTTCTTTTTACCTTTTGCCAAAATGATTTTTGCCCTTCAACCTTCTAAAGTTTTGTAAGGGTTTTTTTGAGGTGTATCAACACCTGAAAGATTTCTTGTACAATGCTTAAATAGAGAGGAAAAATACTGTCCCACTCTGTTGTAAGACGATTAGCATTTTTTTCCAGCAAAAAACTAAATGAACAAAACTAGCTAGGAAAGCAAACCTCACTGGTTTGTGAATAACAGTACCTAGTGGTTTGCAATTAAATTGATATTAGTACTTTTTTTTTTTCTGAAGGTAGCAATCTCTGAAGATTCCTCCTATAAGTCTTTTTATTTATGTGCTGTATATCTGAGCACTCCAAAGACTGATCTAACTACATTTCATCAGGTTCTCTATATTCATTTACACATCATTGTCACATCAAAGGTCAGAATAACTTTTTTTCCTACTCAAGAACAGTAGGTTCTAATATCAAATATCTGTTCAAAGAAAAAGAGATAATTAGTGGATAGGATAGGCAGAAGATTTTATCTCCAGAGAATTCACTCCTCACAGATCTCTAATTAAACCAGAAGAAATTGCATGATGTGCATATGCTGTTAAGCGTTAGCAGAAGCAAACCTTGAAGAGGGCTGGTACAAAGTGACATGGGATATTTTATTCACTTGTTTCTCAACACTTCATGCAGACAAGACCTCAACTTCATTTCAGCTGCTAATCAGCTTGTCTGGTAACAGGATTTTTTTTTGTTGGCATTATTAGCAATTATTTGCATTGAGACCTATTTACAAACTGAAGCTATGCTACTCCTGCCAAAAAAAAAAAAGCAGGCTCTGCTTCAGCGAGCTTACTATTTAAGGACATGACTATACTGTACCTGAGACTAGTGCTCATGATCAAACTTAAAGTTATTTCAGGTACTTTCTCTCTATTCTACAGCTGGCTTTATACATATTATGGAGACATATCTGAAGTGTATGATAAGAGACAACAGATATGTACAGACATAAAGGGGAATACAGGGGAAAAAAATGAGTTTATATTGGTCACTTAGACTGACAGGGGTCAAAGCACATTCACATCACAATTGTTTCCAGTTGTTTGAGGTTTCTGAGGAGGGAGTGAAAGGAGGATGATAAAGTAGCTGGGCATGTGGTTGGAAGGAGAGAGACTTTACCCAGCGTGAAGAGCAGAGGGAGAGAAAGCACAAAGGTGATTGAAGATACAAGAAGTGAATAGTGAAGACTCAGTTGTGAACAGGGAGGATATGGAGAGGTGGGGACAGGCTCTGGAGAATCTTAAGGGTGAGGACAAGCAGTGCAAACCTCACAAGTTGGGAAAAAATGCAGATAAATTAGAAATTTGATCATTTGGAGGGTTAAAGAAATGAGTTAAGAAAATTATCTTAACACCCTTTTATATTGAGACCAGATTGCATTGTTGGATTTGGACTAAGACATGCTGTCATTAAAGTCTTAGATGACTAGTGCTGGGTATGCAAGTATGAGGAGTGGGCAGCATGCTGAGATACCTGCTACCTGTCTAGGACAGCTGAGCTTTCCTACTGAATGTCATTGTTTGTGTTTTTCTTATATCCACCAGAGTTAGATTCACAGTGAGTTTAAAGTTATACTAAGCCACTGGACAAAGCTCCTTCTACAAACAGAGGAGTGAGACTGGCAGCTCAATAAGGTAATTCATCATCTCCTCTAAGAGAGCTGATGTGAATCTCCTTTCTACTAATAGACACAATCAAAATCTTTCTAAGCACGTTTTTGAATGACTGTGTTGAGTTACATTTTTCTCATTCAATTTTTTTTATGCACTGTCTCTGTTATATGCAGGCTTCCTGTCTCTTCCTGTTCTCTAAAGGTTATGAAGTTAATTTATCAAAGTGGTTTTAAACATGAAGTGGTAATGAATATTTACACACGCTATGTCTCTCTTTGATGAGATAAAATGTGAGGATTTATTAAACAATTTTCCAATTAAAGATAGTCTGCAAAGACACATGGAGATCTTAAAAGCTTATGAATTTAGGGAGTATTGACCTGCAATAATACAGTTTTTTTCAGATACTATTAAGTTTTGATGTGACTTGCCCTTTCTGTGAGTCTTGGTGGGTTTGTATCCTGTGGTGCAAATTTCTAAGGACACTTCCAGCTGAACATCTGTTGTAACCTGTGGATGGTTTATCATATGAAAATGTACTTTCTTGCTGATCTAGAAGATATAGCATCCAACAGGTATTAATTTACCAGTGTTTGCAAGGAAAGGTGTTTTCTTTTGGTGGTGATGGTCATGTATAGAGATGTCAAGAGCTGACAGTTTAAATGCAAAACAACTTGTTTTACTGGTCATACAAAATCTGAGAAATAGTACTATGAAGTCCTACATTCTGTCTGGTTTATAATGAAAAAAATACTTATGTACACACAAATATATAGGACTATTGGGTCATTCCACTTCTTATAAGGAAACACAAGTAGAGTCAGTATTCTTGAAAACCAGTGGGCAAGTTCACAAAAACCACTGTCAAGTTAGAAGTTTGCCCAATCTTTTCCTTCCGTTATTCCATGTACCCTAAATGTGAAGGGTCTGTCATCTCTGGCTCACTATAACTTTTAGCTCAGCTGCTGATAGGAGTAGGGGAATGAAGAGCCCACATTCATCTCTTTGAACTCCAAATTACACTTATGTTCAATAAACTTTTCAATTTATACAATTATCAGATTTACTCAGTTCTAAAACATTTTCATAGCTCTTTAACAAATGGTGAGAAAATAGTTTTCTTTATCCTTTCATATCCAACAGTATTCTTATTACTAAGAGGGCTGAAAGTTTGATTTCACATTCCTGAGCCCTTAAATTAAATCAGGCAAGTACAGTGAAAATGAGTTATTTGTCAAACATTGCTAACAAATACATAGAAGGGCCAAAAAGCATGTGTGTATATATATATTTTTTTAAAAAAAAAGACAACCACTTACTATTCAAATATGATAAACAGTAAATGCAGGCTAGGTTCAAATAGTCCAACTTATCTGTAGGCACTTTAACCAACAAAGCACGTTACCTCATATGGTAGCGTTCCTGGTGCTGGGTAAGCTACCACCCACATGTGAAGGCATAAGAATACACACAGCTGAGAAGTTATTAGACATTGCCAATGTATTGCACATTGCTGCTCTACTTCAACTCCCAGTAATGCAATATTTTAGTTCTTATACGTCAACATTAATTTCAAAACATATTGTGTCTTCTCAAAAGATGGTATGTCAAAAAAGGAGTCAAGATCGTCATACAAATGGAGCAAGAATTTTCTTCAGTTAAATGAGCATAATCCAATTAAGGTTTTTCTCAAATCTACTGTTGTTCTTGGGTTTTGTTTTTTTATTTGAATTTTGTTCGGGGTTTTTTTGTTGGTTTTGTTTGTTTGTTTGTTTTTGGCTTTTTGTTTCTATTTTTGTTTTTTGTTTTTTTCACCCACCTGTTTTCAGTCAGGAAAGGCAAAATCTCAGTGTCAGTTTTGCACATACTGTCTGAAGCTGATGCAAATGAAACTAGTTATTAGCTTTGGATAAAGGAAAAATATATTGACAAATAAGGGTTTTTATCAACTGTGTATAAAACCTTTGACTGATATATATTCACGACTGGAGTTGAATCTAGGTGCACTTTTGTCCTTAAACACAGGTGGTAGAGCACAAAATGAGGTTATAATTTTTAAGGGGTAATTTTTAGAAGAATGAACAATTGATGTGATTTTACCTTCCAAAATATGAGGGTGATATCAAACATTTGACTTAATCTGGTCAAAAGAAGGAAGTAAAATTCTTTATACTGTTCTTGTCAGCGAGAAGCCAGTTGTCAGCCTCTGTTGTATTAATGTAGTTATTAGTGTATGGATACTAGAATGAATTTGTGCATTCAGAAATCTCATATTGAGCAGGATTGATCCTTGCAGTAGTTTGGATAAAAGTAAATATATAAATATATGTTGAAATGTGATTCAGTATCATTCTGATGCTTCAGACAGTCCAGTCTGGTGAAGTCTCAACTAGGGCTTATAGTGGCACATAGTGATACAGATTGTGAGTGTCTTGTATCAGGCAACACTCTGTAATCTGTTACAATACATGGCAGTTTTTCAGCTATGGAATAATTTCAGGTTGCATCTATCATTGTAAGTTTTCACAGTAAATATAACAGGCAGATGGGCAACAGCTATTTCAATGATATGTGGGCCTCAAAATGTTTCACTACCACTTTCTTTAATAAACTGCCTTTAATACATCAATCCACTTACAAAATGATAAACATTATTTAACATTATTAATTAATGTTAATTAATTAATGAAGTCATAAACAGGTGTAATAGTAAAAATGTGATTAACACAGAGTATAGCTACCGGTAAGTACTTTGTGGTTTTTCATAAATATTAAACAAATAGGAATCATAACACATTTTAGCAAAAAAAAAAATTGGTGAGTAAATTTGAGAAAGGATTGCCTGCAACTTTACTCACTTCTGACATGCTGGAAATGATCTCTACTAATTATGTCACAATCTCTCAGGTTCTCCATGGAGATCATAGTTGGCAGCAGAAAGATAAACCTGTACCAGATAATATTAGTCTAAATTAAAACCACTGTCATTGTAACTGAAGGAAATGCGAACACGGGCAAATTCAGCCCCTGAAATTTAGAGCCATCACCTATTCAAGTCAATGGGTCAGCATTAATTTAAATTTAGGCTTGTATTGCAATAAATAATGAAATTTTTAAAAGCAGCAGAGAAAAAGATTATGTGGTTAAAGTTTTAAATACAAACAGATATACACATCAAGTCCAATCTCACACCATCCCAGCTGCCCTTTCCAACTCTGTCCACACTCTCCTTGAAGCATTTATTCACTTTCTGCTGCCCCCAGTGCCAATAGCCTGGCAACTGCCTGACCTTTGCAGAGTCCCTCCCCAGACACATCTGCACCCCATATCAGGCCAGTCTGTATCACTTGCTGACATGGCACAGTCTCAGGAGTTCCTGAACAGAAACTGACATCCCAAAACACCTGGAAGGAACTGAAGAATAACCTCTTTTCCACTCTCAGGACTACTTTTTGCACTTACAGGCTCCTGTTCAGCTTCACACACCCCTTTCACTTTAAGATAAAGAAGTAGAAAGCAATTCAGTTAACCTTAAATTGATTGTTTGTGAGACTAACTGTTGGAGAACAGCCTTTATCATCATGATGTTCTTCAGAAAATCCTTCTTGTATTTGAAAAAGGTTATAAGCAGGATCAATTCAAAACTTGGCCCCAGTTGAATGGGATGAATACTGCTCAGTGAACCTATGCACCAAAATGTATGATTTAGAGGGGAGGGCTGGCTATTTCCTGACCCACAACAAGGATCCTTAGCCAGCCTAAAGCTGGCATTATGTCCAAAGGACAGAAATAATGCTCCAGTCACCTTGATAGAGCACTATTTACACCCTAATTTCTAGCTCTGCCACAGACCTCCAATGGAAATGTGGACAAATTCATAGCCCAAACTCTGTCTCAGCAGCCTGCTTTTAGACCAGAGGCTATGCTTCCTTGTAGCTGAAGAAGTAAATCATTTGCAGTCTTGATGTCCTTGTAGGAGAGCCAGATTAGATAGACATCCCTCATTTACTTTGCAGAGCAAACTAAATTACCCAGGATGCAACTTGAAGCTATTGTAGTAGGACTGCTCCTAATTCCTTCTTTGGAGGTAGCTCAATTTTCTCTACATTGTGACTTTTTCTATGTGAAAAACATTCTACCTACTCTTTTACTAACAGCTTTTCTCTGTCCAGCTGTTTGCTTTTTTTTTTTTTTTTTTTTTTTCCAGCATACATGACACCCATGTATTTACATAGGTTCATAGAGGACTGATCCCCGAGCAGAAACAGTGCAGTCAAATCCAATGAGTTCAACGGAAGTACTTCTGTTAAGGTCAGTGTATGTAGGGTCAGACTCTCTTACATTCAAATAAACAATTAACAAGCAAAGAATAAACTGACACAAGTTCCCGAGGGCTTCAAGGAGAAGAATGAGAAGGAAGTGCCTTTTACAGGTCAGTTATCAAAGGTTAAGATAATAAGACATCTGACTGCAGGGCTTCTAAGCCTCATTGATCTAGGACATACCTGCACATTAAGCAATCAGAAATCTTTTAATTGGCCACCCTGATTAGACACAAAACATAGGGCTGAGCCAGCTGGGCATTGAGCTCTGCCCAGGCTGAAAATCAGAAGTCATGTCAAATTTAACTGTATTTTTCTCTACTGCATTTTACTTTCATATTCTGTGTTTATTCTTATCCACCAAAAGTCTTTGTTCCTCTATATGCTAACAGCTAGATCTCAACAGCAGTCGTTCCAAACTCAGACAATGCAAAATCCATTTTACTTCCAACATTTGCCAAATGCACACACTATGTTTGTGTCAGCTTTTTAAGTCATCTGACTTTTTTTCCCCATTGTCCTGTTTGCAACAGTGAGGGACTCAGCATTTTTTTTGACAGGATTTTTTTTCTTGGTGCTAGTACAATATCTTTGACACAGACAACTTCAAATGCTTTACGTTACCTTGCTGCATGACAAAGGGGTTTTGTATATTTTCTGTCTATATAGCTACATTTATACATATTATATATAACTCATATAGTACATGCATGCATATGCACATATGTAAAATAATACAAATATTAGTATACTTTTGTATTATATGAATATACAACTCTATATGTGGATGAAAGCCAGACCTAAGTAATCTTTCAAGGAAGCTGTAAAGCAAAATAAATGCACAGCTGTAAAATATACGAATAGTTCTGAGTCAAAAATCCTGTATATCCAGAATTATCATCATTGCCTTAACTCATATCTGGATAAAGTATAGCACACAGTAACTTTCTCAAAATCATTCATCAAATCACGAGCACAATTGGAAACAGGTGAACCTTGCCATGAGATACACTTTATTTTCAGTGCTGTATATTGAGAGATGAAGGGCATTAAGAAAGTACTGACATACCAGTGTCAAACAAGCCTGTTTCTTTCTTTCCCCAATTTCCTCATTTTTTTTCAGAAGCACTTCTTTTAGAATGTTCATATTCCCCTTGTAATGTAGTGCTTCAAAACAAGTGTGTTGGAGAGTTAAAGTACAGGAAGATCAATGAAGCTTTTTAAATGGTTTCTAAAAATGTGATAAATCTTTCTTCTAGTTTCTTCTATAATAAGCACAATGTTTAGCAGAGTAGTTAAAGCAATTTTGGGCTCCTGTAAATGTGACTTAAGCTGTTCTAGCATTAATACGGAGAGGAACATTAAAGAATTAGAAGTATATGTCTTAGCAAGTTTGACTCTATAGCTGAATTATTCTCAGTCAATAAGCATATTCAAAGGCGCTCAACGAGTTTCTTTTTTGTCTGATTAAACTGCAGTTAAGAAAACATATAGTTAAAACAGTTGTAGCCTGTGATTCATAATCAGTGTTCAGTAAGGTAGTATAGAGATGTCTTACAGCAAGTCAGGTACACATAATGCTTTCTTAACAAAGTGTTAGTGCATATTAAAAAAAAAAAAAGTGTTATTATAGTTTGCTAGCTAGGGATTCACCACTCTTCTGCATTACCTGTGCTTCACTATGTTTGTATCACAGTTTTGCAACTGGTTTAGCTATCTTTTGGTTGCTGCATGCACAGATGCTATTAAATAGAGTTAAATTAACACTTCTTTGCTGTCCATGTCACATGGTCTCCATAACATCAGATCACCAAAGTAGTATGAATTGGTTACCGTATTTTATTACTATGCCATGAATAATGAATATTAAATGTAGTTTAATAAAAAACCCACCTCAACATTTTAGATTTAATAGGTAACTGTTAGAAAACTAAAATACTTTTCTGTGCCTGAAAACAGAGTCATCTGCTTGTTTGTTATTGTGTGAATATGAATATTCTGATGAAACTGGTGTAGCTGTTCCTTTCTGTTGCTCTCTGTTACTCAGTGTTTTCCGAGCCTGGGAACAGATGGTGCACCACCTGACTCTGCACACTCTAATGTAAGATTCATTGTGCTTCACAGGAAATCAAAGATCAAGCAACATTGCAGAAGGTGAAGCAGCACCTCAGCAACCAGCAACACAGTATGATACAGTCAAGTGGTGGAGTGAGAAAGTAAAGGGAGAGAAAGGGAGAGAGAAAAAAAGAGAATAGAAGCCAGAAAGACTTTGCTTGGTTTCTGAGGCTTCTTTTGCTTTCTTCTTTTGGCTTTTCTTTACTACTTTTTCTATTTTTTTCTTTTTTTCTTTTTTTTTTTTTTTTAAGTTCAAATCTATTGTCTGTTCTTTGGGAGAAGGTTGCCAAAAGTTCAGATCTACCATTCAAAATCTGAATGTTTACAAGCAAGAGAGTTATTTGATTTGCTTGTTTGTTTCAGTTTCACTGTAACAAATGGCTGTTTGTAACATTAACAGCTTTACAAATATTTAAAAGTTCATTCAAAATTTCAAATGGTTTTATAGCAGTAGAGAATTATTAATCACAGGCCTCTCTCCACTTGCCAGCCACCCACAGTGTGTTAACCATCCTTCCCTCCCTTTGCCCTGACTTTCTCTGCCTGGAGAGCACACTTAGGTCAGGCCACCCTTTAAGGAAATTCAGAGTTCACAGATACATTGTGGCTGGAGAGCAGTCAGACAGAAAGGGACCTGGGGGTACTAATTGACAGGAAGCTCAACATGAGCCATCAGTGTGCCCAGGTGGCCAAGAAGGCCAACGGTATCCCGTCCTGTATCAAAAATAGCGTGGTCAGCAGGACAAAGGAAGTGATCCTTCCCCTGTACTCTGCATTGGTGAGGCCACACCTGGAGTATTGTGTTCAGTTCTGGGCCCCTCAGTTCAGGAAAGACATTGAAGTGCTGGAGCGGGTCCAGAGAAGAGCAACACGACTGGTGAAGGGACTTGAGCATAAGACCTATGGGGAGAGGCTGAGGGAGCTGGGGTTGTTTAGTCTAGAGAAGAGGAGGCTTAGAGGTGACCTCATCACTCTCTGTAACTACCTGAAGGGAAGTTATAGCCAGGTGGGGATTGGTCTCTTCTCCCAGGCAATTAGCAATAGGACAAGGGGGCATGGGCTTAAACTCTGCCAGGGGAAATTTAGGCTGGATATTAGGAAGAAATTCTTTACAGAGAGAGTGGTCAGGCATTGGAATGGCCTGCCCAGGGAGGTGTTGGATTCGCCATCTCTGGAGGTTTTTAAACTGAGATTGGACATGGCACTTAGTGCCATGATCTAGTAAATGGACTAAAGTTCGACCAAGGGTTGGACTCGATGATCTCTGAGGTCTTTTCCAACCCAGTCAATTCTGTGATTCTGTGATATGCAAAAAAGCCAGTCCTCTCCCCTAGTCTTGGGCTACAGGAAACCAACAGTGGGAATTAAGTTCTGAATAGAAGGGACTTCCTTCAAAACACTTGCCGTCTGTAAATCTTTCAGATGAAAGCTGGGAGCTCTTGTCTTGGGCACCTCCACTGATGTCAAATGACACAATTTTAAGGGAAAACTGAGTGTCATCCTGACACACCATTTCAATGCACATATTCACGAACTAAAACCACCACCTAGCCCAGCCAGCATTTTCATATACCCAGTACAGCACCACCCAGAACACAGAGAATATTTCACATCATTCAGAGGCAAGTAACTACCTGAAAGGTTCATCCCCTACTTTCTAATTACTCCAATGCATAAATTTGCCTAACTGTATCCTTAAAATACATATGCCCCACCCTGTGGGGCCTGACCTAAATCTAAGTAAAGTCAATAGGAAAACCGCTTTGTGCTCAATTTGAAGTTCACCGCAACACACCTTGCAGTAAAATACCCTAGGGCTTTCTGTTTGAAATGTGTAAACACTGCAGCATAACATATAGCTGAAACCTGTACCATAGTGAAGAAAGTAAGAAAAGGCAGGGATTACTTGGAAGGAATGCCCAGCAAAGGGTACTCAGCAAAAAAAAAAAAAAATACACTCAGTCCACACACCTATTTGAGTTCCCAGCCTACATCTAAGTATCTAACGCTTAATTAATTCAAAGTGAGGTGACTTTTAAGGACCTGGCCAAGAAGACCAGAAGGTTAGCAAAATTATCAAAGGCATCAAGAAATACAAAAAATACATCATTCTGTGATTCTGTAATTCTAACACTGTAAAGAAGATCAGATCTAGGCATAAAACTACAGCAACAGATTGGAGCAGCCATGGCTCCACTGCCTCTTTTACTTATGCCGAGCCCCAAGAAAGCCAGGCTTGTACCTGCAAGACTTTGGAGTATATGGGCTGTGGCTTCTGGAGGGGAGGCATCCACAAGTCCCCACAATATCCTCTTATTCCTCCAGAAACATCACAAGCAGCTAGTCTAATTTTTCATAGCCTATCTTGCTTACTTTCCCCTTGGCCTTCTAGCAGGAGACTCCTGAACCTTGTCAGATCCCTGCTTCTCATTCTTGGCACAATCAAGGAAGGAGATAAATATTAATTTTATTTACAAAGGCTTAAGACAGGTCTACCTAAGACCTATGATGTCTGGACACTGGTATGAAGAAGTGCACAGCTGAAGAAAATAAAAGATTGTCCAATATGGAGGAAATGCTTATGAAGCATGGTACATTGCAGTATCACACAAACAGAAATTACATTCACCTTCTTAAAGACAATTTAACATCACAAAAGACAAAGAGTACAAACCAGCACATTACATGTTGCAGCAGTGTTTCACCGTGCTACATGGAGAGTTGGTGAGACAAATAAATCTTATACTCCTCCTATGGCATTCACTTTTGAAACAGCCTGATTGCCCCTAAACATATGCTTTCCAGTTGCATGTATCCACTTTACTGTATACTCCTCTTCTACATTTCTAACAGCCCCTATATTTAAAGGAACAATACATAAAGTGGTCTTTTTCCTCCAGCAATAGCAGTGCAGAATTTGTGAGGACTGAGCACAACTCATGCGCTGTCAGATTCAGCTCACTGCAGGTAGGTTGTACCTGAGGGGGATTACAGTGGTATAGATAGAGAGATTAGTGTAATTTTTCTACCTGTTTTCCTTATATGAACAAGGTGATACATAGTCCCCTTGGTCAGACAAACAGTGAACAACAACTTGGATGATTAAACCATAGGACTGATAAGGTGTCTGTTAACACAGGGGGATATAAAGACAGTTGTGTTATCAGTATGCTAATCACAATAAGAAATTTCATTGGTACCATTGGTTCAAAATAGCCCCTTTCCCCTAAGCATAAAAATAATAATGGCAGGCACAAATTTTATTTCTGTTATCATTTTTGGATGAAATCTTCACATATGAGATACACCTTAAAGCAAATGCTTATTTGAAGATGACTTATTGCTCTTTGACATGCAGTAACTGAAACACTATTTTTTTGCTGCAAAGACAGCAGGCTTGACACTCTGCATGTAGAATCAATTGGATATTACCAGTGTACATTACCTTCCTTTTTTTTTTTTTTTTTTTTCTACTTCAGGCAATTATACTGTAAGGTTTTCAAGTAATCCTTCACAAATCACTGCCCATGTAGGGCTCTATGCTGTAAACTGATGTGGTTGAAATAATGATGTTTCTATAAAGAAATAACAGATTGGGGGAAAAAATGGAATATACATGGCACAATGGAAGAGATACGTAAATTTCTTCTCATAAAATCCAAAACAGCTGAAATACCAAATTCACCAGTCACTTCAATCTAATTCATTTTTATATTCTTACAATGTTTACTCACATTAATAACATAATTCGTTACTTCTGAAGTCACTGCAGTAGCTTAGTTTGACTCTTCTAACTGAGCATGACATGAAATGAGAGAAGATACTTTCACTTCCATTTGTCCATGATTTCTGACAAAAAATACTTAAAGTCTTAGAACAAAAAGCTAAGATATTAACCAAAAATAGTAATTTTGGGTAGGAAATGCCTATCCTATCAATATGATTGCCATTTTTATTTATACAGTGTTCTACCTTACCCTGAAATTACAATAGACTATTTTTAAAGTTCAATAAAGATACTTAAATATTTGCCTTGCTTAGATGCCAGAGGCACTTCATAGACTGGAAGAGGAATAAGCTCTTCATCAACAGGTACCATGATGAGAATAGTCTGTACTTCATCTTTTTCCATAGTATTTCAATTCTCCCAGTCAAGTCAAATGTATGGGAATATTAAGTCATACATAAATACAAACTACCAGAGTCCTGTCTCCCCCTCATCCCTGCCCTGGCCATATATTTTCATTCCGTCCTTCTCACCTATGCTGGTGTTTCTGTGATCTGACAGTGAGCTAGTTCATGGAGCTAAGCCAGCAGAAACTCACTTTCTTTTTAAAGGCTGGGGGAGAGATAGGCAACCCTGTGGCCTTGGGTTGCTGTATACTTCTGTGAAACAGCACCGTGACTGATGGCTTAAATACATGCTCACACCAAACCTTTTGAGTGTACTTGTGAGTTCACTGTGGTTCATTGTACATGTTAGTGTACAGCCTGCTGCTTCAATAACAGATATAAAGGGGAATGGGAGGAGTACTTTCAGAAACTCCAAAGTTAAATTCAAAGTTTAATTATATATTTTCCTTCTTGGAAGGAAAAGTTGTATGAACACAGTACTGGGCAACTGGCTTTAGGTAAATCCCACTTGAGCAAGGGGAATGAACCAAATGACCTCTAGAGGTCCCTTCCAACCTCAGCTATTCTGATTCTATTAACATCACCCATACTCTGATATTGATCAGTTTTCCAAATGTGGTGCTCATAGCACCTTGTTTCATTCCAGCTATACATCTGAGCTCATGCTTACTGGGACGTCTTACGAATCAGCATGTATTCTTAAACTAGGGATACAGTACCTTAAAGATTGAGTCATGGGTCCTGAATCACCTTCCTAGCAGCAATAGAATTTAGAAAGTTACTGTATAAGCCTGCACTGTTCATCACCAACCTCAGTTTTGAAGAGGAAATTAGTTTACTTTTTTGGTTTTTACCAGGAATGTGTTTATTAGCACTGCAAAGCATTTTGCACATATTAGCTTTGAAATGAACATAGAGAGGACTGGACTTGCCAGGAAGAAGCTGGGCAATTGTCACAAGCAGGGCTGTGTATCCAGTCCAGAGCTGTCCTTCTGCATCACCTTTGTTTGTACACATAGTATAATTGAAGCACAGGGTTAACAGATTCCACTTTTTCAAAAAAAAATGAACTGTACACTGACAATAAGATAAAAAAACCCTATAACTACAGTGGTTCTTTCTTGTCAC
The DNA here is from genome assembly GCF_964273445.1 of Streptopelia decaocto. Lineage (NCBI taxonomy): Eukaryota > Metazoa > Chordata > Aves > Columbiformes > Columbidae > Streptopelia > Streptopelia decaocto. The sequence goes on along the minus strand of NC_138655.1, from coordinate 133,892,442 downwards.
AAGAATATAGTAAATATTTTATTTAACCTGAACTGACTTTCTCTGGTTATACAGTTCTTTCTTAAGGCACCTTTGTATAGGGTGAAGCTATCAAACTAATGAAGAATTTACAGTGAGAGGATTTCAGAAGTTTTAGGAAGGAATAATATCTGGTTCTCCTAGTCTAAAAATATTAGATCCTCTCTAGAACAATGTGGTTAAAACCCAATATAAGAATGAGTGTATCAAAAATCTGACTTTCTGTATTTTCCAGAGTCTTCAAAATTTGCATTTATTTGGAATAGCAATGTGAAAATTCATCTCTAAATGGCTTACCTGGAAAAAAAAAAAAAAAAAAAAAAAAACCACAACAGTTGGAGTCCTGTCTATCTTTTTGTCAAGTAATTTGCAGGAAGATAGTTTGATCAGCCACAACAATGACTTCCTTCTCTGGCCAGTGTTACCTTTTCACTCACAATGGAGTTAAAAATACTGGAAACTCCTGAATCTTCTCATTCCCTTCGCTATAAAGACTCCCACTTGCCCTCTTCCCTCCCACCATTTTATCATCTCTGTCCCCCCAACTGTGAAGTGGTAACTGTTTTTCTTCCACTTTACCTGGCCTACCCACCTGTCCTTCATGACTTACACAGATTTCCTATCTTCTTTCATACGTAACTCATCATCCACACCCTATTTGTCTTTCTCAGACGAATATTATCTCACTCCAAATATTTGTCTTTCACTCTATCAAGACCAAATAGCCTTTCTGTTATCCTGGCCAAACCCAGACAACAACAGTAAGAACTACTCTCATTCACAGACAGGGTTGAGCCCTGTAGGTCTCCACCCATTTCATGTCACCATCCAGATTAGCTCTGTAGTCTATACCAGGTCTGCTCCCATCAGCTTTTATCAGCTCCTTGTAGCCCTTGCTTCTTCCATCCCAAAACACCAACCAAAGAGAGAAGAGACAGCTTCAGGACTGGTTTTGTGTCAATCTGACGAGAGATTTGGTGCCACCTAGGCATTACCATTCAGTAGCAATCCCTGCCTCCTTGGAGGAAGCTGGGATCCTGAGAACTCCTGACTGCAATATCTGTATGTTGGTCTCCATATTAAAATGCAAAATGAGTGCAATCATTTTGCCAGATACTAGATGGGAAATATCTGTCATTCATGGTTCACATAGTCTTTACTGTTTGAACTAGGACAGAGGAAGGTGAGGATTTCAGAAGACTCTTCCGTGCATTTTATTTATTTATTCATTCATTTTGCAGACGGTACTGTCTCTCTTCCACATTTTCCCTCCCAGGAAGAAATTATGATAATTGAATATGGGGGCTGTCTGCCAGCAACAAGCAGACCAGTGTTTCAGGAGTCATTGGAATATATCTAATGTAGATACATATGAATGTAAATAGATTGAGGCCTCAAAACCAGAAGACAGTAAACATGGAGGAGTTGCCAGTTTCTCTGACTCAAAATTTCTCGACAGTTTGGAAGCTCTGAAGAGAATTAATAGCAATCGCAATACCAAAAAAGTAGTAAAGAAATAAAATCCCTCACCTCCTTGAGAAATGGGAGCTTCTCAGTATATTTCAGATGTTAGGTTCTTGCTCCAGCTTCTTCTCTTTCTGACATGTTAAACAGCTTTTGCAACTTTCTGTTATTCAAGAACAAAATTGTTCAACAAGGAACTTCTGCTTTGTGAACTCCCAGACATGACAATACTAAGATCCTGACTTGTGTTATGATTTCAAACAGATTGTTTGAGCTATAGAGAACGAATAGGTCATGGCAACTTGTTGGTGGTGTTGCTGCTATTTTATAAGTCATTTTCATACTGTCCTTGAAAGTTAAAAACAGCAAATACTAACAAAGATGAGATTTTGCTGGAAGTTTTGTGCTCTGAAAATCATGATTTAAGCCTTGACTTTTTTTGTTATGTTGCCACTCTATTCTCTGAGCAGAGTGATGACTTGCCAACTTTGCTTCTTGGAGAATAATGAAGTAAAGCAGCTCAACATCAGAAACAGAGCCCATGATGAGCTTGTCATTTGAGTTTAACAGCAGGGGCCCTGCACTTGGTAATCATTACTACTGCCTAATCTACTGCATGTTTTCTTAGTCAGTAGAGATTAGAGCAATGGTGCTTCAGACATCTATTGGGAATAGAGCTAAAAAGGAATCACGAAAATTATGTGTAAAAATAAGAATGTATAATATACACATGCTAATATTTCTTTGCTCAGTGTTGTTGGCCTAGTAAAAATGCTGCTTGATGCTATGCTGGAGTCCCACCTTTGGGACTTAAATGTAGACTCCAACAACAAAACATAGAGACTATGGGCTTTTGAGGCTTCTATAAATTTAGAAACTCACTGAGAACAATTGTCTGCACAGGGGGAAGTTTTCTAAGTTACGTGCTTGGGATTAGGCTGCGTGACTGCCAACAATGTTAATAGGAATTATACTTGCCTCTGAAAATATCAGCCTAACTCTGTAATAAAGTAATTTCCTCCACTATTGGCTTAAGTGCTTCATTCCAAATTTCTGACCTCAGTTACTTATTTGAATCCAAGGTTGTTTTCTGGACTGGGTTGCAATGAATCAGTGCCTGCAGGCAAGAGAAACAATTGCTCAATAAAATTCAGAGACAATATCAGCACATCTAGGACTAATGTTGTCTGCTTCTAATACATACTTTTGTACCACTGTTCTCCATGAATAAACTACCAGTAGGGGACATTACAGGCATTATAAATAGAAAGCCTGGGTAATAAGTTCCCAGATTGAAAAAAAGAAAGAAGTATGAGCTGAGGGAACTGCCAGATGGATGAATCCAATGGCTAATCAAAGTTAGTTTCTGACCCTTCTCCTTGGGACTGGCAGAGCTGTTCAGTGAGATGTACAAGAAGGAGGTTAAAATGAAAAATGGCATCTTTGCATTCCAGAAAGTCCAGTATCTCTTGGGACATTGTGGCTTAGCACGACATTGCACTGAACCAGACACCGGTCCACCACAGCAATCCAAATGGGCTGTGGGAGGCCATTTTGATGGTTTAGAAAACATTTGCTAAGATGCCATGACTCTGACAGACCAGGAAGAAAAGGTTTTAAGAGCTAAGCAGGAGTAGGGAGATGCTGTACAGGCAATGCTCATATGTCAAACTTTATCACTATTCCAAACTAGGGTGACAACTTGGAACAGAACTACTTGTACAGTATAGTGCAAAAAATGCAATTTGCTTCTTGTCATTTCCCCATTATAGCAAGGAGAGGTGAAGCCGGCAGACATTTTTTCTTCTATGAAAACTTTTGTCTAGCTTGATTACGTCTCACAGACCCATATGGTATCCTCCCATTCTTTTTGGATTTCTGAAGATGCTGTAAGCAGTATGGATAAGTGGAATTTCACTTTCCAACATGGATAAGACAATGCTCTAAGCCACCCAGGCTGTGTAAAAGTGAGTTGCTTGAACTGTCATTCCCAGAAAACTAAAACAGAAAATGACATTTTAAATTAAACTTATCTGAAAATAAATTAATTCATTTAATTTATCAAAATAAAATTTTGTTAAGAAACTATAAGGATTATTGTAACATAATGATATATGTAGTTTTGATTCTTTTTCCCCCTGCACAAAAATTACTCCTTTTTTTGACTTCTGCATTTTTCAGCAGAATCAACATGTTAATGGAAAAAAGTGTGACTAGATCTAGTTTAAATGTTGTAAGATCTTTAGGTCTGCACAGTGCTGAGTTTTTTGGCTTTGGCCCAGTGAAGCACATAAGTATATTTAACTTCAAACACAACAACAATCCAGCATCTATACTGCACCTGCTACTTCCCAGTTCACCATGGTCTCCAATTGTCCCTTTCCCACCAGTGGAAACACACTCAGCTGGCCACCACACATCCTGGTCTTCAATTGTTTACACCAAAGGAACCTGTTGAAGTCACAAATGCTCTGTTATTGCCTGTGTATCAGTATTTCTTTACAAAGAAAACAAGGGACAACATTCGCATCCCATCATGACGGGTAATCAGAAGTACGTTGACTAAGGTGAACACTTGGGAAGGAGGAGTGCAGGTTGCACCCCAGGGAATGTTCATACATAGCAAAACACACCTACAACACAAAGAAATTTTACAACCATCTTCAGCATGGCTTTGCGGTAAACTACACTAGCATAGGTGTCCTTTTTTTCCCTTTTTGATTAGGAGACACAATGATAAAGATTGTCCCTGCTGCATTTTGGTGTATACTGACAAAGGTCACCCAGGTGTTCTTGCAAAAGCCAGGAGGGGGAAAAAAAAAAAAAAAGGTGGTGAATATATACAAAGAAACAGACTGGAAACAGACTGTCCTAGTTATAATACCATAATACCATAACCAAAACTTCCACATAAGAGCAACACAGCTACATAGCAGTGGAAGAGACAGAGATGGGCTTTTAAGGAATGCAGCAGATATAATACAGCCAATAGTTCCATTGCAGTGCTGGATTATCACATTTTTAAAGTGTTTCTTCACTTCCATTAATCTTTTGCAGCAGACACATATTCAAAAAAGTTTATTTTTCCCAGCAAAGTGCTATTCATTCTTTCAGTGTTTGCATGTCTGTGTGTGCGTCCTTTTCATCTCTCTTCCCAGACCAAGAAGACCAGAACCAGAAAAGTGGTGAGAGTCAGATGAGGGGGTGGAATTCTGTACATCGAAGAGAAGAAGTGGTTAAAAGTTTCATGTAGATTATAGATCAAACAGGAAAGACATGGTGTTCATGGTTGCTGGGAATGGAAAGAAGGTCCCATATTTATTATGCTGTTCAGCAAAATGTTAATTTGAGAAAATTAGAGAATTGGCAAGAATTAGAGTTAGTAGCAAGTTAGCAATACTAAATTTGTCTGCTGGGAAATTTGCCTTCTGTCAGTTTCCCAGCTGAAAACTGTGAAAAATCAAGTAGACTAGATTGAGCACAGAAGAACCAGCATTTCCAAAGGGGAATGTTGCCTTATATCTGTTGATGAAAGACTAGATCTTTGGTCTTCAGTCTTTTTACAGTATGTTATTTATGGTGTTCTCTCATGTCAGTCCTTTTATCTCATCAGGTTTCACATGAATTATTCACTGAAGCTCTGGCTATATGATTTGATTGCTCTTCTAGAATGTATGTTAAATTTAGTTATGCTGCACTTTTCTTAGTGAAGCCTTATTACTGAAACTCACAGTTTAGCAGGATACAATCCCCTCCTCCCACCTTCCAACTGTGGTTTTTGTTGTGGGCTTTTTTTAAAAAAAAAAAAACAAAAAAAAACCAACCAAACAAACAGAATGCCAAAAGCATAGTGCTAGACAGATCCTGCATTTATACTCTGAGGCTGCATTTTCATCTAGGTTTTCACCTCTCAGAAAGGTCTTGAATGTCTTGAACAGTGTTTTATTCAAGTGTATTTCTTGTAGGATGCCAGCTGCTTTACTGGCATTAGTCATGAACCTCACTGCTAAATTATGCTCTCTAACACTGTTTCTGACATCTTGAATGCAATCTTTATCACCCTGACCCCTGTCTGAATTGAAAGGCATATTGTGGATTATTCCTGTTCTGGCCCATTCTTTCTCACTTTCACTTGTATTGTGTTAGATAACTGAACTAATTACTGTGACTCAAAAATGTCACAACTTTGCATGCAGGGGCTTGCAGACAACTGACATCATGAATAATGCTATATCAGCAAGGTTTCAAAATAAGGATGATTTTAAAATATTCTTTCTAACAGTGAAACAAGAAGGTTATTTAGAAGATGTCTCTTCTATTGTCTGCCTAATGAAAATTTTATATTGGCATATAAGCATTGTGTATCTCTTACTGCTGATCTTACCAGGACTGCAAGCCAAGGTCTGAAAAAACTGCCCTCTGAAATCAGAATAGGCTTTTTGCATAACCACCCATTGAAATGAGCATGGTCAGTAAATTCTTTTTCTGTAGCTACTGATTTAGTCAAGTGTCTTCAATTCTGAGATTAGCTGTGTTCTGCATACCCAAATTCTCTGAGCAGGCATGGCTCTGACCTTGCCTTTCTGACCTGAGTGGTGTGGAGACCATGGATTTTTACAGCTCCTTCAGATGGGAGTGACTTACAGGAGTACAGAATATGACACAGAAAGGAACAGAATGGTGCATATTAATTGCATAAACACTTCAACATTTTGATGAGGCTTGAGTGCGAATGTTTAGACTGTCCAAGATTAGCATTATGAAGAAACATACAACGTTCATATCTGGAATGCCACCTGCAACTAACTTTCTTTTAAATTATTTAATACAACTTTCTTTTGTTTATAATTCCAGTTTGAAATCAAGAACATCTACAACCCCAAGCATCAATGCTCTTCAATATCTAATTTCACAGTTTTCTTAACACATATCTCATGTTATTTATTATAGTCAGTGTCATCCCAACACCTTTGTCTATTCTTGTTACATTTTAAATGGTTTAGCTGGCAAGCCATCAATCATAAATCATGAGACATATTTTAACTTCAACTAAGACCAGTTTAGAAAGAAAACAAGTCTTGTATGGCCTAATTGGGTACATTACTCACATCTATAAGTGATAAATGCCTGTTCTGGAAAAGAAAACTTTCTTCAGAGTTTTGGTATATATCTATAGACAGAAAGAGCATTTTCAGTTTCTTTATGGCCTGGAGCTACGTAGTAATTGATAAATCCAAAGCTTTTAATGGGAGAAAGCCTCTTCAGAACTAAGTTTCGGTGTTCAGAAATACATCCATTGTTTCACCAAACACAAACTTATCCCAGTTATATTTCAGTCACTAGGTAAATGGACAAATGGTATAATTTTAAGAATAACTGAATTTCCTCTTCTAGGGACATAAAGAAGCCAGAATCAACATTTTTATTTACCAAGTATGTTTTAAAACTTTCCCTTCTTTAAGTTATCATGTACAGACTGGTTCTTCAGTTGTTCTCTGACTATCTTCTGATACAATATAAGAACAAAGCTATTTTTAAAATATTAAACCATATGTGATTATTTGTTTTTGTCTGCATGGTGTTAAAGAGCAATATTATAGCAACAACAAATTCACAATAGAAAACTATGAAAAAAAAAAAAGGATTCAGTTTTATAGTGCAAAGAAAACAAGTATTTGGGAAAAACGGCAATTATTTCTACAATACAATGTTAATTCAAAAGAAAATAGATAATTTGACTTATTCCATCAGGTCAATTGTACTAGCCACATTAACCAGGGAATGCTCATTTCATTTTACAGGTAATTTATTACAACTGCAACACTGACTCTGAGACAGTTCACAAAAATAATTTACCTTAAGCAAACACCATTTGCCACTAATGATGGGGCAAAACAAACTTGCAGAGCATTTATGAACAGTAACATCCCTCTCTTTCAGTACACATTTGCAAACTGATCTCTGTTGTTTGCAGATGAATTAAGCATGGCTTGAAAAATCATTAAAGCCATCTGCTTTGATGAGAAAAAAAAACTGCTGTGATAATTTTATTGCACTGACAGAGACTAGGGACCATTTTACAATATTTTTTAGCATCATTTACCCTAAATTTGACATCCTGTCTAAAAAATGAGCAGTATTATCAGTTCTCGTTGCGCCTATTTAGAACAACATTTACAGAGAAATCAGCTTATACAGGTAACTCAAGGTATTTGTTTTGCTGGTCTCCAACAGATGGATGAGCCTGTTTTTCAACCATTAAAATCTGTACTTACAACAAACTAAATGTTTATGGGTTCTGTGGAAAGCTTAATCTTCCTCTGAAATTATAGGAGCTATTAAGCATAAATATATCATCAGTGTTTTAGTTACAAATTAGTTCCCATAGTCTATTTAAATATAACCATTTTTTTTCCCCAGAATAGTTATTCAAAGTGTAACAAACCATTAGGTTAATATTGCTGGGTTTTTACTTTCCAAATACATACATTTGAGACTAAATCCACCTCATTTAGACAGCAATAACTTCTAATAACTTTCAGAATCTAAATGCTTCCCTTTTTAAAACCTTATTTGAACACCTGTGATTTCAACAGTTTTTTGACTCAAGTAGCTTTCAGCAGGATTTCACTGTCTGGATTCCACCATGACAGACTCACCTGAAAAACTATACATCATGTGCAATTTTAGCATTCCTCCACCATTGACAACACTGCCCTACACTGTATTTAGCTTTTGTACAGTTAGATCTACTGCATATATGAAACTTAGTAAAATTTGCTGATGATAAAGCCAAAAGCCTCCCAACATTAAATGAGTCATATTATCACGCTTTTTTCAATTTCACAAGGAGAGTGGTGGATGCATCTCCTAGAAAATGTCACTTATTCCATCAGCATCTTAAATAGATACTATGAGCCACATAGGCCAGACCTAGGAACAAGAAACCAGAACCAAGGAACAGTTTGAGGCACTAGCTGCTTCCTAGAACTATAGAAATTATTTATAGGTGCTAATCTTATGCCCTTTTGCTGTAACCACTGTCCTCATCCAGGTCTTTTGGCACATAAGAGATATTCCAGTCCCATGGCCAATCTAGAAAACACAAGCCCTGAGTATTCGTTTCTGTGCATCCATAATAGTTACAGGTACTTTTGGAAGTACATAACCAACACAGCAGAATGCAGCAATGGGACTGATGGTTTTCAGTTTCTGATGGTGGTAAATTCCTTCATTCAGTCTAGAACCATGTTTGTTTTTTCATGACCACATCACATCCTGCTGCAGTAGATAATTACATCTATATACAAACTGCTGCAAGAATAGGTGGTTCAGAAATTAATTATTAATGAGTCCTCGTTCATGTGTATCTGCCTCTTTTTCATTTATGACTCTCTAGTTCTCTCCATTCTTAGTCTTTTCTAGATATTCTCATAAACTCTATTCCTTCTCAAATAGTCCTTATTCTTTCTATGGCTCTAGTCACAGAATGATCCTTTCCTCATTTTCTTCACTTTCCCTCCACCTCACTTACTTTTTCACTTTGTTTCCCCCTTGATAATCTCTAGGGAAGTACACGTCTGTCCACCCCTTACTTGCCAGTCCTCTGTCTGTCCCTTGTGATCATCCACTTACATGTGTACTATGGATGTCAACAACCATGCTCCAAAAATCAGTCAAGAGCTTAATAGAAGTTACTGAGTTTTCAGTACTTTCTGGATGCTTAGATGCTCTTCCCCCAACTGGAACCATCTCTGGAAAACCTTAGTGTTTGTAGAGGCTATGCAATCAATTGCCATGCTTGATAATAATACTCTTTATTTGGGAATATCAAATTATTGCAGTTACTCCCATCTTGCAGACAGAGAAGTTGAGCACAGAGGAACTTATATGGTGGCCATCCCTGTAAAGCAGGCCAGGTAAAGATCAGAATGAAGACAGGTCTCTGGGCGCATGGCACTGTGGCTTGTTCATTTTTGCTAGCTCTCTGTAGTTCATATGACAAATATTTGACAACAGATTTTAAGCATACTTTCCCGTGATAAACATTAAGAAAAGTCATCTATCTACATTCCTTCTTACCAAGGTGAAAATACATAATCTAGGAAACAATTCCACCATTAAGTGTAAAAACATTCTACATCATTGATAACATCACGCAACCAAAGAAGTTAAACTGACAAGGAATAGAGCAAACCAACCATATGTGCTCATGTTTCTGAGTTAAGAATTGAGCCCTTGGACTCATTCATTTCTCATCTTTTCTCAGATGCTTGACCTGTAATTGCCATCATCCTGCCTTCCTGTCAGGCAAATACATCTGCTGATACACACATAGATCTCTGCAAGGTCCAACAACCACAGTCTAGCTGCATCTCTAACAGTGCAGAGGGACTAGAAAGAGTTCACTAGGGATTCATTTAATTCTGTACAAGATCACATGAAATATTTTATGACTGCCTAAGAAAAGATTTCACATCTATCTCAGACACGCAATGGTAGCTGTTAAATTCTATGCAGTATATATATATATATTTATAACCATAACAACTCATTACCTAGCTATTATTACCTATTCCACACTAATTCGAAGAACAAAACATCATATTGCATGGAAATACTTTCTCAGTTACTCAACAGTGTTTTTAAAGGCAGGGCTGGAAGTTAAGTAGTGATATTTTTAAAACAGTTGAATGCATATTGTATGAAACAGTCACATAGCAGAAAGCTGGGTGAGATAACCCATAAGCTTCTGTGATCAGGCTTCTGTGACAGAATTATGCAGTGGCTCCCTGAAATCTTAAACTAACTTTTAAGGTCCACTATTTTAATTAGGTAAAGTGCTTTAGATCTGATTGCTTTAATCCCAAAACTTCAGCATTGTTCTCATATTGCAACTTTCTTTTAAAAATTTCTGGTGTTGTGAGATATACATATACATATATATATATATTTTTATATATATATAAACAACACAGGCTTTCAAAATTAACTCTGAGGCAGGATGTTCTCATGCAGGGTTTATATGGGAAAAATATCATCGCTTCAATACTCTTCTACTGTTCAGCTAGTCTCTCAAATGAATTTATCCTTCCATTCCCCCCCAAAAAAAAGTTGCTGAAAGAAAGATGAAAACTGCACTATAATGGAAGCTCTACCATCATCTTATATCAGAAATCAAGACTGACATGCTTGGAGGAGACAGTAGTTGTTCCCTGGGTACAAGATGCAAAATATAAAATATACAACATGAAGTATATAAACAAAGACATTTATATGATCTTATAATTTCTTATTTCTTATAATTTCTTTCCACCTTAAAACAATTAGGTACTTTATTTTCTTTTTTTATTCTGCTATCCTGCAAAATATAAATATTCTGTATCCAAGCTTACAGTCAGAGCCAACTTTTTCCAGCTGGTTAAGAGTTTAAGGAGCACTGCCAATACTTGCTGATTCACGAAGTCTTGTTAGTCATTCATTCTTTGTCTGTCTACCACATTTTCTCTACTTTTTTGATCAGTATTGTACAAAAGAAGCACTCTAGTCTTTGTTTGCATATTTGTTCTGGAAAAAATACTGTTGATGGTTCTGATAATGACCAGAGCCTGATTTGTCTTGAAATACTCCAGATCTGTACATCAGTAAAAATAAGACACTTCTGTCCACCCTCACATCTTCGATGTTCCATACAGACAACCAACTAAATGGAGGTTTATTTGATTTATTTTGGATAGAAGCCACCTTTATGTTTTAAGAGCTAACCAACATTTTCCATCTTCTCACTTGTTTGCTCTTTTCCCAAAAGTTAAGCAATTGAGCTTTCCTTGTGTGAATATGTAGGGAAAGTTACAAATAAAAGTAACAAAGTAGAAGTTAGAAGTTACAAATGTACGTTCCACAGTAAAGCTCAGTGTTTGCTAAGTACATTACATCACTGTTATTTTTAGTGCAACAGCAGTATAAAAGCAGATTCCAGAACCCACTTCACAAAATACTGCATGAACATATAGTAAAAGAAAGCTTTTACTTCAGAAACCATATTAACTCAGATCAGGCTACTATGGACATCCGTGGAAACGGTCCTATTAAATTTATTTGCCTCCATGTTGATCTGGGTTCAATTTGTAATTTGCATTATAATGGCTGCAACTCACATAACCACCTCCAGAAAATTCAGAAGGCTTTTGTGACCACAGCTATGACAAAACAGAAGATAAAGCAGCAGTGAATATTTTCTCCATCCGACTTTAGGAAAGTAATATAGGTTTGTGCATTGTCAGTGCTGCTTCTAAAAGCCAAATCGGAAAACCAAAGATAGAAGAATCTCACTACCTGCTGGGTCTGTAGCAAAACCTTGGTTTCTATTCCAGATCTATAACATATATGAAGTAAGAAGGTGAGAATTACAACTACAGGAGGAATGGAAGTAGAAAAGAATAAGATATTTTGGCTGGCACATAGCTGGGATACAGGGCTCAGCACTTCATGGCACACACCATGAGCACATTCATGGCTGAAGGAGTCAGGCACTTCCTGCTGACTCAGGAGGGGACATCACCTACTGCAGCCATGAGAAACCACAAATGCACCACTCACTCTTCAGAGCAGCTGCGACAAGCAGTGCCTTGGTTCTGCTGGAGCAGATGTAGCACTGCAGCCCAACAGATCTGGCACCTGATGGAGGGGTGGATATGGACTTGCAGATAAAGGATTGCCTCATCTCATGGAAAAGCCCAATAGAAGCGAACAGAAATTTTCTGACACACTGTCTTACTGTAGATATCCTATTATTGAAAAGACTTTAAAAAAAATCTATACATAATATTTTGTGTTCAATTACATTCAAACTTTTTAATACTACGTTAAAGCCAAGAGAAACCTAATGGTTTCAGCCCTGCTAAATTCTATGGGGTTTTTTTAATATGGAGAATTAGTGTCATATTTATAGTAGTGCCATTGACTTATGATAAACCTTGAGGAATATTATAGTCTTTTGACCATGCCTACATATATAAGGCATGAAAACACATACTCTCTTCGATGCTTTTTCTGCCCAGATTTGAAAAAGCTAGCTAGTGATTTCTTTTCTGTGAATTTTTACCTCAGCAAATGATAGAGTCATTAAATTTCTGAGTAAAGAAACAAAAGAAAAACCTCTAGGAACGATTTCCTGTCCGATGACTCAAATGATTGCAATTAACAGCTTTCACATTTTCATGAGTTTAAGAAAGAATTTGACCTTCTTAACAAAGAATCAGAAACTGAGTACTCTCTCTCTTAATCTCTCTCTGAAGCTGAGCTAATTTAATTCCTGGATGGCACTGATTTCTTTACTATTGAATGAGTGTAGAATTTGACCTTATAACTTACAAAAATTGTTTTTTTGGTATAACTGCATTGGAGATGTTTTTAATACAGTATTAATTGATACTCATTGGAGGCCAAAGGGCTGATCATTTAAAGTTGTGGTATCAGACACGTCTTGCTTGCAGGCCTTTGGGACATGGCAGCAAGTACAAAGACTATTAAAATCTCTTTGTGAAAACACACAAAAATCAATCGTCTTCCACAAGGAGGTGCCCTCCAGCACAATCAATACAGACTGGTACAACAATATCTTATGACACTTGTCAGCTGCTTTAAACCTTTTTTCTCGGTAAAGCTCACAAAGTGCTGCTGCCTTTCATCTCTGCTGGATTGTGCCAAATGAAGATGTATTTCTAAATGAGTTGCAGGGGCAAATGCTGCCATTTGTTACCCCCCCCTGCAGATGGCTGTAAATTCAGCAAGGTTGTAGAGGATTGAATTCAACTTGGATTATGTCCAGTAGAGTTAAAGAAGATGAATTTGTTTACTGATTTTAAGACTTTTCTGTCTTCTACTTTAGTTATATTACAGGATCTTGATGGAAATTTTTATTCTACATTTTAATTCTTGCATGCTAGAGCACAGAACACCAAAGAAATCCAAGTAATGACAATCAACAGGTTCTTTCACCTTTCTTCTATTATTAATCAATGTTATTAGGTCTAATTACAAACCAGCCACTAGAAACTAACTTCATCACGAGCTGTATGCATTGGTCAAGTGCATATCTATCAACTACTTTCATTTTGTTTTGTCTTCTTGGGGTTGTTGTGTGTGGAAATTTTCTGAAGTGACTTTCTAGCAATCAGATATTTTCCCCAGATAACTGAACACAGGGCCTGATAAATTGAACTATTTGGTTCCTACTACCATCATCTAGTTTAATCAGTTTTATCTTCTGCTATGTATTCCTTGAAAATAAGCACAAAAACCAGAGTGATAAAGAACTCTACATTGTTAAGCATTAGACAAAGGAAAATAGTCCACTAGCCCAGGACAACATACCTGCACACACATTTAATACAAAAAGACACTTGATAGGCTTGTTTAGTGAAAAATTAAACAGTATTCTCTGTCCTTGTGCTGTATCTCTTTATGTAATGAGACATCAATCACCATGACTGAAACCAAATCCCATAAAATCTTGTCCAAACAAGCCCAGTCAAATCGAAATCCCTTTTATGGAAATTAACCTTCTGTGAGAAGAAAAGAAAACTCAACCAAATAGGCAGCTGCATGACACTGTAAATTAGTACATTAGCCTTTCAGCCCTAGGAGAACAGAGTTTAAGTTCTGGCATTAAGTGCAAAAGCAAACAAATTTTGAGGTCTCATATGAGCCACGCTCATGCCATACTTTCGAGAGCTCATGTTCAAAGAAAGGCCACTGTGAGTTGGATGGATGACATAGTAGGTATTCAGCCCCTGATATTATTACCTACTAAATTAATTTATTGAAAGTAAATGTGAAAAATAAAGAGCTGTCCTGAACTCTCCTTCTTTATGAATAGAAACAATGGAAATGTGGCAGATACTGGTTTGTGAGTCAGAGAATGGTAGTAAAAAGGTCATTTATTCAGTATTTCTCCATCTTTCTTTCAACTCCACAAATACCTTAGGGGTCGAGGGAATTGTATGAGGACAGGACAGCCCCCTAGGAAAGACAGAGTATATCATATGCAAGCACTCTGCTTGATTTTTTTTCTCTTATTAAGATTACAAAGCCTCCAAAATCATCAACTTGGTTCTATCCTTTTCCATTTAGTTGAGCTGCCATTATGGGTCCTGGTTAGCAGGAGATGCCTGTCCTGAGAGCCCTCCTGCAGAGATCAGGGATTGGCCCATATGTCAGATGCCAAATAATTTGTGCAGAGTTTACACAGGAATAGGATCAAAACATGAGAGTGGAGTTCTTGGCTCCCAAAACATTGCATCACACAGTGGCATGAAATTGCTGCTCAGTGAAAACACAGCCCTGAGTTTTCCACAGGACCTGTATCTCTCTCGCTCCCTTCCCACCAAACTCCTGCCAGATATCTTGACCTCCAGCCTAGGAAAGAACTGCAGTCTGGGAAACCCCTTCTGCAGGGAAGCTGAATTCCACAGCAGACAACCGAGATGAGGCTTGGATTCAGTGCAGGAGCTCTGCCTGAATCCACTGCTCCTTATAAGGGTCACGCAGCCATCATCATCAGAACTGCTTAGAGACTCTATGTGTGAAGAAGTAGGAAATTGCATCCACTGCATAGACAATGAACTGGATGCAGCTGGATTCAGCTCCAGATCAAATGAATCCTTGTGGGACTGTTCCTCACCCATATATCAATATGTACTGGTAAAGCAGGAAATATACTTCTTGATCCCATAATATTGTAAGGAAAAATTGTATAGCACTCAGTGCAGTTAGGAAGTTCATAACTAGTAAGGAATATGGAGAACCTCAGGTAATTGCTTATCTTTTTCATGAGGCTGTATCTCCAAAGTACACAAGTGACCTCGATTGAGGTTGAGTGACTTTTAGTGAGGTAATGTCTTATAAAATAACTTTTTACATGTCTGAAGGCAAAATGTGCTGAAACACATGCTAGGAAAGGAATCACCTTTTCCCACTATCTCTGATGCAAACATAGTTTTATACTTGTTTTGTAATCTCTATAATGTTTTAGTCAAAATAGATACTTAATACTTCCTTCAGGAGCTTCTCACCAGTAATTTTTAGGGGTCAGCAGGACATGCTTCAATAAAGAAACACTGTTATGACTCTACCAATAAGTAAGAAAAAACTGAGCTGAGTGAGGCTCAGTAAAACTATTTACACATATAAACTACATACTTCAGTTGCTCTCAAATGCAATTGCAGGTGGCCTGATATCCCCAAAATTCTGAGACCTGAAATACGATGTTAGTTTTAGATCTTTTAGGTTGTTATTAAGAAGAAACCCCTCATCCAAAGGTATTAGACAGGACTACAAATTTGCAAGTTGAACATCAATGGATGACATAACCAGGCAATAACATTAATTCTTACAGATAGAAATAGAATATTTCTATCTGTAGATCTCTATGTATTTTACAAAGGCAGGAGGATCTTGCTTGTCACAAGGGGTAACAGAAAAACAAGGAGCTTTGCAAAAAGGCACCCATGGTGCTGTAAACACAACCCAGGCTGCCTGGGTCACAGGTTGATGATGAGCATACTTCCTCTCAATTTGGCAGCCCAAGCAAGGGTTTGAAATGGTTCTGTCCACACGTTTCAGCAAGGAAGACATATTTAAGAATGCATAATATCCTGGTATAGACTTAAAGAGGTGTTTATGCTCAAATATTTCATACACTAAGACTAAATATTGTAGATACTTGCATTTTGTATCGTTTGTCTGCCACAGTACTCTCCATAAGATATGTTAACTCATATGAATAAGATAATAGGTCTGCCTTAGCTTCCTGAAAAAGGAATTTTCACAATGCAAGAGTGTAAAACATGGAAGAAGAACCCAAACCAAGTGAAGTACATGGGATAAAAAGAAAAAGGATTTTTCTTATCTGAAGAGAAGAAACAGCAGATTACAGTGTTCTGATGGTGACAGAGATACAGAATAAAAACGAATAATAGCTTGTTACAGCTCATAAAACACCACAGAGGAAGAAAACTTTTGGATTTGCATGGAGAAGGCAGCAGACAACTGGATGCCACAGCCCAGTTCTTTACTTTTTATCTTCATTTGCATTTGTGCTGATTAGTTTGACCTTGCTCTATTCACACCCTCTATACAAGAATAAATGCATAAAAAAGGGGCAGAGGCAGAATGAATCAGTGTCCTCATAGCAAGTAAACACAAAAAAAACCCAGGGCATACAAGATTAGCTTCTTCCCTATGATAATGAGGTAGAGTAGGGATATCAAGGGACTTCAGGGTTCTTGTTTTATGTAAACCATACAGAAAAATTCATAGCACCACTGTGAAATACTGGAGGTCTTACCGAGCCATTAAGTGGAGTTCTGCTGCCAGCAAATGTGCACAAAAACTGATGCTTCAGATTTTGTTTGGCCCTTAATCTCTGCCCCGTCACAGTTCAGGCTTCCACCTGCACAGAGAATGTTCACACATTCAGGAAACTGAACATCACATGTGGGTTTAAAAAAGGCAGAGTCACATCAAGGCTGTAGACCTTAAAGCAGACCCAGAGAAAGCATTTGAAATGCTTATATTAAGACATTGTGACTAAATATTCCTATCTCTAACTTCTTTCGACAGAGCAGAATGTATTTACAGTCCTAAAGTCTCGGCTACCTGTTGTAATTATTATACTTAACCTTAAATTCACTAACTGCTCTTTTTCTTGAAGTCTTGTGAAGACATTTTGTTTTACAGTTCTCAGGGGAAGCTGAAAACTTTTCTATTGTTATGTAGAATGCTGAAGCAAATAAATGGATTTTCTTTTGGCAGTGTCAGGAATGTGTTAAATGTTCTTCCCCTCAGAACTGCTTCTCCATCCTTTTCTCACTTCCACATCCATTCTGAAACCAGACAAAGGAGAAACAAAAAGTTTTATATTTTTTACTCTGAATGTATTATACATAGGTGAAGCTCTTCCTTCAGTCTGTTCTTAGAGTCTGACTGTTGTCAGTTGAAGTCCTCCTTGATCCACTTGCACAGCTTTTCTACCTGTCTCATCAAATATCAGCCTGTGTGCTCCCTTTCCAGGACAAAGAGACTGGCTGTTTCTGAAATATCACACAGTTTATTAGTAGATTTTATGTACTGGGA
The DNA here is from genome assembly GCF_964273445.1 of Streptopelia decaocto. Classification (NCBI taxonomy): domain Eukaryota; kingdom Metazoa; phylum Chordata; class Aves; order Columbiformes; family Columbidae; genus Streptopelia; species Streptopelia decaocto. The sequence goes on along the minus strand of NC_138655.1, from coordinate 133,874,822 downwards.
AGAATTTACTCCAGCTTTTTTGTCTCATTCTGACAGACCAGAACAAATGTCTTATGGGGATCACACTAACTTGTATCTTACAGCTTCAGGATGGCAGGATCATTAATGATGCCTCTTAATAGAAGCACTTCTATATTAATAATGTATACATTAATTACATGGCTATTATATAAAGTGCCTATAGAGTCTATGTACATGAATAGTATCCATGTAGTAAATCATAAAGCTATATGTCAACTGTAATTATCCATGCATTTTTAACTTTCTCTTTCTTGCTTCACTGTGCAACCTCATATTCCAGCACCCTGGAAAACTTAGTCTTCTTTTATTTTCTTTTCTGATAAAATTTCCCTCCTTTTCAAACAAAACCTGGAGTTTCCTTCCAAAGATCAAAACAGGATAATTTGGTTAAACCTTAGATCCTCCTTAAAAAGTTTTCTACATCTAGAAAACCATTTGGAACATGATAACTGACATCTTAGTAAGCTTCTAGATTCTGAGATTTTTGGATAGTGAAAATACAATTTTAAGTCCTCAAAGCCTGCATTCTCAAGGCATTTTTAGAGCTTCCTATAGCCTTATCATGATAAATTTGTAACATTAGGTGATTATTTCTGAGACTTTCCACAGAAAATAGATGATGACAGTAAAATATAAGAAAGTTTCAAAAGCCCCATTTTCTGCAGATGGAAGGTTTCTTCCTTCCTGTTGCCATTCTCTCAATTTCCATGGCTATGACACAATTGCAAGAGGTTTGGGCAGGTTTCTAGATTTCTTCAGACAACTCGGGCCCAGAGAAACCCATGAGAAGAGACACCTAAGAAAATTTTTATTGCTTCAACAAAACCGAGTAGGAAAACAACTTGAGATAGATTCAGCATTAGCTCAGCTTCTAAAAGTAGTTTAGACAAGACAGAAACCATCAACTTCTATCTTATAGATGTCTGAAACCACCAATAACTCTCCTTGAAAGAAGGACTTTGAATACATGTGTGAGTGCACAAATATTAGCTAACACATCTGTGCTGCCTCTCTAAGACACTCCACCTTGATCTCACTTTCAAATGCTTTGTCAGGACTTGAGACTTTCCATCACAGTCGTTAACTTCATAGTTCGACAAACGATGAAGCCTGTGCCACTATTAAAAAATTTCTAAACATTAGAATAATAGTTTTCTCTAGGTTTTTTATTGTTGTTGTTGTTACTGTTTTGGGTTTTTTTTCAGCATATGAGGCTCAGAGAAAATAAAAGATGCTTGGGAATGTTGCTATAAAAGCCTTTTTTATTTTGGGGGGAGTAGCTGTAAAATGTCCTTCTGCCTTCACAAATAAACAGCATGGAAATAACAAGCAGCTCAGGCATGGTAATACATATCCTTCACATCCATGTCAATAAAAACATTATAGCACATTGCCCCATGATGTATTCCGTAATTATAGCATAGCAACAACTGCATTCAGTTAAGAGTGGATTACAGGCTTCAGCTTTAAATCTGAATTTCATCTTTCAACAATAAGAATAAAGAAAAATATTAGGAGGTTTGATGATAGCTATTAAATTTTTAAGGGGAAGCTTGTTTTTCGCTCATAAAGCAGGGTCATGCAAAAAAGGAAGCTACTGCATATCCGTATAAACATTAAAAACCTGAGAGAGTGGACCTGCTTCTCTCAGTGTCTTTTTTGCTATGTACATAAGCCCCTCTGGATCCTTTTCTTTAGCAATAACATCGCTGCCTGTGTACTGATTCACATTTTTTAAATCTTATCAATACAGAGGTGTATTTTTTTAACAAGTGACTTTATGATATCTATCTGAACATTCCAGATGGACTTTTTCTAAACAAATTTGAGACCACTTCATATAGCACAAAAATCCATTTGCTTTAGTTACTTATGGCTCTAGATAGAAAGGAGATGCTGGGTGTGCAGTTCAATAGAAGATGAACTCATCTGATGCCCCAGAATTAAAGGTCTCTAAGCAAGTCGTTCTAAGCTAATTTTTACTTCTCATGAGTTACACTTCACAGCCTGCAGTTGCCAATTTGCAGCAAGACTGAGAGCTATAATCTTCTTTTCTTATGCTCAATGGTCTCAGGATTTTTTCTTTGCTCTTTCCTACTTGATAGAGCCATATGTGCACTCTGTCCTCCTAATGTGCGGAACTGCTGTCTATCCCATTCAGGGCTTGTAAGAGAATTCAGCTCACACTTGCAATGATATTTTAAACTGACACCATTTTGGGACAATGAGTCAGCAGGTCACACCTCTATGGCTATATCCTCTTACATAAATTTTCAGAAATACCAACTTCCCATTACAGTTAATTCACAGGATCATCCCCAAGTAACACAAATCAACCAAACAAACCTGCCTTTTGTCTTCCAAAAATATTACTGACTGAAGACACCACAAACACAGTATTCCCAGCGCTTTTTCTATTATTTTACAGGAGAGATTTGGGTGTATTGCTGTCTGTGTTTGTCATAGCCATCCCATCATAATCCAAAACATCTTGTCACAAGAAATCTCTCTGTGGATCCACACCTGTTTCAGAGATTTGGATGCACTGGTCTGTTGATACAATTGATATAAATGCATGAAGTCACCTAAGGTTTTAAGCAAGAGTCCAAGTCTGATGAAATTAGGATATGTACTGCTTAATGTTATCTGTTGAGGATGGAACTTAGAGCATTATGGAATTGTTATTGATAGAGTTAGAGGCAATATGAGAAGGGAAAGACATTCATTAATGTGATTTTCTCTCTCTCCTTATTTGGGGGGGGGGGGGTGATAACTTCTGAGTCCTGCTTCAACCTTTTGTGTTACTAAATAGTCTTAGCTTACTGTATGCAAAAGTGCCACACAAGGAGAAAACATCATAGTGGAATGTTAGGTGTTAAGTGACAGGCATATAAAATTGTCATATTACTCACTAATTGGCCAATTTTTTCTTTTTTTCTTTTTTCTTTAATTTGTTTCTTCTTTTTTGAAAGATGTAGTTTCCAGTTAAACACAAATGAGGCAGTTTCCTTTCTGCTTTTAAAAATAACTCTGACCCCAATGTCAGCAGCTTAGTAATCATGCCCAAGTTGACAATAGCTCTTTGTAAGGGGTGTGTTTGTTAGCAAGGGAAACAAATCCTAGAGGCAAAAGATTCCAGGTTCAAATTTACAGATTTAGTGTAAAAACACCCAGACTACTTAAGCCAGTCACGTTACATCTTTTTTAGTTCAGTCACAGGACCCATATAAAATGCAGGATGCAGAATGCTACCTTGTGCCACTAGAACTTTGTGCCTTCATTTCAAACAATAGTCACTTCCAGGGAATACTAAGTCACCTGCAGTCAAAGGTCTGTCCATCCCAGGAGACACCAGCATTGGTGTTTAGAAAGAGAGTATGGGAATAAGGTGACCCTGGCACCTGAAGGTCTGATAGTCTTTGCACTGGGGACTTCCTGACTTGGAGAGTTCAACTTCATCATCATAGTCAAAAATTATTCTTGGCCACTTCTTCAAAGGATTTGTCTAAGCAATTTTTCTTAATTTGTTTAAGACTTGTGCCACTCAAACTAGCTTACATCAAGAAATTCCACAAGTTAATGACTGCACTGTGTGAAAAAATCCTTCCTTAATGTTCTTTAAATGCCTCTACTTTTTTTTCTTTTGCCCCCCCAATTAATTCTTGTTATGAGACTCAGTAACTTTGATTCCTTATTCTTCTCCAAAAATTCATGATGTTGCAGACCTTCTCCACTAACTGTCCCAAGTTGAATCCTTTTAAGTTTCTGCTAGTACAAAAGCCATTTGTAAGCCTTACTTATTCTTGCTTATTCTCGGTATCTTTCTAGGTCTTCCATAACCTTAGATGTGGGTATCAGCACTGTAGAAGTGGTCAGAGGGGCAAGAGAAGGTCGTGTGGTGCATGGAGCTGCTTTCCTGGCATTTAGCTGGCATAAAGGATTAATAAGCCAAGCTGAGAATCAAGGACTTGTTTTGACATGGCCAAGCTAGGTCCCTTATCCCAGGCTAGATCATGATCATAGAAACTCCTCCATTTAATGGATTGCACAGTACCATGAACTGACCTTTCCATGTGTGGCAGTGCTTCTTCGGTCATTAAGGCTGGATTCACAAAGAAACTTTACATACTATAAAGTAGAGCATTAGGGTGCCTAAAAGATAACTTGTTACTGAGCAGACTATTCCCCTATATATTAGGAAGAATTAAACACCAAAAAAACAAATTCATGAAAGCTCGAATGCTGAGCAAGCTCATGCATGCACTGCAGAAAACTAACAGGTTTTTTTCTGGGTGTAGGCATCTATTCTGGGCTCCAAGGAAACATTTGACTGTCTCAGCTCCTATGAACTCCCTCCTGCAGTGTCACGCTGAAACCTGAAAATAATACTACAAAGGTGTTATTTTATTTCTCTGTAGACGCAGATCTAGGTCTTTGTTTTGTCTCTCCCCCATTTCATTTCTGCATGAAGCAGAGAAGCTCCGGTTCAGCTAACCAGCTTTTGAAAGATTTTGTGGAGGCATTTTAGATATCCTAAATTATGGCTGGGCTCACAGAGCCTTGTAATATGGGGCAGAGAAGTGGCTGAAATTTCTTTGGAAGTCTAGCCTTTGTGGCTAAATCCACTATGTACCTGAAATCTGCTACTCCCAAGAATGGCTGGAAGCTTAGTGTACTCCTTAAGTTTTTAAATGTCCACATGATCTTCACAAATAGCTGGAAAGGTAGCCTGACCCTACATATTCCAGCCACCTTTGTAGAGACCAATGCTGAGCCACTTGTACCAAGGACTCCAGAACTTACAATTTGCCAGTATTAATCACAAAAGATCACTGTAAGAATTAAAGGGACATATAGAGCTCCAGCAGAGAGTTTTACACAAAAATGGAGCAAGTTGGCTACATGAGTAGAATTCAGAAGACATACATTTTTATTTAATTTCATCTTTTATTATTGGTCTCATGCTATGCTCCAGGTCTTGATCATTTGTAAATCTTTCTGAATAATGTAACAAGTGTCCTGTGTACATACCACACGAGACAGGCATACACATTACTAAAAACAGGCCGCAGAATCTGTTAGCATAAAGGTACTTAGCTGACTTCAAGTAAACCAAGCTGATTCACACCAAGCCACAATCTGACCCATTATCCTATATTACTTTTTTTTTTTTTTTTAAAAAATACAGTGGGACAATAAAATCACTACATTTATAGCCCAGAACACCCTCTGCATATTTCAGTATCTTGTTTGCTCTTTTAACAGCTACCAAACACTGTGCAGATGGTTTCACTAAATTATCAATCACTCCAAAGTCAGTTCTGATATTCCTGTCATTGGGGATATACGATCAGGGCCAAACACATCCCTGGTGCAGCTCAGCCTAACACATTTGGCCCACTGACCACAAAGTGCACTGCCTCCAATTACCTTCTCTCTCTTGCTCTTATCTCAGTTTACTGACTCTATACTTATCTTAGTCCCTTCCTTATCTAAAACACTGCAATCTTCCAGGTCCCCTAATGCTGTTCATGACTTGACTCTTGTTGTTCTCATTTAATATTATTGTCCCTTTCAATGTTTTACTTTCTCTCTTCCTTTTCCTGAAGCACTCCCAGAAGCACTGGGGTCTTAAAAGATCATTGCTGTTTACAGAGTTTATTACTTTCTATCATTTCTTATGATTCTCCTGCAGGATGTCTTTCAAATAATTATCTCTGTGATTTACTATATTGGTCATATGATCTCCTCCTTCCTGTACTAATCAGCTCTGGATTAGCTAGTTGGTGGGGCCAGATTGCCCTCACCAGACTTTTTCCCATCTCCGTGCCTTAGCCAGGTGTGCTGGGATGATGCTTTCTCTGGCTTTCTACGTGCACACATAGCTCCTCACCAGGTCTTCCAGGGCAGGCTCACCCCAGCCAGCCAGGCAGCAGCCTTAACTGCGTATTTCAGCAAATGCCTCAAGCTCTGAGGAGCTGGTGCCTCTGCAAAAGCACCTCTTTCCATCTCTGTTTAGGTTTTGCAGCCGTATGCCACTCCCCATGCAAGGTTTTGTCTCAACCCCACTTTACAGAGCCCTTTGCAGTACATCTAAAACTCAGCTCTCTCCACTTAAGCCTCTATAAAGTGCCACTGTACTAACTAATGAGAACACGCTGTTCACTAAAATATCAGGGGCGAGTGAAGAATGAACTATCCTCAGATAGACCAGCTGGGTCCTATCACAGACAGGAGGGCAAAGAAAACAGTGAAATCTCCTCTTTCCTTTCTAGGACAGCAGCAAGGAACTGCCACAGCCCATACTGTGGATTATACAGCAAAAATGCTACTTTGGACCCCAAGTATTTACCTGGTTACCTGGAGTGTGGAAAGAGATACATAGAGGCTTTTCTTCTGAAACAAAACAAATCATAGCTACTCATAAACTAACAAAAAAATAACCCCAAGCAATGGCTTTAAGTACCTCTCTACCATGCAACTAAAAAGCATGGACATAGGCAGAAATGTCCATGGAGCTTTGCAAGAACGAAGACATAGAATTATGGCTTACCAGATTCAAATGTTTGATTGTGACCCTGCCTCAGGGTTACCTTCCTGTAACCTCTATTAACAGCAGGAAGCTTATTTAAAAAAGAAAAAAGAAAAAAAAAAGAAAAAAACACACCACAAACAAAACAAACAAACAAACAAAAAAACCACAAACAAAAACACAAACCCAAAACTTCAGGATATGCTCTGTGTTTTTAAGGTCAGTCTAATGAAAGTATGTAATAGGGAAAATACTGCAGCAGTATTAAAGACATGATACATTTCTAGGGTGAATAACACTATAGCTTTGGAGAACATGTACCTTCTTGGAGTTTATTTACCCCTTCTTTTGGTGATGTTTGTCGTGTCATTTTCACACAAAAATAGTCCTTTGGGAAATGTCAACGAGACTTTTCACAGCCATTTTTAGACTATTACATAAGGAGATGGCAATGATATTTCCTTCCCACAGAAATCAAATTGGTGTTCAAGGAGGAAACCAATATTCCAACCTTCTGTAAGTAAAAGATGAAGTCAACTTTACCTACCTACACAGCCAGGAAAGCTGGGTGGTAAGGTACAGAGCTTTGCTGATGCACTGATGATTCTTAGGGATCTGACAGACATCCTCTGGGTAACTGTGTAGTTTTAAAACGCTACTGCCCCAATTTTCTACTTCTCTGCCAGAGATTACCACTCCTATAGCAGATGCATCAGAAAGACCATGCACGGTAACTCCCTTAAGAGAATACGGTGGACAGGGCTCAGTTATGCATTGTAGATGCTCCAGTTCTCAGCCTGGTATCTTAGGAAAATGCAGAGGACATTGAACTGGAGTTTCTGCAGGAGAAGCACCTGCTCCCAGCTGCTACCTCCTTTCCAAGCAGAGTAGGCTCTGATTAAAACAAAATAAGCAAACAAAAAATACAAAAACCCCCACCACAAAAACACCTACACACAACAAAAAACGTACAATTGAACTGAGAAATGAATCTCAAGTCTTTTACATACTCCAAGTGGAGTATTTCAGAGTTATGATTCTTAAGAGTGTAAACCACCATACTCATTAAGACTCCCAAAACATCTTTGAAGGATATTTGGAAAGGTCCTCAGTGCTATTAATGTGAGCACTGAATAGGACTGTCCACTATTACCTATAGTATGTGAGCTGAAGCTAATGCTCTTCAGAGGAGAAAGTACAGCCATTAACAAATTCAACGATTGCCTCATAATACCTTTTGTACACATTGACCTATTTCCTGCTGTTAAAAAAAGAAACAACAACAACAACAAAAATCAAACAAATAGGCAAAAATATTTACTAGATGATACTGTCCTCTGAAGATGGACTTGCAGCCCAAACCAGTCAGATGTGAAAGGAAATAAAACACTAAGCAGTGATCCCTGGGTAATAGTTCAAGGTACCAGAGAATCCCAAAGACGAAAAGATTCGGAGCAAAGGGCTCTTCACAGGGAATTATCAGAGAAAATGATCCTTAATGTTCCTGTATCCCAATATCCCCTAGTTAGCACAGCAGCCAACTGTAAGTAAAGCAGGCAGATTTGGTCTGACAGGCATACGAAATTCATGCTTTCCAAGAATGTAACATCAAGATTTGCAGGGTAGTTGGTGTGTGGGAAAGTTAAGACTGGTGCGACCTTGGAGAGAAAAGGCTTAGGCTCTCTGTCATGTAAAGTCGTATCCCTAAAGCAAAATTTGTGCATTGCCCTAAGCCTGCAATTTTAACTCTCTCAAACGGATTCTGAGGGGATCTGCCAAGTCCTTATGTAATTTCATCTCTGTTCAGCTACCGGGGCAAGTGAAGAGTCAGAGGAGAGGAAGCCCGAGTGCCCACAGCCGCACAACAGCACCTGGGTCTTGCCGTGATGACTCCTGGATTTGCTTCACAGCAGCGCTTCCCTGGGCTGCCCACTGCTCTGGGCAGCAAAGAGACACACAAGCAAACACAAGCTAACTCCACTACAGCTGCTCCTAAAAACAAGAGGTGAAGCCTGCGTTTTTCCCTCCACTTGTGGCACAGCTTGAAAACAACCTCCCAAAAACCCCAAACAAACAAAAAGCCAGCAGGCCCACCCCAGCCCCAAACACCCAACATTCAAATTCAGTAGGGTATAAAAACACCCTGTGAAAATGTGTGTATGTTCTTCGTCAGAATCAGTCTTCCTCCAAATTTACAGAGACCATCCTCCTCCCTTTTGTCAGTCAAATACGATGCTTTGGCAATATCTAACTTCTGGCTATAACTCACATATATATGAATTGTACATACTCCTCACTTCTTTTTTTTTTTGGTTACATTTTGCAGGAAGCCATTCTAGGCACTGGGAGCAGACCACAGTCTCTTCCAAAAGAATCACCTTACTGCAGGGGCCTCTCCAGTCCAAATGGTTAGGAATCCAATACACAACAATCTTGCAGAAATCAGCTGCCAGATTTATTATTCTACCTGAAAACCCCAAACAAAACAAAACAAAAAACCCCAAACAAACAAAAAAGTGGAATAAAAACAGACTTTAAATAAACCTCTTAGGTACATTTTTAAAAGGGTTAATCAGTTCAGTGAAAGACTTTTTATATCTTCTGCTGAGAGATCATGTAATGTTGGTCTGATTGCTTGTTTTGTTCAGTGAGTCACTACCGTATACAGATATATATATATTTCTTCTTAAATATTACACATTTTATGCATTTTTTTGTCTTTTTTTTTTTCCTTTTTTTTTTTTTTTCTTTTTTGCCCAACCCCTTTCCCAAATACCCACATCTTGTCACAGGCAAGAGGCGCCCCGTGCTGACATTAAAGAACCGAAACCAATCCAAGGTCTTTTCATCAAAGCATGTTTCATTTGAACCTTATTTCAATGGAAACCACATTTTTTTAAACAATCTTAGTCAACCTCTTCCCTTTCCGTTTTTGCTAATTCTGCAGTTTTAAACTTCTGATTCCTGGTTGATCACTGAAAATTTAAGTGCCATTGAGATTTATGGATGACAGAATTAGGTGACATATTAAGGCATATATACACTCCCAAAAAATATGTTGTCTTATGGATCTGAGTAAATTAAATACCTGCCCAAATGTTTTTTATGCACCTGTGGTTTCCAGTGACCACTACTTCTTTACTTTTGATTAATTATATATTAGAATATTCATGGCTTAAGTAGTGCCTTAACTCACAGAGGATCGAAAATTAACCCACCACGTAGGATTGTCTTTGAAATCTACCCATTCTGATGAAAACTGTTCTTGTTGTTTTATGGTTATGCATTCATTTTCCTCCCACTTCTTGGGAATACAGGAAAACGAAGTACTCAATATAACACCTATTTAGATTTCACTGGGCAAAAAAAAAGAAATCCAGATCTTACCCCCTTCTCCCTCCCTTCAAACTAGGAAATATTATATTTCAGAGAAGGTGCTCATAAATATTTAAAACTTTGGGGTATTTGTCAGGGCTTTTTTTTTTCCTTTCCATTTTACATAGAGAATAGTGTGTGTGGCTTGTGTTCAGGATTGCCCCTCTCAAAAAATAAAATTTGAAAAAACAACAACAAAAACCCCTCAAAATTTAAATTGTCTTCCAAGCATATCTGATCACATTTACATTTAGTGTCCAAAACAAGTTGATTGGTAACATCAGTGCCCGCACTACAACGTCATACAGCGACTTCATGGTATTCTTTGACAATTTGTCTAAGTCTCCGTTCCACCGACAATTACAAAAGGTTCTGCAGAGCTTTCCTTAGCAAGCTGAAGCTTACTAGTCATTTGTGGATGCGCATAAAAGCTGCTTATAGCACAGCTATGGCGTAAGCTATTTTCTAAGCAATAAATGGTTCAAGTCATCTATTTTGTCCTGAAATGCTACCTGTAGTTACAGCATTGCTTATAAATGGTCATAGTAAATTCAGCATCAAAGAGAACATTACAGAAAAAGACAGCAGCAGAAGCATTAGCATTATCTAGTATTTATATATGTTATCAACATAACACAGCAGTAAAAGGTTTAAATGCATATTATTGGGTACCGTGTCTAAAAATTACTAAAGTACCTATTTAGTGTATTGGATATTTTTCTCAAGGAGTGCTTGCTGTGTCTAAACAGCATAATTAGATATGTGACTTAGTACAGTTAATTTCTATTGATTAAATAACTTATTTATGTACCAAAGGAAATGGAAGGATACAAAATGTCTTCTCCCTCCTGATCATGATCCTGTATTTAATGCTGACACGATCATCAGAAAGCCTACCACATGTAATTACTACCCTCAAATGGATCTTGAAAGGTCTAACCCATAGCATGGGCCATACATGTATAGCAACGTGGCACCTGATATGGCATGCGGCTTGCAGTCTGAAGTCAGGGATTTTTCTTGGTCATTGTATATACAGCCACTCTGGCATTAACCAGGCTTTTTTTTGAGGCCACACCAGGAAGAAAAAAATAAAGAAAGAAAAAAGAAAATCTCTTGAGATATCTGGGTTGTTTTCAGAGGCAAGGTGCAAAGTCTGCCGCTGCAAGCTTCTAAATTAAATGCTGTGGTATATGCTTTGCTCCTCTTTTAGAACTGCAGAAAGACAATTAAGAATGGCAAGAAACAAATGCCCTAGGCATGTTGTGCTGATATCATCATCAAGTGGTTATTTTGCACAATAAGAATTAACTGTACTACAGATACCCAGAGAAAATGTACAATATCTTATGCTGATATGAAACAAAACAGACATGATATAGCTTTTTTGTACTTAAAACCTGTATGTTCCCTTCCCAAACTTAAGTAAAAAGCAAACCCACCCTTTTCCTCCTGTTACACAGAACAACGTTTAGGTTCCAAACCCCCCTTTCAAATAAAGTGCGCTGTCCATGGCAGACCATAGGAGTAATGCAACAGGAAAAGCCCCTTTTAGTGTACTATTTAAAAAACGAACTGAAGTCGATTAAGCTTTCCTCTGGGTCTTGAGAAAGAGGAGAAGCCGAAGGGAGGGGGGGAAACATCCCCTTCACTGTCACTGTTGTTAATAGACATAGCCTTCGTTATAGGGGTGGGTGTTGCAGCAGCCACCGTCCTGCATGTAGACCATGCTCTCATCAAAGTGGGACAGGGGTACAGTGTCCTCCTCGTTGATGTGACGCTCCATGTCAGTCTTCAGTAAGGGGCGTTGGTTGTCTGGAAAAGCCATGGAGAAAAGCGCTTCAGGGTCGCAAACAAACTTGTAGACGTATCTTTCTCCAGCCACCTTAGGACAACAGAAGGGACAAAAAGGTGCAGTGTAAGACCTTGCGGTTTTCAAACTCCAAGTTCAACAGTCTTGTGAAGAATTCACCTTTGTTAAACAATTAATAATGCAGCAGCACAACTGGTAAGGCAATGACCTAGCAAAGACAAGAAGGTTTTGCAGAAACAGACTGTGGAGAACGCGCTCAGTTTTGTCACACGTGATATCCTGTTGGAAGATGAACTAGGTATTCTAAACTTTTGTTTGTGATTGCTTCCTATACTTAACCACAAATGGAACTGTTCTCATTGGAAAATGTAAACAAATTGTCACTACAGTGGTGAAATAAAATGACTAAGTCCAACATTCTGTGTGCGAAGTGGAAAAAAGAATCACATTGCATGATAGAGATCTGAACTTCATTTTACGCAGATTGATTCACACTTAAGTGTAAAAGCACTTAGTTATAGTGCATACTGATTGTACAGGGACAGCATAAGCAAATACGTAGGCTAATATGTACTCAGCAATTGCTCATGCAAAGCTGGGACATTTGGATTTGCTTATGGAGGGGCAATTTGTCCAAAGATCCTAAAGTTTTCCTTTATTCAGAAACAGCACTAAATGCCTGTGCTTCACCTTCTTAAAAGCTGGAGAATGGTAAAAACAATAAAGAATTTGTGTCTTATTAAAAAAAAAAGAAGTCAATATAGTGTCTTCTCAAGGACCTTAAAGAATTACCTTAAAAATAAGAACCATGTTGTATGCTCGCAGTTTATTAAAGTGATTTTAACATAAAGATCATATTGCCTGCTTCTTGCAACTCCAGCTAGCATGGCACTGGAAGGGAGTGAGTGAATGAAGGTGGTGAAAGTGTTTTTATGGGTGCAAAACAGTCTGAAGCAGCTGCCTCAATTTTCACCCTATTTATTATATAAATAATGTAAAATTTTGGTAGATGCTGTATCTGAAGTAGAGTTTTTTTCATCAAATTAATGTGAGCAAGTTTGACAGACTTAAGGTTGCATTCAGAAATTGGGCATTTGCATAATCTGTTATCATTGCTTAACTTAAAACAAAAGGGGGAAAAATGTGCCTGCAAACCCTTCAGTAAAGAAACCTGCTATGAATCGACAACCACCATTAGTTTTTAATGTACACTAACTGGCCAGATAGAGTGATCCCAGAGCAAACCTCAAACATTGCTATGTCAGAAAAATAAGCATCCAAATTAGCTTTTAAAATGTGTATTAAATACATTCTTGTAGATAATAAAGTAGTAGTTTAAGAGCTAGCAAGCTAGCTGTCAGAAGTACTTGTAAACTTTCCATATTAAATGGATGTGTGGGCTGGGCAGCATTATCAGCCTTACGATATTCCCGTCCCCACCTTTTCAACTTGTTTCACTCTCTTTGCGACTCGCTCTTGCCTCTGTTCTGCCCTTGAGCTGTGCCAGCAGGACTGCTCATGCAGCAGAGCTGGAACCTGCAGCAAGGAGCTCCTCTGCCTGCAGCACCGCCCAGCACAATCCAGCGTTTCAGCTTCTCCCCGACTGGACCCAGTCTCCAGTCCACTTCACAAACACTCAATGCAGAGAGCTATGTGACACACAGAAATGGATGAGGGGCTGTGCTGCTGAAGTACCACAAGCCAATACTACCCCCGATTGTTGTCCCCGTTGCCTTCTGGTTAGTGAAAAAGGAGAACGCTACAATGATCCCGTAATCAAAGCAAGAGAACTTTTAACAGGCAACTCCAAACTGAGGCTTCACAAAACCTACTGGAAAAATTGTCCAGTAACTCGAGCCAAGAGCATCGTTTCCATTCATGGAATTGGTAAAGGGCAGGTTTAAACACGTCAGTCATTAAACGTCACAAAACTAACGTCAAAAGATATGGAACAAGATTTACAGCACAAGGTGTTCATTATGATCTTCGATCACACCTGTCAGTTTTGCAGATGCAACAGACAGGTCTCTCCTATTGATTTCTCAGTCAATCTCCATAGTAGTACTTGGCAAGATTTAAAAATATACATGTATAAATCAGCAAGCCAATTAGAAGGATGGCTTGAATACGACTAGACTGTTATATATAAATTATTGTTAAATATTTCTCATAATTCAGCCTATTATAAAATATTAAATTCCACTTTAAAATGGTATTATTACAACACTATTGGTAAAATATTAAATTATTTGGTATGTTAATTGGTATCATTTTTCTCCCCATCTTGCACTTACCAGTGTACCCAAGCACTGGGCAGCTAATTTAGAACTGCAAAACATTATTCATACCATACTCTACTGTTTGCCTTTCCCAGGTGGCAGGAAGCTCTTTTGGATATTTTTGAATGTTACCTCTTTCCCTATAATCATGATGTGCATTGTGTGAAGTAAAACCACAGACATTTTCTACATTAAAAAAAAAAAAATCTTGATGCATATACTGGACCTGGTAGGTGAAAAAGCTTAGTGTTTGCCTAAATAGATGAAAAACCTACCTAAGCAATGCAGTTACAAGTACTCCTCATAAACTGACTTACAGATTAATATGCAACACGCCAGTGAAATTCAATACAAAATTAGCTGCTCACCTTTTGCATGATTCCCTTTTCATAATAATAGCGAAGTGATCGGCTAAGTTTATCATAGTTCATAGCTGGCCTATTTTTCTGAATCCCCCAGCGACGTGCCACCTGCCACAAAAATGGATTAGCATTGATTTGTTAAATGCATTTAACAAGCAGATCTTATCATCAGATAGTTCATTTGGGGATGGAGGAGGAGGAACCCTGCAGGTGCAATTAATAAACACAAGAGAAAAGGTTGCCATGACCTGAATTTCCCATTTACTCCTATGACTTTTAATTGGACACACAGTCATCCATTAAACTTGAAGCAGACTTACTTATTTGCAAATGTAGTGGAGCACTGGGGGGTTTTTTGTTTGTTTTCAATCAACTGATGAAAAAATAAAGCCATGTAAAGAGATTATATACAAAAAATATCTATCACGTTCCACCAGAAAACTTTCATGCAAGATGAAAACTTTTCTAGTTTGACACTGTGGATAATTGTATTATTCCTGTGTTTTCCTTGCTGTCAGAACACTAAGTTATATTAAACACACATGCACACACTTAGTTCATGAACTAATACAGACTGTATGTACTTGGAATGACACTGATGTTGAGATTATTAGGAGATACAAGTCAAAAGCCAACTCTCAGTCTTAAATATTACTTCAGCAAAGAAAATGAATTATCAAGAGGAGGCGGGGTAATTGCTTGGAAGAACTTATATGTCAGTATGAAGAATGGGACAGAAATTTCATAGTTGCAGTTGTATCATGTCCCTTAAAAATAATAATAAATGGGGAGTTGCAAATAACTCATGAAGCCATTCCATAGAGAACAATATGCCTTCTGCTCTGACCTATGATTTCTACTTGCCTTTATGCTTCCTGTTTTATTGCCAAAGGTAGTTCTGGACCAAGAGACCTTTTGTTTAAATAGCTTAACTGCTTATTCCCTACCTGAAATCATAATTGGCTGTTGGTGACATTTCAATTACTGGCCATACAAATGGCTATCATGTCACCAGAGGGGAAAAAAAGTCAAAGCTGATGAACTCTTTAAAGCACATTTTATAAAAATGTTTGAAAGGTGCATGTGGAAAAAGGAGAGAGTAGCCAAGCAGCTTCTCTGCACACTACTCTGCGCAACTTTCCCATAGGTGTCTGGAGCCTTTTGATGCAAACCATAGATGACATGCAGCACTGAGAATTGAAGGGGACTAAATAACAACACCAAAATCCATGACTTTGATCTCCATCTGGACAATAATTTTTAAAATTTCTTTTGAGAGCATTATTTCCTTTCAATGGTGCAGCTTTTCAGGCTTATGTAAATTATCATGGCTCTGCTAACTTCAGCTATGTTATAGCTGTGTTGAAACATACATCCAATCATGTCAATTTATTCCAGCTGTAGATTTGGCCTAGGTATATAACCTTGATTTACCCATTCATCTTTGTAACATATGCCTACATCATTCTTTGTTTATTCCTGCCAAGCTTTTTCTGCATTAATCAGAGTCCTAAAAGTCTCCAACAAAACAGGCTTGCATAATAACTAAATACACTGCAAAGATAACTACAACAAAATAATGGTTAAGTATATGCTAGGTTATGTGGTATTTTGACATTCCTAAATAAGCAAGCAGGTCCAGAAGTAGTCTTGGTAAGCAAGTCTTCCTGTCCCTGAACTGCACAGCATTCATCAAGTCTTGCTCTGTGGATGGGGTTCAGGCTTCTAGCCTTCCACCCCACCTTCCTGCTGAAGGCTGCTGGCCCTGTGACAAGACAGCAGAAATGGACCTATGCCCAACTCTTAGCCTCCACAGTTCACCGTTATCTACTTTCCGAATGAACTATGGTGCTCTAGGAGCTGACACATATTCATTTTTATTGTCACCCTTTCTACAAGGGCATAAACCTCCGGAAGAGGATGGGATGGAAAGGTCATGTTATTGACATCCTAACCTGCCACAGCTGAACCAACAAGCTCTTTGACTTCCCTCAATTTACACTTGGCAACCAACAGAAGTGTGCAACTTCCCACAGGCTATTCTTATTTTAATCGACAGTTTCTGTCAGATCCATGACATTCATATGAAAACAACTTAGGCTACTTTGTACTTCCTAAGAGCACAGAGGAGTGAAGGAAGTTTCAAGTAGCCTGCCTCAACCAGATCTTGGATGCAGTGCTCCTCAAAAACACAAAGCAACTGCTAGAAACCCTGACAAGCAGACGATCCAGTTAATCAGAATACGCAGTTCTTTAGGGACTTGCACAATAAGGAAGTCTTAGGGTTTTGTTTTGCTACCTTCCCTTTCTTAACTAACAAATCCTCTTAAGTTTTTGCACTATCTGCTGGGAACCATTTTTCAATAAATCTCTTTAATCTTGAAAAACTTTTAGCATACCTGGAAGACAAGACAAAACTACGATGGTAAAAAATACTCTGACTGAGGTAGAAGGCAAAATTAGATACCCCATTCAACAAAATCAAACAAAAGCCTTTCCAAAGATTTCACTCTGTTCTGGGCCAGGTCACACAACTAAGTAGCGCATGTAGCCTGCTAAGGCTGCAGACATGCAAGCAAAGTTTCAGTGTCAAATCAACTAAGACTCTTCTGTCATCAAATCCTCAGATGCACAGTGCCAGGATCTGCCACGGTGACTACCACTAGTGAGGGGGATGCTCAGACAAATGAAAGTAAGCACATGAGTCCTTGCAGCAACCTGCCTCTCAGCCAGACCATGTCGGGAAGGAAAGGGACATCAGTCCTGTTGCCATCCCCAGCTACTCTATCAAGCCCTAAGGGCTCTTGGCGGATGATGTAACTTAAATACAAGAAAGCTTTCAGGTCGCTTATGCCAGCAGATGAATGGCAAACAGCAGAAATAGCTGGTGGAACGCAGAAGCAGCCTTACACTCCCAAACCCTCTTACTCAGCTCTAGCTCAGAGGGGATCCTGATGGAAAATATGCTGTGATCGCCTCTATTACACAACTCTGTCCAAGGGGCTAAAATGTAAACCAGAAAGATACTGCTTTTTAACAACCATAATCAAATCATCCGCATCAGTATTACAATAAAATTCACGGACACCAGATTTTCCAACAATTTCCACGGCTGTTTAGAACACATGATAGATTATTTAATGCTACCTAGTCCAAAAAAAAGTTTACATAATAAAATGTTCAATTTATTCCTGTTTATCACACAAGTGAACTAAGTCACGCTCCAGCAAATAGTCATGAATACAAGTAATTTTATCTACCCCATGAGTCCTTCATGGTTCAGGAGAGCTGTGCGTGTACATGAGTGTTTGCAAGTCCAGGACCTCAGTGTGAACTAAACAATCTGAAGATACAGATAAGCGCAGGAAGACTCTGAAGATGACTCTAGAAAGGGGGGATTTATATAATTTTGATGGGATTTTAATGTCTAACAATCTTAACTTCCTCCTTTGCCATCTGTCAGACTTGGGGTCCTTCATTCTACAGCCTAAAAGTTCCAAGTTCCTGTATCTTCACACCAAAGAATATTTGGTGTTCAAAGACTATTCAGGGACAAGTTTCCAAAGGATTTTGGAACACAGCTCTATCCATGAAGCGATTCTGAAAAATCCAGGCCCTAAAATTAATGCCAAGTATTTTATAACTCTAGTACTTGCAATATTTTTACTATTTAGTGGGACTAGAAAATTAAGACTATGCTTAACCACACCTCTGTCCTAACTGAAGTAATACCCCTGCCATCCTTTCTGTCACCCTTCTAAAGTGCTAATGAAACAAAACACTGAAGGCAAGCAAGACCCAGAGTCCAAAGGAGTACTATTAAATTTGCACAACGGGGCAGTGGGTATCAGGACACGCTGTCTGTCTAACATACCTCCTCTGGCTCGATCAGCTTGAATTCCATGCCTCGGCCAGTCCATGCTATGAAGTGAGAGTTTGATGGGTCATCAAGAAGAGCTACCAAGAACTGCCAGAGCTGAAGCGAGCCTCGCCGTTGATACGTGGGTCCCTCGCGGTACATGCCTGGCTCCTGTTTGACATCACCTGCACAGAACAGCAACAATGTTAGATGAGCAATGCTCAAAAAGCATCATCACTCCATTTGTCAGAAAAACTGGCAAAGCAATCATTAGGGTTAATAAAATAGAGGGAAAGATTTCTTACTACCCAGCCACCCACAAACGCAACATTCCTCTGTCTGCTGTTAATTGTAAACACTCTTACAATAACACATTAATATACTAAAAAGTACCGAAATTCAGTCATGATTTATGGAAGTCTCCCTAATCCTATCCCCATTTACTTCTGATACATGCAAATCTCGCTTGCAAACCATTTTGCAATATCCTTTATCTGAAAGAGCATGAACTATTTTTGTAGGCAACTCTGATGTCTGAGTACTGCATTTGTGTGCTATACTTTGCACAACCCCCAGTTTTGGAAATGTAATGTATGCTTCGTAAAGCTGCAAAACCGTATTGAGTGAAACTTCTTTTGCATGCAAATGCTTCTAAGGAAAATTTGACAAAGTATTTGACTTGGACTTAAACAGCATGTGCTTTATGTATAGCTATGCAAATCCTGCAGATATGCGAGTTCCTCTGTGGCATATTGGACTTGCATATAAGCACATATTACTTTTACTCATATATGCATATTAGATTAGTATTCCCCCTGAAAAGCAGTGAGTTAATTTTTCTAAAATTTCAAATCCAGAGGAAGCTTTTAAAAACAATAATAATACTCTGCTACCAGTTCCACAAACTGCCAATGAAAGACCATCCTTCTACAACCATACTGTGTCTTTGTTGTTTTTAAATCATATTTATACTAAACAACTCATGCCAACAACAATAGCTGAAAGGTCTGATGCTGAAGCAGAGAATATTTTTTTCTTCACACAATGATAGCAATCCTTGATACACTGGTAAAACTCCTAATTTCAACTACCAGAACAGCAATACTCTCCAATAAGCAGTGTTTAATACGGAAAGCCAGGACTTCACATTCAACCAAAACATTAGGATGCTTTGATGGCCATTACAGAACAGCTACATGTAGTCAAAGAATAATAATATTAAAAATGGAGCACTTCCTTTTGTAATCAGAAAAGACAATTGAGTCAATAGCTGTGGAAAACAAATAAATCAACACAAAGCTTTTTGGTTTATGTGAGGTTCAAGTTCCAGTCCTGAAAGGCCTTCATTTTCAAGGACAGGATTTTTCTTTTAACGATAGCTGAGCGATGCACAAATAGCAAGTGCAGTATTACAGAGGATCAGATTCTTTGCCTGTGCCGATCTTTAATGTCAAATCAAGCAGCTGAGAACCTACTTCTGAAACACCATGACTAGCCCTGAGCTAATACCACTTTTGCTTTACTGGCCAAAACATGATGACAAATCCGTTATTTTTTCCTCAAAAGTCATAATGCTGCAAGTACAAACACACCTATTTGTATTACAACATCAGTCTTCTAGAGTACAAGGTATCCTGTCAGTGGACAGTCACAGAAGCTGGCAGCAATCACTTGCTTTGCAAGCGCACGAATATTTCCAAACATTTATTTCTTTTATGGTATTTGTATTTCTTTTCCATTTTCATTCCCTTTCCTGTACAAAACCCAAACAAACAAAAAGGATTTTCAAGAAAGACATGGACAAATGCTACTCCTGAAGAGTTTTAAGTTCTTGCATACAGGTCTTATCCCATTGCCATAAATATTAATATGAATTTGCCACTGACACTGAAGACAGGTCACATTCACAATCATTGACACAATGTGCCTTAAAAAGGTAAGGGGGTGGGGGGAAAGTAGGCAATCCAAAGCCAGTAGACTTTCAATAAACTACCCTTTCAGTGAATGTGTCAACCCAGTGACAATGCAATTCTGGATTGAGCGTACTTCAGTCAGGTCTAACACTATTCCAAATCCTCTATTTATTTCTTGCCATTCCTTACAAACCCTGGAATGCATGTTGTACCTCCATTTGAGGAATGTGTAATTCTTTGGGTTACCTTCATTTTAGAGTCTCCGACTCTTCAGCAAACACAACAAATGCTGCCAGACACGCAATAGCTTTGTAATCCATATTAAGTGATTCTCAGGGGAAAACAAACAAAATAAAGCAGGAGAAAAACCCCAAGAGTTCTCCAGCTCTACTTTTAGCTATGGTCAGAGAGCTGTTCACAAGTTTATCAGAAGGTATCACATCTTTTCCAGTAAAATAAATAAAGCCGTACATGCATCCACTAACACAAAGAAGCCACTCCAGCATATTTAAATAATCCATCTCCAAATTACTTCCCAAAGTTGCAGACTAACAGAGTCACCAGTCAGAAATACTGAGTCCATCTGCTTTGTCTATAACAAAATAAATCTGAAATCAACTGAGTTACACCAGGAAACTGATTTTACATCAGAGTAACTGAGGATAATTTGGGCCATTTATTTTAATTGACCTCAGAATCCCTCTTGGAAAAAAATCTGTTGTAATGGGTACTGCTGTGAAAAGATCATTGATTTGTTATCAATCCCACTGAAAAATAAACCAATAGTACAATGTTTAACATGGTGCAAATATACTGACACAAACACAAAAATGCCCTATACACTCACTCCCCACTATTCATGACTTCACAGACAGCAAGACAAGAGGCTTAATCCCCAGTAAAACCAAAGCTGCCGCCTTCTCCACCGTTTTGTTAATTATAAGAACAGCTTTCATTAAATCCCAAACAACAAGCAGTATGTGATCATCAGTGCAATGGAAATCCTCCTATTACTTCTCAACTGTACAGGAACTGAGCTCTTCTGCCACAACTCTGGATACAGCATCTTTCACTGGCAAAAGTCAACCCACATCCTATTGAAAAGGAGACTTTGGTTTCAAGAGACAAAGGTCAGCTTTGGTTGGGCGCACCGCAAATGGTGTGTTAAGGAATCCTACATCGGAACATTACTGAGCTTTTTTTGATCAGCAACAGAGAAAAGTCCCTCACCTATTCCTTTTTCATCTCCTGACACACGAAAAAGAAAGAGAAATGTGTCATACATACCGTCAAACTTCTCTGGAACAACACAAGTGTCATCATAAAACTGCCTAGGTCCCTTTTCATACATGCAACCTGTAAGTTAAAAAAGAGAGAAATGTTTATATAAAAGATGCATGGAGAAAGAAGAGACCATAGGTTTAATGCCAGAGGGAACACTAAGTCATAGAGGAATCAGATTAATATCCCACATCCTTTACACATCACCCAATCGCAACATTTTGGCCTCAGTACAGGGTTGTTTATTTAATGTATGCATTCCCAAAAGACTGATAATCTCCACCTGCAAAAATGAAAAAGCACCCCTTTTTCTCTATGATTTATTCTAAAATGTTTGTCTCATTTCCTGTTTGAACTAGCACGGCTTTGACTTTTAACCATTGGTTCCTGTGGGTCTTCTCCCTGCGAGACTAAAATGTCCTACTCAGTAGCTCCTCCTTATACTCACAGAAGTCACCCCCCTTGATGATTCCTCCAAATAAGATAATTCTGTACAATTTATTTTTGCTGTTAAAAGACACTCTCTGCAACCCTACGTTCCTCCTAGCACTCTCTTCTGTACACAGTCCCACTTTTCAGTATTATTTTGATGTTTTGCTTAACCAGAACTGCACTGTATGCAAGTATCAGCCTCACCAGTGCTACTCAGCAAGACAAAACATCTCCTCCTCTCCTGTCTCCCTATGGCCCTACTTTTGACTGTGCAAATACTACAAGAGGCCTTTTTGTCATACAGTTGCAGTATTTGGTTGGGCTGTTTTCCCACTGTGAAGCCAAGGAGGAGGAGGCCCACCTCAAAATCATTTTTTCCAATATACTGCTTCCCAGTTCCATAGGCCTGGTCTACACTCAGCATATTAAAAAACCATTTTGTTTAATGTGCCCAGATTACCAAACAATTCAAACTGTTTTCTGTGACTGCCCTGTCCTGCCCATTATTTACCACTCCGCCTATCTTTGTGCCATAAAGTTATCTATTAACTTTGTCCCATATCTTTACTGAAAATGTTGAATAGCAACACTCCTGATATCAATTCCTACAGAACTATAATAGAAACAGTCCATTCAGAGATGACTGGCCAGTGCCAGCCACTTTTAGATCTGTCAGTTGGCCAGGTCTTAATGTATTTAATGTGTACTTTATTGATACTGCTTTGTGCTAACTTCTTAATCAGAATGTAATGCAGTAGCAAATTGAATGCCACAAAAAGTCTAAATATAAGATACAAGTATCTTTAGCAACTAAACTTTTAATCTTAGCAAAGAATAGAATCAGATTTGACATGACCTTTTTTCCATAAAATCATGTTGAGTGATTTCCAAATAGAGAGAACAAATATTTATTGAACATCACTGCTTTTTCTACGTCATTCATAACAATTTTACCACCTCCAAGTACTCACGAGTGTATAACATGGCAAAGATTGTTTTTCCCATGTCTGTGCTCTGATTAAAATTTAAATCTGTTGACCTTAGCCCTGCAGCCTGTGGATTTTTCCCTGATGTCTTTCACCTCTCTTATCAAGGTTCTATACTTCATATAATTTCATATACCAAGACTGTTATAAATTTCCAGCTCCTGTTTCACCCTCCTTGCTAAACACCACCTTTTATTTCTATTTTCTGCCTTTATTCCACCCCAGAAGCAGTTGGGCTTTCAGCCAGATTTGTTATCTTTCCAGTTGTGTCTTTTCACTAGCGTTCATTCACTAGTCTTACTAGAGGACTTGGATTCATACATCTGTCTAAATTCTCATCAATCTCAAAACCAATTTCCCTCATGTTTGTGAAATTTGCCCCTTGGAATAAAAACAAATAAACCCTAAACAAGCAAACAAAAAATTATACATTGACAAGAAAGATACACCAAAGCAGGGAAGTGGAGAGTACAACATCTTTTTCAATGGTCTTCTTTCTTAGTTCTGTTGGCCTTCTCTTTTCTAATACATTTAAAGCGCTTTTACTCAGAATTATTAATTTTGACAATGATCTAAGTTCTGCCCTACTGAAGAGTGGCCAAGGGAACTGGGGCTGTTTAGCCTGGAGAAAAGGAGGCTGAGGGGAGACGTTATTGCTGTCTAAAACCACCTGAAAGGAGGCTGTATCATGGAAGGTGTTGGTCTCTTCTCCCAAGTAACAAGCAACAGAACAAGAGGAAATGGCCTCAAGTTGTGCCGGGGGAGGTTTAGGTTGGATGTTAGGCAAAATTTCTTCACCCAAAGGTTTATTATTAAGCATTGGAACAGGTCGCCCAGGGAAGTGCTTGAGTCACCAACCCTGAAGGCATTTAAAAGACATGTAGGTGGGGCACTTAGGGACACGGTTTAGTGGTAGACTTGGCAGTGTTAGGTTAACGGTTGGACTTGATGATCTTAAAGATCTTCTCCAACCTAAATGATTCTAAGTCATTAGGATTTTTGGTATGTATCAAATGGCTACATAGTTTGAGCCTACGCAGCACCAAAACATTGCAAAAATCATAACAAAATGAAAAGCCAAAAACCTCCACTGAATAAAATTGATTGTTTAACAGTTAACTGAGCCTGTCACACCAATAGCCTGGAAAAAAAATCACTTGAGCAGAATGAGTGAAATGAACAAATTTTTAAGTGTCTCTTCCTTTCAACTGCTAGAGGCCTTGAAAAGCAGAACGAGTAAATTCATAATAAAATTGCTTCCATCCTGATCAACCTGTAGCACTAAAAGAAGCTACAAAAAAAATCAGAAACTCAAGACTGGGAAGGGAAAGAAAGATGATGCGAGTCTTCTCAGCAGCAGAATTAAACCAGTGAACCCCAAATCCCCCTAGGCTTTTTAATTTTTTACATTTCTCTCATATAGAAGCGATACATAATAGAAAACTTAACTTCTGTTCTGTTGGGGTGAGCCAGGAAGCCTTCTTGCCTCATGTAAATGGAATGGCAGCTAGGCACTTCTGAAAGGAGAAGACGACAATGCTAGTCAGAAGACTGTCTGAAATTAAAGGTGTGCAGGTTACCAATGAGACAGGCTGCAGGCAGAATAGCAACAAAAAGGATGCAAGTTACAGTGAGGGGGAACCTGTCAACACACAGTCAGCAATTCAGAGCAGCATGCACAAGCCATGGCAGAGGAGAAAATCATAATGTGAGGATCATAGAGTCCACCTAACATAGGCACTTGAACTCAAACAATTATTGTAATCAATTTTGCTAAAAGCTGACTTTCATGACAATCACGCTTTAGACCATTCACAGATCAAAAAAAGCCACACAGGACAGTATAAATATTTTAAGCTCTGTGCTTGTATATCTACCTTTGTAACTAATTCAACCTAGCATTTTTAATAAATTACACAGAAAAGCCTGCCAATCACACTGGAGACTTATAAACTCTACATTAATACAAGGAATGCCAGAGTGAATTTAGAATAGGATATTGCTTTTTAGACTCCAGTTAAGGACTTGAAGGGTTAATGAAATTTTCTGCAATTACTAAGCATTTCATGTAGGAATTCAGATACATCAATTTCACCCTCCAACTGTACATCCTTAAACAAAAAAAAAAAGACAAATCCCCTCCCCCTCTCAAAAAAGAAATAGTGTGCACATTTTAAGTAATACAGACATTCGCCATTCCCCACTTCTACTCCAATTTGCAAAAAGAATGAGAAAAACCGAACAGAACTAATGAAAATGGTGCTCTTTAAACATCTTTCTATTTTTAACCTGTGTCTTGCACTGTCCCCAAGTAGCTACATCCTATGCACTAGGATTTGCAAACAGAAATATACCATAAACGCTTGCCCTTCTAGATCATGTTAAACCCACTTCTTGGATATCAAAAATCCTGCTTAACAAAGTCTATTTGATCTTGTGATAAACTCCTACCCTAAACTATGCAATCTGTTACCAGTAACTTGTAACTCTTTCAGAGATGCAGAGGTCGAAAGAGCAGACATTATTTTTCCAACACTGCCTACAGACTCTTTGAGGCTGTGATTCCAAATTTCACTGTTCACTGACTAGTGATGAGTATCAAAGATTTGGCAGGATAAGAAAATGAGGTTTTACATTGACTTCACAAAACAAGTGAAACACAGGGCAGTAATAAGGAGTTTCCTCTAACAGTCCACAGTCTCTCTTGCACATCTGTGTCGAACTCTTCATTACCTACTCTGGATGAAACACTCGGTGCCTGCCTGCTCAGGCCTCGAGAATCTCTAATGTCTCAGGCAGCCATTCTGAGCAACCACAGGAATCAGTGACTCAGTGATCACCCAAGTCAAGTACAGCTCTGTACACAAGAAGTCAAGGCTACAAGTACTGGTTCACCTGCAAGGAATCACTTACGTTACCAAGCAGATTGAATTTTAAGGAGAATGGAAAAATTTACGTAAAAAAAAGAGGAAGTTGAAGAACTGAAACAGATGCTATTTTCTATTTTAGGTTAAAATCCACCCGTACTGGCAGCAAAACACTTTTTTGACTCATGAACTCCACTCCTGCAAAGTGATACAGCAGAGTATACAGAACAAATAATCATGCACACATCCAAGAAGCTGTGTTCTTAGCCAATTTGGGGTTTCATCTCCCATGTTCCTAAGTCAATTATAATTAACATCTGGAGTCTTTTTAAGGCAAGCATTGTTTGTACCAACATTACTCAATCTTCTGGTTAGCCTGTGCTTAAACAGTCCACAGAGGACCAAAAAATACAGCAAGGAAGAGTTTATTTCTCGTAAAGTAACTAGAGTCTTGTTATCTTAAAGTGCTATCAGTTAATTTATGACTATCAGAGTGGGTCAGACTCTAATCAAATTGTAGAAACATTTCCAAAGTGATTATTCAATCAAATGACTAACATGGTTAATTAGGAGCCATAAACATTGCTCTGAAGTTCATCAAAGTAATGACTTGCCCAGAAAAATTACTGCTAATTAAATTGCCTGCTGCTTTCATTTCTACCTTATCTAATAAAAAGTCCAACCAATGAAATTTAGCATTGCAGTTTTAAATTGTACTAAATGCTTGACTAAGACCCAGAAGTATTTTTACAAGCTAAGCGGAGCTACTTCAAAAGAAAACATTTTAGTGCAGAAATTACAGAGCAATTATGTGTTTTCTTCTCCTGAAAGCATTACTTCAAGACAACAAATGAGACAGAAGGAGGCATAAAACACTTCTAGGGTAGGATCCAAGTGTCTGAGGTGACTGATTCTATCACCTTTTAACAATTTGTAGTCTTCTAAGCAAAATGTGCCTTGATTTAGGACACACAAACTTATTTCAGGCTTTTAATGAAATAATTCACATTGTAAAGTTACATCATCTCAAAAACAGCAGAGCCCCTTTAAAAAAAAAAAAAACAAACTTCTAAAAATACAGAGACATTAAAAAAATAATTTTTATTATTAATACTTAGAGGTCAGTCTTCATTGTTCACCTTGCTAACAGCAACATAGTAGTCATCTTAAAACAATGAATATGGCCTTATATCATATTGGTTTGAAACAATTTTTTCCCAGTAGATGTTATATCAAAAATATGTGTAACCTAGACACTGGAGAAATGCGTTCTCATCTGGGACTGTCACAAACAAGAATACTGAAAATAAGCTCTGCTGTGCCTTCATCAAAATACATCAAAGCAGAAAAAAAAGACTTCCTCAGGACAAGAAAAATTTACTACTGAATTATCAGGTAGAGGTTCTACATTTCATATTAAGGAAGACACTTGAATGGTCCCTTGGTAAGGAAGATTTTAATATTAATTATCCTATCAGGATTTAAAGGGTTAGGTTGTCTCAGCCCTCTTTAACTCAACGTAGGTAAGGAATCCTTAAATTCCCTTTTCTGATTGTTTTTCAGAGATAAGGACCAGGTTTCAGACAAACAATCACACCCTGCGCAGAAACAAACAGAATTTCAGCCTGCGTCCCCAGCCAGGCGAGACATGATGAAGACTAAGCTTCTGCAGGCAACGGGACAAACTGGCCATCTTCTCCTGAATGAAGCAGAGCGAAGCAGGACCTAGAAACCTGAACCAGGATTTATTCTTCAGTCACTTCTGTTTCTGACCTTACATATCCTTCCTATCTAAAGGACCACTTGTTACGTTACACTCTAACTCTGAATTACTTTTTAGTTCGCTTTATCAACATCATCAGAAGATTTGGAGGCCCAGGGCACTGCCCATGTGCATGTGACAAAGCATAGTGCGATACATAGCTATCACATTACATACATGCATGTGTAGAGAGAGGGAGATCAAGCTTAGAAGGTGTGGACAATCTGAAATAGTGTGGGTGAAGAGTCAAGTTATGGGCCTGGCACTGGTCTCCATGTGGCAGCTCTGGGGAATGGTACAGTCTCCTGGTGAGCGGCTGCCTCGTGCAGTGAGCCTGCTACCAAGTCACCTCAACTCATATGTGAAACTTGTCTACTTCCCTACCAGTATAAAACAAAGCAATGACACTAAAACTGGAACCTTCTTACTATTTGCCCATTTACTTCTCCAATTTACACTTTATTATGAACTAAGTCATATTAAGAACAGTTCCCA
This sequence comes from Streptopelia decaocto, assembly GCF_964273445.1. Taxonomy (NCBI): domain Eukaryota; kingdom Metazoa; phylum Chordata; class Aves; order Columbiformes; family Columbidae; genus Streptopelia; species Streptopelia decaocto. Next base: position 133,846,845 of record NC_138655.1, on the reverse strand, counting down.
AAAGGAACTGCTCCCAAAGGGGCAGTTCCCCAAAACTCTGGAGGGGCTCCACTGGCAGTGTATACAGCCAGTCCTGTAATTTAACTTCCACCATATCCTTCAAAATGTAATTACATGGGTTTTGATGCCTATTTCAGCAATTCAGAGTTGGTGTGTCTGCACAAAGAGACATAAACGTGCTCTGTCACTTGTCTTCACGTAGGCAAGAAATACAGCATGTGCGGATTCCTCCCTTGTGTGCTGCTGAGCACAGGACACTCACAAGCCCTTCGAGTAGCTGGGACCAACCCAGCTCCCAGGTGCCACTGGCACATGGCAGTCTGACCCTGTGCTACACAGGGTGAGAAGAACACCAGTTCTGCCTTTGGTGCCCTGCAGAGCTCCGCCAAGGGCTTACCTGAGCAACACAAGCATTTCCCTGGTACACAAAGAGGTGGTTGGTACAGTGGGAGAGATTTTTTCCAAGTGCAGAGACAAAGGTAGCCTTTTCAAAATAAAATGCTCATGCTAGAACATGTCGTATTTCTGGCCTCAAACTTAAAACATCATAATCACACTCTAAGTAACTTTTCTGTTGATGGATTTCCAAGAACACTGACAAACTGTTTACAAAGGAGCGCTTCCATCCACCACTGAAACACATTTAGCCTCCTGGTGGAAAGCAGCTGTTTTCCACCACTGAGGAGCTCTGACCAGGCCAAGGGTGAGGAGCAATACTGAAAATACTGGAAAACAGACAGGGCTTTTTAGGTAAGAAAGACAATTCTTCAAATCAGATTGCAACAAGTGGCTAAAGTGGCACCAGGCATCACTAAAAAAGATGCATGATCTGTATTTTGCAGGGAGAAGTACCAAATGATTCTCTTTGATCATGAAACCTATGATTTTGTAAACCTGCAGAACACATTAAGATTAAAACTAGTACAGGTGTCCAAAAAGAGACACTCAGAACTTACGACAATCCCCCTATACAGAAAGTGCTTGAGTGTATTTCACAATGACAAATGCTGGTGGACCATGTTTTAGTTCAACCACCTATAAAAGCACTATCCCCTCAGAAGCTACATAATTACAAGAGAGTCCTACATATTGGTAAAATCCTGGCAACACAAAAGTCAGCATTATTTTTCCATTAGCAGGTTCAGCATGAAAAATGTAGGTGCACTGAAGTTACATGGGTGAAAACAGAGTCACTGTCTTCTCTGATAAAAATTAAGCATTCTCTTCCTGAACCATTATGCAGTTTTAAAACATTTAAATTGAAGGTTTTGTTGATCATTTTGTCTGTCACTAGCCTTCGTACCAGTAATTAGGAGAAAAAAAATCTCCAAGTGTATGTACTCATAGGTACACATACATCCCCTTATAAAAATCACCTAATTAAAATTTGTTCAGTTTAATTTCTTACATCTCACTTGACAAAAACCTACCGGAGAACTAGATTCGGCCCTACCAGCTCAGGTCTAAGTGGAATTATTACACATGTACAGAAAAAAAAGCCTTTAAGCAAACAGCTTCCTTTCCACAACTTTAGGTTTTAGATCTATGACAACATCTAATGCATTTTCTGAGACCAGATGTCAACAGCCTGTCTAGGCGATGTGTAACTTTTTATACAGCAGAACGGGAAAACAAAGGCTCATACATTCAGCTCTGAATTGAAATTCCACATGGAGCTGATCTTTTGAGCATACTTTAAAATCATATATTTGCTTTTATTAACCTCAGTAACTGTAAAACGTATTTTAAACATCGCTTCCCTTTGAATTCAAAAGAATGCAGCAGTATTTTCTCTCTGCCTCGCTCCTTTTGTTGGTAATCTTACTGCAAAAATGTCTGTGTTGCTTTTTCTCCCCCGCCCCATCCCCTGCCTGTAAAATCGAAGTTGGACAAACACTGCACGGCTGAAGTGACATATTTGAATGGAATTCAGACCAACCAGTTCCTGTTTATGTTTCTGATTTGAGAATGTAGCCTTCTCATTCACTATACATTAGAAACACACCAAGGCCATAAATGGTGTCAGCTTACAGGCAGGCAGGGCCAAGAAGCATTAATCATTACTTTAAGGCAACTGGCAAAAGCAGCAGCTGAGGGAACACTACACCCTTCAGCTCCGCATAAATGGACATTCCAGGGTTTGGCGTGTGTGCTTTTTTTTTTTTTCCCTTCAGCATCCATTTTATGAATGAAACTTCAGGCTGCACAGAGTCCATTCATATAAAAGCTATGCTCACAGGGCTCAGTCTCTCGGGATCAATCGGTCTTGGGTAAGGCTGATGTGATTGGTTTAAGGCAGGCTTCAGCCTTCCATTACTGATTTAAAATGCAGCCTGTGTCCATTTGACCTGCGTTAATGCACAAAGAGTAAATCCAGACTGCGCTCTCAATCCTCAAATCAAATCATTAGCCAGTGCCACTTACTGTAACTGTAGATTTAGAGGAAATTTATCCATTTCTTTGAAAAACAGGGACTGCAGGACAATTTTTCAGATTGTATTGTCTGCTTTGAGAGGAAGAATAAATGTATGGTCTCCTACCTATATGCTCACATTAGCCTGGTATTCAGGTTTTCCTTTGTTCATGAAGATAATATTAAAAATGAATTCTATTCTAACTACAGATTTCCCTCAGACAGAACTAGTGAATAGAGCAAATCAGCTAGATGGGAAGCAAGTGAGAAGTTAAAATTCTGCCATTCATAGCAATCTTCTCAAGTCCAGGTTTCCCAAGGTTCCCCCTCAGATGCTCTTATTTTCTACTGTCATACCATCCAACAGCCGATTTGTGTTTATGTGTTTCAAGGGCACATACAAAGCGCAGTGCAGCTTAACGACTGAAAAAAATCCACACTCACTCACTGAAAGAGCACAGCAAAGACAAGCTCCTGAAACAGAAGGGTGAAATATTTTAAACCACAGAAGTGAGACACAGGAAAACTGCAAAACCAAAAATGAGGAGGGGAAGACTTCTTAAACCTACTGAATACAAGAGCAAACCGCCACCACTTCTCCACTCCTGCCTTTATGCCAGCTGGATTTTCATTGAGAACAATTGTACTGCTGTGTAAAAGAATGTAGAGGCCATAAGGAGATCCAGTTTTGAGATGTGCGTACTGAAGCACCATATCCAGGAAAAGGATGGAGTCACTTCTGTTTCACAGAGCTTTTTATAAAACTGTGTTCAAAAATACTGCAAATATCTGCAGCCTGACCAAAAAAAAAAAAAAAAAAAAGAGAGAAAGAGACAAGGAAAGAAAAAACCTACACAGAATTTGAGGAAAAGATTAAGCAGCTGCAGGATTTATGAAGCAAGATCTCAACAACGAGTCACACAGACAGACTAAGAGTATACATGCAAACTGTCTACAGAGATTTAGAGTTGGTACATTAATACCAAGGAATTGTTCAGGATGAGCCAAAGAGGTGTAGCAATGAGCAAAGGAATGGAGCTGATCAAAGGGAAAATTTAGGCTTATGATCAAAAAATATTTTGTAACTCTGAGGTCTATTAGTCTGTGAAATAATCTCCCAAGGGAAAACTGTAGTAATAATACTTAGCACTCATATAGTGCTTTATGTTTTCAAAGCACTCTACAAAAATTAGCCAATATAATTAAAAATAGTAGTAGAAGCACCACAAGTTGTGCCATTTTAAATGCTGCACTGGTCAACACACTAGAGAACACACTAGAAAAAGCAAACTGGCACTGACTCTGACAGCTAAGATTTCCTTTCTTCCTTCACACTAGCATCTCCACATATCTGAACTTTACCTCCAAAAAGTAAAATATAATATCCAACTGTTGTTTAAAAAAAGGAAAGAAAAACAAAAGGCAATCTGCAGATAAATATTCTTCCACAAAATAAATTTAATTTTATTTTCCCTTAAAATTTTAAGTCAACAGCATTCTCTTATGCTGTTCTGCAAACTCCCAAATTGAAGGACATGCCAGCTGACCTCTAGGGAAGAACGTGCTACTAGAGATCTTTTTCCACATCAACTCGCATTGATTTGCTTTTCAAAAACCACCACATCATGTGAAAGGACTGTTGCTTTTTATTCTGTGCCCAGTCATTAGGTAAATACACATTTATAACATGGACAGTAGAATGCTAACAACATCCTAACCTGTAAGAGCAAACTTAGGAGGTTAAGAAATGTCATAATTACTACTTCCTGCACAACCTTGATACAACTCCTTTGTCGCAAATGAATTATGATACAGCCATTCGCCTCGGCACACTTGTCTCTTGAGTGCACAGGTCAAAACTGTTTGGGGAGGGAGAGCCATGCTGTAAACAGCTTTGCAGGTGGAGCCCCTGCTACATTTGTTACAGAGGCTGGAAGTTGTGTACTTCATGAGGCAGAACATTTCAAGAAAGGAAAATACGTCCTTCAGGATTAATATAGCTGAATTTTAGGCCCCAAAACCCATTCCAGCCCCAATGAAGTTTTCCAAAGCAGTCATATCACTTCTGCCAGTTTTTTCGTATTATTTCTTATTTTTGCAGTGCTTACACAGGGACCCTAATCTGATGTTTCTGTACATCCTCGCCTAGAAATACAAAGAAAGTCCATAGGAGGTAAGCTTTGAACATATGTAATACATCATGTTCTTTAAAAACTATCCAGTCCTAACTGGGTACCCAAAATAAACAGGTATACAGATCTGATGTGTCTTTCTGCCTCTGCTCATCTCTCTTAACAAAGGGTCCCTATCCATTCTCATATGCCAACACAAGGTATTTATTGCTTGACGTCTCAGGAATTAAAGGGATGAGCAACTCAGAAAGCAAGACATGGAGGCTAATAATTCGTCTGGATAGTTCATTCTTAAGTGATGTGACTAGCATCTTGGAAGAAAACCTTGGAAGTGACAGGGAGAGAATCTAAATTTTCTAAGGTCTGTTCAAGCATTTAATTGTGGGGCTACCCTGAAATGTAACTGTGAGGACAGCCCTGCTAATGGCTGTAACCTGCTCAGGAAAGACTGAATCTGGATTTCAAAAGCTGAATTCCTGGCAACCAGTAATAAGTATATGCAAACAACAATTCCTCCTCTAACATCATCATGTGACAAATTTCAAAGTTCCTAAAGGCATGGTCATAAAAGAACTTTCCAACCAAAATAACTATTTTGATTTGGCAAAACAAAATTAGATTTAAACTTAATAATTTCTCATTTTAAAACTTGATTTTTAGTATTAATTGATACACACATAGCTAGAGTCATACCTTAGTATATTTGCAAATACACTACATTAAGACATTAAGAAAAGTCTGCAAAGATCCTGCTTAAAAATAAAGCCCAGAATAGATGCTGTATCTCAAGTTTGGCCGTTTTGTTTAAGTACTCAAATACATTAACTAAATTCTAGAAGTGCTAACTGCACAGAAATGCTCACCATTTGCCCTTGTAAACAAAGGTCTTGGGAAGCCTTCTGGAGTATATTAATTAATGATGCAAAATCTCAAAGCTCTACATGTCCTTGGCTGCATCTTTGTGCTTAAAGCTGCTAGACATAGCATCAAGTACTAAATACCTCTGACTGGCAGTCATGAAAAAAAAAAGAAATCTGTGGTGGAAAATGAGGCCTGATTGATTGAACATATATGATGCTCTGTGACTTCTAGAAGTGTAGACGAATAAGGGCGGGCTTCTACTCTGTTGACATTTTTCTTTTTCCATTATCTCAAACACTCTGCAGTAGAAATTGCATACCTGCAATTACAATTACAACTAATTGATCTGCCATTTCCCATGTCATAATTAATGTCATGTTTTAATAGAGTTATAATCATTCCATAATAATGCTTTTCATTCACTAGCTTCCCACAAAGTATAAAAGTATAGTGCACAAAAGCAATGAACTTTTATGAGGCTCTTTCAAAAACATCCCAAAAGGAACATCTCAGTGTATTACAATGAACTTTTAAAATATGTTTCTATATTCTTATCTGAGCTGCAATAAAATACCAAGCAAAAAGGACTTTTCACTCTGGCATTCCTCCTTCCCTGAACATCCATAGGTGAAAAATGAAATCAATGATTCAGTGACAAATACATTATGTTTCCTAAGGGGTTATTTAATGTACTCTTAGCAAGGATGGAAAATGATGGTTTCTAGAGAACAGATGGTAACAAGACAAAATATCAACAGACCACAGTTGTTGACTGCAATTTATGGAGTGTACAGATGTGTCAACTTAAATGCAGTGATTCTGAGGCCAATAAAAGTACTTCCTGATACCAACAGATTAATTTTTCATGACCACTGGTTACACAGCTATTACATTTTTAAAAACTAATTATTCATCTGCAAAAGAAACAACAATTTTGCTTGAACGTCATTACTATAAAGTGGAATGTTGTTCTTGCTGGCACAAAAAAAAAAAAAAGGCATGACAGGATTGGATACAAGTTTGCACATCTTCCTTTCAGAACCAAATTTCCTGCTTTATTCCAAAAAGAATATTCCAAAGAAAGATGAATGCTAGCAGCCAACCCAGATTTAAAGTAATAGTATGCAATAAGGAGATCCCACTTTCTAGCCTAATATGAAGCACACTTACAAAAGAGCCTTTTTTCAGTCTTTAATTTAGCAGGATGAATAACAGTGCTTGTGAAGGTTGCAAGGGACTGGCAGTGCCTGAAGCTGCGGTCCCCCATTTATTAGCCATTGCCACATGAACTCTGCAGACTGGCTCTCCCGTGCTGGTCCATAAGACTAAAGAAACACAACTGCCAAAGAACCTTCATCAATGAACAGGCTGAGTTCTAGATCTCATCTTTATAATCTGAATTCATATTAATCTTGTCTTATATTTAAACTTGGAGAAACATTTCATCCCTGGTCCCCTACCTGTGTGGGCATAACTGAAATTTACCTAAGGATTGGTTCTTTGCTTGTCAAGAACTAGAAACGAGAAAGCAGCTCTACTTTCCAAATTCCCCTGTTCTAGCATAGACGTCAACTCTAAAACAAGCACTTTATATTAATGGTACCACAAACTACCCCCCTAAATAGACAATGTTAAGTTAGCTACAGAAACGACAATAAGAACCAGTTCTCTTCTGTATCAAATTGCAAGATAGCTTGTCATGGGCTAAGATTTCGAAGGAGACCTCAACTCAGCAGCCACATAGCCTTTGAGAAATAAACTGCAAAAGCATCTAGGCACAGACTGAACCAGCAGGAAAGCACTGCAGGTGCTGCAGCACCCAGAAGAGAGAGTCAGACTGAAGTCAGGCAGGGCCACCCATTCCCCCTGCCCAACTCAGCGTGTCCGACAGCAACAGAAGCACAGTGAAGACTCATTGAAATCCCTCCCTTTCAACAGTGTGGCAGACACAAAGCAGGACAGAGGCACAGACTGAAGGGGAGTTGCAGAAATCATTTACACAAAAAACTGGAAAACGTGTTTTGATTGCATTTTCTTGGCTCCACAGTGGCTGACTGTTTACCCCACCTAGCCCACTCCATGCTGCTTTAATTTCAGCTTCTCTCCATACCACCCTTCCAGCTTCTGTCTCCTTGTAACTTGGTACTCATTACTAAACTCCTTTTTTTGCATTCCTGATTCTCTCTCTCTTTTCCCAAGCATAATATAAATATTATGTTTAAATCACGGCAAACATTTACAATGCTTTTCCCTTGATTTATGCTTTTATTCTTTTCTATTGCTTTTCTGTTTTGACCGAAGCTATTTGAGAGGAGGTTCTGCCACCACCTCCTCGGTTTTGTATCATCCATAGAGCAATAAGGCTCCATTCCAGTTGCCCTATAAGCACAATCACAATAAACATTATTAATAGCAACAATGTATTCTCTACATCAGCAACCTGGCATCACAGATTATGTACCTGCACAAAACACAGCAGTATGCACAAACTGAGAAGCTGACACCAATTTGGCTGATTCTTCTCCCTCATTGGTTTTATAGCTGTATAAACCCCACTTCAGCGGAGTTATTCCTGATTTAAAGTAGCGCAAGCAAGAGGAGAAAGAGTCCTCTATTTCTGGCAGACAAATGAAAGAGCTCATAAAATGGAGCACACAAATTCAGAGGTCAGAGATGAGACAGCACAGAACAAGCCCCCTCTTAAGTCAAGCTCAGTTTTGCATCCCTGATTTTTTCTTCTCCAGCTTCTTTAACCTGTGCACTTTCTGGACAGAGACTTCTGGAAAACGAAGTCCTTTGCAGAACAAGCAACGGTGGAATGAGTCACACTGTATTATGTAGCAATCTTACTACTTTCTAAGCTATCTCAGACATAAATTATTTCAGGAGACTTAGAAGCCAAAAGAGCAAGTTTCAATTCATACAATCAAAACATCAACAGCACTGGCTTGCACTAATTTATTACTTTGCTATGCAGAACTAAAGGAAAGTCTCACCTACCTGAATCATATGCAAAATCTCTAGGTTCCTGTTTTATCATCAGAGGAGGGGGGAAGTTTTGACTGGCTGCACTGCCAACCATAGCGTTGTGTTCATAAACTGGATCGTGGTACTCCTGCTTGAAACCTTGAGGCGGGAAAGGGATGTTTGGCTCAGACATCTGGCGCTGATATATCGGACGTCCTTCCCTTGGCATTGCAGGCAAAGGTGGGAAAGAATTGCAAGGTTCAGAGAGCTGGCGGCGAAATCTAGGACACAAGTTAGAGAGGTCATGTAAAGGACTTGAGCTACATTCTGTTTCCCAAAGATCTTCACAGGTCACGATCAGTGGCTGTATCGCTTTCTCAGTAGAAATCATGTTGGTTGTGATCATGCCCAGTGGTCCCATCAGGATCACTTTCACTGTAGAACAGCAACAAGCAAAGAAACAAAAAACCCCACCTATTAATAACAGCTCTAAGACCTATCCCCACCACCATCCTCTTTGCATTCACTATCTTCTGTCAACAGAAGAGGCAAATAGGAACTGCATCAGCTTCAAACCAGCAGAAAGACTGACATCCTACCACAGTAACACGAAGGAGGCTTAGGCAGAGTTCTCTGTTCTTTCATGAGTATCAGCAACGTATTGCTTGTACTCCAATTTACTCTTATCGTTCTTACAGTTACACGGAAACCATTCTGACCACAACAAACACAAACATTTTGCATAAAGAGTATTGTCTGCTGTAAATCTGGAATCATTCCAGGATAAAAGTCCACAGTTCCGTCCTCTCCGGGATAGTGCCATGTGAGATCTACCTGCAAGGCTGCACTGCATTCCAGCTCTAATGGAAAGGGCATATAAGCATCTCAGCAAAAGGAGAGGGTGCAAATTTCTGCTAAGAGAAACAATATCTAAGAATTTCCCTTCTGCCTTAACTTGTTCCCTTGGTCATTTCTACATGAAAGAAGTCATCCATAGAAGCCGTTCTGCCATCAACTACTCCCAAATGCTGTTCAGCAGGTATAAAATCTGACAATTCAGTTTTAAATTAACTTCATTTACATGCCGTGCTATTTGAGAACCTATGCTTGTTGTTTCTTCCATAAAACATATCTACCTGAACTAAAAGGTCTGAATGTATTGGACATGTGAAGGTTCAGAAGCACACAGAAGAGCAAAAGGATGCTATTTTCCCACCGTGCCCTGATGAACTGCACAAAGTCTCCCTGTGATCTCCTGCAGATTACCATAGCAGTGGTAACCACCACTGCAGTAACACTGGGTCTGCACTAAACCACAGCAGATGCAACATCTTTCAACAAACTACCTACTAGTCCTGTTAGCACTCATCATGAACAGGGCACACTTTTTTTTTTTTTTAAAAAAAAAAAAGAAAGAAACCTGTGCCTTTCTCTGCAAGTTTCTCAGTGCCACACTAAAAAAAAAATAAAAATAAAAATAAAAATCAAGAACTAATAATTCCTCAGCTTCCTGTACTCTGGATCTGAATCAACTTCAGTTCACGCAAGCAAAACCAGACATTCTTTTGGGAAAAACTGGGTGAGTGAAGAATTCAGAGGTTTGATCGCACAGGCAATACAATCCATGACTTTCAACTCATATGTACTGTATGTTTCTGAAACAATTTAAACTCTGATAACATCTGTCATAATGCTTCTGTGAACTTGGTCTGAAAAATATTCACTACCATAGCTTAATTCCAAATACTGTGGGAGCTACAGAGGTAGACACTACTACAATGTAGTAGTGGAGACAAAATTATTTTTTTTTAATGCTGCTGTAAATATTATATTTTGCAGTAGAAAGAGTACTGCACTGTAACCTTGGGTTTTGCAATTCCACCTACACCTGCAGAAAATAAACTTAGAAACTCAAATGTATTATGAAACAGTCAGGCTGACTGGCACTGCATTCATTTCCCTCTTTTCCTTTTTTCATTAGCCAAAAAAAGAAGCAGAAATTATCATTAAGAACTGTCAAGGAGTGAATCAGAAAATTGCAACTTGAAGTTAAAATAAGAAACAGGCTCACTCACAAAGCCTCAAAGGAAGTTAATAATACTTGTTGTACTGGAAGCTTTGTATGGAATCAAGCCATTTGTTTATACAAGTGGATTTGATTCCTGTTGGTACTTGTTAGGACCACTTATCGTTCATATATTCATGCACTGTACGAAGATGTATGGGCTGTATGTTCTAGATACTAATGCAATCTTATGGCACCAATGCATGTTCCATAGAAATATGCCTTGAGATTCAGATTTATATACAAAATCACGTAGGTAGGTCATTTGTTTAAATGACATTTTCTGAACACACTCATTGTAGTAGCAGATCACCTTGTAAATCGGGACGATTTGAATTTCACAAAAATGTGAAGTACATTTACTTCAGACATTTGTAAGTGTGAAGATTCACAATACATAAGAAAACTGGGAAAAAACATCTTCCATTACAATTGTACCTTTCTTTAAAAAAAGAAAAAAAAAATATTTTTTTGGCCAGAGTTTTCTGTTTTGGACTTCACTAAAATACATCATGCTCTATTACAGAAGGGAAGCACAAGTGCAAAATGCCCTAAAGAACATGAATATCAAAGATAGGGGCAGCAGGGGGGAAATTATGTAAAGAGCCTACAAAGCTTGGGCAGAGCAAGTGTTATAGCTATAGAAAAATATACTAAGGTGTACGCAAATCTCTATAAATACAAATTAGGACTAACATTCAGCTTCAATACTCTCTTTACAAGTGGCTCTAAAACAGAAGATTTTTTCATCTGAAAAATCTTATTACTGCTCTCTGAACAGAAGCCATTTAGCTTCTAGAGATTTCAGTCTCTTGACAACTTGACTTTGCTGTATATACAGAAACACATTTATCCATCATCCTGTAATCAAAACCACTGCCTGGCTTCACTGGAGGCCTGCGTGGTTAGACCACAGTCCACAGAGGGGGAAAAGATGGTGACTATGGCAGCTGAAGGGGCCAATTCAGTGTTTCTTCACTCCCAGCCCCAGAAGGGCTTGTAGAGAACCTTGGATGATATTTAAAACTATTTAAGCAGAGCACATAACAGCAACATACAACTTAGTAAACCCCTTTCAGAAGTGATCTGCACAAATCCCTGGAGATAATAGCCCTTATAAGAGCAGAAGCAGGCAGATCACACACTCAGCAACTGTGATTTGCTTTTCAGGTGCTTCTTAATTTGCTAACGTTTAAGAGCTAAGTCGAGTTTCTGAACATATATATCTCTTTACATACAGCTGAAATTTTAAAAGCTCGGAGCAATCACACAACACCACCGACAAAACCAGGTTCTTGCAATAAAGGTTAGGATAAACAGAATTCCACAAACAAGTGTTTGGTCTCAAAACTCAGTGAAATCCACTGAGCATATCTGCTGCAAAACTAAGCTAAGAAAGACAGTCAGTTGTCTGGGGATTTCTAACATATCAAAACAAAATAGGGTGACTTAAGGACAGTTTAAGCTTTAATGCTAGTCTCTAGCTCTTGTGGCTTTTACTCAGACTAATGTTATTTAAGCACAGTTTATGTTGGCATCTTAGTTTGTTTGAAATACTATATTTCAAAAGGGGTTGGAAAAATGATCCACCCTTCCAGAGAATATTCTGAAGCAGTAACACCATAACTTGGCCACTTATCTGTTAGATAGGTGAGTTGTTTAGCAAGAGGCCAGACATTTATAGCCAGGATCATGCCTACTAGTGACTTCATTATGTTGAAGGGCTAACTAACTTCAAGTGAATCACAGAATAGCCCAGGTTGGAAGGGACCTTGAAAGACCATCTGTTCCAGCCTTTCGTGGGAAAGGGAGCCTACATGAGATTATCCAGAACCCTGTAATTAGCCTCACAAGACAGAAAAAGGTAGTCACTAAAACTCTGTCACTGCCAATATGAACTCCTACTGAAGTGCACCAAGCCGGGCGCCAGCCTTTCACAAAACACTATTTCTGACACTCTGAAAGTGCCTGGTTTTCACCTTGGTCCCCCAACTCACAAGACAATAGTTATGGGTAGGAAGCCAGTGCTACCCTTTGTAAGAGACCTGCAGCCACAACTGAAATACCTTCTGCACAGGTCCCTCATGTGTTTTGTGTTTTACCTGTGGTCCATAGGGAAGCTGCTGTCTGGAATGGACTGCGATGGAGGGAGATGGGTAGGGAAAACCCGGTCAGGTTTCGGAGTCTGAGCTGAGTTTGGGGAGGCATGGTGCAGCGGTGACACAGGAGTACTGGATGGCGTTGGTGGGTTGGAGGGCCTCATTCCCACTTGTGGCTTCTGATCATAGGCACTATCAGTAAAGCAAGGGGAAAGAAGGTCAGGTTATTTTCTCTGAAAATAAAAAAAAAAAAGAAGGTAGCATCTACATCCAGAAAAAAAAAAAAAAAAAATCAAGTGTCACATTTATAAGCTTTTTATGATAGTTACCTTATCAACCAGTTTAGGGGAGAGGAATTCTCTACATTACGAAAAGCACAGAAAAAAATATCATTTTACAGGCAAGTGGTTCAACACAGCATTTTCTTCTCTGGGGCACAGAAATGTATTTTTAAAGGATTCGGTCTTCCAGCGACATTCTAACAGGAGGCATACAAAATACATAAAAGTAGATGCACCTGGACTTGAGCATGAGAGCTGGCAGTGCCTGTCAAGACTCTTTTTTAGAGCTTGCACAAACCACAAAGTGAGACAGTAAAACAATACAGCTAGAGGGAAGGGATCTGACCCAGAAAAACAGTGGTATGTTGGCTTAGCTACCCACACTAGGATGTCAGCAGTCTCTCCTGACAGGTTTCTTTTTCCCCCCATTCTCTCAAAAATGCTGATCCTTCAGATACATAGATGCTGTTTTCAAAGTTGTCCTAAATCAGGAAAGGACTTGAGCACACTTTGATCATCCCTCTTTCTAAACGGGAAAAATGCAGACATTAGGCAGAGAGTAAGCAAGAACTTGCATACTTTCTTATGTCAGGTCCCCTATCACCCATCAAACTGATCAATGTATGCATTTCATTTTTGAAATAAAAATCACTCCTCTATGACGGGCAAAGGTGCCAGTCTTTTTTTTTTCCCCTTTCATATCCAAAACGTTAAATGTAAATGCTTTAAGTGCTAACAGGTTTTGTAGTACATTAATGAGAATAAAAACTCACAAGCTAGATGAAAGATTCTAAAATAGACTGAAATGTCAATAAGAAAGCCTTCACTGCTGACACTAAAGGAAGGAGTGACATGTAAGTGCAAAACAAAAGAAAGTCAATAAAGAATGCAGTAGTATCAAGTCTCTCCACTCCCACAAATATATAAAGCTTTTATTATCTACCCCTATAAGAGAAGATAACTTGTTTTTGAATAGGTAACAAAGATGCAGAGACTAATGAAATAGTCTTTTCAATTGTAATCACCCATGAATACACACATATAACATCTTCAAAACTTGTCAAATGCCTAATGTGTTGCTCAGACTTGCCAATCTCTTGCTTGTTACACAGATCTCTCTTTTTCCTAATGTGAGTAATGCATTTTGAAAGTACTTTCAACACAACTCACAGAAAACAAGATACTCCTTCCTTCTGTTTCACGCTTGCACTCTGGGTTTTTAAACTTTGGCTGTCTCCCACGGAGAAGGAATGGAGAATATGCATTTTGATGAAAAACACTACTTTAAAATGGTTATATAAGTGTTTGATACAACTGTAAACAACTCCATCAGTGTTCATCAGCTAAATGCATTATCTAATCAGTCTGTTATCTGCTGAAGAGGTAACTTTTATAAGAACTCTATTATGGTTTTATTACTCTTTAGACAGTCCTCATTTAAATCAGCAGTTCTCACTGCAAACATGCTCCCGATTGCTTTACCTGACATTGTACAGGCACTTTTCCCCATAACTGAACTTGAATGGTTGCTCTTGACTGCAAGCAGAGCCAAGTTCCGAACATGGGCTATGGGGTTCCTTCTTGATTTTCACAGGGAGACCATGAAAAGCCACTGGAAAGAGAAAGAACATGTAATTAAAGCCCAAGTACAATATTAACAATGAGCTTTCTCAAGTAAGATAGACACTGCTAATTAAACACATGATTAATTAAACCATTGTAATACTAAAAACAATATAGGAAATAAATATTTCAAATATTTCTTTGGGTGTCAACTGAAAAACAGACACCAGAGATCCTTCGCACTGGCTATTAGCACTTTTATTGTTTAATAGAATGATGTCCAGGATCCCATCTCATTAGCAGGAAAATAACAGCCCACTTATATTTGGCTTAACTACTGTAAATGTTGTCAGAGGCAAAATACTTCTCAGGCACAAAATGTTTCTAAGTAATATTAGTGAGGTAGCTTTTAGCTATAAATGCAATAGTAGTCCACTTTGAAGAGTGCCACACAAATTACTCCAAAATAAATTTCTCATATATCAAACTCAAGTATATCATCAGCGATCTTCTCGTCCCACAGAATGCATGAAAATTTGCAGTGAAACTCAGGAAACTGGATGATTACATGTGCTTTTAGGTATAAATAATGTCTGAAAAAAATACACAAAAAATGGTCTCAGTAATTTTTCTCAAAAATACAAAATAAAAAATCCTGGCCTCACAAAAGTCAATGGTAAATGTGACACAGACACAAATTGAGAGAAAAAAAAATAATCATACTGTTTTAAAAGGTAAAAAGAACAGAGAGAGTGTGACAGTAATGCAGTATTAATTAAAAGCACAAGTTGGTCTGGATTAAGAAAAAGGCCAAAGGTAAAGACAAGGTTAACAAGCATATTAGTTTAAGCCAGATAACTTTCCTTATTTCATAGCCAACCTTAACTATAATTAAAGCAGAAGAAAATTCAAGGTTCACCTGACTTGGACAAATCTAAAGTAAGTCACAAGGAGGACAAAGGCGTAAAAGACAGGTATTAAAGAGCTTGAAAACACACCCTTCAAGTTTTAAATAAAATGATGTTGTAAAAACATTTTTGAACTCTGGGAAGCCTAGGGTTCAGAGATCAATTTTATCACTAATTTTTGATGCTGTCACCAAACCACCGTAGATTGAACATAACGTTCCAGGCTGAGACAGACACTTGTTTCCCCGTGGAAATCCATGTACAGGCAGCCATCCCTGTTAGAGAACCTCAGCACAAAATCAGGCCATTATTATACATCATCAAGCAGCATCCTGTCCCTTCCGTTGCACCTGAACTTAGGAAAGACAATTTGTTACGCACACTATATATTTTCTGATGCTAATGCACCTGCGTACATACACGTGTTCACTGGGGAGGGGGAGGTAAATTAAATGCTGTCTGAGAAGTGAGCATCAGAATTAATAAACTCTGATTTATAAGTATCTGTGCGCAAGATCTGGAGTCCAGATTCTCACCACGGGTTTTCCCACGGTTGAGCAACGTTCAGAGAACTCTTTCACAAACAGGTCCTTTAGTACCTTATTACATGACAGCTTCTACTATTGCCTTTCAGCTGAGACGTATAAAAGACAGCACTATGCTATTTTTACACATATTTTTACAAAACTCACAAGAACTGCCTCTAAACCTGCTATCCAGCTATTTTATTTGGTGGATAATAGACACTTATCTGGAAATATTACAAAAGAAAAGCAGATAGTAAAATAGGTACACAAATACATATGCACAGCACAGCAACTTAACAAACATGAAAAGTGGTGAATGCCACAGCAAAGACAGAACTCTTTCTGAATAGAACTGTCTGAACTTGCACTAAAATAAAGACCATATGGACTTCTTAAAGATTCTCAAATTAAATAATATGGCAAAATGCAGCCCAGTCCGATTTCCACTGTAATCACAAAGCAGGCTGACATCCAGCAGTTCGTTCTAGGTTTTTGCTAGTGAACTTTTACCACTGACTCTCCTTGAATGTCTTGGTCAGATAACGCATGCCGCACATTTCATGCATATGATGGGCCCCACAACTCCAGGATGGTGGCTCGGATGCAAAGGTAGGCAATCTCTTTGACTTGAATCAGAGAATTAAAACACAACTGCAACAAGACTCTTTTTTAAAGTCAGTATCACATATTCACACAAAGGCCACATGCTGCTCTATTTATTTTTTTTTTATTTTAACTTTGCTACTTCCTCGGAGTTAATCTGTTATGAAAAATTACTTCCCTTATTTATTTTTAAATAACGGGAGTACAGAGACTCCCACACCACAGCCCTGCGCGGAGAACTGGCTGGGTATTTCATCACAGCGCTGAGAGCCTGAACGTCTGCTAACAGGCAGTTTTCCAGCTCACTGGCACAGGCACAAGTGAAAGCAGCACATTCATTTTGTGCAATTTGCTTTACCTTCCCACATGGAGTTGGTGCATGTAAAAGGCTGTTAAGTACTAAATTATTCCTTATCAAATCACCATCATCTGGAGTCATGATCAACACTAATTAAATTACTTTCAGTGAACACGGCTCCAGCCTGCTGCCTCGGCTGCGAGGTACATTTTATTTTGCTTACTGTACAGTCCTACCGAGGTACAGGGCATAGTGCTAGAAGGCATCTGTGCTGTAGTTTTAATTAAAGTTTACCTCACCTTCCTCCCAGCTTTATAAGCTAGGGCAAAGTGTATCAAATCAAGTAGGTTAACGCCTTCATTTCATTTAGGGAAAGCATTACAGTCCAAAGTGATTTTATATTAGATCTTTATCTTAACTACGGCCAGAAAGATAATGTAGCTGTAAAATTTAAAGCCTTCCTCGGGCAGTCCCCTGACACAGTCACCATGCTAAGCTTTATCTGTAGCTCCTTAAGTGTACACTTTTAGAGCCAGAAAGGAAAAAAAGATAGCCTAAGAACACTTACTGCATTTTTGGGGGGCTTTCTTGAAGGCTACTTGACCTTTTAAACCAAATCTTAAGTGTGGCTGAAGATGACAGACTTACTCTAACGATAAAATTTCAAACATTCAAACCAGTTCTCGTATCATCACTGAAACCCTGCACCCATCGCTCTTCATTTTAGTGTGACACTCGTTTAATAGTGCACCTATTAAAACAGATTTTAAACATACACCGTTTTGCTAAGCTGGATTTTATATTATGTTTTCAATCCATTTTCTTTTGAGGAGAGCAAGATTGCTTATTTATACAATCTAATTTTAGTGCAGCTTACCCAAGCTACCAACACATCCAAATTAACAAAATGACATTTCAAACAACCAGCTCCTCACCACTTCTTTCTTCCTGATGGCAAATTCATTTTACTTAACCCCAGAACAGAGTCTCAACCCTATTAAAGTAACGGGCACTCTCCCTTCATAACGATCTTATTAAGAAGTGACCAAGGGCCAAGATTTCATCCCAAGCGATTACTTACGGATAACCACCTCCCAACTTGAAAGGCAACAATCTCACAACGTGTATTTAGATGGATGGCTTCGACACCTCATCTCAGCTACTGAGGAAAATCAGGCTTATCGGTATCAGAATGGACTCAATCTGCAGACCCTCTCTGGAGCTTCTCTGCAGCCAACATGCAGATATAAGGCAAGCAGGAGGACTGCTACCATCTGTAGCAAATTGATTGAGGTATGATACTGTATGCATATTCTCTGTGCAGAGTAAGAGGGCTCGCATGTTATACATAATGGGCTGTTGTACAGACCTGGATTTTATACAACACAAAAATAATTTCACCACGAAGAGAACTTGCAAGGAACCTGCAAAAACACAGGGTGAAACCTGCTACCCCTTGTTTTGAAGTGCTGTTCCCCTTTGTTGTCTGTCAACAGCCTAACCTCCAAACATTTTGTTCGTAATAACACTCAGTTTAAGACTCAAGTGAAGAACAAGTTTACTAAGACCTCAGAAAATAAGAGAAGGAATCACTGTCTCAGAGAAGACTGATTTGTATACTTTGTAGCCTGACACAAATGTATCACCTCTCTACAGATAGAACTGAATCACTTCTTTTGAGAGAGTCCCAGGAATTCACTGCATCAAATATAAAAGCAACGGTTTAGAGTATTTTTCAATTCAAGAGATGATTATTCAAGATTAAGAAGAAATGAGAGATATTTTGCATGAAATTGGAAGACATTTCTCCTTTGAACAAAAAGTTATTTTATAATTTTCAAACTTCAGTTTCCTGCCCAGAACACAAAATAAATCTGATTTTATTTTCTGAAGAAGAACTGATTTAACTATATTTTTAAAAGACATGAATATTACTGGCAATTCAATGACGTTGGCTAACAGCAGGCAATCCTGACTGCACTGACCAAAGAGACAAAGATGTCTTATTATCAGCACTCAGAAGGCAAGAACATTTCCTATATGGTAAAAAACTAACCGACAGCAGCAACTTTGCTCCCGTTACTGAACTCCGATGTCTCCTAAGTAATACTACATTCATGCGTATTATGTTTGAGGACTTTGTGTTCCTGCAGAGAAAAGGAACTAACTGAGAAGTCAAAGAAAATCATGCCCTAAACATTTCTGCTGCCTGTTTCTGAACTTCTTTCCACATTTATGCTCTCAAATCACCCTCTAAACCTGATCTAGTAAATATACTCATTCATTTTTAAGATCGATTGTGGCAAAACTGTTAATACACAAAGTCAGTTTAGAGAGATTTCTTGAACACATTCGAATAGAGGGTATTTGATTTTCTTAACAGCAAGATGAAAAGACAGAAAATGTAAAAATATTTAGGTTAATATCACTACAACTCCAGGTGCTAGACTGATTGAGGTGACCCAAGTGAGTATTTGGTAAAATTTCAAAAGCAAGAAAAGAAGGCCCTTGTACTGATAAAGCCAATACTGTCACACTTTAAATCTGTCTCCCAATACACACAGAAATGCAGCAGGCACTTCAGCTACATCAGAGTCTCTCCAAGATTCTTTTCCAGTACATTTACCTCTGCCAAGCCCTCCCCTTCCCCCAACACACAAAAATCCATTACTAAAGGGTCTAATCTCAGCTATCAGCACAGAGTGCCTTTTATGGAGCCATTAAACCATTTCTCTTGTTTACAGTGCCTGAAGAAAGATGTGAATTATGTCTGTGACAAAACAGGCGATAACATTTCTAAACTGCTATCAAAATGCAAACTGAAATACACTTAAGGACAGGGACCCTAATTTGTGTTTTTGCAATTTTCCTCGCTCACTATAGCTTAACAACACTCACCTGATGATTCAAACAAATTATTTATGCTGTAAGTACAACAGGTAGGCATTTTAATAATAATAAAAAAAATCTGCTTTCAATAAACAAACAGTTCACTGAACGGTTCATCAAGGATGGTGAAGTGCTGGTTACTTCTCAGGTGATAGTAATGACCTAGGTGTTCAGATCAGTATACATTACAAAAAACAAATCAAAACACAACATTGTGGGTTCTTAAGAGGCCTGAAATGCTCTATTTCTGCAACAGCTATTTACCATTTGGACCACATATTCAGCTCAAGTAGTTGCATATCTGATGCAATGAGCTACAAAACTAAATACTTTCTATATGACCTTCAAGGTGGGAGTGCCAGGCTTTATAAGTATTTTCTGAAGAGGTTTCAAAAATGTGTATTTAACTTATGGAACAATAGCCTTCTGCATTCTGGAGGCTATTGATTATTTATTTCTAGATCATTATGGTTTGAGCTCCACTCTGAATTTCAACAGCCATTTAATAGGCATCTGATTAAAGACAACGGGATGCCAAAGCAGGGTGTTCTTTCCATTTTATTCCATTCTACGTTAAGATGAGAAATTTCACCCGTAATTTCTGGGATGCACAGGAGGAATTAGCTGAAGCAGGTACGAGACCCAGCTGACCATTCCTTCATACCCTGGAGGTTACTGCTGCTGCAGCTGAATGCAGCACCCAGCCTAGTACACTAACAAAAACTGAAATGAAAACATCACATTGGAGAGGTGACAGATGAAGAGAGGTAGGAGGATGGAAAGATAGTGAAGGCTGGCAAGTGAGTCTTTCCAGCTAAACTGTTTTGAATTATTCTGAATTAAAGGCTATGCATACGGGCCACTGCAACAGCTGAAGAAAGAACCGACTGCAAGCGTGGATGACTGAGGCAAGATCTGCAATTGCTTTCACCCCAGTCAATCTCTTGCCTATACAATGGCAAAAACTCCCTTTTGTTTCTGACCACTGCCAACAGCTGCAGAGATGAGCAAGACTTGTAGACTGTAGACTGATTTAAAAGTGGCTGAACAGATTACATCTACACAGACTCCACTGAGTTCTTCAACCATTTGATCTATCAAAGTCACCTCTATCAGATCTTAGCTGAGCTCCAGTCAAGTGGATTTCATTTAGGTCCTGCTCTCTGCCAGATATTGGAAGAAGCTGGTGACAAATTGGATATCTGACACACGATGTGTATCACCACTGTGGTTTCAGAGACTATCCTGGCAGCTTATATAAAAACTGAACAGAGACAAGAGACCTGAGCTTTCACTATCTCACAAACGAAAGCTGCTAGAAAAGTGGGGAAGAAAAAAATCTAAGCAATCCTGTCAAGTAGTTGTTCGAAGGTGTGCATGATCTTGGTATTACTCTTCATCTTATGGCTGCACCTAGAAAACTAGAACTTGCTTAAGATGCAGAATTCAGCCCTACAGACAATTGTCCTCCATCTAGTCCCACTGAGTGGTGACCATTCACCTGAAACTGAGTCTGCATGTGTGTTCGGATGTTTGTGTCTGTGCACACAGAGCCAAATGGAAGCAAGCATACCAAATGTGCAAGCGTGCCTCTGCCTTAATACCTTACGTATGGTCAAAATATGTGTAATACCGTAATAAATGGCAGTAAGTTTTTTCCTCTTCAAATGTATATATGTAACTGGGGAGAAAATGGGGAAGCAGCAGGCAGAAGAGAGGAACAAAACATGAATGTGTAAAAAAAATTCAACAAAAAGCTAGTTCTTTCCTACATGGTGTCCTGGTTTTAAGTCCAGGGGAGGAAATCTGAGGATAGCCGGCATCACGGCAAGTGCTCTGCCACCCCTCGTCTCAGTGCTCTTTCCCAGAAAGTGGAGCTTTATGGCTGGGCAGTACTTGGCAAACCTGTTAGATATGATTCCATCAATTCAGTCTTTGCCTTGGCTTCAGATCAGATCCTTCCAGCCCCTACCAGCTCGATAGATAGAAACAGCATGGGACCTCATTTTTTGGAAGCTAGTTCTGAATGATGAGCCCAAGCACCAGCTTTCAAAGCCAACTGGCAAGAATAGAATACGTGGGCAAGATGGATCTATTTGAGAACCTTGTTTAACAAAAAGAAAATACCAGCTTTGAAGTAATCTGTCACCTTTACTGGAAAATATGCAACTACAAATGCACTTTAATAACAGTTAGAACTCACTCTGCAAAATGAAGCAAATTGCTTATTTTCTCTTCCAGCCTCAAGCATACAATACTGTGCATGTCAATTAACGGTCTACTTGAATACAGCATTGCACAAATGCTACATAATAGTATAGTCTTTAAAATCCTCAGGGGGTGGGGAAGGAATTGGGGGTGAAGAATAAAAGACAGCCCGAAATTGTGGGATTTTTTTCCTCAAAGTCTACATGGACTGTTCTCAGATGATGTGGTATGAGAAGGAAAAAACATTGATTCTGAAATTGAATTAGGAAAAAGAAGCAAGCAGGTGAAGAAAAACTGCACTGGAAGTTGGAATTTATTCCTGTTTACTACTACAGAGTTTCAAGATGGAAAATAACAGCACATTTTCCTAGAACTGATATTGGGAAATTCTGGACCTTAAAATCTGCAGTAATACATCCATATTAACAAGCCTTGTTTGTCAATATAACTCTCTCTTGCTTTAGGAGGTTTTTTCTTTCCTTTTTTTAAAGCAAAAAGTATTACAGATTAATGACTAAAAGATGAAAAACAGGTATTGATGAAAATCAATTTTAAATTAATTAAATCACCTGTTCATCTCTAGATTATGTTAGCTCTATATACCCACCACAATTTTTCCCTATCTTTGCTATGATCCGCTATTAACATAAAACCTTTGAGAATAACAGGTGAGGCCAAAAAAAAAAGGTTCAAGTAGAGAACAGAGAGGGATTCGGTGTACCTACAGCACATCAAAGTTGCATCACTATCCATAAAGCGAGTTTATATGAGGGCATTTGTACACAGGGAAACGTGACCAACAAAATCATCATTATAATGCAGACATACGCCACTTGCCTATAACACAGCTTATTTAACTCCTAAACATGACACTCCTGCCTCTCTGTTCAGCGAATAAATTTTCCAAGCTACTTCTTCACAAATGGAAATAAATCTCATTCTTTAACTGAAATGTTTTCTTCTAAAGCTTGTGCGCTAAGACATTACAAATTTTTGCCAGTTTAGCTGTTTCTGGGCAGCTAACCCAAGAGTCCCCTGCCACGACAGCTGCAGCCTCCCTGAGAGGTGGAGGGGTTCCCAGCCAGTGTGCAAGAGGGGGCAAAATATTATAGATTTCACCCATACAGCTTGATAATTGGTTCAATGCTATAAATCCCCATTTTTAGTGCAAGATATCCCTTATTTGCTTGCCTGTGCAATTGCAATTTCTGAAATATTCATTAGAGTTACGGAGGGTACACCTGCAGCTGGAAGTGCTGAAGGCACCACTGAGATAATTCAGATATTTGTAGCTACTTGGCATCTCCTTTAAAAGGACCACGCCGGTTGAAAATTGAAGTCTGTGAGTATATTCAGAATAGCAAAAATTAAGCAGCACACCAAAAAGGGTAAGCCACCTGGCTAGAGAAGGGGGAGGGGAGAATGCTTTCAGCAAATATCAATAGAAGTTAACCTATTCCCTAAACCCAAAGATGAAGCAATTCCAAGGTAAACTTTTCAAGAGGCTGCCAGTAAACACCTTGTCAGGATACTATAGGTCCTTTGGCCTGAATTGACACTGTATTTGGGCAGCTGCTAACCAGCTGAACTGCCACACAGTGTTAAAAGACTGTCTCCACTCCTCTAGCCCCAAGCAAAGGAAAAGTTTGACACAATTTTGGTTAGCTGACCCCTCTTCTCCTCTACCCCCAAAAGATTTCAGCTTCTTGTTAAGAATTGTCTAGAAGGCATTTTCATGCAGTGGGAGCTGCAGTTACCGACACAGTTTCTTAGCCTCTGAAAGCACCGATCTCACAGAAATGCTGTCATGGGCATTGTTTTATTCTGATTTATATCCCCTTCATACAATGCTCTCCTTGTTTTCTAGACAGTTACCTGTCCAGCTGTATGGGACTCACAGTTGCAGGCAGTGAGGGGAAAGCACTGCCAGAGGGGCTCTGCCTCCCAGCAAGTGCCTTCAGGGCAAAATTTCACCTGCTGACAAATAGTACGGACACTGCATAACTCTGAGAAGAATACAAGGAAATTTGCAGAACACTGGTGGGAGGGAGGAAGGGAGGATTAAGCTAGGAGGAGCAAACTGGCTTGCTTTGATGTCTCAGGGGAGTAGGTGAGGCAGGAGAAAGAGCTCTCCCTCTCCCCCTGCCCCCAAAATAAACAGAGGCTTAGGGTTCTCTGGAAGAGGAAGCAGTAACCTAATAAAAATTAAACCAGATGGGTTCCATAGCAATTGATCTAAAACCTGTGGATTGCATAAGACAACTAGGGTTTAAAAAAATAAAGAATTTTTAATCCCTCTATACTGGATCTGCGGCCTCCAGGACCCCACAGAGAAACAGGACTGCTCTTCATCTGCATTAGCTTTCAGTGTTAAAATCCTTGAGGAGACACAGCCATTTATTTGTTCCTATAGTTCCTCACAATATATGTGGCTCCAAAGGCAGGGTGCAAGGCAAGGCAATCCACCTTTAGAGCCGCTGCTAAAGACGAAAGTCTTAACGTAAAACCAAGCCTGGGAGGAAACTTGAATTGTATTCCTACCTGGGAATTATCAACAAAGTTAAATGCAAAGAGAGGAGCTAGCCACTAAATCTGGGTCTGTGTGCTCTTCTGAGGACAGGACTTCCATTTGATGCAATTTCCAAAATTTAATTTAACTTGTGAGAGGTAATGGCTAAGTACTACATAACTTCCATTACTAAAATATCCAAGTGAGATAATATCCCAGCATTTTACCCACACACACTTTCCACTTCAGATAAATCTGCAGTTTGAGGGTTTCAGGTCTGGATTTTAATAGGTTTTGTAGAAACAGAATGAACTTTGGAAATTGTAACAAGTGGTTTTGCCAAAAGTAACAGTAAGCTTTAAAATAAACAATTTTGTATTTTTTGTATTTATTGTTTAAAAGGCATCATCAAGTCGATATTTAGGAGAGCATGCCCACAGCAGAAAACAAACAGCAACTGATTCTGCCTCATTTCCTGTCTTACAGAAAAGTTTCAAGTTACATCAATCTAGTTATTATGTTTTCGTTGTTCTTTTCTGATGTATTCATGCAAAGAGCAAACAGCCAGCTATAGATGAAAAGGCTGCTGATCTCGTAGTTGCAGCAGGACAAAATGTGAAAGAAACTGGATTTAATCTCTGGTTCTGCCATTTGTTGTTCATAACCTAAACAACTGGTGTCAGAAAGTTGCTGCTTAGTTTGTAGTAGCTCAGTTTTACGAGACTACCTTCAGAGATCCATAACCACAGTGCCAGCTTGCTTCCCTATAAAGATAGGAATAACCTGATAATAAAAGAGCATCATAATAAAAAGTTATTCTTAAGGATGATCATGCCTGTTTGTCAGCCACTCAAGAATATGCAAAAACAAAAGAAGCCAATAAATAATGAAATGGACTACACGGTGAGCTCTCTCTGCATGAATTAAACAACTAATTTAGAAGATTATTTACAATTTGTTTTTATTTTACCAACTCTGAATAACAGGCACTAGAAGGAACAAACTTGCAATTAAAGAAGATGGGTTTTTTATTTCATTTTGCCTTTAATAATAAAAATATGTATACATTCATAAAATAAGTATACAATAACTCAGGGCAGCTAATAGGATTTTTGTTTACTTCGTTGGAAGAATGAGACTGTCGTGAGACTCTAAATACATGTGTCCTTCATGCTTTAAATTTTCACAAATGCTCACCAGTAAGGCAACTAACAGATCTAGTTTATAGTTCATTAAAGCAAAGCTGAAATCTAAATCTTTCACAACCAAAAAACACTGCAAAAACTGCTGCCTCCAGTGGCAAAGGCGTGGGCCATTGAAATAAGTCAATAACAAAATTCAGCTCACAAGTTTTATCACTGATTCAACAGAGAGACAAAGAAGCCATTGTCAGAAGTGGTTACGTCTGGGAACATAAAGTCAGGACTTAAATAAGTAGCCCGATATTCAAAGACTCTTAGCAAAGTGTTCTTTCTGGAGGTGGTGGAATTTTGACCACCTGCAACCAGGCTCTTGTTCTCAGCACAGATACTTAAGGCTTCTACTGCTACTTAAAGCATTTTTACTGTATATGAGACTTGCAACTGAACGTACATTACCAATACACACACAGCATGTTTTTTCCAAAGCCTGCTGGTTCCTGAAGTTGTATGATTACTTTACATGTGCATGCAACCAGTAAGACTGATAATTACATGGCATATATATTTCTTATATGCATGTATGAATATATATACACATACATACATATATACATACACACACCGAGTATACACTGTGTATATACATGTATACTCGTATAAATCCAGCTCTCAAATTCTGATCCCAAATACTTGAAACTTTTGGTCTCTACTGAACACTGACACTTTCAAAGTCTCCTTTGTCTCCACCAATGTTAATACTTCGGTCATGTGAAATTTTATTTATGGGTGGGTTAGTACAGAAAAATTCAGCACAAAGACAAGAGTATTAAAAAAAATTAAACTGTTTGTCTTTTTAAGGTATATATTAGAGGCAGAAAGGAAACAACATTTGAGCAAAGAGGATCAAATTAGCAAGACTGGGAACCGTTTTTACACACATAATTTTTCAAACGTCCTTGATGACGACTCATAATACATAAAGACAAAAACCTGGCCAGTCAGTAACCTTCCTATTCAATGAGTACAGGACTTGGCAGTAAATGTCACTGCTAAAAAATATTTCACTACATTAACTTACTGGCAACCACATTTGCTGAATAAGTTCATAAACAGCCGCGAGAAAAAAAGACAACCAGAAATAAAGTTGCTAATGATTCACTCTTTTCTAACATGCATAATCCTCCGTTTACAGAACACATAGATACGTAAGAATAAAGATTTCCTTTACCAAGACAGTTCACTTCTCTATTCACCTCATCAAGGTCAAACTATAATCCAGGAACGGGCAAGAGTAATGTATCGGAGACAAGGAGAACATGAAGAACAAGTGAAAGGGAAAGAAAAAAAAGAATGCTTCTCAGGGAAAGGACTAGAGTACATGCCTTGGAAAAGTAACCATTTTTCCATTTATCAGTTTAGACTAGGTTTAGATCACTCCTACAAAAAACACTGACAACTTTTAAAACTCAAAAAAAAATAATAAATATCATAATTTATGCATATTTATCTGTTTATAAATGGCTCCACCATAATTAATTCCCAGTACTGAAACGTATAGAACCGAAACAAAAGGACACAGAACCAGAGACAAGAGCTGTTTTTCCTGTACGTTTACAGAGGGCCAGCAATATCGGTCCTACACGAAATGAATGTGTCACAGACTCGCCAATGTTTAACTGAGGTTCCGAGGGCTGTCACTCTCTCCTCCCTTTTTCTCCTGCTATGCCCTTTGAAAACTTCACAGCCGCCTGTGAGGGAGCCTGACTTCTGTCTTCAGTTGCTGAGGCAGCAAGCAGAGGAAAAAAAAAACCCAAAATAATGATAAAGGCTGTAAACACATTTTACCTAAAGAAAAATATAAATAAATAGAAGTGGATGGACTCAGCTTGCAGACTGACTCCTTATTTTACACCACCCTGGAGCTTATGAATTTTCAAAGCATTACTTAGCCTGCTCTTGGAATACAAAAGACATATTGCAAAAAAACTGTGTGGAAAGCAGTCTAGGGAGAATAAAAGGTTTGTATCAAAATACAATCATGAAGACCCTTCAATCTGTCTTTTTTGGTTTCTGTGTGAAAATACAGTTGAAACAAATTTCTGCATACTTTGTTTAATACAACTGGAACTGAACAGATGCTCTAATACATATACATACTCCTGATGAAATTAACTAAACAACTATCTGTTTTATAACAGAAATAACTGTAGTGTTACGAAAATACTGCCATGACTACAAGTTACAATGTGAGACTCGCCTGCATTTCCACAGATGGGATCTTCATAGAGTCCTTATGGGGAAGAGAGGAGGGGAGGCTTCCTCAGAAAGTAAACAGAAGTCTTTTTCAAAACTAAAAATTCAACATTTTGAATAAAATATGTTTAATGTTTTTTGTTTTTATGTAAACGGACCTTAGGAAGTGATCTGACAGCCTTAAGAAATTACCATTTGAAAGAAAAAAGCTCTACATGCTTCATCTTTGATCTAAGAGACAGATTTATCACAGGATAGGATGACTGAAGTTTATTCATTAGCTGATAACCTCCACATGCAACCCAAGCCTTTAATCTGCAATAAAACAGCAAGCGAGGATGAGGCTCTGAGGAAACTAAGTCAGCATGGCCGAGCTGAAGGCCAAGGGGCAGACAGGGGGACAAAACCCCCGAAGAACAGCCCTGTCCAGCTGCTCCGGGGTCCTCCAGGCCCCAGAATGCTAGAGACCATCAGGTTCACAGTGGCCCTGTGCCGTTAAACCACACATGCTAACGTAGCTGCTCTCTCTGCTGGGATGCCCAGAGGTGCCTTATCGTTAGCAATAAAAATCGCATCGCGGCATGCAGGGCACTCTGAAAATAACAGCTTCCACTTTAGAAGTTTTAAAAATCAAAAGCTATGTACTTTGATGAGGTCGTTTGTTTCACAGTGCTGTTGCTACCATCAGTATTTACTGTGAGTCACTACCACGGCTACAATCCAGATGAACCTCAAGTCCTTGCACCTCCGAAGCTGGAAATTTAGTATAAAAATACAAACAGAAAAGCAAATAAACAGAAACTGCTTATTAAAGTCAAAGCAAACCCACAAATTCTCTACTAAGATCACAAGTTAAAGGCATTACGGTCAACAGTCTGCCTCTTGGTAAAACTTTTTCAAGAATTAAATCCTGCAATTATGGAAAAGGTCGCGACTAAGGCAGATTTAAATATTTCCAAAAAAACCTCTAGAGGAAGAAAGAGGAAAGAAAAATCCATATTAGCACAGGCTAATGCTTGGCAATGAACCACAAAATGAGCCCACAAAGTTCTCTGAAAGACACGGATTCCTAATTTCTTTTGAATGAGAATTAAAAAAAAAAAAAGGAAGTTAACAGCTGGTAACAGTTTCAGTCCTGCGTTAAACAAAGGAAACAAGTGCTTAGGGACACAATGAAAGAAGTGGGGCTATCTAAGGCAACTATGAAGGGAGATAAGGTGGTCAGCATTGACTCCTCAGTCTGACCTCTCTAGCTCTTACAACAGCAATTGCATTGGACTCTCTTTGTAAAATGCTTCTGAGATCTCTAGATAAGTGATCATTAAGAAAGCTGTGTATCTCACACCAGAGTGATACATGCATTTCTGTACCTACTTCAAACCGAGAAACAAAGATGTTAAGCAACATGCCCAAGGTCATGCAAAGCAAAGGGCAGGAACAAACCACAGAGCCTCGACTCTCACAGCCCTTTAGAAAGAATCTGTCAGTCAGGCATGCAATAAAATAAATAAGTAAATGTCTCTGTATTTGACAACGTCTGACCTGTGAAAGGAAGTACTTTCAAGACAAGTGGCAAGAAACAAAACATAGCTGCAGCAGAAAGCCCTATCAGGGAATAGCCAAACACCGGGAACAACCAGCACCACCCTTCAGGGCATTTGTCGGGCTGCCTGCTGCAGTAGGACACTTGCGGAGCTACACTTAAAGTCATTCCAGTCACACAGAGTCCAAAAAATAAAAATACACGAACACACACACACACACACAAAAAAAAAAAAAAACACCACGGAAAACACACTAGTGTGTGCAACTTGACACACACAAAAAACCCAAACCCTACCAACTGCAGTTTCTAGGACATTGTGCACTACCAAGACATGACTACCAGCTGCCTATGTAATGAATCATCACGTTAAAAAATGTTGTCATTTTTTTCAGTTCAACAACATTTCTTCTAGAAGCTGCAAAATTAAACTATTCTGCATGATAAACAAAAACAAACCCAGTTAACAGATCTCCCTTTGACTTCAGAAGGCCCATGAGAACTTACATTATTCTGGTATTTTCTACTTTGTTTTACTCATGTGGGTTTTTTCCTCCAAAATATGTCAAAATAAGTGCAAATTAACCACTACAAATTGCTTACCAGCTCTTGCTATACTAAACCAAACAGGAAATGCTCTTCTAGTTCTGAAATGCTCTTTTGAAACTTAAGTCACAGAAAGAAAAAGAAAACAGAACATCTTTTGGCTGATAGTGAAAAATAAAATAATGTCTTTGTATGCTGCAAACATGTAAATAAATACCAAAGCTTTTCCTCTTTTAAACTGCATTTGGAATATCCCAAGCCATTAGTTAAAATGACAGAACAATACAGCTACCTGAAGCCTATGTAAAGAATCTGTCTTTAACAGGCTTTTAAAGATTGCAAGCTAGAGCATCTAAAAAGCACATCCCTGAATAATTTAAGGCTCCTGGCATCTACATTGAAAGAGCTCCCTTGCTAAACCTGGAGGAAAAAAATAACAGAGGTAAGAGAAAGAATAAAGGTCGTGAAAGATCAGAGACAAAAATCACTACTAAAAAAGTATTTTTCCTATCTTAAAGTTAAGCAGACATGGAGGAGCACAGATTTTACAGCCAGCCCTCCCCATTTATTGTGAACAGCTGTGGTCTAACACCTACATTTACCCCTTGGCAGTATTAAGTTAAGGCTGTGATGGTCAGGGAAACAATACAGGAACAAAATGAAAGAGAAGGAAGGAAACCGATCAACAAGGTGAAGCACAGCACAAATCCTCATTAGCAGAAATTCAATAACAAATAGAAAGCAAAAAGCTAGAGTTTATCGTGAATTTTAAATGGGTAGCCTACATTTTAGGGCAAAAGAAGAAAGAGAAAAAAAACTCTGGAAGGACAGACCAATGTAAATATATATTAATAAAACAAAACAAAGTACCATTATGCTATTAAGACACGACACAATCTGGTTTGGGGCAGGGTAATCCCCATTTATAACCAATTGTACCAAGGTCAAATTACAAATCAGTGTATTGTTGACAACATCAAGTATTCTCTGGCAACTACATCCTTTAAACATCAGCAAATCCTACCTACTTCCTCTTGTGTCTGCCATAGAAACCATCCAAACAATGGGAGCAAGCAATCTTCACCTCAACAGCTATTGACTTCGAGCAAACTGAACACTTTATTCATTTTTACTCCTAGATGGGAAAGTCCTTGCTGTTCTACAGTATCTGAAAGCCTCGCCACTGATTACAACCAGCTCAGGATCTGGCTCCTCCTCAGTATATGAAAATGAACTTCAAACAATAGGAAACCTTATCTGAGGAAGTTAACACAGGTCACCCTTCTGGACACGTGAACACTGACTTTACGCAGACAGAGAAACAGCTTAACTAAGTCTTCTGAATTAGATACCAATTCAGAAAAAGCGTCACATACCAACCACTGATTCAAAAAGCCTTCACCTTTTTGGAGAAACAGATTCTGCGTTTTTGCTTTACACAACTTTTCATGTAATTGCTAAAAGAAGAGTCATTACGAAGCCACTCAAACACATAGCAAACAGGTCAGCTGAAGTGCAGAAGCAGATTCAGAATGGGGCAAAACTAACCTGCCTAACACAGAATTTCCAAGTAAATGCCTATAAAAGTGATGCCTTTTTGTGGAATGTTTATTTCTTGTGAGAACGGAAATGAAAGAGTAAGAAAAATGCACTATTTAATATGCAAATGCAATATTTTTGCAGTGTAATTGCAAGCCAAAAGGAAGTCTTTTTGATACACATTTTTCTCCCTTAGAACTCAAAAAGTTCAGTCACTGCAAAAAGCAGAAGGTTCCGAGAAACTAAATACTGATTTGTTTTCCAAATTTCACCCGAACAGGCTAGTTGTTATCTACTCCTCATTCCACTCACTCACTGAGCTAAACAACAAAAATGTTCTTTGTGACACGTATTTATATATTTTTTTTTTAAAAAAATGGTAGTACAAGATGGACAAGATGGGGCTTTGACAAAAAAGAAAGGTTTGGAAGTGCAGACATTTCTAAGATTATTACAGCAGGAAAGACCACTTTCCAGAAGACATAATGGAGGAACAAAATGAATTCAACTTTAAACAGGTAAACTGAAGTTTAAAGCATTAAGGGGAAGCTTGACATGCTGGATCTTTAGCTAGTAGAAATATGCATAATTCCAATGACATCAATAATATTACATGAAGTTATGGTAGCTGTTGATCTCACTCATACTATCTAAAGCCCACACCTAACTATAAATATATATATTATATTTGCGTTTTGAAAACTGATGGAAGTTTAATAGCAACTCATAATTGAAATATTCATGGTCCCAAGCTGGCTTTGAAGTTAAATCCCTACGTGGATAAATGGACTGTATATCTAATCTAAACTAAATGTTTCCCTTACTTACTAATACCAGTGCAGTTTCACTAGTTAAAATCATTATTACAGACAGAAACGTGAAGCCCACAGCCCTTTAAGGGGCATTTAATCCTGCTCAGTGCTAGGACACAGCACATGCTCATGGCAGTATCAGTTCCTTCCACACCTTCGCTTCAAGAGTTGGCTAACTTGGTGATGTCTTGGCAAGAAAGTTTTAACCAGAGCTTTGCAGCACTGATAATGTTACTGAAGTGTCTTACAACTCCTTTCAACGTTGCAAGTTTCAATTTAAGACCACAAATCCATCTGAGTTTTAAAGCCCACTTCTCAAGCAATGAAGGCAAAAGTAAAATGTCATTATTTTTTGTACCTGGACTGCAGACTGTAATCGTTTCCGTGGAACACGTCTGTTTTCTTATCATATTCTCAAATTGCACACAACCCTCCCCATAGCTTTATACAGCGCCATGAATGAAATTCGTGCAGCAAATTTAAATGAGGTGGATGGCCACAATTTGGTTGCTCCTGCACTACAAAGCGGCTGTGAACTCCTTCACTGGTTTACAGTTCGGTCCTTCACCACTTTTGGCTCATTTAAGTGTATTAAACACTGAACCTTGGAAAGCTTGCCCATCCTCTCCCATGTTTAAAATAAAAATAAAAATAGTAAAAACACAACAAAAAATAAAAAGCGCCAAGTGCTCCTGCCAGCCTGCTGCCAGTAACAGGGCAAGCACTGTACAGGCTTACAGATTATATATAGTAAGTCATTATAAAAGAGTTTGAAGGCAGGTTTGGATCCTAGAGAAAAGAGTCACAATTGTGCTACTGCTGCAGCAGTAATTTCCCCATGGCTTTGGTTATGCTGATCTCCGTTCCTGTTTTACAGAGCCCACAGCTACATATATTATATCCAAGTGTATGTCTGAAACTCCATAACCTTTGCCAGAGTAACTCTCCAGGAAGCTCTCCTGACCTTTACTTAAGATAAAGAAACCAACTGAAATGAAGAAATAAATGTTCCTTTGATAATACTGTGTAAGCTGTGGCTAAGGAACTTTGAAATACAACAGCATTAATAAAATACCCGTATTAGGAGAATTTCTTTATCACCAAAAGCAGTGACCAGCTTCAATGGAGCTTTTCATTCACAGTTCACAAATTATTTTCCAAGAATCATTGACTTATGTAACGATAATTGTGGGTTAATAGAGGCCCTAACTGAACTTTGTACTCTTACACAAAGGACGTACGCATACATGACTATATTTGGACACAGCTCCATACGTAGGATAACATATCTGATTCTCAACTTATAGAATAGTTTTGGCTTTCATTTTACAATTTAATTTTTTTTACAAGTCTCTGAAGCCAGAGGTTAAAAACAAACAAACAAACAAACAAAAAAAAAAAAAAACACCAAACACATGCTGTTACAAAGGGCAACTTTAAAAGTTTAAAAGTGACCGGGATTGTTGGTTGGCATATTTATAGGAATTGCCAGAGGAAAATAAAAATAAATCGTTTCTGTGCAGGTATACTATTGGAGTCCAGGGGACAAAAAAATAAACAAACTTCTATTTTTTTTTAATTTTTCCCCACAAAACATTGTTATGAATACTCTTAATAAACTGTTCTTTAAAAAGTTTCTAAATAACTGGAAAAAATCCTCTAAAAGATTTATAAGAAAACAGGTCTGAATTTGGGTTTTGGGTGAAAGACTATTTTAATGCAATTCCTTCTAATTTTTCTCATTTTAATCCTAACATTTCGGTACATTAATGCTGTATTTAATAGCTATCTGGTTTAGTGAACTGCAGTAATTCACTCTGATAGGATAAATTATTTAAGTTATTTAGCGAAACAGAAAAGCTACCATGCACTCTGCTGCTATCAGCAGGCACTGTTTAAATGAGACCTCTCATGATGGAGAGAAACCTTGTCATGAGGAAAAAAGATGCTCCAAGAAGTCTGTGACTTTGTCAGAGAATGTTTCTCCTGCCATTTCTTTACTCCCTCCTTGCAACCACCCAAGACCACAGAACAGCAGGTACAGCAAAGGAGAGCCAGCGTTTAACAGAACATTAGCACTTTAGCAGGTAAAAGCAAGATTTGAGGGGTACAGGCTGAGAAAAAAAAAAGTTTGGGCATATGTTAAGTAGCAAACAACGCAAAGCATCGAGCTTAACAAAACTCCTGCTTCCTCCCATTAATTCAAAGAGATATTTTGTCTGAGCAACAACATGCCACATGCTAAAACAACTTAAAAATGCTTCAGGAGTGGCTGTATTGGACTGTTTGAGTGGAGAATTTTATTTACCTATACATAAAACATACTGAGCAGCCTGATTTCTGCTCAGCAGAGCTGCCTTCTCTGTCCCATAGTATCTGATCCATATCGGCTCAACACGCTCTTCTCCCCACACTATAGACACCGAAACTCCCTCCATCTCCATGTTTCTTCTCGCTTCCACGGGGCTGGCGGGTAGGAATTACAGGAGATGGCCCCTGCTAAAGGTTATACCTTCAGCCTAAATAACTTATTTTAGCCACGTATCAAAATGCCACTTGCTTTATCTGTTCATCACCTTGATGTCACTGACCGGCAATAGGAACTATCACATGACCGCAGATGACACAATAAATAACAAATACGAAGACCCAAATATAAATACACAAATATATATTTTTAAGAAAGTGACGATTCATACTATACTTACAACTTTCAGCCTGATAGTCTGGCACAAACTGCTCGTCATTGTCAGGTACCTGAGCTGAGAAAAGGAAAACAAAAAACAAACAAACAAAAAACAAAAACAAGGAAAGAATTAAAAGAAGCCATTACAGCATAAAGACTCTTGTGGTTAATTTGAAGCACAGCCAAGATTAAAACTAGGATTTTTTTTTCCTTATCATTGTTGAGTATGAAAATCAGGCAAGTGCATCATTTTACTATCAGATAAACCCTGGGGTGAAGCTGTGCGGTGCGAGCCCAGAACAGCCACGGCACGGAGCGATGGGGATGAGAGGACAGGAAGGCTGACACTGGCGCTGGCCCTGCATCGCTCCCTGCACCAGGGTCTGGACCTACCATGCCGCTGGTAAAACCCATCCGTGCTCGTTTTCAAAGTAACTGCACGGAAAGCCTGCATAAAACCAAATCCTAGTGTTTTACACTTAGGCATATTTAACCCCAAACTACCACACTTTCGGCTTCCTTAAAAGTGATTCCCATTTTTCATGGCAGTTAGCCAACACGGTAGTCCTTTTTGAGTATTTAAAACAATAACAAAAAACCCTATTTGACCCGATCACAGGATTCCTGGTTAAATGACAACATTTCAGACACTGAAAAAAAAAATAATTACTTAAAGCAGGAATCATTATATCATCCATTCACCTTGCGTAAGATCATGTCCGCTTTTAAGAAACCTTCATCACAAACTTGAGCTATAAAATACAATCGTTTCATGGTCTGTTGATACATAATTTTGTGTCTGTCGTACCACAGTTCCTTTTCATTGTATATCTAAGACATTAGCCATCTCTCATACTGTGTTGTAAACTCATTTAAACCATTTAAGTTGAAATACCATTGAAGGTGTATTATAGGTGAATACATTCAAATAACTGCAGAATATTACGCTGAGAAGTGGTGTCCTCAGAGCACAACAGGTGCTGGGTACATCCCAAGAGAGATCCAGCTTAACATCTCTGAACTTTGTCATCTTGTCTTCAACATATACTAACAAGAATCATCACAGCAAAGCCACATTAAATTATCTGTTTGAAAATATTTCACTTTACACAGTTCTTGTCTAAACACAAGCAAATAATTCATATGTTCTTAATTAAAAGTTAACATCTGCCATGATCTGGTTACCCAACAAGATTTGAGAGGTAAATACTGGTTATATAATCATGTATCGAAACTGTGACTATGACATAATTAAATATATTAAATGATAAAATGTTTACTTTACTGCTATTCAGAACACTTTGTGAGTTTAGGAAGTGTATGTTCCCCTTCACATATGTGCATTCGCTACTAGTTTTAACATAATTTCTTTTACTTAAAAATAGATACTTAATTACTCACAATTATTTTGAATGTGCACTACAGTACTCTTCATGGAACAGACCTCCGCTCCTTATTCAGGATATATTTCTAATGACTGAAGTGAGATTTTTTTTCCCGGGCAAAGAGTTCAGAATCAGGCTCATTGTACCGAAAAATTATTTGCTCTCAGTTTTAAAATAAATGTTTTAAGATCTACTGTCTTAATTGCAGCAAACACCCCTTAAGAACAAATAACCTTGGGAAATCTGCAAATACAGATTTGAAAAGAAGCTTGAGTAAGATAAATACACAAAGTGTAGTTAGCATTACTCTGAAAAAAAAAGAAGCATAGCTATTATTGCTTTGTTGTTTGGGTTTTTTTGTTGCCTTTTCTTTTTTTTTTTTTTAATAACCTATCCTTTTAGAAGAAAACAGTACCTCTGAGGACATGTTAGCTCTTCCAAGTTTGAAACTGTATGAAATACATATTTTATCAAGCCAAATATTCCCAGTATTTTTGCTGCATTTTTAAATTTTTCTTTCCTCCATACAAATCACAGGACTTTTACAAGAAATGAACTCAGGGACGACATGAGCACAAACACTAACACTCTGCAACTTCTGACATTTCATGCAGTTCACTACATGCGAATGCTAGGCATTTTCCTTACAAAAATGCCAAATATTTGACTGTCACAGAAGAATCCAATTATGAAATCAAAGTATCCTACGTAAAAATCAGTTCCTAAGGATTTCTTACATTTCCAATTGTTTTTGAAGGGCTTGTGAGCACTTTCAGAGTTAAAGTAATTGTATCAAGTAATTTCTTGTTTACAGAAGACACATCCCACACATTTTTCTTAAGCCAGCTATCATTTTCGAATGCGGCAAGGAGGCTAGTATGACTCATGTGTTATACACACACATGCATTTTTTATATATACCATTATATATATGTTATTTTGGAAATCCAGGATACCTGAAAAAGGGTAAAAGAAAACAAAATCCCTCCTGTTGAAACCGGGAGGCCACACTTAGTGACTGCAGAACTGGGACAGCAGTCTTATGTAACTTCCTAGAGCATACTCGGTGCGCGAGACTGCTTCACCAATGCTTTATTCCTGTTTCATCAGCTTAACTTGACTTACTCCAGAACAATTCCATTGTAAAGACCCATGTATATATCAGTAAATGAGGCCCTTTTTTATTTATGGGCGAAGAGTAAGAAAAAATGAAATACATCTGGTTCAACTGTCAAGGAAAAACAGTATATACTGACACTACCCCTGATTTGGTCTGGAGTAAGCAAGAAAAATAAACTTCATTCATGGATCCTCAAAATTTATGAAGGGATATTTAACAGACATCAAGGCAGACCACTTTATCAGTACTCTTGAAATAGGTGGAGAGTACGCTGTCAAATGTATTTTAAATACAATATTGACAGAGACTTAAAAGCCTCTGTAGGAAATGGAATACAGCAAGTTAGGAAGTGTTTACAAGCCTGCCAAATATAAACAAAACAAGTAACAATATCCAAAATATCAAACCCAGGAACATAAGATTTCCTGCTGGAATCTAACTTTAGCAGCATCAGTACCTTAGAAACGAGCCCACAAGCATATAGAAAGAAATTAAAAGGACCTGCTAACTGTTGGAGATGAGGACTTAAATTATTCCTTCATTTAATCAGATATTATTTTTAAACTAGCAGAACTGAAACTCACACAGGATCATATTGCCGAAATGCAAGCAACCCAATGCAATCAGCCCAATCCACAGACTTCTTCCACCAGCCTCTTGCTGTGAGAAGGCAAATCGTTGGGATACACCATGTCACTGCTCAAAGGGCTTTTGTACCTTGAGTTTGGATAATTACAGGCAGACTTTGTAGCAAATTAAACAGACAGGTAAGGACACTTCAACCTGAATGTCCGAATAACCAGCAGTGTTGCAGCCGTCTGCGCATTTATGCACATACGCCATTCATTTCCTGTTTTCTTTTATTCACAAATAATGCAATTCAGCAAGGCGGCCATAAAATCTCCATTGGTCTTCTGTTAACATACTCAACATAAGACACAATGCATAAATCACCAAAACTCTTTTTTTTTTTTTTTTTTTTACTTTGCCATTCAGACGAAAATTGAAAAAGATACCTGAAATGATCATCTAAGTGAATGAGAATATTTCCCTGAGCTACTTAATTATGGGGGTTTGAGAAGGCAAGTATATTCCAAAAGACTAATAAAAGGTTTTGAAGGATATTAAGCACATGGCTTTTACTGCTAATAGCAGAAGCAGCCACATTAGTTCATTCCACATTCAGAGCCATCAAGACTCAGACTCCTGAAGCAGACAACATCTGCAGCATAAGCCATCCAGCTCAGTCTAGATTATTACCAAAAGTTTTATTTTTTCTTCTGATTATAGCTATAATGTCTCAAGAGGATTTGGGAAGTGTACAGAAATGTTAATGACTATCTTGAGGATGTTATCAGTTTAGATTTTACGGTTTCACTACCTACTGAGTTAAAATCAGTTTGCCAAAAGCAAGCATTCACAGCACAAAAATACTTAATACTCGTTTGTAGTTTTCAGAGCTTTAAAAAGCTTTTGAAAAGCTGAACTGACAGCACGTTTTACAAAGGGAAAGCAAACTGGGGAAAAAAAAAGTTTAAAACTAGGGCCCGTTAGCTTGCTTTCATTACAAGTAAGCAAAAAATAAAAAGTGCCCATTAACAAGCATCCAGGACAAAAGGAGTTAATATTTAATTAAAACCAGCTCTATCCACTGTAACAATGACCTGGAGCCAAACAAGGCAGAAGATGTATGAGTCATTCTTTCTGCCAGTGAATGAGACAGCTGATCTCCGAAGCAATTCCTCAAGACAAGCAGTCAGAACTGGAGTTCTGCCTCCATTCACAAAAACACAGTCCAGCATGAACCATGTGGCCCCAACCACAAGCTTTTCATGTCACACCCTTCCAGAAAGCTACAGCAAAGTAAACTTGAACTCTAGGCATAAACACATTGATTTCACTGCTTTGTCTCAAGATGCAGTGCAGACCTGCTGAGGAACGTATTTAATAAATGAAAAGTTAAGCGAACTATAAAAGGCTTAAATTTAACTCTTCCTTCTCAAAATCACAAACTGCTTCCAAAAGCTCAGCTGCACTCCAGGGAAAGGTGTTCCTGTTTAAAAAAAAAAAAAAAACAACAAAGCAAAACAAAACAAAAAAAACTTTCCAGAAAAACAAGAAGCTGCAAACCTCCTCGCTTCACTTAAAACTTTATTTTGGGTAGCAGAACACTTCCTGCGGTATTGTGTTCTCTGACCTCACGCTTCACTTTTAGAGCTAAGAGTAATTTGTTTTAAAATATCAATGATTTATTCAAAGTGGCAAAAGAAACTGAAATTGGCAGGAAATTATATATGAACAGTAGTATTTTGGCTTCAGCTAAAATAAGACTTCAGGCCTCAACAGTAAGGAGTCTATTGAGTTTTCTTTGACTCATTGTCACTTCTGAATATCAGAGAGATTGTATAAATTTTAAGTATTCCTGAAAGAGCAGGGCGGCAGGGGGGGGAATGTTTTGGGTGGTGCTTGCTTTTTTTTTTTTTTTTTTCCTATGGGAACAACTGTTTCTAACAAAGGAACATTCAGAAGGCAAAACAGTGACAAATTTCAAGATGGTGAAAAAATATTATTTCCCATAAGCACCGGATTTGCTGTCAAAACAACCCCAAACCCTTTTTACATACAGTGAGATGCTCTGACTAATAAACTTATATGCAGTTCAAAACTAGCTCCAGATCTCAAAATTCTTCCTTATGTGAATAATTC
This sequence comes from Streptopelia decaocto, assembly GCF_964273445.1. Taxonomy (NCBI): domain Eukaryota; kingdom Metazoa; phylum Chordata; class Aves; order Columbiformes; family Columbidae; genus Streptopelia; species Streptopelia decaocto. The sequence continues at coordinate 133,806,790 of NC_138655.1, read as the reverse complement.
CTAGGAATATGAAGATGGGTTTGCAGAATCTGCTCTTCATTTGCTGCTATACTAAAAATGAGAAAAAAGTTAACTAAAAGAACACTCGCATTTGACATTTTGCTACATCCCTCATGGTTCGCAAACCCCACTACGCCTTTGAAAATTACTATTTTGAGTAAAAGGCATATATTTTTCGACTAAACAGAAAAGAAAGTTAAAAAGTTTACTACTACATAGACTTTCAGACTTGGAGATTTCTGGTGGTTTTATTTCTTTTGGATTTCTTTTTAAAAGAACATCCCCTCCATTTCTCCCCCTTTTTGTCTCATCTAACTTTTCTCATTGCTAGTGCACAGATATTTAACAAGTTATAAGTATGTGAAAGCCAGATCTGCCAGATCACTAGAACAAAAAATTAAAAAAAAAAAAAGGCAGCTATTTTGTGCATGACAAAATCCAAAATAAAAATATTTTCACTGTGTTTTAGAGCGTCTGACCCCATCAGACATATTGTAGCCATGGAGGTATTAAATTATAATTTCTTGACTATTTTTGCTCCTGTAAAAACATGGATAGTTATTGAATATGGCTACATAGCATTTGCTTTACACTGGGTAAATTTTACAAGTTTCTGGCAGAGGCAAGCTAGTTAGTCAGAGCAAGCTGCTATGCATCTTCACTGATTTAAACAAAGTCGCTCTAACTAGACCAGTATTTGAAGATCTAGTACTTTCTTTATCAAAAATAATCCTTTGAGAACTAGAAACTACTTATTGTCATATCTACTAATTTAAGAAATAAACCAGAAGTCAGCACCAACTTACACATCACCGCAACACTGGTACATCCTTCATGATAGCAGAGGGCAGAAACTTACTTACAAAAGTTCATTCCAAACTGGGATAATAATTATTTGAGAGAAATAACTTACATGCAGATACCAAAAAGTGGCTTTTAAATACTGGTAGGTTGTAGTAGCCATCCACTAAATGTAGCTAAACGGCAGTAGAGGCATGAACGCGTTACCTGTAACTATTATTTCAAAGCATTTACTGCTCATTTATCTTTTTGTATTTTTTCAAGTCACCAAAATAACATTGTATTTTCCAGTTTATTACCATCTGAGAAGTGTATTATTTATTGCTCTAAGAAACAGCTCGAGCACATAAATTCATTATTTGTCTTTGCTTGGGATGCCTTTTATGTATTTTTAACAAGCTATAGGAGAAACTAGTACCTAAAAAGGTTGTTTGAAATAAAAATCTGGCTTTTGTTGATCTATTATACCCCTAAAACCAAATGCTTTTACCATGGAAAGGACACTAAGAATTTGTTCCCTTTCTTCATTTTATGCCAGAATGGGAAATTACAGCTATCATGATGAGATAACATTAGATTAATATTTGAACCATTTTTTATCTGCCAAAACCAATCTGATTCCAAATATACAGAATCAATAAAGTCATTTTATAATATTATCATAACAAAATGTTGCCATCAAGTTATTTAAATATAAAACAAAAGATAATGTCTGAATAATATTTGCCTTGGTTAGCAATAGGCAATTTTAACTATTTCCTTTCAAGTTTGAAAGCTGAAACAACTCTTAAAGGCTTCTCACTTTCAATTTCTGACATAAGGAAATAATTATAATCTATCTTCTGTCCAGCATAACAATTGACATGAGGAAACCTTATTCAGAGTAAGTTTCACATTAAAATAATTTAGATTCTTTCTTACACATTTAATACTACACAGAGAAAGGAGCAAAACTCATGTCCTTATAATCTAGTATGCAACTCGTGGAATACATTTGTAAGTTTTCTGTAAGTAGTATTCAGCTTGTTAATTATGAAGTAATAAAATATTAAAGAGGTTACTGGATTGTTTACATTTTTGATTAATTCTTTAACACATGTGAACCTCCCACTATTTTCAACGGGAAACAAATACATTTCTTTCGTGTTTACTTCTTTACCACCAACTTGTCACAGGTGACACTAACTGTAAAAATCTCCAGGCTAAAATATCTGATGTAGTAAGGATAGCTTCAGGAAAAGCAAAACAAATAAATCCACAAGCATTTTTTGTGTGTTATAAAATCCAACTCACTTTCTTCTCCTAACTACTAAGTAGATTTTTGACCTGGTTACTCCCCAGTGGGGATCTGAACTCGTGGGAGAAACCTGGTCAGCTGCCACTGCTTTTCTTAAAAAGGGTCAAGATGTTTTAAAATTTCATGGTCATTTCCCTGGCTCCAGAGCATTATGAAAAGAAATATGTAAACATTACTGATGCTGCCAAATTGGCAGACTTCTAGCCTGTGAAGGTCCAGAAGAACATAAATGGACACATCTAGCAATGGGTAAACAAGTCTGATTTCAAAATCTGTTTCCTGGCTAAGCTCATCCATGTAGACACTCGAGCAGAACAACAATATATTCTCAAACACTAGTATACTGGAAAGACTACCAAAAGTTGTTTTGGGTGGGTTTTTTCTAACAAAAATTTGAGATCAAGTTAATAGCTCAATACTTGATTTTCTCATCTTGACTTTTTATCTCAGTTTTAGGTTAGTCTTCAGAAAAGCTGTGAAAAGTTTGTGTTTTGTGGAACAGCTAAGACCACGGCGTGGCCTGAAACACATAGGTTTCTTAAAATATTTCTAGAACACTGAAAAATCTGTAATATTAATTTGTAATATGCTGTGGAAAAATGTAACATTCTTTAGCTTTATTATCCTCTGCTACATGAAAAGGCAACTTTTTTTTTTTCATTTTTAAATACTTACCAGATGATGCTATCTGCTTTTACAAAGCTTCCTCAACCTAGCTGGCGCAGGACTAGACACCTTTCTCTCTCAAAACCTATCTACATTTATTAAGTGAAACAGACTCAGCTAAAGAGGAAAAAAGGGCTTTCAAAATATTCATTCTAGTTTAAAATAAGCAGTGCCTCCAGAATAAAAATCACCATTACAGAAATTTATGTACCTGCAGAAATTATTAAATCAGTTTTACATTCCTTATTATTTTTCAAACTTACATTATTATCTGTACATGCATTATGAATCTGCCTGTATTTTTCTGATTAATGATCAAAGAAATTTAATCATTTTCAGAAACAAAAACCTCCACGCCAGTGAAAAATCAAACTAAAAGTTCTCCTCTCAATCAAAAAATAGTATCTTTTGAGTAGTATTTTAACATACTGCTGGCTTGTTAGAGTGAATGAGATAATACAAAATAAAGAGATCCTCAGAAAAACTACCACAGGGAGACAGTTACAGTTGTACCTGATCATTATACTACAAAATGATCTTAGTACAGGACATTCTGTTTTCAGTTATTAGGAAAGGACCTTATTAATTCATAAAAATATATGCTCTGATCCACTGATTTAAAGAGGACTTTTTCATTATATACTGAATGATCACATGCTAAGAATAATGCTAGAAGAATAAAAAGGTCAGCAAAATTAACAATACCCCACAACTTGCTTATATGTTAAGAACTTGACTAATTATATATAAAGCTGTTAAAACAAAAATCAGTATGCAGGCAAGTTGTCCTCAGCAGTATTTCCCTTTTTCTATGAAAACCAGCAGTAAGCAACTCACCCCAACATCCCTCCTTTCCTAAAAAAGCATAACATCTATTCTATAAACAACTATGCATAGTCCAGTACATTATAAAAATCTAACATACGTGAATACTCACATTCATTTAAATCAGGATAAATTTAGAGAGATTATGTTAACTTGCACCAAAATCATGTTTATTTCAGATGCAGAAGTTTACATAAAAATTTCAACCAGAAATATTGAGAACAGACAATGCATAAGAATGTTTATGTTTGAAATAAGCAGCACTGTAAATATCAAAGGAAAAATGAAAATATTGCTGAAGAGAACAAATACACTTCAACAAACAGAAAACTACCTTGCATTCTATTAAAGTTCTCTTAACATAGCAGCTCATTTTTTGTTATTAAATGAATCTCTCAACATCTACTCTAAATTCAGATTTCTACATTATTGTTCTTAAACCTTCTCTCTTGAGTAGAATGTGCTCTGCAAGATTATTTGAAATACTTAAAAGCACAAGCAGGTGTAAAACAGACTGATGTCAGTTTTCTAATCACATAGTACACAAATCTCACAACTACAAATACGAAGATAAAAATAACATGCAAAATATTTAAAGGTTTCTGGAAAAAAAAATAAAAGTACTTTTTAAGTATTCCATACACACCTAATGCTCTGTGTTGTGAACAAGGTGGAAAGAAGACACTTGCACTTAAATCTTGAAGCATCCCGTCCCGATGAACCCAGAGAAACTAATTTCTGCCATCAGAAAAGTACTCCACCAGAACACCAAATAATTATATGTGCTGCTCTAAAGGAAACGGCAAGCCCAGTTCTGGCTGTATGTAGTCTCTCGAGGTACAATAATATAAACCTGATCAATTGCAATTAAAATCTGAACAGAGGCTTAGAAGTTGAAGTCTTGGTGCATTAGTTCTTGCCAAAAGCAGATGTGATTGTGAGCTGGAAGCAATTTCTCCTGGTAATTTGTGATGACACTGGGTAGAGCAGCCCCAGAGTCCCCAAAGACAAACTCATCAGAGGCTCTAATGTATGCATGACACATGAGGTGGCTCTTTTAGAGCTCAATTAATTGGGCTGAACATTAAGACAGCAAGTTCAGGACTTTTTTTTTTTTTCCCTCCAGAGTTGTTTTTCCTCTTTTTACAAGCAGTTTTTTCCCTTACCTTCTGCAAGCCATGTCTCCTGTAATTGGCTCAGATCTTGAAAGAGTTCTGCAAAAAGATGAAGACATGGATAAGACTCAAACCTTTAATCTCTTTGTAAGATTAAAATATGCTCAAAAATGTATTTTTCCTGATGAACAATGTACATGAATTCTGTTTTGGCCAGTCAAACATACAGACAAGGTAGGTATTTTTGGGTTGCAGCTAATGGTTTTTCTCCACTTGTTAACAAAAAAGAAGTAATTACTGTACTATTTTATCAATTCCCAAAATACCAGCCAGAATCTTAACCAAGTTCTATAGTATAAAAGGCTCATTCAGCAATACATAGAAACGTCTAAAATTGTAATTTTTCTTACAGGTGAACTATTTCCCCTTATACAATTCAGGCCTCCGCTTGCAATATCTGCCCCAGATAAAGCTATAAAGCTCCCTCGGACCTCAGCAAGAGTTCTGCCTGAGCAATGACCGACTATTTTTGTGAGTCGAGTCGTAAACATTATATAAAATTTTGAAACAAAGACCTGGGATGCTGCAATAGTAAACAGAAATGGGAAGCCCTTTGTACTTCCCCTTATGTTTTTATGTATGACAAGAGAATCACCAGTATTTCCTCTATTCTATACTCACTGTACTTCTTTAAAGTGAAATCACTTTCTCCATGGACTGAGTTTTGCAGCAGCTTATCTTTTTTCTGCAACTCACTGAACTCAATTGCTTATAATGGGTGTAAAACTGGGCAGCATTCGGCTTACTTGCAAAGCTCAGAAACTCAATTATGAAAATTCTGTTTACTAAGACTAAGTGGGATATTTGAACTGACAAATGGTTTATTTTTAATTTACTGTATTTTGAGAGAGACTTCCTCTTTTATGAATGCTGACAGATAGCTATTTAAACACACTTAAATGACAGAGGCTATTCATTTACCCTGTGGACTGCTACCTCATGTTCATGTCTGGAAATCATTTAATTGAAAATTAGAAAGTTGCCTTCTTTTCAATTTACGCTAGAATAAAATTTCCAAACAAGTATGTAGAGATTTTGAAAAGTGTATCAATATGTCCTCACCCAATAAGATTTATAAAGGGGTAAGCTGCAGGGCCCTATATGCCTTCCAATATGCCTTACATACTTAGAAGGGCGTAGGCGCAGCATCTATACTGACAGTAACCTAAAGAAGTGTTAACAGCTATTGCTAGACTACAATTCTCAAACTACAGTCATGTGAGCAGCAACCTATGGGAACAAGTTACAAATCTTTGGCCATACAAAACTTCCTCCACTCTAGAATTCTTTAATTGAGTTCCCCAGGCTTTTTAACCCTACCAGTGTTACACAGCAATAGAAACAGGCTACCAGACACCTGGAGCCTGACCCTACAGAAAAGCCAGAGTGAAAACCAACAGTCTCTACACAAGCATTATCATGCCTGCTGCCGCCAGTGAATGCACACCAGTGAAAAGGATGTTAAAAGATCGGAGCAATGAGGAAAAGCCCTGAACCTCGAGAGGCCTGGAGGTGAAAAAGCCAGGTGCCGTGACTTGTGTCGGATGCTGCAAAGGCTTGGCCTCAGTGCACGATATCCATGTGCCACATGTGCAGTAGTACCTCAAATGCAACAGGCTAAGTCAAGGAAAGAACACCAACTTCATCAGTTTATTGCCTTTGCCAGTTTGTTTTGCAGTAGTAAATGCAATTTTCTTGTCTTGTTTATTCAGATTGATCCAGGTATATTTATCTCCAAAATAAATAAATAAATAGCTCTCAAAAAGCTTTTCTGCATTAGTAAGTAAGTGGGGGGGGGATAAGGGGGGGAACAGGGGGAACAAGCCCTCACCTTCTGAATCATGAGCCAGGTCTCTGTTAATGAATTTTCTTTTCCTGACATTTGTCGGTCTCTCATTACAGTTTCTCCCACGCGGATTCTATAAACAGGAAAGATCAGTTACTTCAGAAATCTGAGGGTTGGTTGGTTGGTGGTTTGTTGTTTTGTTTTTTTTTTCATTTAATCAAGAATACTCAAAGCTGGCATGAATTCTTTACATTTTCAAACAGGGAAACGATCGGCTTCTGCCTCTAATTTCTAGCAAAAGGTATTGCTGAGCACCTAACATTCTCTGAAAGATTCCTGTGTCTAAATGCAACATATTTTTATGTATGTATCTATGTAAACATCTATTTATACGGATACATATATAATGTGTTCAAGCAGCAACACAATACCATGTATTTTTAGCATCTAAAGTACACAAACCTACACAATAGCATATAAATCCCCTCTGCACAAGCTACGCAGGAGAATCCAGATATAAAATTATAATAGACTGCTTTGTTTCTCCGTGTTACTTATAACATGTTTGCAAAGTCCTGAAAGAAAAAGAAATGTTAACGTTTGCCTCAAGTTCATTCTTCTGAGTGTTGCAGGCAAATGCAGCCAGAAACTTTGAATGCAGCTGCTGCTGCTCTTGCCTCTCTCATCTGCTAATCATGTGCATGATTTTTTAACCATCTCAAAACTGTCTTTTAAAGAACATGATGCTTTATTGAAAGATCTAAGAAAATAGGCTCATCCTGCAGGCAAATCTCCCAGATGAAGAGTCGTCCCTACAGCAATAACAAAGCAGATACTCAGTCTGTGAAACTCCCCCACAGAAATAAGTCGTAGTCAAGTTTACAAACACCAACTTTGAACCGATCACTCACATTGGTGACCATGTAAGGCACTTGCTGGTCATAAAATCCATCCATTCTGCAGCTCTTCCACAAGTCTTAGCTCAGTGTTTTATTTACTGGGCATTTGATCTGGAGATTTCCTCGGGATCTGGACTCCAACCAGCCTAGAGGGGAACACAAGATGGCTTTTAGATTTAGGAAAAAAAAAAAAAAAAAAAAAAAGCCATGAATGAACTGCTTGAATTTGCATAGCTAATTAACCTCAAAGAGTCCCATTCATAAAAACAACCCTCCCTTCTCTGCCTTCACCTGGGTTACACGCTTCTGCCAGGAAAACACGGAGCAAAAGCACTTCGAGGCAGCAGCAGAAAGCGAGGCGAGAGGCTGGGGTTTATTTACACTCCCCGCCGTATCCCCCGGGCGATCCGCGCAAGTGGCAGCCCCGACTCTGGCAAACGTGTGCTCAACTCGTAATGGCGAACGGCGGGGCTGGCCGCGCACCTCACGGCAGCGGCGGCGGCAGCGCCCGCCAGCCGCAGCCACGCACACCCCCCTAAACACCCCCCCACACCCCCCCACACGCACCCCCGCACCGAGCCACCTTCTCCCCCAGGCTCGCTTTTGCAGCCCACCGCCAGGCAATCCTGCGGGGCGGCGGACAAAGTTGCGGGGAAGACCCACCTGAAGGCCACGCGCGGCGATCGGCTGCAAAAAATTCCCTCCAAATTTAATAAAAACATTAATTATTCCCCGGCACTTCCCCCTTGGAAGCAGCGAGCGCCACTGACAGAGCTCAATCCCGTGGTTTTTCCTCTCCTCCTCCTCCAGGGGCCCCCGAGCCGCGCCGGCGGATCCCCGCCGCCCATTGGCTCCCCGCGCCCCCCGCCGGATCGCCGGATCGCCGCGCCGCCCGCCCCGGCCCCGGCCCCGGCCCCGCCGCCAGCGCGGGGGGCGAGTCTCCGTGCTCCCCTCGGCTCCGCTGCCGGGGGTGTGGGGGGGGAGGTCGGAAATCGCAACTCGGATGCGCGGCGGTGCCGCCACGCAGGCACACCGTGTCCACGACACCCCCCGAGTGACGAGGCAACCCCCTCCCCTCACATAATTTATTTTAAAAAGTAAAGTTTGGCCTCTCGTGTTAAAAGCAAAACGACATCCTCACCCACACACACACGCGCGCCTTTTCTGGTGGCAGAGCAGTCCCGCAAAACTTCGCGGGAGCCCAGAGGTGAGGGAGAGGTGAGCGCGGCGACAGGCTCAAGCCACAGCGGCAGGGGCTGCACCGCTCCGTTGGGATCTGGCGGCATCCCAGGGCTGTTGGTCGTGGGGTTTTTTTGGTTTGGGTTTGTTTTTTTTTTTCCTTTTTCACTGAATCATAGAAAGCAATGGTTATTTGTACTAGGATGACATAATTTCTAGGTTTTGTGGACATATTTTGGCAGCATCCAGGCACTGGATCTAGATTGAGGGTTTTTTTGTTTTGGTTTGAGTTTGTTTTTTTTTGGGGGGTGCAATGGTGCCAAAACCTATCAAGCTCAGGATTTCTGAGGACTTCTGAAAGAAAGTGAGCTTTTTTTCTCTGTATAGAGGGACTGTTGGAGGGCAGTGTCCAAAACCTGCTTTTTCTAAACTGCCAAAATGTACCAAAGCAGACTGTGTGGTTTCATATAACAGCTATATTTGTCCTTTCTTTGAGCACTGAATTCCAGGTATCACAGCAATCAGGTGGTAAATTTAGGTATTGATGACGTCGTCTTGCTGTGTGATATGAAGTTTCAGATTTTTATGATCTGATGTAGTTCAGCAATTAACAGGCAGAGCCCCAAGCTAGCAAATCCAGCTTTACCCTCAGCCCTTCCTGAGGGTTTTATTTACAGCTAAGGGTGTAAACGCAACTAAAGAAACCTGCTTTTACATAAATCGTATGCAGTAGTAGTAACAATATTCAGGTTACTTCTTCTATACTAACTTTGTTTTTTCAAAGTTACAGTTGTTTCACTACACCGTATTCTGGAGCATATTACATTCTGCCACAACCATTCCCCTTTTCTCCTTTCTGATCTCACTGTTCATACTCGCCACTTACCCTGTCCAGCCAAGGAAGAGGAAAGCACCATGTTCCTGCCACTTCTGTCCTTCCCATGCTGCCTTGTCAGGGAAAATTTTCACCACCAGCAGCTTGTTTTCTGTGTTCTTGCTGCTTGTGTTTCCACACGTGCAATCCAGCATTCCTGGAATTACAAGAAAGTAATGATATTCTCAATGTTGTATAAATCTATAATCATTTTATTGTGTTCTTGGCCACATCTCTTGAGTTGCTACTCCTGTAAGCCACTCTTGTGATGTAATTGTGGAATAAAACTCTGCCAAATGCTCCAGGTATAAATGAAATTTCCTGGGTAATGAGGCCATCGTTTTCTTATTTATACCCATATCCAGACTAAAGCAGCTGCTGAGCCAGGGATGATGGCCTTGTGGGAGGGCTGTGGCTACAGATCTGTCCCTGGGGAGCACGTGACCACTTTAACCCCTGGACCAGCAGAGCTGATGAAGCTACTGTCTCCAGTTGTCCACGCCACCCTGCCAAGTGGATGTCTGAGCCACTCATCGACCATTTCCAGAAGCGCTAGGCTTTACCACATACTCTTCTAAACCAAAATCAGTGATGAATTATCGTTAAGCAGCGCACTAAAAATTGTCAGTGTGTCAGTCAGACAAAGCCAATTAAGCCAGCCCCAACTGAAGTTTCCAAGGGACCTTGTACCCACCAGATACTAGGTACACACCTGTGGCATTTGGACCACTGGATCCCATCTTGCGCTTCCCTACACCACAGCCTCACAGGCTGCTGGCACAGCACCTTGGCCACCTTTCAGCACATTCCCCACCATGGCCACATGTTTGGCACCCCAGTTTATGGAGCTGCGGGAGGTTGGCACTCTGTAACAGCCAAGATCTTTGTGCTCCCAGTTGGGCCGTAACTCCAGGAGAAGCTGTGACTTAAAGGTGTCCTGGCAGCAGATGAGCCGTATTGCTTGCTGTCACTTCTCACACCACATGCCTCTTCTTCCCTCCTCCCCCAACTGGTCCTTTCAGGCATGCTGGGGGGAACGGAAGAGTAAAGCTGTTTTGAAGTCCTCTTCATCCTCATCTCTCTTCATGCACTATGCTGAGTGGTACTCAGAGAAACTTCATTAACTATTAAGAGGTAGATGCTTACAGGAAAGAAAAAAAAAAGCAACCCACATATCTACTGGCAACCCACTCAAAGCTCTGTGTGCACAAACGCAGTCTTGTGCCATCACCAGTCAGACCTCTCTTGCAGGTGAACTGGTGCAGCCACAGTAATTATTTTGTAACTTTGCATGTTTGTCCAAAATTCTTGCAGCTTTGTTTTACTTCTTTAATAAAGTTTTAAGGTTTTCACTACTATTTTCAGGAAACAGTAGTCTTAAATATATATATTTTTTTAAATAAACCTTTTAGAAAACTAAAAAGTAACCTCAAAATCACTTGGTTTTTTACTTGAAAAGACTGAAGAGCTTTACCAAGTTGAAAACATTCTGAAAAATGTGCTGAATTTGTTTTACTAGAAAAAATAGTTTTAAAAATTCAGCTTTTTTAATGTTACTGCTTTACAAGCAAGATATTTGTGTTCTTTTAGAAACAGACATGTTCAATTACACTACAAAGCTTCACTATATATTGAAAATTATATATTATTTCATTTTCATAATGTGTATGTATACTTCACATACTTATCTAAAAGAGGACAATGATATATTTCTTGCTTGATTTGACACACTATGGAGCTAGAAATAATTGCTGTAACATAAAAACCAGAAATAAATCCAGGCAGACAGAGCAAAGAGAAGATTTTATAAACTCTGGTTTTCCTGGAAAATGTGAGAAGAATTTAACCACATTTTCAAATAAAGAAAAAAAAATCATAATCCAATAGGATAAAATCTAAATTCAATATGGAAAAAAAAATAACACAAACTGACTTAATAACAAGACAGAGAGTTACCCTCAAAAATGCTTTATACTGAAAAAAAAACAAACAAACCTTTCTGACATCTTTGTAAAATTATATATACATCAAAGAAGATCCTTCAGTAGAAGGATAGTCACAGTTGAAATGTAAGAGGCAAGTATATTTCAAAACAACATTCAGTTTAAAAAATCCCACTTGTTTTTCTGAAATTGTTTAGCCTAACCATTCCTTCCAGGCATTTCCTCAGTAAAGGTGATGTACTTATGGGCCTGATATACAACAAAAGGGTTGCCCATGCCGTCAATCCGAACAACTGTTGAGCAGCAACTTTTAAAACATGGTCTATAGCAGACTCAGTAAAATAACAACTAAACGTGTGACCGACTACAGCAAAACCATGAAAACCGAATGAGATTTCTGTCTGGAAAATTAACCCTTGACCACATTCTAACCTCCTGATGCTGACTCTTTCAGCAGGTTAACAGTGCTTATCTTATTGTGACACTACTGGCATACAACAAAGTAGTATATAATAGCAAAATTCAAAAGAAAAAAACAGAGGAATGAATAGTGCAGATACCTGCCTAACAGCAGAGCTTTTTGTAAAGCTTTTGATTCAAATGCAGCATCAAGGAGTGAACCCTAAATTAAGAAAAAAGAAAGTACCAGTAGGAAGAAAACACATACATACACTAAACTATCAGAGGTGGAGTTTACATGCAAACAAGGATCTTCAAAGAAAGGAGGAAAGAAAACAAAGAAGTAATCGCAGTTTGACTGGTTTTAGCGTATGGATTAATAACATATTGCCTATGTCATTGTAATTTAGAACTAGCATTGTGCAAACCTAGAGACCCCCATAAATAACTGTGTTTACATGCCCATTTACCTGGCAACGCAATGAAATGCAACTTTTAGTAAACCTTTTATGCTAGCCAGGAAAACAAAAATTAAGATATTCCACAAACAGTGCAAGAAAACAAAAGACAAATCAAATTTTTTATTGCAGAAAGGCGAAAAGCAAATTTGCTTTAATAATATTTTCAGCCTTTTTCATAACTAAGACTTCAAACTGAGGGTTGACTATAAATGCTTTAGAAAGGAGAAGGCCTAGCAGCTCTCTTAGAGCACTGGCCCATTTGTTGGAGCAAAGTAACCTCAGTATTGTTCTGGCTCTGCTAGTAGTCTGCTGGGTAATCCCTGCATGGGCAAGCTCTGTCATCTCACTGGGCTCATTGGCGAGACAATGATACTTCCATCACTTGAGAAGTACTTTTGAAAATTATAGAAAGTGCATGATGATTGATTGTAGAGATCCTGGCTACACCTAGTTCCCTGGATTGTCTTAATCTAACTCCTTCCAAATTGGTGAAGGGCAAAAATCGTGCTGTGCCGATGTAGTAACTCCAACAATAGTTGCTACAAAATGGGAGTGGATTATCTAGTCCTGCGAAATGATGCTCAGGAAAGAACGCTCAGCTCTGTGTGCCATCACAAGCAAGGCAGTAAGCATCCCTCTACCACAAACTACCAGTGAACAAGTTAAACAGCAGTTTGATTGACTCTCATAAATCACTACTGCCTCATCTCAACAATGCTAATTTCCTGGCCAACTGAGCAAATCAAACTAAAATAAAAAAGATACTAGCCCAGGACCTAATATAGCAATATATGAGTCACTGGAAGAACAAACTGAGTAGGAACATGTACGTGTAAATTGTAACAGGTTTTTGCAGGGTCAGTAATCTCCCAGTTTACTCCCCTTGCAATTACACTTACGAAATGGCTGGCCATGATTAAGTGATAATGAAGTAGCCTAGAAGTCATTTGGATATCAGGCCAGTCAAAGAATTTGTGCACAACCCCTAATCTCACAGATGGCTTTAATTTGCATGTCCTCCCTTATGAATACCAAGAGAGAATCATGCAAACACTTCATAATCCTTCACATACTTTATGTGAGATTTCTGCCCCACTATAGTTCATAGGGTTTGTAGAAAGCCTCAAATCTCCTGGTGCAGTTATAGTCTAAGACAAACATGAAGGAAGGGAAAGGAAGAGAAACACTTAAAAATTGTGTTTACTAAGTTTGCTGGAAAATCTGTCATTTAGAAGCTGTTCAGTACACATTAAATGGGTTTGGCCATGATTTAAACCCTTCTGACAGCCTGAAATCCAGAAGACAGAGATGATACAAAGTGCCCTTTCAGAATTACATACTCCCATTCAAGATCACCATTGGACATGCTCGAAGCTCGAGCACAGATATTAACACAGCAGCAAGAGGTCTGTAGGAAAAAGCAGTGCCTTTTATTAAACGAGTGGCTATAATGACAAAAAAAAAAACAAAAAACAAAAAAAGAAAAAACAAAAAACAAACAAGCTTTTGGAACCAAAGAAGTGCCTTAAGTTTATCTGCTCTTTTTTAGTAACTGCATCAAGCAGGCTAGTAAAAAGTAGGACCTCTCTACAAATGTGAATTGATGCATTTTGGCAGTTAGAGAGATGATCAAAAACTATTACTATTAGCAGTCAATGGCTATATTGATACTACATCATATTATTGGCATTATCATACCTGCACTATCAATATGTTACTATCTGTGACTCTCTTTTCTTTATGTCCTAGTCCTCCCATCTGGAAATATTAATAGATATACACATGTGAAATCATAAATGCCTATAATCATCAAGACATAACCATTCATTTTTGCATGCCTACCATCCTGAAACCCAGATGTCTGAATACAACATCTGAGTATTCGGAGAGAAAGAGTACTAGAGTTAAAGAGAGAGAACAAAATCTGAGCTCAGCTCCAAGCACATGAAATAACAAGACACTGAAAAGCAGATATAGATTATTTATAGAAGGAAAAAATTAAAAGGCAGTGAACAGTATTTCTTAATGCTTGTCTAAATAGTAAAGGCCTGTCTTAGTAGCAAAAGCAAATAATAAAGACCCAGGTAAACCATGGCCTTAGTTGAATTACATATTTGTTGTAAATTCTGTTTCAGAGACAAAGCCTGCCCCAGTCTCCAGCATTAGGAAGTTGCTTTGCGGGCAAGAAGGTGAGAGTTACTGTGTTCAGGTGAACATTAATTTTTTGTGTCCATCAGCAGCAAGGAACATGTATTTGTTATGGAATAGCTAATGTAGGAGAAAGGAACTATGTTAACTCCTGTGAGGATAATCAGATCATATACATTATGTTCTCAGTTTTGACATATCAAATACGTTCTGTAATTTTTCAGTTGCTGAGAATGCGAGCCTTGCAGCAGGGCACTGTTGTGCCTGTGAAGGTGCCGAATAAAGATGCCAGTCTCTGCCTGAGAGAATATTTTTGTTCTTTCAAACAGAAATGAAAATATGTACTCCCTCCCACCCAAACCGGTATCTTTGAGAGGCAGAAGTAACAAAACAGGCAGCAGCTAGGTATGGTGTCTACCTGTGCCAGACGGAGGCGTTTTAAATCAGAGGTTTTAAGGCAGCATTTGAAAGAACACAACATATGAGGTTCCTGAGCTTTCTGTGGGAACTTTTCCCATACAAAGCAGAAAGTAAGTAGCAAATGCAGGGCACTGCAGGCCTTCATTGTTGATCATTCAGCTACTACAGCTATTACACAGCTCCCTGGAGCAGAAAACATCACAGTTAGGATAAAATATATCACAGAGAGCCAAAGGCAGAGTGCTTCAATGAAAGATGGTTGAGGACAGCATAGAAACCAGAGGAGGAGGGCAAGACAGACAAGGAGCCTGTGCTTTGTCGCTCTACCTGCCGTGTGCAGGCAGAGGTGCCAAAACAGGGAAGTTCAGAGATGGGAAAATTGAAGGCAAGCAGTCACTGACAAAAGATAATGTTCAGTAAGTTTTGGATTGAGGACTAAACAACTATTTTAGCCATGTGGTAACTGAATTCCTCAGTGGGAAGAAATCACCTAAAAATGGAGCCTAAAATTGTACGTACAGGTGGAATAGGATGTACAGGAATTACAGGCCAGAGTTCTTCCAAATGAATTGTGCAAGTCTTCACTGAAATAATAAATGTCACAGAGGATATACCAACACAATCACTTTTGAACCCTTAGAATTATAAAACATAACAGGCACAGAACATTTAGAAGCAGGAAGCGATCTTTTCATGCGCTGAATTTAATGTGCTTAAAAACTTTCATTTGCACCTCACAAAATTTGTTAGCAAGAGAGGAAGGCATAATTACCCCTGTTTTTTTGAAAAGGAAAATTAGGCTCTTGCAAGCATACCAAGGATCAATAAGAGGGAAAAATGGTGCATGCTGGGAGGATTTCAGTCATATTCAAGGACTTCATTGCTCCTCTGACCTGCTATATTGGGTCACCAAACTGAGCTCTGATTTTAGAGACTTCTTCCACATAAAGTGCACAAGGTTACCATCATTTGTAACTTTGCAATTTATTAGTTTTCAGTATTTGAAAAAGAGGGGAGAAGGGAAGAACATGTAATCTTTGAATGTTAGGAATTTAATTTTTTCAGTATCGTGTTTTAATAAGGCATTCTTTCCTTTAATTACTAGTTCGTATTGGATTTTGTTTTACCCTAAAGATTTTTTGTTTGTTTTGAAGAATAAATCATGTTTTAAAGTGTCCTCCAGGAGGTGGAATTGAAGCCCTGTTTTATGTGACAAGGGGCAAACAGGACAAATATGGTCTAGCTCCACCTGCTACTGCTGCTATTCAGCTCCAGGTTCACCACAGGGAAGCACAGAAGATGAGATGGCTGCAGCTTAAAGGATGCTGCCCAGAAAAGGAGCATCTTGCTGAAATATCTTGCTATGGGTCCACACAGAAGTAGTTTAGTTTATTCAAGTCTGCACAACCATAGAAGAATTCATTGGTGACTTTTCATTATTTTATTTCTAAAAAATTGGTTCCATAACTAAAATAACGCATCTTTTGAGAACTGTCTGCTGCCTTAATGGGCAAACAGCCTGTGTACTGTCCACAAAAAGCAAGAAGGATTCTTGTAGCATAGCGACATTTCATGGTCTTACATTTCTTTTTAACACATCACAGGCTGGAGAAATTACTCTACAGTAAAGGTGAAAAGCCTTTTTTACATAAGGAATTCCTCATAAGCCGTTCTGTTCCATCTATTTTCTTGTGCATATTATTCTACCTACTCATTTTTATCATAAAAGAGTATAACTGAGTAGTAGAGCAGAGCTTTTGAATCCAAAGTCTGTACAATCTGTTTTGTTTTAAAGGAGGAGGAGATTTTAACAAATTTTCCACTGATCTTCTTTACTCTTCATTGTAGCTTTTTATTTGGTCTCTGTATTTCTTAGGTTGGCATGGTGTTAAATTGGGTGGTACCTGCTCTACATATGAGTTTGGAAATACCATAGACCAGGACTTACAAGTGAAGTTTTTTGTGAGGGGTTTTCAGAGCATCTGCAGGAAAAAATGTACTATTGTGAAAAAGATCCACAGAAGCAGCTGCTCTTAAAATGTCATGCATGGACAGAGAAAGGGTTGCACAAAGTTTCCACTACTTTTGAAGAAGAGTGGTAAAATAAAAGTAAGAATAATAATAATAAAAATATCAGTTCAACAAATGCCAGTCAGTCTGAATGGAAATTTTCAGTTTGGCAGAAGTTCAGAAATGGAATGACAGAACGAAGGCAGGAGGATTTGACATTTGCTTGTGTTTCGAAATCACATCTTGGTTGAGAAAGAGGGAAGGAGAAGAAATAAACATCTCTAAGAAAAACAGCAATATAAACAATATAAAAGGTACAGTTTATGTTTGATAGAACTCAGATTATGTAATTACATTATGCCATTCATATCATGATCCATTTTATTTCTTAACCTAAGATTTAAAATACAGTAATCATATTTGGCTTTTGAACATAATAGGTTTCACTGGCATTCATTTTTTCAATTTTGGTTTGGGTTCATCTGTATTTATTGTAATTTAAGTTTCAAGTGCTAAGTTTAGCTCTCAATGTTAATTGCTATGTTTATTTTTCTTTTTAATTTTAGGGGCCTGTAGTACAGTTTGAACTGGAGATTAATTAAATTCCTGGTAAATCACATTCTAACAGGAAATGCTGGAATCCCATTGTGAACAAGGCCAGCCTATATCACAAAAAAAACCCCAAAACAAAACAAAAAAACAAAACAAAAAAAAAACACAAAAAAACAAAAAATAAACAAAAAAACCCCCAAAAAAACAAAAAAAAAACACACAAAAAAAAAAAAAAACCAAAAACAAAAAAAAACCCAAAAAAACAAAAAAACAAAAAACCAAAAAACCAGCTTCTCATTCAGTTAGAATACAGTGCAAATAAGAACAGAAGCCCAGAATGACATAAAAAGTCCTCGGATTGTAGATTTGCCTCAGGAAAGCCATAAGAATGTAAGGCTTCTTATATCTAAGGTTACAATCTCTGAAATCTGGTACTTTATTCAGGATGTTCCTATTAGAAACTCTGTTGACTCTATTATCATCACCGTGCTTTCCATGTTGGCCTAAGGAAGAAAGCTGGCTTTTATTCACATCTTACAAAGGAAAGCTCAAATTTACTAAGCACAGTGCCCTGAGTCATTGTGGTTTGTATTTTTTTTTTCTGCACAGGGAACATACAAAGGAAAACATACCTGAATTATGCAACTTTCTTCCTTGCTTTCTCTTAATGTTGATTTGTTTTATCAACTCTGACTACCATATTATGTTTTGAAAACATAATTTATGGCATAAAGAGGTACCAAGTGTTTGAGGGCTAGCACTGACTACAAGTCAAACAAAAACCTTCCAAGAAGGACTTTCAGTCCTTTAAGCTGAAACAATGGTTTTGTTGCCTCATTCTTTGGACTGGATGCCATTCTTTACTGTCAAGTTTTCTTCATAGAGTGTCAAAATATTAAGTTCAAAAGCTTATAGATACAGGATGAAAATTATCTTTGCCTTCTAGGGAAGTTCATGTCATCATCATGAAGATGCCACCTTTGGTACAAGTTCCTTACACAGATGACACAGATACAAAGGAGCAGTAATATAAACGAAGAAGCACCCGTACACACAGACACACCTAAAATTATTCAAAAACTAAATATCCATTCACAATTCTACTTTTAGGATAGGAAAAATTGTGTACTTGACAGATACCGGTCAGTTTGTTGGGACATTCAAAAGCTTAAGCAATGAGTTAATTATTAGAGCCATGCATAATGCAACTCAGGTCAAACTATTGATAGCAAGGGTGCCATGGTTATATACATAAAATCAAATTATTTCAAAAAGCCATCAACTAATTGTAGTGGTAAAATGAGAAAATATCTAAGTATTTTTGCTGAATCACACAGTAAAAATATAAATGTCCATAAAGTATATATCCATATTCCAGAGTTAAATATTGAATCCAGACCAGCAAAAGCAGAAAGTAAACTAAGCCTTGAAGCTGAGAGCTTGAAAAATTAATGAAAGTGAAATTAGAAGTTATTTCTCTAAAATAGAAGGTGTCACCTCTTAAAGAAAACCAATGTCAGATAAATGATTGTACAAAAGCAGGGTAAAATGCCCTTCCTCCCACCCCTGATTTTGCGTCTTCCCACATTTATTCATATAGGAATGTATTAACAACTTTTTATTATTAAATGGAGCTGAAACTTTCCCATAAAGAAATCAAATAAATATATCTACAATTAAGGTTTGCTGATTTATACTCTGTATATCCTTATAAAATAAAAGAAGAAAGATCAACCATAAAAAAAAACCAAGGAATTAAATATTTGGAAATTCTGGATATTCAAAACTGGCAAACAATTTATGAACATTTCTATTTCAAATGTACCACTGGAAATCAAAAAAAAAAAAAAAAATCAAAAAAATAATGATTAAAAAAAGGAGACAAACCAATCTGTTGTTTAGGCTCAAGAAAACATCCTCCATAGATCCTATCACTTCATATGTAAAAAATACTTTGTTCCCTTGAAAAGATCTGTCAGAAATCTTATGATACATACTTACATATTTACTTATGATTTATTTATTTTGTCAGATTCGGTAAAAGTGGTTTTCCAACTTTCTAAGGTTTGCTTATAAAAACTATACATTGTAGGACTCTCTTTTTCCACAATCTCACAAATCTGTAGCAGAATGTTAGTAACAGTCATCATGTTTCATTATGAGGTCATTCAAATTTCATATTTATCACTTATGTTATTTATTCTGATCAGGTCATCTTCTCTTACCTTGATAAAAAGCAAGATGAATCCACTCTCTGCCAAAAGTCTGCAGTTGAATAAACCAAAGGTGCCTTAATCATCCGAAGAGTAATTATTCTCAAGCCAGATATTGCTAACTAAGCACCAGCTCAGTGTCCTCTTTAAAGAAACTTCCACCACACAAACTTTTTACACATACACAAATCAAATGTTTTCTATTCACCTACTTCATATCTCCTAAGCACTTGAGATCTCCATGTGTTTGTGCTCATTTTTACTGACAAGAATATAGAAAGTTTTGTCTATACTTAAAGCCCTTTGCACTAGCTGGTTAAAACCAAATTTCCTCACGTAGTCTAAAGAGGATCATGAGAGAATCTGTTGGTCTATACAAGTAATCATTCTATGCATATAGCTTCTTTTGCGGGCAATTTTGCCTAGATTTGCTTTCTGAACTATGGTTTCTGACTCAGCTTTAAGACTTAATTGAAATTTTGCTTCTTCAAAGAAATCAGAGAATTAAAATTGAAATTCTAAAAAGGCATTTATAAATAAAATTATTATAAAAAAAGAGCTATATCAGCACCCTAGAAGATCATCCTGAGTTTAAACATGGGACTATAAATCCTCCCCATCCTCCTTCTCTCTTGGACCAACACACGGAAACCAAAGACTTACAGGTTTGGCAAGGCATGCTCCTTCCACCATTCCTTCATTAGGATTATGCACATACAGTCTCATTTCCCCACCTCTAATCCTGAATTGTCTTACCTGTTGGGTCTGGGGCAGCTCCTCAGCATGAACTTGAAATAGATTTGAGTTCTTGGCTCATGCATATCACTTCTTCTATTATAACTTTAGTCCAGTTTTTTATTAATTCAGTTCATTCTCTGTATCACTGTATATTGTGTACTGTGGAGAGCTGGAGGGATTAAAGCTACTCACTCCTTGGGCTCTAAATGTGATCCTCTCCTCTAATAGTAAGTAATCGGTGAAATTCTCATAGTTACCATCGTGATTTTAAAAACCTTCCACAGACATTAAGTAGATATTTGTTTTTGGTTTTAAATCATCCTTCACAAAATTGTACACTTCCTGTGTGCTTTCACATATTTGATAATAAGTAAAACAATGGATGGATGGTTGAGCTGCAGCATCACTTTTAAAGGTGGTAGATTGGATACTCAATGTAGCAGACTTTCTGGTGTTTTCCACATAAAGTTTTTCTGGTTTCACCAGAAGTATTTTGCTACACTTGTTCTTAGTTAAATTTATTAAATGAGACTTACTATTTTTTAGGTGAGAGGCCCACTTTCGGGTATATCAAAATGTATTGCTGATTTGTTTTTCAAAAGTATTCCTGATTTCCTCCCACTTAAAAAAAAAAAAAAAAAAAAACAACAAACCAACAAAAAACCAACAAAAAACCAAACAACAACAAAAAACAACCAAACAAAAAAGCCACCCAAGCCTGAACAACTCAAAACATTTTTGTTTTGACACTTCAATATTATTAGGTTTCTTTTTGAAACGTCCTTGTTGCTTTTAAAAAGTGTTTGAAAATAGTAGGTAGAAATATTTCAAATTGCACTAAATGATAGATTTGAAGTTTGTAGATATTTTTGATGACTGAATTTAAAATATATTTTAGTTGTTCTGAAACAAATTCACTTTTCAAGTTTTTGGAATTGTCCCAAGAAAAGTCAATTATTCAGATAGTTTTGATTCAAAATGACCAGCAACTACAAAGAGAGATACTGGCCTAAATTCCAGTATATGGTACAGTAACAAAGGATGATTGAACTAGTGCTTCCATAATTGTTTTAGCTTTCCTCCTTACTAAAAAAGAGCAACTGTAGACTGCACTGGTTTCTTCAGAGCTGAAGAAAGGACTTGATCTCAGGTCACAAAAGACTGAGCCAGTGTTTGTAAAATTCCTTCAATAGCTTTAGAAACGGGATGTGATTTCACCATTTTCCAACTAATGGTTGCTTCCTAGTGGCTTTTGATTCTCCAGAAGGTACCCAATGATACAGAAGTAGTTTCTACATAAACTAGCTTAGGCTCTTCAATAGTCCTTCCATGCCACTTTGCTGCAACAGCATAGTAAGTCAAGACTATTAGACATAATTTATTACAACTTCTAAATATTTGTAATTTACTCTCTGGCTCTTTTGAACAATAGGCCTTTTACAGCATGTGAGGCAGTCAGCTAAACGTAGCTTAAAGGGTTGTGCAGCCTGTGAAATTTTGCAAACTCGCTCAGAAAGTCCTTATCAGAGCTTAAATTCATAGTTTTCTTCTGAAGGCACAAGCACCTCCCTGATCAGAGCTAAGAGACACCAAATACTTCTGGCATTTACTTTATATATATATATCTATCTATATATATATATGTGCATGTGTATATATATACACACACACATAAATGAAAACACGTCATCTTGTAGGAAATGTAGTGCATTGGGAAAATGCTGGAATGGCAACTGAAAGAAGTATCCACATTGCGCATTTAAGAAGTAGCAGTTTTATATTAGGTTTAATATAGCAGAGAAATCTGTGCTGCCAGTACTGTCTGACAAACACCCCTCAGCTTTTCCATGGGGAACATGTCTAAGGCAAGAGGGCAGTTGAGTCTTGATGAACATTTAGGCTTAGGCTTCTGAGCAAAGACTGTCAACAAGAAAGGTATTCTTGCCAACTGTAGTGTTGCTTTTGCAAGATCATTAAACACAATTTAATTTTTCTGTCTGAATATAGAATTTCTAATGTTCATCATGCTTTCCATATGGATAGAATTTGCTGTTCTAAGTGTTTAATGGTGCAATATAAGTGTATAGAAACATGTTCAGAAGCCTTCTCTTATCTGTACAAACATCTCCAGAATGAACTGTTACAAAAATACTACACAACTATAGAGTGGAACACTAACATAACACTAACATAACTCACCTCAGCATGAATACAAAGCCACATTCATCCTATTTATCACTTGCTTACTTGGCCTGATGAAGATGGTGTCCTATACTGTGTATTAATAGCAGGGTTTTTTGTTGTTGTTGTTGTTTTTGTTTTGTTTCAGTTTTTTTGGGGTTTTTTTTTTTGTTTTTTTTTAACACTGGCATAGTAATCATTAGATTAAAAGTGAAAGAGCTATCAAAACTGTTAAATATCAAATGAGCCACATCTAGCACATCTTCTAAAGAAGAGATTTGGAAAACTGCAAGAGCTGACCATTTCACTCCACAATAATCAGCTGCATGGCTTCTGGCACAAACTGAAATATAAAAGTCTCAGTTTCCTTTTTTAACTTTTTTTTTTTTTTTTAAAGGCTAAGAATGTTGTTTCTTTCATTGGTCAAATTTTGTGAATCACCCTTGGAGCAGAGCACATTTCAAGAATTCTAAACCAAAATTTACATTGTCGGTACAAATTTGATACAACAGGTTTTATTTTAATTTTAATGATTGATACTGGTTTAATTTTCCAGCCTAACTCATTAATTTTTTGTTCCTACTAAAATTTCCATAGAAGAGATGGCAATTATGCAGAAAGAGCTCAGGACATTTTTGTCTAGTAGGACAACTAGAGGGCTGTCCTTGGTAATGCCCAGTGTATAATACTAGTGGGGTCTAGACACCTTGAGATGCGACTAGGAAAGCATATACTTGTCATATGCAATTATTTAGTTTTGTACCAAAGGACAGAAGGCAAATCTTTCCTGTTCACTGAAACTGGGAAGAGGAAGAACATTCTCCTGAAAGGTGTGTGGTGGGGGATGGAAAATATCCCTTGAGAAGTCTGAATTACAGGAATTGCATAATTTTTTCCCCAGGGAGGTAGACAAAACAAAGAGCTTATGCAGTAAAAAATGTCATCACATCAACACTGGACAGTCAGAGGGAATAGGTATAGCCAAAAGAACATGTATTTGGCATTTTTACAGTAAGAACTTTTTCTTAAGACTTCGATATATACTTCAGAATTCCAGTGTAAAGTTTTGAAATATGTTGGTGGAGATGACAGGAAAAAAATATTTTTACTTTTCAAGTCAAAACAAATTTTGATATTAATCCTCAGTTCACGCACACCACACACTACTGAGGAGGTGATAGCAATGAACATATTTAGAGTTAAGGTCAGTTTGGCTTAACAAGCTGTGTTTATTGTATGTTCCAGTTCACCTAATTTGCCTAGTATTTGGAGTAAAGGAATTCCTCAAAGTGAAAAGAGAATGCAATTCAAACATTTGTGAGTTTTTTATGCAATATGGTGTGTTTTCCTTTACTGTATTTGAACAGAACAAGTGTGTGGGAAGAGGCAAGAAGACAGAAAGCATCAGAATGCATTGGATTCCTCTTGACCATATCAAACCAAAGAGACTCCCAGAACTTTCCCGTGCTTCTCAGAAACTTCATCTACAGAAGGAACACAGCCCAGCATGCCAAGGGACTGAAGCTGGGATGTCATTCCCACAAGTAAGAGTTCTCATAGATTCACAGTTTAAGTGCTTCTGAGAACATAGCTTAGCTCTTTGGCGTACCACAAGTATGCAGCCGTTTTGTTAAAAAGTCCCAGCTGTATAGTAATCAGCATACATTTTAATCTATCCGTTCTCTGCTATGAAACTGCAATAGAGCAGAATAGATAATTTTAACAAGTACCCACTGCATTCAGTTATAATCTCCACTTGAGCCAGTACTTCATTTCTGTAGGTGATAAACCAGTGTGCCACACAGATTCAACAAAACAGTAAGTCTTGGATCTCTAATAAAGATTAGAAAAGGATTTATTTGACACAGATGACATAAAAGTAGGAGGATGGCAAGGGTGTCACCCATGCCTGATATGCTATTCAGAATTGTACATTTTCCGTGTCAAACAATAAGACAACAGTTAGGGTGCTGCATAGCAAACCTCCCTCTGCCCTCCAACACTGCAGCCATATTGGTCCCTAAGAGCAGAGATTAACCCTTGGTAGCATCACACAGACAGTTAATCTGTGCTATTTGCAACTGATCTTGCGAAAGGGTTGTTGCTGTGGTTTGGTTTGCTTTTTGTCTTTCTAAGTCAATAGGAAAACCTGGGAAAAGGTTTCAGTAAGATCTACTTTTAAAAGTACTATCCTTAAGCAGTAGAGCATTTTTTTAGAGCACAGTCAACTGTAAAATGGCGTCTGACAAAATGGTCAGTTATTTATCTGCACAATGACATCCCAAGTTTGCCAATATCTTCAGGGAAACTTTCTGCAACATGTGATTGAAACAAGCACTTTTCACTTATCCTCTTTGAAAATGAAAAGCTTCACGTTTTTAAAGGTAGATTTTTTTTAAAAAATAAGCAATACTTTTTTTTTTTTTTTAATTAAGCACTTTGACTACTCCATGCCGCATCCCAGAAGGTTCTGCCAACTGCACACAATCACTTGTGCTTCGAAAAAGTCTCATCTCCCCTTTCATAAAGAAGGTTTCCCCACCCAGTATCCAGCAGCATGGCAAAGCACACAAGCATTCCTTTTCCAAACTACACGGCTTTTAACAGACAGCACCACAGAGACTGGAAAGAGACAAGACAGATAAAGAGCCTATGAGGGAAAGTTCTCAGTCATGAAATCACATGTATGGTTGGTGCTCCTGAAACCTCTGAAGAAACATTCTGTTTTATACATATATCGACTTGAAACTGACCATTCTGTCAGGACATGTGAAATCAGATTATCTGTTCTCAAGCTACCCTCTTTATTCTCCTGGATATATTGTGCAACCCATTCTCTGCCAAAGAGAAGCAATGCAAAAATAATTATGTATGGAAATATTTTTTAAAAACATTAGTATAATTAATTGATTAGAACTGACAATTTTGACTGTTGGTGTAATTTTTAAATTCTCATAAAAATCAAATTAGTGAGTAAAAGAATTCACTTCAGTCCTGTCTGTGAAAATATGTTTCTTACATCAAAAATTACAGTTAACTCTATTTAAGATTCTATTAGAGACTAGATTGCTAACCAAGAAATAGAAAACTATTAAAATATTTCTGATAGCATACTACAAGCAGAAATTGGAAATAGCATAAGTACACCTTGTATTTGCATATAAATGATAGGTTTTTAAAATTTTGTCACATCTGTAAGTTAATAAAAGGTTATCTTTCTTCACTTTCTAAATTTCAGTCTAAAAATGAAGCTGAGAAATACTTTACAATTACTTGAGAAAATTATTTAGGTCTATGCTTATTTGTGAAAAATAGATTTTTGGTTTAGAGCATTCATTCCTATAGCTCATTAAAAATTTGATTTAATGCCTATGTTATTGAAAGGAAACACTTTGTGTTCAGAGCATTAAAACTATGTTTTTAACAGATATTAAAGTGTCTAAAGACAGATGGATATGTAGCTCCTAACCCATACTGAAATCAGTAGGGGCTATGTGTTAACAACATATTCAGAAGCCTAAAGACAAATATAAATCTAGTCTTAAATGTCAACAATTTGGAAGAAAAGGTTATTACCAATGTATGTGAATGCGATTGTGTTGCCTGTTTGGGAAATTTAATCCACATCTGCTTAAGCAAGTAAAAAAGGCACTCCTCATGGATTTTCCAACAGACCACATACAAACTTCAGCACATCTTATACTGCAGCACTACTGCCTACTTGAAAAAGTGCTCTATATAAAGTTCCTTAACATGAGAAAAAAAATGCCCTAAAATACCCCAAATAACAACAGAAACCCTTCACAATATGCTACAGGCTAAACACCTTTTTCTGGTTTGACATCTGTCTACACAGAAGAATGAGAAGGGAAGTGTCTGCCAAAATTTCTAAGGATTTTGAGAAACATTTAAGAAAGAAATTAGATGGAAAGAAAAGTGCCATTTGTGCTTCCCATTGTCACGTCTATTGCAGTTTAGAAACTGATGTTTTTAGATACTGTTAATTATTGCTAATGCATTTCACTCTTTTCCATTCTTTTGATTTGACTGCACTTCAGCTATAGGAGTACTTCCTTGGGAGGTCATGTGTGACATATAACCATAAATATCTGGCATCTTTTCCAAAGCATGAGCTGTGGTGCATCTTCTAAAATATACAAGCATATAAACTACATCTTGAGAATCTTGAAAGTCCTTAAAAATCAATAATTGAGTGTTTTGTATGAGCATCATCAACTCTCTAGTGATGGCTTAAGAGGACTTTAAAAAAAGGTCATTGTGTAATACTTGAGAAAGTGTAACTCCTCTCATCTTCAGCATTAAAACACTTCTTCATCTTAAAAATAATTGCATAATAATTGCATATGAAGCAAATAGTTTACTTCCATGTATAGATATTGCATACCAAAATAGCATTCCTTGTAGAATGACTGAATTTCACTGTAGCCACTAGATACACAGACACACGGAAAATTTTGATATATTGTTTTGGAAACAATGTCATCCCCATGTATTTCAAGTCTAATTCTGTAAAAGACTAGGGTTCTCAAAAATTAGTGTAATTCGCTACACTGTAGTCAACATATGGCCTCTAAATACATGGCAACTGGTCCAATTCAGACCATTATAACTTGTTTAATTTTAGTGCCATAGTTTTTAAACACATGCAGGTGAAGTCACATGATGGGGTTGTTTGTACCGATACATGGGACATTAGCAGCTGTAACAAGCAGTGGTGTGGACACAACTCCTACCTCTCTGGAGAAGGCTTTAGGAATGTTTATTGGACTGATTGTGTGCTGCTATGTGGCAGAAAAACATAGTTTCTGGACACCAGATAAGCTTGGCTGCACAGTGACTCTTCAGCTGCTTTGTCTGTTCAATTCTTCACATTCACTGAAACCTAATTCTGGGTAACTTCAAAATAAGAAGGAATGAAGAGGCCTATTCTATTGACATCCTCCAGAGAAACAGAGCAGAGAAGTAGGAATTTACAATTTTCAACTTCGGCAACAGATGTTCCTATACTCACTTTAAGTTACCAAGTTTGTTTGATCTGTCCCTTAGATCTTCATGTAAAGCCATATTAAGTTGGTGGAAATATTTCTGCTAACTTCAGAAGAGTCTGAGCACAATGAAAATAAATCTTTATACATTCAAGTTTTTTCACCCTTCTAGTGCATCTTTTCTAAGGAATATTTGCCTTAATGTCACATATAAAGTGTTTATATATACGTCACATGCTTTACTGCTACCTTTACTTTCGTGAGGAATTGTAAGTAAGAATTGCCTCTGTAAGTGAATTTTAAATTTGTAGCATTTTGTAGGTGAAGGTAGTGAGTTACTTATTTTAAACTTATTTGGAATGGAAGATCTATTCCCTGGGAATATATAGGTCTAATGATAGATTAGCAATTTGGCACAAAGGATCATCCGTTCAATTTTCACACTGCGCTTAATTTGTGCTCTGCCCCTATCTCTCCCTCTTCCCGCCCCCCCACCCCCTGCCCCAGCCTTCCCCCCCAAAAAAAAGTACCAAAGGGGAAAGCATGAGCATTAGCTTTGAACATTCAAGTACCTCAGCTTTTGTCATATCAAACATGCTTGCAGTAATTTTTATAACTTAGTATAAACTAGTCACAATAAGAAGTTTGTTACTGTTTCACTGAGGATGCACACTGTGACAGAGAGGTATTTCACACCAGTAATCCGGTTTAGTACTTGTTACTCTGGAGGACAGAGCTAAAATGAGGGGATGCCAGGGAATTTTGTGAAGTTTTTGCTCTGAAGATGCTCTCCTCAGACTGGCTTCAAAGCCCTTTAGCCCCCTGTTTCACTGGACACATCCCTAGTAGGTTACTGAGGACATGCAGAGGGAAGTGAATTGGATTCCATTGTAAAAATAAGGTCGTGTCATGAAAAAGGCAATCTATTAGGTTAATTTATCCCTATCTCATAGTGCTTCATCATGTTGCAAACTCATAACCATTACAGATTATACCATGTCAATACACTTCAATGCAAATTTTAATTCCTCTACTCTCAATGTTCCATTTTCCTGCTTTGCATCAGTTATTCCAAATTAAAGTGTTAGAGAAGTTCAGGAAATATGCAATATAGTGGCACAGAGGTAAACAAAATAGAGTTGATTTTTGTATAGCTATAATGCACAATCTTGAATGGCTCTATAGAAATGTGCCACAGTAATTTTTCAAGTAAAGCTGCTTCATTACTTAACGTTTGAACCTCCAGTAATTCAATTCAGAATAACAAATTTTCCTGGAAAGCTGTGCTGTATTAGAACAATCAAATGCCTGTAAAATACTTATTTGGGTTAATAGGACTTGCTAATAGTAAATAAATCCACAAGAATTTCTTAATACAGGATCTGTAAAAGGGTACACTCAGTTTTCAGGTGCATGGCTGGCTGATGGTAATGTCAGGCTTTTACAGTCTCCACACCTTACAAAAATAAAATCTTACCCACTGAAACTTTATTGCTAATGCAAATATTACTAGTGTAATTACATAATGCTATTGTAAACATGTGATGCAAGTTGTGCCTAGTTCAGGCAAAAACCTAAAACACATCTGACTTTGTAGTGGGAAGAACACCTAACTCTTTGTGCTTGGTTTTAAGTTCAGGACTGAAGCTGCCAATCTTAGAGAACAGACACTCAAACTGTAAGAAACAAGAAGGACAAGGAATGCTAAAATAAAGTAATATCATTAAATTATGATAAGTTTCTATTCACTTGTCTTTTAAATGAATGGTTCTTTTTTCAGAGGAGAATTTGCTTCCATCTTTTTTACTGTAAAATGCTTATAACAGTTAAGGGATCCTTAAAAAATGTGCTTCAAATCGTTGATTTATAAAATCTAAAGCAGATTTCAATTGAGATTTTTCTTCTATTTTCAAGTTTTTGTAGCTAGCTGAGACAAAAATTGTTCTTGGCTTTTTCTCTCTTTCCAGTTTTCATACGGGTACTGTACAATATAATATTTCTGTTTTTAAGAAATTCATATTACATTACAAGTAGCAAATCACTGTGTGATTAAAAGGACTAAAACTTCTGATATTGTGAAAGCCTCAAGTGTAGCTAAATCAAAGCTCTTCCTCTCAGGGGTGATGAAAGTTATGTAAATCCTGTCAAGGGTATCTAATGTCAACTGCATGACTTAAGTCCTCCTTACTGTGAGATCTGAGGGGTTACTCAGGCCAAGAAAGCACCACTGATGAGACCCACTGAAAATGCTGAATGGATTCATCAACACAAAAACATGACAGGAATGGAAGTGCATGTTACAGGTGTTGCTTACGTTTTTGTTGCTCTTTGGACTGAAGATGATGACTACTTTTTCTTCTTACCCGATCAAATTTAAGTAACAAAGGAATCAATACATAAACACTTAGGAGAGAAATAGATGGTGAATGATAAACGACAAGAATCAATTTAATAAAAACCTATCAGGCCACAATAAACACAAGCCATCTCTGAAAAAAATTAAAAGAGATGGTTTGCTGGGTAAAGTGATTGTAATTGGTTTAATAGATTTTAGTACAGGTTTTCATGCAATCTGTCCTGGAAGCTTTATAGAAGAAATAGAATACACCACAGGAGGCCATGTAGTCCATTCCCAGACCACACATGGCACAAAACCCACTGGTAACACGTTTGTTGAACCAGTTCCTAAATACTCCAGCAAAACAGGCTCCACAATCTCCCTAAACAAACTGCTCCTGTGCTTAACTGTCCTTTACCATAAGACTGTTTTTTTTAATGGTCAGACTAATCACATCACTTCTAGCCCTATCCACAAAGAGCTTATTCTTTCCCTTTTAGCATCAACTTTTTTATGCATTGAAGCCCTAGTGTTTGTCTGGAATCTTATGCTTTTTATACTAAACAACCTCAACTTTTCCGTCTTCACATGCAACTCATCCACTCTTCATGCAACTGAACTTATTAAGTTCTATAACAGATACAAAATATATATGTTGTAAAAAGGGAGTATTTTAAACAAAGCTAATGTGTGTGCACTGTAGATATTTTTATGACCTTTTATACATTACATGATATAATTGTGAAAGACATGCAGTAATAATTCAGGATGACACTGGACCAACTCTATCCATAGATGTATTCCATACATGTCAATGAATGTATCCTACACTTCTGACAAGTGACTGTTAAACTTCCATTGAGGATGCCAATTGCCAAGTTCGTATACTTCCATTGATATTTTAATAGACCACTGTCTCCTACACTTCCTTTGACCTTCCTTCTCAACCATTACGATGACAATGGGAAAACTCTATACATAATTTGTCCACTGAAAGGAAAAAGTTAAATGACATTTTTACAATCTTCTTTCGTATTTAAAATGTAAATATTCAGCATATTTAGATAGGCTATGTTACTAGCCTGTCTAAACAACAAAAATGGAGAAGGTCAGTATGAAAGCTCACTTCATATTTCCAATGTATTCTGTTGGTTGTGAACGGATAGCTGGTGCTGATTTCTTTTCCAGAAGAGGGCTTTTTTTTCTTTTTTTTTTCTTCTGCAGTAGAAATGCTGAGTGATAGATTGTGATTTGGATTACACACACACACACAAATTGCATGAAGAAAAAAGTAAGTAAAAACTTCCTTCTGAACTCCAAATTAGCTTGTCTTGTCTTTGTAAGGATTTCTCAAAAGTAAAGGGGGAAAGAGAACTTCACAACTGTCATATAACCCATCCAAATAAAGAGAGAGAAACAGTGAGTCTGCTGCTCACAGAATGCCATACATAAGGCATCTCAGCCAATATGGAGTTGGTGTACAAACTCTTTGGAAATGATGTAAACTTAGAGAAAATTCTGTTTAAGACACAGACCCGTTCAAGGCTTTTACAATGTCAAAGACCAAGCTAGCCATAACTGATCCGACATAAGAGCTGTGGGTTACCTTTGAAACAGTGAAATGCCACGCAGCAAATTAACTCTGAAACCCTTCACCTTCCTTGGTTTGAGACCTTTAATTTAACTTTACTTCAGGGTGTTTTGCTAGTTAATTAAAGGCAGTGTGGTAATGCAGAGCCCAATGGAGATCTTATGTGAGTGCTGTTCTTCAGATGGAGCACCTGTCTCTCAGATGCCAATAGCTTCTTCAGTATGTAGCAGTCTCCAGCATTTGGGGTGGTGTGACAACATACATGGAGACAGAGGTACAATTGTAACCTGAACCTTGGTATAGATCTGTCTGCTTCCTACCTTATTGGTAGTTTTCATGTCTCTTCACTGCATGCTGTATCTCACTTTATATTGATGGAAACTTTGAAAGCCAAAAACCACTGTAAGGGCAGGAAATGCAAAGTGTGGTCACTTTCTTCAGCCTGTTATAAAATAAAATTGCTCAGTATCCTTTGTGTAACATGAGGTTTCATTTATTGATTCAGAGTAGCATCATCATACCAGAAAATTCTGTAATATATTGCTACCTTTCAACAACAAAAGAAAAAAAAAAAAAAGAGAGGGAGAAAAGGAGAGAAATAGAAAGTCTTATGTAGCCCACAGAGAATGCATCTGCAACTGCCAATAGCCATAAACTTCTCTTTATCAAGCAGATATCATCTTCCTGTACACAAACTCCAAAATGATACCTCTAGCAGGTTCATAATTTTTATGTGCTGGAATGTGGGCATTCCTATGTTTTCAACACTACCCTTTTATGTAGATAACTCTACTCATTCCTTTGTAAAGCAATCCTGCATATTGAAGAAAATATATTTCATTGAGCAGTCTCCAAGCCAAAGTGAAAAAGAAATACAGGAACAACTGTTTGATGATGGTAGATAAGGATGCGCAAAACAGATTAAGCCACCTCATCATATTTTTAAATGGCTCATTCCAAATTGTAGAAATACTTGTCTTCTAACACAACAGTTCTTTCTAAATTGCCTTCCTTTCTGGGGTTCCCCACAGTCCCCCAAAGAGACCCTTTATGTCCCTTGAAGATCATGCAAACTGAAAATGGTAATAAATGTCTTCATGATGACATAATGAATACATCAGTAATTAATGACAAAATGATATTTGGATATTCTAATTAGGTAGGTTCAGGGAATGTTCTGATTTATGACACATTCCTTTCCTACTAGAAAAGTGAGTGTATGCTTCCTTTCTTTTTTCTCCCTTCCTAGGAACTATATCTTATTTATTAGGGATCCTGGTGCCTATCAGTCAGGGGTCATGATAATTTTTAAAGGATGAGGTAATTATAAAGAAATCTACAACATGGGTTTCAGTTCTACATTTTATAGAACCTCAGTTACAGTTTTATCTTGGTGCTGGTGTACAAGCAGGTTTCAGGACTTCTCTACACTTGAAAATATTATTTTACACAAGTCATTCAGAGCTTCCTGACGGAACTGTAAAGGGCACAGTCAAGAAGGCTGCTCAGGCACAAACAACACTAATTCGTATTCTGCTGTCCACAACTTGCTGAGAAGGAAATCAAAGCAGGTGAGCAATGAGAAGTTTCTGAAAACATTTCAGAGATGGGCATAAAGGCTTCTCTGCAGTAGATTATTTGTGGTGGTGCTGTCTTTCCAGGACAAACATAGATGAGCTCTATACAATGTTACATTTGGTACCCATTGCAGACAGAAGTGAGGATTCTCTAATACTCTTGGCAGTTGGATCAAATGGCTCCAAACCCCAACGGAGGAGGAGAAAGAAACCAAACAAGCACACATACCAAAACCCCCTCAAACCTAAACACAACCAAAAACCAAGCAAACAAAAAACAAACCATATGATAACAGATCTCTCAAGTGTGAACCTATAGTCCAGGAGGACAAATAAGAAATTATCTTTCTTGCCTAGATTTTCAAACATATAAGTTTAGACTACTTGTGTGTGTGTGTGTGTGTGTGTCTAACTTGGACTCAGCTCTACAAAGAAATGGATAATTTCCCTGTTAGTTGCCACAACGAAAAAAATTAGCTTTACTCTATGTCCACTACTATAAATAGAGGAAAGAAAGATTTGAAGTTTTAAGCACAGAATTAGAAACAAGGGTTCTAACATGGTATAAACCCACCTTAGAAGGTGACTTCTGCTGTTACCCTACTTCCTCATCTACTAGGTATACAATCTGTTAAAGCACGGCTTGGCGTATGTGTATATAGCTGTAAGGTACCACACGTAACAATTGAAACTTTTAAAAGAAGCTTCCTCTGGTGCAAGGTGTAACTCATTTTAAGTGTCTAGCTAACAAGCAAAAATAAAATTTTATATAGAACTAAGGAAGAGTCTTTAGGACAAGATAATGCTGTTGACATAACTGTTCTTTAACATTTCTAAGAGCTCCATGGTATTTTAGTATTAAGTTTCACAGTGGGGTAAGCAACTACCTGATTTCCAGTGAATGGCTTGGCTCTAATCTCTACAGGATGCTTTAAAAAATTTCTCTTTAGCTTTCAGAGTTTTCTGTTGTCTTTACCACCAACCTATACATTTATCAATCTTCTCATTGTAGCCTTACCTAATATTCAACCATTATTGATTGTCTGCCTGAGGTTTTATTGATGAACAGTATTTATTCACTGAAATGTATGGTGATGAAGCAATAGTTACAAACCTCTGCAACTACTGTTCCTGCCTCTAGCAGAGTGAAAATGTACATATGCCTTTCTGGAAAAAGCCTCAAGCTTTATTCTTTCCCACTTCAGTGATAAGAAAATAAACTGCTTTGAAAGCAACTACTTTTCTCTTCAAAGTTGGTTATATTGCCATCATTCACATAGCTTAAATGGTAACTTCAGAATGACGACTCCTGAGCTTGTTAATTTCCTAAATTTCTCTAACTCCTTTCCCCAACACACAGAGAATGAGAGAACAAGTACTGCATTATGTATATCTGCCCATATTTAAATATGAACTGTGTATAGATGTGAAACAAAAATTTCAACTTTGCTCACATAAAAAAATGCATTGAAAGGAATAGTGTTGTGAAGAATGTAAAGGACGAGTAGAAAATAAGACAGCATGTTTAATACTGTAATAAAGACAATAAAAGTTACTGAGCAGCAGGCCCAAGTAGTGATTTCCACTCGGATTGTAATGTGTTTTAGGTCACCTGTCTTTTTCTAAGCAAAGGGCATTTGACCCTTCCAGTGAATAGAGTTCGCTAAATTGTTTCCTGTTTCAGAATCAGTGAAACCACAGGGTGAACATCCTTAAGAAACCTGTCGAGGTTGAATATGGCCAAAGTGGATGCTTCAGGAGCTGCTTGTACTAGAGGAAACTCAATTTGCAACAGAGTGAAGGTTGAAAGATCAAAGATCATGAAACATAGACTAAATAACAGTACAGGCAATGACTCTTCTGCTTTATAAGTCACAAAACCCATAAGAACAAAAAGATACCTGGATCCACCTTCTGCACCACAGTGAACTAAAAAAAAAAAAAAAATAAAGTAGAAAATGTTTCTTTTTGAAAGAAAAGCATTAAAAGAAATAAAAAGAAAAATACCATGCTAGCTTGTTGCTAAGTTTTTAACTCAACAAAATAAATGTTGCACAAGTAGTAAAATAAGCTGTACAGGCATAAGTGGTAAGGTTTAAAAGATAAGGAAGCAAAAAAGAATACGCCTTTTTGAAACTGAAGTTTCATTGTAGTGCATATATTCTGAGGTTTGATCACTTTTTATCTCTGTTTTGGGGTACCAAATGTGAACCATTAGGTGACAGCAATCAAAACATACAGGAAATTCACAAAACCAGAGTTGAAGTGTGGGTCCAATGGCAAGTAAATTAAACTTTTGCTTTTAAGGCATGCCTTTTCACTGCTACTACATAGACTCTGTTGACCACATTTCCCAGTTCTGTACAGGCATCCCACTGCTGAATAGTGCTCAACTCCACAAAAGCATTGACAACATGACAAAATGCTGTAGGCAGACACACTGTGATGTTGTTAGGTATTCTAAGTGTTCAAATTTAAATTTCATTTAGATCTTTAAATATTTGGATGCATTGTTAGACATTTGAAATGTTAGGTGAAATTGTATTTCTAAACTGGTATACTTGTAGAGGTATTTAGTTTTAGGTCGGCAATTGCCTGTAGCAACAGAGTTATACATGTCACATTACATAAGTACTCAATTGTTCTTTACTCATTCACTTTCAAACTAATTTTCTTAGCTTATTATAGAGAAGCAAGATCTGAGACAGTTCCCAGTCACCAAGAACAAGTACTTAGAAGAATATCTCAGAGTAATTTTTTTTCTTTTCCTCCTCGTCTAGTAAGATAGCGTAATTTAAATTTTCTCCAAGGGTTTGGGCTATTTCCTTCATTACTTTAGAAGTTCAATTTTTCGTACATCTTTATGTCTTCTCTGGCAATATTAACATGGGACTTGACATGCTTAGTATTCAATTGTTTGTGGCTAGTCTGAACCCCAAATCAACAACTTGAAATGAAATAGTACCAATACCTATTGTGCCTGCTCTGGGACTATAAATTTTGCAAATGCTGTCAAAAACCTTAAGGCACTCACTGTTACATCCATGAAGTTTCTGGGTCCATTGTGTTCTTGTGCTGTATGAGTAGAAATGACACATATATGTGGTAGTTTTATGATGAGAACAACATCATAACTTATTTTTAATAGGTACATTTTTGTAACATGATTAACTTTCTTGGCAATGCCATAGTTCAGCTAGAAATCTTGTGGCTGAAATTTTCATTTAAGTCTGTCTATAGTTCAGCACATTGCAAGAGACATCTCAGGCAAGTGTATTTCCCTTTCCAAAAAGAAATCTTCCTTTCTCCGTGTTTCTGGAAACACAAGCTCTTCTCCAAAATTCTCCACAGACAAACAGTGTAAGTAATATTCTGCTTTACCAAGCAGTTTCTTCAGCTGGTTTATATATTGTATTTAACCAACACGAGTGGCAGATTCACTGGCCTAAGAAGTGGAACTGAACTGTGTGAAAATAGTGCTTACTATGCTGAGACATACAGTCTTTAGTGTATCCAGGGAACCTGCATCCTCAGTCTCACTAGTGCTGTTATCTTTTCCTTACTGTTAGGGTCCCACTATAGCAGACACTAGAGTCAACTGTGCTGACCAAGGGCATATTTTTACCTTCTTTCAAGAGAGCTGATAAAAGATACACTCACATGGTAGTCTTCTAGTCTCAAAAAAATTAGTCTGGATGGTAAAATTCCTGAATTAAAGCAGACTACCACAGATCCCACAAGGCTATTGTGTAGCCTATGTACACCAAGGAGTATGTGAACTGTATCATGGAGTCTCCTAATGTAATTGCACAGGAAATCTAGATGTCCAGTGGAAAATGTTTGGTCTACAGACTGAGAAAGTGCTCTTCCTTGTGTCTGTTTCAAAACAAGGAACTCCTAGAACGAACTCATCCCCAAGTAAAGATAATGTTTATCTTTCCAGTGCCTTCAGGAAATGTTTAACTCAGTGTATTCAGGATACTTAGGATTCAATCACCTTAAATACAAAAGCTGTAGGTTGGGTGATGTTTCTTCCTTCTGACCTACTAAGTAGCAGCTACATAATTAGTATGGAGATTGTTCTCAGCGGGATGACAAATCTCACTCTAAACTGAGGGAATCTAAATTTGAAATCTGAAATGTAGGGATTCTGAAGTTCTCAGTAAGAAGTTCTTTTCCATGTAGTACTTTGCGCATCTAGTGTGCTTGACTCAAAGAAAAATAGATGTAACAGAGTCAGCCAGGAATCCAAAAGTCAAACTATGTCCTCCTTGATTATCATCATCACCAAAAAAGGGAAGTAAAAATTATCTTTGGCTCATGGTTCTATTGATGTAGAGAGCAGGAAGGAAGCCAGTTGATGCCACTACAAAGCAATAAATAGAGTAAAGCAGTCCCTACTGATGAAATGAATAGGTACATTCTTAGTAAATAAAAAATGTACAGTACACCTGTTGAATTGCAAAAGAGCATTCACACATGATGCAAAACTGCTTTAGAAGCTTAAGTATGCAATGTATAGTTATAAATGCTCTAAAAAGAGAAACATTAATGTAGTAGAATCTACTACAAAAATCTGAAAATGAGTATTGGAAATGGTCAACAAAAATATAACCTTTTGGAATAATTCAATTAAAAAAAGACATAACACTGCAGAAGTTCCACATGCTTATTTTAACCAAACTAAAAGTTAAATAGTGATCATTAAACTGTTTGAAAGATTGAAACACTTTAGGCATAGTTCTAGTCAGCTGCTGATAAACACCATTTTATTTCCTATTTGTAGACAAATAATTTAGGTGGATACTGCAATGTACTGTAGAATTTAGGAATGTTAGGTTTATTTAGATTGCAAAGAAATAGGGCGTCTAAACCCCGGCTACTTGGTATTGCATTCTAACTTTATTTAAAGGCAAAATACTTGGGTCCTTTTATCAGTGTTGTCATCAGCTTATCATCCACCATTAACTCCAGGTTCTTCTCTATCAAGCTGCTGGCTGCCTTCTCTTACCAATTTTTACCACTTCCTAGTCTTATACAGTAGGTTGCACTACTATAATAGCTCTCTGGGTGCATATATCAGAGCGCAATAAATGCATATATTTAGATATTTTTATTTCTCTAGTAAAAGCCAGAAAGAAATAATATTAAAAAAAAAAAAAAAACAAAACAAAAAAACACCTCAAGCATCCACCAATATAGTATTTGGATTAGAACTAGAAATAGCTTCTTGAATACAAAAAAATGTCAAGGTGGAAACTGTCTACAAGTAGCACAACCGGGAATTTTTAAAGAATCAGTAATCAATGATTTCTTTTCCTGAACTGCTGAGTCAAATTAAACCAGATTAATTTAAATCAGCTGGCTGGCTTGAAAAAAAATGCAAATTGCTTTTGACAGGCAAATCTTTGTTATAAATATAAGACAAGTGTGTTAGTTTGCCTCAGTCAAATTAGCCATCATTTGTATATCTGATGTCTACACTCAAGATATCAAGGGAAAAACCTTATAAATATCCCAACAGCTAACTCTGAAATGATATGCAATAGAATGAGAGTTCCCATTGTTGCTTATGATCACCTGCTTTATGTATTGTCAGAAACCTTCACTTTCACAGGCTTGGTCTAGTTGTCACTTTTCACAGTACATACAGAGAAGATGTCAAAAAACAAACAGTGTCACAATATGGTGTGTTTTAAGTCATGAGAACAAAAAATTCCACTTACAGGCAGATGTAAAAAAAAAAAAAAAAAAAAAGAGAGAGAACAAAATGCTCTTTTTTCTAAGTCAAGAAAAGGAACAAACCAAGATCAAAAGTACACTGTGTTCTAAATTAAGACAGAGATGAGTGAAAATGTGTTTTTCTTGTGTCGTAAATGCACTGAAAGAAAAGTTTGAGGAAAGAATGGAGATCAGATTTGGAAACCGAAAATTCAATAATAGATGTTAGATTAGATTGAGTAACAAAAGCGTCTTAATACATCAATGTTTAAAAACAAAAAAAGAAAAAGCATCTCTCCCTGGTCACACTCAAAAAAACCCCAAACCTCCCCCCCCAAAACAAACAAACAAACAAACAAACAATGAAACAAAAACAACCCAACAACCCAGACCAAAAAACTGAGAAATCTAACACGAATTTGTTACTCTTAACATAATGTAAGGTGAAGAGATAATGCCATCCTGTTGGAATGCCAGAAAATGATTTGTAAATGCTACCTGCTTGAGAGTTATCTGTTATCTGTACCACAGCCACAGCATCTGTCCTCTCCCCAGGACCATGATATGGCCAAACTTCTAATGATTCACAGAGAGAAAAAGCTGCCTTTGTGATTCCTGGCCCCCTCAAAAGACCCCTCACACATGCCACACACATTTCAAAGGTAGTAACTTGAGTATTGGAGTATTCTCAAGGAACAAATAGTGAAGAGAGTACTGGTTTTGTTGTGCTCCCTAGCAAAGTACTCCTATTTATGCTCCTGACCTGACAGAAACTCAGGTCAAACCCCAAGTTCTTTGTTTTCGCAGGTTGTTTTCCCATCCTTCCCAGATTCTTGTTGACTAATTACAAATGCAAGGGAGGACAATTCTCTTGATAAAAGAGAGGGAGATTGTCACTGCTTTTATTATCAGGGAAACAGTGCTCCCCTCCCTCAGCAGCATTTGATTTGTGACTCCAGTGACAAAAAGCTAGGAAAGGACCAAATGAAGTAAAGGAAAGGCTTTGAGTAGTGGGCCAAGTACATCAGAAACCTGTTTGCACATGGAAGCGAGCTAATGTTTTCCTTATTGGGTGAGGGACTAGGAAGAAAAACGATGGGCTGCAGTTTGTTGTCTAATTTGCTGTGAGCTAAGATGATCCTTATGTTCATCAAACTGTGATTTGTATCTAGAAAAGAGATTTAAAAAAACAAACAAGCAAACAATAAAAATAATAGAATGTCCTGAGTCGGAAGAGACCCACAAGGATTATCCAGTCCAACTCCTGTCCCTGCATATGACAACTCCACAGTTCACACCATGTGTCTGAGGGTGTTGTCCAATCTCTTCTGGAACACGGTCAGGTTTGGGGCCATGTCACCTCCCTGGGGAGCCTGTTCCAGTGCTCCACCACCCTCTGGGTGAAGACTTTCTTCCTAATGTCTAGCCTAAATTTCCCCTTGCACATCTTCCTGTGATTCCCTTGGGTTCTGTCATTGGTCACAAAGGAGAAGAGTTCAGCGCCTGTCCTTCCTCCTGCCCTTGTTAGGAAGCTGGAGACCATGATGAGGTCTACTCTTCTTCAGGCTGAACAAACCAAGTGACTTCAGCCGCTCCTCATACGGCTTCCTCTCCAAACCCTTCACCACCTTCATAGCTCTCTTCGGGACACTCTCTAGTAGCTTAATGTCTTTTTTTATCCTGTGGCACCCAGAACTGCACACAGTGCTCCAGGTGAGGCTGTACCAGTGCAGAGTAGAGTGGGACAATCACCTCCTTTGAGTGACTGGCAATGCTGTGCTTGATGCACCTCTGCACATAGTTGGCCCTCTTGGCTGCCAGGGCACATTGATGGCTCATGTTCAACTTGCTGTCAACAAAAAAACAACCTTATACTGAAGGGATCAAACTCCACAGATCCTCAATCTATTCTATGCCAGAAGTCCATCAGTTCCCTCAGAGCACTGCTTCCTTTTATGATTTCCCTCCCGCTTGTGGAGTATGTAGTGAACAAAATGGCGAGACAGCAGCTGGACTGCACTACAGGGCTTAGCTCTCTTCCATTGACCAAAGAAAACTGCTAAAATTCAGAGCAGAAACAATACTGAGTCATATAATAAACAAGCTAATCAACACAGTTCTTAAAAATTTGCTTGAGAAAAAAATAATCTGCAGCTGATTCTGAAACAAAAGGGATCAAATAAGTAACAGATAATTCCAAGGATGAATGTCCCTATTCAGTAGTGCTAGGGCTCAATTTAAAAAAGAACATACAACCCCCAAATAGTTTCCAAAATTACAATACTATTGTTTTAAAGGAGTGTTACACTTTTAAAAATACAGACATTGGGTCAAAGACTACCTAAAATTCTCCAGAAAGATTTTTTTTTTTCTTATTAGAAAATGTATAGCTGTTTGTTCTTGTTGCATGTCTTGTAGATTTATATTCTCAAATAATTTCCACTTCTTTGAAACTGTAAAGCTTCATATGTTAATTGACAAAATTAAACAATATTCTAAAGAAACACAAAGCATAACTCATACTGCTGGAGCCATAAACAGCTAATGCAGTTTTGTATGAAGAAAAGAGAAAGCTTTGATAAAAAAAAATACCAGGATAGTTGAATGTTACCATCAATTGATTGGAGAGCTAGAGATAAAATGAACTTTTTTTTTTTTTTTTTTTTTTTACATAGGAAGAATTACAATACACTAACAAAATTGCTGAGGTACACTTATTCCAGAAAGATATTCTTAGCCTGAGCAGTGAAGATTGCAACACCTGGAACTCATTTGCAGTGATTAAATATCTGTGTTGTTACATAAAAGTGAAATGCAACTCCATGAACTTTTGCAAATTTTTTCAAAAAGCCTTAGATTTCTTCTTGGAAAGACAAGGCAGCAGAGAACTCAAAGACTCACAGACTGAAAGTGATGAAAACATGAAAGGTAATATCCAAGTTTTATTGCCAGATGTTTGTGAATTAAAGGGTTCCAGACAGTATGGCAGACAAGCAGCTACAGAAATTAGAACAAGAATAGTAGAGCAGTTTATTCCTATGCTTACTAAGTCTAAGCCTTGGTTTTCTCTCTGATCTTTGCCTTATTGTTTTGGTAAATTGCTTGTTTAATTTTTTTAATGATATGGGCTTCCAAACAACCTGGAAATTCTCCCTGAGCTCTCCTGTACACTTCTCTTCCAGTTTCTCACTATTGAGTTTTGCTTTCGGTTTCAGAAAACTAAAAAAACCCTCAATTTTGTACTCCAAAATTTGCAGGATGTTTTCTGCATCCAACATGCATTCCAGTTCAAAATCAGAAATAAGCTGGAATAAGTAATCATGGCCATCAAAGAGCTAGTAAATGGGAGACCTAGGTCAAAAACACAGCATTGAGGTTAGAACATTAAATTAGCCAAATTGTCAACTTTCCACCCTCCCCAGCAGTTATTTATCAACATACAAACATCTAGGGTCCAAGCTTCATTTGACTGATGCTAGATGAATTTAACCTTACTTTCCTATCTATATCTAATAACCCCATTTGATCTGTCTTAATGGAAACTTGCTCCTCTGCTTAGATCTTAGATGGTAAACAAGTATTCCAATTCATGCTCTGCACCTAACCCATGGAGACGAGGCTAGAAGGATTAAAAAAAAAAAAGAGAAAGTTTTTGTCTGGATTGAAATGCAAGGCAATTTATTTCCAAATGCAGCCCTCAGGGAGACCTGTAAAATCTGTAAAACCAGAAACAAATTTAACCTGAAAGACAATCACCAATCCATAAGTTCCTAGACATCAAAATCTGTCTTGAGATGTTGATAGAGGGTATAATTTGATGATGATGAAGTTCACTAGACCCACTGTCTTGGATGGATCCAACTTCCGCATGGATGGTAACTACTCTCTCATGCATACAAGCAAGCAAATAAAAATAGCTAATTGAGCTGTTTCCTCTACAGAAGGGGAAGAAAGAATTATTGCTATTTTTATCTGTAGTAGCTGAGTACCTTCTGATTACTTGCAAAAATATGGGTCATGAAATTTATCTGAAAAGAAGAATCACATTACATTAAAATACTTAAAAATAAATTGAACCTGAAGAAGGCTAATAAACCCCTTGTCTTCAATGAAAGCATTCACATACTTAAATGCTTTTGTTAAGCCATCTACCAAACTACCATCTCTATAGCCAGCAAACAGCTTGCACTAATTTAAGCAAGGTAAGGAAATACTGAATGTTTTATTTGAAGTATTTAAGTGAAAAAACAACCCCAACAAAAGGGACTTTGCCCAAAGAGAAGTAGAGTTTTCCACTCAGTGCAAACAAGTGACATGGACACTCATGTCAGGACTGTTGCCAGAGTTCAAGAATTCAGTGGAAATATCATCTATGAGGTCTGTATATTTAGAAGCTCACAAGTGAGTCTTACTTTCATTAAGATTTGCAGTCAGCTCTTGCCCTTAGACTGCTACTGGTCTTTGCAATTAAAGATCTCTACCTTTTTGCTACTCCAAGAGATCACTCAAGTTTTTCTAGATATTGAGCACTGCTAGGTGAAAGCTTTGAGAAACAGAATAGGTAAGAGGAACATAAACACAGGACTATGAAACGACCAATTTTTTGTTTCTTCAAAATTCAGTTACTCTGCTGTGAACTCATGTATGAATATATTTTGGTTCCTTCAAGACAGAACTAACATTTTGTTCTCGTTTTGTGAAACATAACCTGGAGTATTGGGGTTTTTTTGTTTCACTATAAAGGTGCAGAAGAAATTCCAATCAATCAAAAGGTTGTCTGTACATTTTAAATTTTCATGACATAAGATAGGGAATTATTTTTCAAGACATAATATAGTCATACCTTATAAAACACAACAGCTTTACCTGCATAATATAATTTGATGACTGACACCTGAGATAACACAAGCTAGCTCTGTGCAAAAGTCTAACTGCAATACCATATCCTGATTTCTATATTGTTATTGTCCCTGTGCACACTCCTGAATGTAGTGTATCCTGTGGTTTTTAGAGACAAGATGTCCTTCCTCATTGTCCCATCAGTTATGTATAGGTCCTTTTGGGAGAGCTAGAGAGTCACTGGAGAACTCTCAGCATTCAGAAGATTTAGACTTCATCCAAATACAAACTCAGGGCATTCCGATCATAGAAAAACTGGCTTAATCTGCATCCCAGACAGCAAAATTGTGACCATTGAAATGCATAGATTTCGATGTTTGAAGGAAGTCTCAATCTGAGTAAGATGTGTCTCAGAGAGGATGAGGAAGGTAAACAGATGAGCAAATAGGTAAAAAAATTGTGTGGAGTGGACCTGCTCTACATTGCAGTGGCCAAAAAAAACAAACAACCAAACAACCCAGAAATGATAGAGATAGTCAAAGATTACACTTTGACACAACAGATGGCAACAC
Organism: Streptopelia decaocto; assembly: GCF_964273445.1. Taxonomy (NCBI): domain Eukaryota; kingdom Metazoa; phylum Chordata; class Aves; order Columbiformes; family Columbidae; genus Streptopelia; species Streptopelia decaocto. The sequence continues at coordinate 133,762,579 of NC_138655.1, read as the reverse complement.
CGTGACTAGAAGACCGTAATGGATGAAGGACAGACCATTTGACGAAGAATAGGAAAGGGAAAAATGCTTTTTGAAAAACCTGAAAGAAGGCTTAGACCTGCACAACCTGTTCATCAAGGATAACTCTAACCACACTGATATCTGCTGGAATAGGGATGTCTCAGGACACAAGGAATCCACAAGATTCATGGACTCTATCAGGGACAATTTTTTGACACAGGCAGTGAAGATGCAGGGAGGGTATGCCTTCCTGGCACAGCAGCTACTCTCAAATAAGAAAGAACTGATTGAGAATGTGGTAGTCAAGGGTAACCTTGGCAGAATTGAACAAGAGACAGTAGAGTTTAAAATCCTGGAAGACATAAGGAAGTCAAATAGTCAAATAAAATTTGTAGGCATAGTCGCATGGGAAACTGCTTTGAAGGACAAAGGCATCCAGGAGAGCTGGTTGACCTTCAGTCTCCTCAAAGTACAAGAATTGTCCATTCCAATGTGCAAAAAGCCAAGCATAGCCAGCTTGGCTGAATGGGTAATTCTTGACTGAGCTCAAATGCAAAAAGGAAGTGTAGAGAAAGTGGAAGCAATATTGGGCTACCCAATAATGTTATAGAAACATTTCCTGTTCATTCAGTAGCAAAATTAGGAGAGCCAAAGGTCAGATGGCAGGAGATGCAAAAGGCAACAAGAACCTGTTGTTATCTTGGAAGAAAAAGAAATACTAAGTGTGGACCCATTGCTGAATGGGGCAGAGAAGTCAATGGCAGAAGACAAGAAAAGAATGAGGTACATGGTATCTTCTTTACTTTGCTTTAACTTGTAAAGATTACTTCCAGGTCTGCCTCCTAAGTCCTGGGAAGCAACATTGAGAAATGTAGTATTTGTGTTAAAATGAATAGTGAAATACGCAAAACAAATTGGACATACAAATCCATGGGACCAGACTGAATTATCTCAGAGGCCGTTAAGGGAACCAGCAAGTTTTGTTGAGACATGCTCTTCTGCAGTCTCTGTGGGAGCTCTCTGAGGACTGGAGACAGGCAGATGTCACACCGCTTTTCAGGAAGGGCAGATCTAGAGAACTATGGGCTGGTCAGTTTAACCCATGGAGCAGAGAAGAGGCAATGGACTTAATTTGCACAAAGGGAGTTTCCAGTTAGACACTAGGAAGAGTTCTTCCTAAAGTTGGCAGTCAGGCACTGCATTAGAGACATAGCAGAATTTCTATCCTTGGAGATATTCAAAACTCAACTGGACGAGGCCTTGGTCTGAACTCAGAGATTTTAAGCCTACGGGCCTGTTTTAAGCAGGAGGCTAAGACCAGATGATCTGAAGGGGCATATATCTAAATTATTTTGTGATTCTGTGTGTATTCCCTATGGTGCAGTCTGCTGCATGGTGTTCAACATGTTGGTGAACTAGACAAAAAGCCTATTAGTTAATAAGAGTAAGCCTCTCAGAAACTGAGAGCGCTTTGCTCTCTTCCTTTAACAAGTCAGCTACCAATGGCTTTCATCCCAACAATTTGTGCATCTAGAAAAAAAAAAAACTTGAGTTCTCATGTCATGGTACAAAGGAATTTGAGATTCTGATGCCCACTCATTTGGGTGCCTTCAAAAATGTGGCTGTTTTTTCAAGCTGCCTTTTTTGGTTGTTTTGGGGTTAATGTTTTGGTGGTGGTGTGTGGTGGGTTTTTTTCCCTTTTTGTTGTTGTTGGTGGTTTTCCCCCTTTCCCCCTTAGTACCAAAGGCCATTTCACAATGGGGAAAAAGTATCCTGAATTCTGTAGCCAAACTGTTGCTAGTGACTCCTTCATCTGTCATTTGCTCTATCAGCTGGCATTCCTGCAGATAAAAGAAGTCTTAGTGCCATGAGATGAGTAAGAAATTGGGTCCGATATAGTATGCTAGCAGACTGATTTTTCTCTCTCACACGCCTTCATATTGAGTGGGATGTGACTGCCAAACCAAATCCAGAAGAAACAGAGGATTTGAATGTTAGCAGAGATGGGGTCAGGGAATTAACATTATTATTAACACTGCCTGCAGTTCCAACCGCACTTCAGATTATGAATATACAGCTCAAGGTTTTCTGGCATTTTACACCCTTGCTCTCCCACCTTTTTTTTTTTTTTTTTTTTTTTTAAGAAGGATGTTTTGCATCCTTTGTTATGAAGACAATTGAAATACAGTAAAGATTATTTTAAAGGGAGGAAAACTTGGATTTAAAGACTAATCCCATAGTTCTATTCATTGAAAGTCCATCTCTTAATTAGTTGTTACATTTAAACTTATAACCACTGCATTTAGTTTGCATAAATATGCATGTATGTGGCTATATATTTATACTTCATAAATATTATACTTTTGCTAAATGTCAGCTGAAATAAGGACCAGATTCAATAATCTGTAAGTCTCTTGTAAAATGCTGATGAATTACTCATTTAAAAAGTTGAAGAAACTAAATATTTCACAACCAATACTTCCCCACTTCACACACTGTGACTTCTGTTATTCAACTAAGGTATTACGAAGGACAATGGCATCAAATACACCTGAGAAAACTTAGAATTTATGACATCTACATCAAATATACTACTTTAGAATCTCATTCTATGCATGAGGGTACTTTAACTACAGCTGAGCACTTGCAACGTAAGTGTCAAATGTGCCACAGACATTTTGCTCCCCTCCTGCACCCCTGTGCACTCTTGCCTGACCATCCTGGAGGGAATAGAGGCCCTGAGAGATGAGGCTGGAGGCTTGGTATTAAGCACAAATTAATAAGTTCCTAATTTCTTCAGCTATCAATTACAACTTCTGTGAAACCCACCAATTCAGAGAGCAATCCAAGTCCTTGCCCTGAAGCATTTATCCTCCATGAAACAGACTTTCTATTTACTAATTCCTGCCCACAAAAACACACTCTAGGCTTGCTCCAAAGTATTTTTAAAGTGTAACTTTGAGAGGAAAGGATACCCTTCACCCCAGTATATCAAGATTCATGATGGAGAGTTCTGGTAGAACCTGGAGAATGAGGGCAGAAGTCCCTTCAGGCAGACAGGCTTGGAGGCTGACTCTCACCACAAAAGTGCCTTTAGCTCCAACCCACTTGATAGAAGGGTTTCACAGGCATCCTGTCTTTACAGTTTCATTTACCAAAAATTTTGTCTTTTTCTTTCCCCCTCCCTTCCTCTAGTTGAATTCTTTCTCCGAATCTGCAAATCGTTTCAGGCTTCAGAAAACAGACCACTTGCCAAATCACATAGACTACAAAACCTCCACTCAGGCCTATTTAAAAGGCCCACCCCATTTGTATTCACTGAGAATAGCACATATCCTTCCACAGGGGCTGGGACATTGTCAGTCCAGCGCTAGTCTTTCAGCTGGTAATAAATCAACTCGACTGACTCTGAGGCAACTACTCCTGTTTACCTCAGCTAAGAACCTGTCCCCAGTGCCGAAACGTTGATCTGACGAGTTAGTATCCATTTCCCTAAAATTCCTGCTGGGGATTGATTATTTTCCCCTTCCCCCTTAACACAACTGTGTGAAGTTGTTAGTTAATGTTAGACAATGGAGACTATTTTAACAGTCAATGTAGAGATCCTTTGTATCAACTTGGGTGGGCAAAGTTAACTTTGATCATTCAGGATTAAAAAAAATAGCATATAAAAAAATGACAATCAGTACATCTGATGGATCAAGATTTTCATAAGTCAGTGTGAGCAGTCCTAACACTATTTAGTTGGAATAAACTGAATATAGAGAGATCCTTAACATCTTCCCTGTCTTTACAAAAATTCTGCAGATATTTGATTATATTTGACAATATTTGATACTATATTATCAAAATTATATATAATTTCAAATATTAGATATCACTTACAGATATAGCCTGTATCTTATTTCAGCTGAAGTGTGATGTCCCTTAGGATGATTTTTTTTGATCTGTGTTTATGGAACAGGATTTATATTTATCTTTCTACCGAAAAAAGAGGGGTGGGGTTTGATCTCCTTTAGCAAATCTTTCAATGAAATCACTTATCTTCAAATAAGATAATTACTATACAGTTATTAAATTCCATCTTTTTAAGAGTAAGCTTTCTGTGTCCTTTTTTAGTTTATGTTTTTGCTCCTGGGATTAATGGCCTTTTTTGTTTTGTTTTGTTTCCCTTTTGCCTTCCTCTGTGCCAATAACATTTGGGATGTTTAGCTTCAAAAAGAACTAGGCATTAAAACATGTAAGTCTTCATAGATAAAGTAGTGAAATCGTTCAACCAGTCACTGCTGCTAGCAGATCCCTTAACTTGGCATAGACTATATGAAAGTAACAAGAACAGAAAGGATTTAAAATGGACGTGCCTAACTGTGTATCAGTGACAAAACTTTTGGTTTATGTGACATTTTTTTTCTTCAAATATTTGTGATTGTGATTTCATTTTAGAAGTTGTGTGTTACTTCTACTTGTTACAAGCCATTCACAGTACGTCCAATTGAAATGAAATCATTATTCTCTAGGATTAGCTTTCAGAGCTATTCCCACTGTGTAACTCCCCAAAGCAATAAAACAATACACTTGTGAGATAATGACTTTTGCATGCTAAGAGGTTAACCCTGATGTCCTTAGTCAGGTAAAATCCCCTGTGCTTGGATTTAGAATTTTACCATAGTAGGCACTGCAAGACCGAACAACTCACATCTCTGCTTAACCTGCTGTTATGAGTCCTTTAGAGTTTCTGTGCTGATTTAATAGCTCTTTTGTTAAACTGTAGAGCAACAAGAGGGTTTTTTATGCTTTGTGTTATATTGTGGAGACATTAGCAAATGAAATAAATGTGAATTTGACTTTCTAGTACTTAAAAGTATTCACTTTGAACTGCAAATTATTTATGATACTCACACACTTTGTAAATAACAGGAAAACATCAGAAATCAAATGCAGATTGTGGTATTTAATCTTGTCTTGGCATCATTAACCCTTTCAGTTCCATAACATGGTTCAATAAATCAAGCTTGTCTTTTAGACCTCTCTCTTAAAGGAGCTGGAAATCAGCAGAAATAAATGAAGCTGTCTACAAGTGACAGCTACAAAGGGAAACTCAGAGAAGCAGGAGGAAAAAAAAAAAAAAGAAAGAAAAAAAGAAAACAAAACACAAAGGTGCTCCTGTGAGCAGGTGATAAAGCAGATGCTGTAAAACAACAGGGGGATTGCACCATTTCTTCTCCAGAATTGACGATCGTTTGATAAACAGCTAGTCATGCTCCTGGAAAACCCTGTCCATCAGTGCATATCCGTACAAATTAATGATGACATGTCCTGATTAAACTTGCTGTGCTGTGAAATGCAATGCATTATCTGCATGGCAGTAAATGAAAAATGCTCACAGGGAGTTAAAGAACAAGCAAAGCCACACATCTCAGGTTAGGTCCCGAGTCCTGGCTGCCTGTGGTGAAGTGGGTGTTTAATTGGCAAAATCAGTCTTGTGTTGTGGGTTTTGTAGGCTACAGCTTGTTGTTCTGTTCATTTTAGAGTTCTCTTGCTAATGCCCTTTCTGTAAAACTATGTCAAATTGCAAAATCTTCAGTCAAGGTTTTGTATGTCTTTCTCAAGCAATCCTTCACTAAGCTTGCAACTTGTGGACATCAACAAGAAATCTCTCTTTGAAACAAACTGAATACTACAAGTGTAGCAGGGGTGAGATCACAACATCACTCAATACGAATTTTGCCCGAATAAGAGTTAAGCAATTTCTCAATGGAAATTTGAAGGGTCTCCTAAAAATTCATTTTCTAGAGTCAAAGGCAAACAATTTTATACTTTTAATGTAATTTCTTAAAAAGAAAAGAAGTTACTTAAATTTGTTTTGAAGACACTGATACCAGAAGTTTGACTTGGCTTTCCTCTTCCCCAACAAACAGGATGAAAACCACAAGTTGTGTATTTAACACTGTTTCACTTTACTAAAGTGTTTGTGACATAACTGATAAATAATCCACTATGGAGTTGAACAAGCATTGCTTCTCAAGGAAGACGGGTTGACTGAACAAAAGATCTCTTCTAAAACAGGTAGTTCACCTTGGGGATGGGAGCCAGACTTTGCAACTCATACTGCTGCTGAAAGGAAGGACCACTCAAGGCAGTAAGAACACCATTGCCAGCACAGCTATCAAAATCTGGCAGTTCTTCTCACATCTGCAGAACACATTGATGGCAGTAGACTCAATCCAGATGGCTAGATGCAGTCTGAAATATTTTTCAGAACAATCCTTTATCCTCCTCTTACTTAACTAACATTTCAGGTCAGATTCCAATCTCGTGTAAGATCTAGAACAATTTAGCTGATTGCTGTGGACTTACATTAAAATGAATGAGATTCCAGTCCAAATGTTGTAATTTTTGTAAAGGAAATGCATAAGGCGGCAATAGTGACAATTCCTCTATACTTTTATTCAAGGATCAGATTTTAACAAATAAAAAAATTTCTTGGGAATCTTGGGAGAAGTGAAATCTTTAACCTTTTTAGTATTTAGCTTGCTCTGTACATACTACTTGGCCAGCAAATGAGTGGAAGGGGAAACATGTCCATTTCCCTGGCCAAAAACATATACTAAAGAAATATTCTACAAGAAGTTATTTTCTGAATTTTCAGTTCCTACATTGAGGTCTAGGAGAAGAATTAGCTATACAGGAAAACTTAAAGAAGCAAGGACTGCAGCTACATACAGTGATGTAAAACACCCTGAAAGTCTGCATCCAAGAAAGAACAAAATACCAAAAGCAACTCTTAGACTATACTTAAATACATTTCCAAAGTTTTAATAAAAGGTGTCAGGGCAGGAGAGCACAGTAGAGAGGGGGTGGATTAATCAGTACTATGTAGATTTAAGATAGTACTTCCTTACTAAAGCAGACTGAGAGAGTTGCAGAAACCCAGGCCACCAATTCAGCAGGCCACAGTCAGCCTGAGTTCCCTTCACCCAGCTGTGGACCCTGACACGTACCAGGCACAGCCTGGCACAGACAGTGCCTTCAGCTTGTAAGCAGTCTCTCAAACAGAAAAATGCAAGACAACACAACTTTTTTCCCCTCTTTTCTCTCATATGGACTTCAACCTACATCTTTTATTCCTGAAATAAAGGTTTCAATTAAAGCTACCTTCTATACAATGCACTGCACTTCAGCTCTGTTGCAAATAACGTATTAATTTCCCCTGACTCCAAGTAATCTTACTTCCTCTCTTTTATTCCTCTATGCATCTTGCCTGGGTGAACACCAATGGGAAATAACAGGTGGGGGCAACAAAACTGAGGTAGCTTAATGGAAGTTATGACAAACTCTGCTTTTTGTTATTTCTCTTTATTTTTAATATATACACTTCTTCATTCTTGCAGACCTTCCCCGCTGAAGTTATGGAATAAGCTTTAACAATGCAGCTTCTCACTGGGAGAATGAAAATAAAACGTTCACTGAAGGGAAAACAGAAGATAAAGCATATCAAAAGAGAGGAGTATATGCTCCATCCCACCACTACTGTGCCACCCTGTAGGCTATAGAGAGGCACTTTAAGCCGTGAATCTCTCTTTGTGACTTCAGGTAATAACTGTATTTGGCCTTCAAGCTCTAGTCTTGCTTGTCATCGTTAGGGTAAACAGCCTTGCATTTTTACATAAAAACTCAAGTCAAAATAGAGATTGTGAGATTTTTTGCATCTTTCTTTCTGACCCTGGGTCAGGTCACTGGCAAAACAATCATGTCAAAAGATTTTGCAAGGCCAGTTTCCCTGTGATATACAGTAAAGAAAGGAAGGGTGTGTTCTTGGTCTATTCAGCATTTCTCTAAAAAACCTCCAAGGCTGCTGGATCTGTGCTTGAGTTTTTTTGCACCCTTGTACTCAACTCCTCTCCCCCCATGCTTTTTGGATGGGGGGGAAGGCAGAGACAGATTTTAAAGAAGCACATCCACCAGGCCCTAGCGGGACAAAGGTTTCAAAGTTCCTTCTACTAGTGGGGAGAACACAGCAGGCAGAAGTGAAATACCACTGTATGCCACAGTCATCGTTTGGGCCATCAGAAGAGGAAATGAATGAAAAAGTTTCAGAACAAAAAGCTGAAACGGTGACAAAGTAAATCCTCTAGCTGGGTTCATGTTCCTTGCAGGTCACATGCAGATGGGACACGCAACATAATCATCAGCAGGCTATGAATGCATCTGACAACATAAAATTACATGGATATATCTCATTGTTCTAATGTTTAAGTGATGTAGCTGTGGATCAGAACTCACATTGTGCTAGATGTTCTAACACCACAGAACATGGAGCTTCCTTCCCGCCCAGCCCTAAAAGAAAGCTTCTAATTTAAAAATACTAAAGTACAGCTCTGCGGGGATATGAAAGAAAACAGGTTCTGACTTCCGTGGTAATATCTGCAACGTGGTCTTTTTCTAGATTGTTGAAGGAAGGATTTGAAAGAAGGTAATGGAGTAGCTTTGTAGACATTTCCATAAGAATTTTAAGAAAATATAAGATGACTATATGCTAAAAGCCCCCAAACCTTTGCTTTAAAATCTAAGACTACACATTACAGAATGTCATCATCTCTTGATTAGATATAAATCATACAAATAGGTACTTGTCTTTGTATTGAACAGATGAGATACAATGGGAGCTCTAAACATAGAATTATTTTAGGTATAGACACAAAAATATCTTTTGTTAAGGTAGGCATAAGCTGCTAAAGGCCTCATAAGTGAAGACAAATAGCCTGTGCCTAATGTAACCAGAAGGGAAGGGGGAAGAAAAAACAAAACCAAACACAACAACAACAACAAAAAGAAAAAGGGTCTGAGGACGGTTCTTGAGAGAAGATAAGATTGTGAACTGACAGACCAGGAATCCTTTAGAGGTGAACTCTGAATGGATCTGAACAGGAAAGAAAATTTACAAGGGCTGTGCCTGAGATCAAAATAACAAGTACTTTAATTAGAAGTGCATGAACAAAGCAAAGGAAGCAAACTAGCAGAGGGAAAACAAAGTGGTGGAAAAGCTGACAGAAACTTCATAGATTGAGTAGAAGGCAGACAATCAGTTATTTCATGACTGAAGGTAAAGAGACAGCAGTGATGAGCCAGAAGTCAAAGAAATACGAAGTAGGAGTCTAGCCTAATGACATGTTTGTTTTTTCTGTCTGTCTCATGGCAAGAAAACACTATTCTTCCTCAGATTATTGTCATGGAGGAAAAAAAAATGCCACAAAATATGTTTTGTTGTTATGTTTTACTATGTCGCTTTATACTAACTGTTAGTTAACAATCTAGTAACACTGAAACGAAAAAAGTATGAGATTGGCTTTACACCTTAGGACAGCACAAGCTCGAAGGGGCACAATGGCTGCCAGAAATGACAAAACAGCACTCAAAGTACACAGACATTAATCAATACTGAAACAAACAAACAAAAAGCTGTATGTAAATGCAAGAGATTGAATATGCACACTTTGTACACAGTTTGCATACCTCTGACATATCACGTGCTGGTCAAATTTTGCACACATGCTTTTTTTTTTTTTTCATTTTGTTATTTTTCTTTTTAACGTTTTTATATAGCACCTAACACTGGATATTTAAGTACCAGCAAAGGCCTGACTCACTACTGCGTCACTGCTGTTTTAAGCATAAAAGACAAGAAATCCAACAGCAGCAGCTACTCCAGGCAGAAATAATTAGGAGTGGGTTGTGTTATGCTGTACATAGCTGAGATTTTGCAGCACTTTGTTGGAGCTTCTTAAGGCAACAGTACAGAATTTGATACCAAGACAATATTCTGTTGAACACACAAGTCTTAAGAGCGAGGTTCAAAGAAGCTATTTATTTGTACTCTAGTTTGGTGTTACATTAACCTAGCAGGGTGATTCAAAGCACTAAGGGTAGATTTTTTTTAAGGATCTGAATAGAGAGAGGAAAGGGACATTTACATAAAATTTGCATGTGAATTGTCACATGCAAAATAAAACACTCTGTGTGAACTCCACCTGGGTGGACCTTCAACATCCTGATGCCTTTGAGATTCAAGGGTGTAGGTTAGGTCCTTAACTGAACAGGACTCTTAACACTGGTTACAGCAGTTACAGTGTTTGCCGAAAAGTTGAAATCTTTGATTTCTTCCTTGATCTGAGAAATTTCAATTTGCTGCAATGTTAAACCAATGATTTCAGTAGTGCTGGGATTTCACTTCTGCATCCCTACTTCATTTGAACATTATCTCAAAGAAGGCTACATTATTTCAGTCGTGATCTCCAATGCTATGACTTAGTGTCACATTCTACATTAGGACTTCAAAGGCTCTTCAGTGGAACCACATTGGTGTAGCAGAAATAACATGACACACGAATTTATCTGTATTGACTGCTGCCATCTCCTATACAAGTCGTTCTTCAATGTTGATTATTCTTGCAAAAAAATATTCACAGTAGCCAAAGAGCCGCATTGAAAAAAGTGTTTTTAACACCTTAGAGGAACCAGTTTTGAAAAAATAGTGTCTATCTCTGTGGTTATGTACCTGGAAAGTAGGCTGCTTCTCATAAAGGACAATTTTGAGAAAATGTTCTGCATGTAAGGGGAACCAGATCTGGCAAAATATTCTCAATCCTCCTTACACAGTTGTGGTTACATATTTTGATGAGGTTCATATCATAGCGACAGTTCAAATTAATTTATAAACCTGTTAGAATGAAAGAATAAAGGAGGTTGTAGTTTGGCCAGACCTCTCCTCTTCTGCAGATTTTACTGAGTAGATGTGGAAATACGATTATGTGATTTTTTTTTTTTTCCTGCAAATCCGTCTGCTATCCTGTGGTGTTGGATCAGAAGGTATCTTGGGTTCCTTAAAATATTATTTTATTTCACTTGTTAAAATCTGCTTTTATATGTTATGCTATTGAATGTGTTTTGAAGAGGAAGCACCCAGCAGTAATAGGTTAAAATTACCATTTGTACTATATTTGAGATAAGAAATAGCACAAATATTGTGCAGAGAATGAGTGTTATCAGTGGTAAGTTACAGATGTATTTATTGCCTAATTGTACACTCACATTTTTAGATAAATGTCACTCTAAAAATGAGTAAAGGAAGTTTAACACTTTTCTGAACTAACAGTTTATTTAAACTTCTGCCTCTGTGGGTCTGACCCCAGGTGTTCTCTCAGATGTCTACACAACTGTTCTGGTTGTATTTGAATACTTTGACCAAGTCTACTGGTAGTATGTATTTCTACACACACACCAACAAGGAACAATTGACATCTACCATAAGATTGATTTTTTTTTTTGGTCCGAGATTCAGCAGGCAAGACAAGGAAAAACTATAATTCATTTCACACAGACTAATATCTCAACTCTTTGGCAGAGAAAGCTGTTATGTCTGATAAAGTTACAGGATTCCCCTCAGAAGAGAACCTTATCTTGTGCTGAAGGAACACAACATTTTCTCAAAGCCCCATTAACCTCATGTGAGTCCTCTCACCACTTGTGTCAAGACCACAAAAATAAGACTGATGATTGTCACAGCCAGGATTTTAACATGCTCTCAATTGGGTTAGACATTCTTAGCAACCAAAAGAGGAATAGCAAAACTTCAGACAGCATACTTGTTTTAGCTGCTAATTCACCCCAAAGACTGAGAGACACATTAAGGGCTGCAGGATTTTGAGAATTACGGTGAGGCAACAAATGCCTTATCAATGTGTTTGAACGATTATTGTCAATTGAGTCACAATGTATTCAGTAACTTAGGAGAAACACTTAAAAGCATTATAGCTACCTTGTCAATAATTTATTTTACAATACCTGGTCTAAAATATTCTTCTGTTATTTACTTATTTTATGCTAATGAGGATAATTTAATAAGGTGATTTCCCCTTCTTTAAATGTCTGTCCACTCTATTTTCTTTGAAAACCAGAACCCACTGTTGTTTCTGAGAGAATTATAAAGATATTTGGTAAACTTTTAGGCAACGTGAAATAATTTGGTATTTAACATTATTCTGTTGTCTCTATATTTTTCTTCAGTGACAAGATAGACCTGTACTGACAAATTAACCTGAAACAGGAGGAACTATGGATCAAAAATCAGCTCATTGGAGATAACTCTCAGGAGCTGTGCAGCTATTAGAATCATAAAAATGCAGAGAAGTTAACATGAAGACTAGAATTTGATGTGAGGCCTTAGAGATTGAAGATTTCATTTCACGATCTTGAACAAATACTAAGAATTTTAAGTGTCTCCTAAAGGAAATAAGATAATTATGTTCATATTGGAATAAAATAAGAGCATCAATTCATTCACTTTTTGTTTTTTAAAGTGAAGAATCAGTTATACTACAATATTAGTTACTCACTACATTACCAAAACAGAATTAATGAAACAAATGAAAACCTTACATTTCCTTTTCACATTCAAGCACAAAATATTTTGACATTTAAAAAGATAAATCTGATTTTGCTCTGAAATAGGAATCCAGTGAAAAAGTAGATTGATCAGGGAATGTGGGTTCCTCCCTACAATTTTGTGTATTTTGATGAAAAAGGTGCTAAGGATTTTTTGACTAGAACTAGTGAAAAAGTACAATGGCCTAAATTTGAATTTCAGTGCGAGGCTTGACTTGGTAGAATAGACAGTTGGACCAAATTTTTCCAAACTTCTTCTTCTTGTAAACTAATGATATTGAACCATTAACAAGTAAATTAAGCTGGTTTTAAAAAACAAACACTGTTCAGAATATAGCCACAGAAAGCAGTGATTGACGTAAATGAGGTGAAAATGCCTTAATCTGCATGTACATACTGTTGTAACAATCTCCTATTTAGGAGAAAAAAAACAACACACTCATTTTTCCCCCAAATCCTCCCAAGCTACCTAAAATAAGGCTATTCCTTCAGTGATAGGACTGGATTTAAATACATGAAAGTAAAGGTCAGATCAAACAGAACAGATCTTCCTGAATTTGCTTGCTTACTCATACGTACTTCATAAACATATAAAATATGTGTCCGAATTAAAGTTATAGTCCTTATAATTCTAGGGTAAAAAGAGAGGTTTGGAACTCACATTTACTGAAAAAAAAACAGCAGTAAACCATCACACTCAAAAACCTCACACCACACACTTCACAACAGCAAACCTCATGGCTGGATAGAAAGCACAGTGCTGATGAGAATTTTGCTAAGTCAAATTGCCTCACTCAGGCATATACAAATCACCACCATCTTTCTGCAGATCCAGATAAAGAAGAATTGTTAATTATGTGTTCTTTTTTTGTACTTAATGTAAACAGACTGGCAAGCCCGAAGACTGACAACTTGTATTTTCTTCTTGTCAGGGGGAACATGGCCCATAAGTACAAGTTTCACCAAGAGAGGAAGAAGTGTTCACTTCCCTGTCAAGAAAAGCTACTTATTAATGTAAATTGCTATGTTCCTTCACAGCATGTGAGTTGGACCCTAGGTAAAAAAACCCCAACCAACCAACAAAAAAAAACAAACACAAAGGTTTATTTCACACAGGCTAGCTGGCAGCTTGGTATTTTCACTCATTATCAACTGTAGACCAAAAAATTGACACAAAAATTCAAAATCGTTGCTTCTCACTCAGTTACACTCAGACAATAATTTTCCAGTTTTATTAGAAATGGGCATCTCACTATGAAACTGCTGCTTTACCATCAACACAGCTATCACCTTTCTATAAATAACAAAGCCTGATGATTATCACTTACTCTTCGTATGAGTCATACCTGAAGAGAACCCTGACGTGCTTCTCAGGTAGTCTCTTTGAATCATGAATCAGAAAGGAAAAAAAGCAGCCTCTGAAATATCGCCATGCCCAGATTCTAGATGCCTAGAACATATCATCACCTATTTTTAGTCTCAAGCTGTTGGGCAGCTTCACATAATGGAAGTCAGAAGTTTCTCTGCTTCAGCTATAATTGTAAAATTAAGAGAACCTGATAATGGGAAAGCTCATCCATATCTATGCCACAGACACACAGATCAGATCAGGAAAGGTCAAACTTCCTTATTTCAAAAACAACTGAAAATCCACAGTCTGAGTGTAAATGGGATATAAGAGCCAGGAGGCTCCCTATATCACAAGCCTGGGTTGGGCAGACACCAGCAAACCTTGACAGACCTGAACAGAGTTTGTACCATCAGCCATTCCTGCACAGCACACCCCTGCATGCTGTGGATTTTAACCTATTTTTTATAGCTCATTAACAGATTCAGCATCCAGATCTCACCTATGTTTTATTTATTTTCCAGCCAGGACTACAGTAAGGCTTTTATTCACCTCAGCAGGACCACAAGAAGTTTCTTTCCTTATGGACAGGGGAGGGAAAACAAAATGCTTTCAGACCTGACGGAGCTAGAGAGAAGCAGCAATTATCTGACAAGAGGCTGACATGTTCTTCACCGCTCTTGCATAAAACATTGAGCAGTGCTTCTGAGGCCCACCTCAGCTTTCTAGATTTATTTATTTATTTATTTTCCTGCTAACTGCTGAGCAGTTTGACAAAACTGCTATTTAACTGCAAGTGCAAATGTTTTCACTTTTTCAGGGTATGAAAGCATTCAGAAATGAACAAAATCCTGGCAATTTTTTTTACTTACTTTGGTTCACTCCTTCACAAAGGCTTCCAGTTGTTCCTCATTTTCTTGGGCCTAACTCTGATCAGCCAAACTTTGTCCCCACAAAGGAAAGAGACACTACCTAAGTCCTCCAGCCCTAAAAAGAAAAGATCTCTACATTAATCTAGTTAATTTGCTTCCTTGGAACATCACTGCTCATTAGCCAGAAGTATCTTCATCTGGCCTCCTAGGGCCCACACTGCAATTTCTGTGGGCTGCCTCACACATCACTTTAAGCATCTGTTTTGTCATTCCTGAGCAAGTTCTCTGATCTTCTCTTGCTTCCTTATCTAGAGTTTTTTTTTTTTTTTTTTGGTCTTTCCAGTTTTTTAGACATCCTCTCTAGTCACCCTTCCAGAGAAGTGAGGGACAACACTTGTCTAACTGCTCCCCAGAGTCATGGCCTTGCTATGATCCACCTCTGAATTACAAACCCCAGAAGCCAGCTGGGATTGAATGCAGTAAGTTACAGAATAGTGTGAGTACCCTAAATTACTAATAATCGTGGAATAGCTAGAATCTCAGCAAACAAATATTAACCTAGAGATTGGGAAAAAAAACCCAACTATTTTTCTCCTTTTTCTACAATAATTATACCAAACCCACACGGTCTTTGACTATATTACTTCTTACATTGATATTCTGAAACATGTTGAAGTCTGTGACTTCATTTGCCTTAAATAATTTTGGATATTAGCTAATCATTGTTGTGATATATGTGCAATGAGTTGAGTTGATAAGAGTGAGGAAATGTTACAGAAGATTTATTTGTGCTTCAGAAACTGAGTGTTTCCTAGCTCATCAAAGTCCTAAGACTATCAGCACATCACCTGATCTAGCATGCACATCCATGTACACATACCAATAAGCCTAAATCACAAGGTCTAACCCCCTAGGTTTAAATAATCGTGATGATATGCATACAAATATCTTGCAAGTACTGGAAACAGTAATTCTGTATTTGTGTCTGCAACAAATTCTGCTTTCACCTCCTTTTAACAGGAACTCATGCGAAGTGAGAGCAATGCTAACCAATTTCAGAATTCAAGGTTTCTTCCTGAGTTATCATGTTCTTTTCCTCAGCACATTGCCCAGCTGCAACTCTCCAGCAGGGAGATGAAAAATTTGCAAATCCAGTGTCAGATATAATTTCTACATATTTGTAATTTCCATTTATGTTGCAAATATCATTAATGAGGCCTTAAAGAATGCTTCATTGTAAACAGTGGTAGGTTTATAGCTACCACTCTTCAGTCAATGTAAGAACACTGTATCTATTTCAGCTATATGAAGATACATGCATATATTCTTTGTTTCACTTCATACATCAATGTATAATTTCATGATGCTAATTCTGCACATACCGAAGTGAAAAAACAAAGGAACCCCCCCCCGAATTCCTTCATTAAATCAAGCACTTTCCTTTCTTACTCTGTTTTATGTACTCTCGCATTTTCTCTTCGTCATCAGTACTGATAACCTGAGCATGGTTTTAAATTATTAGAGGCTATGCTAAAACAACCAACCAACATTAATAAAAAGTCAGACTGCCACGGCTGCGATAAGTGCCAATATAGCGAAATGGCTGCTCCATTATGTTTTGCTACAGTGAGAATTTGATACATACTGACAAACAGATCTGAGCTACCTTTGATATGTCCAGTCAGAATTGTATGTAATTGTGATTGCATGAACCTATCTATCCCTCTTCTGTGTTATGAACAATTTACCATCACAGACTGGCACATTTAAAACTGCATACATTATCAAATAATAGCTTATGTATAATTTTATTTGTTTTCAGAGTTACAATGTTCATGAGATAATCATAGAGAGCACATTATATATTATTGTTAAACACATTTTTGCCACAAAAAGTTGAGAGCATCATTAGAAAATTCTATGTCAAGTTATGTGAAAATATTTATCACCTGTAACCATAATTTCATAAAAGCAATGTACACTTTATATAATATTATGTCAGCGAGTTCCTTCTTTTTTTTTGCAAATATCTTTTGTTCTATACTTATGTATGTTTGCAGTTAAGAAGTGCATCAAATGCTTCTGTGTGTGTGTTTGCAATGCACAGGAAAAACAGTAGTTTATTCCTATGGTAACTGTAATGGTCAACATCATTGGACCAAAGAATGGGGAATTACAAGATCTTAATTTTAGCAAATAATTGCCCTCATATTTTTCTACCTAATGCTGAACATAACATTAATTGGTATTTACCTTCTAATATCTACAGAACACAGACTGTATATTTCAGAGAGATAATCCTTACCAACTATATATTGACTTTATTTTCAATGTCTATTATATAAATTAGGACTCTGTTGAATTCTTACACTGAGGAAGAAATGACAGCAACTTTATTTAAATACATGCACAGTACCGTGCACTACAGAATGATGAAATACTATTTTTAATGGATGAATGAATCAATAGAAAAATAGATTTAATAAATCCTTAACATTTTAAAGTCTAGATAAAAATGGGTAATCATGCATTTCAAGCAAAGTTTTATTTTTTCCTTGTTTGTTTTTTGATGAAATCTCTGAGAACTTAAGACATGCAGAGCTGAGAAGCAGCTCACTATGAACAAAGAACCATGTTAAGACTGCACAAAAAGTTTTGATTCAGACTCTTTATATGCAAGACTGAAAAAAATTGCCATTCTTGGACTTCCCATCAACATTAGACAGTGCTGTGCAAACCTCAGACAAATCCCTGTATTATGATTTCTAAGCTGTTAGGAAGTCTCTCAGAGGGCTATGAAAGTAAAAACCTGAGCAACTGGCTCCCTAAAATTTATGACAAGAAATGTTTTGTTTCCAGACAGCAGACTACAAAAGCAGAATAGATACCAGTTTATCCTTTCCCTAAGACATTAATTTAGGGCATGAGTAAATTACAGATGGCATACATTTATAAATAATAATGACAATAAAATTAGATATAAGTTGAGTTTTCCAATAGAGTATGTGTCTATGTCTCAATATTTGGAGTGTGTGCCTATGTTTATCAACTTATGAAACAAATGAAAAGTGAGTATTTACTTGCAATTAATGTAATGTCTTTTACTACCCCAACATTTGTGTGGACATTGCCAATGTAATCAAAATAACTGTAAATTTTCAAAAGTGAGTCTGCTCCAGTGAGCTTGTTAACTATGCATTAACCCATTTATCTGAAGCATCCTTCACTAAATCTTTGGTGGGAAATGCACTTTATTAGGCATGAGCTTTGGTTATGTGTGTGCATATGCACTATACTATCAGTCTATATGCAGAATGATTTAAAGTTTGCCATGTTACAGAGATGTATTGCTCATTAAAATAATTCTAGTGTTTCAACAAACACCGATGGCTAGTTTTGCAAGTATTATTATCTTCACTCTTAGCATGATCTCCTTAGCCTAATAGTTCTGCTCCAACTTGCTTTGACTTCCAGTCTTACAAAAATTTACACAAAAGTAATCATTATGATTTGAATACTACACACATTGTTAGACGTTTTCAGCAGGTACAGTTACTCACATACATAGGAGTTGTCAGAATAAGATAAAAGATTTTAATGCTTAGCTGAACAAAAATATTCTCAGGGTAGAAAGACATGATAAAGTAAAAGTACAGGTTAATGAGAACTGTTATTAATTTTACTCTGAAACAGGTGTAATTGGCCATTGAGGTGAAGATGTGTGATTCAAGGTATGCTACTGAACCTATGGCACATAATTTTTGTAGTAGAAAATCCTGAAATGAAAATGAGAGAAAATCAAATTACCCATGGCATTCTCTTCCCAGATTCAACGCCAGAATTATCCCATAGTTTAGTAAATGGTAACGCATGCAACAAAAAATATGCTGTATCACTTTATGTAAACATCTGCTTTCATCATGCAAAATGCCTACAAAACTGTGACAATATTTTTTTCTAATAGCGTAGTTTTACATTAGCTCAGTTATGGAAACGGTTAAACCAAAATCCATGATTTTGCAAGTAGAAGATATTCTAAAATTCTTAAAAGATTTCCAGCATAAATATTCCAAGCCCAACAAAGCTAATTGGTTTGCTAAAAACTAAACTACATAGGCTTATTCCTTGCTGTGGTTCCTTGTTCTTTTGATGATAGAAGAGAAAAGACCGGTTTTTGGAGGAGGTCCCATCAACATGGGGGCTTGGTTCTTGTGGGTAATTTTTATCTGGGGGAAGAAAGAAGAAAAAGAGAGTTATCCCTTCAGCTAGTTCAATTCCAAGTATCTGAGATACCTGAATTTGCTTTGTATGTGACTTCCAAACCTTCTTCATTTAACCAAAGATGAAAGCAAAATACCTTTTTTATGAATAACGTTACATAGGCAGTAAACCAATCCATGTATAATCATTGTTTCCATAAATACGTTAACTTATGAGCATGATCAATATTAAAAATCATATGCAATAAAATATTATACATGCCGATATGTGACCTTACATTTTGAACGTGGGAATTATTGCTTGCTTTTGAGTGTTTTACATATCTACAAGAAGAATAAGAATTTGAAAGTTGGAAAGGACATACATGCTGACAGACCAAGCTGTTGCCTATTATTAAGATATAAGTTATTTCTTTGTATGCTTTATTTATACATCTAATCAAGCTGTACTTCTCTTTTAATGCAGGACACTGCTGAATTCCAAAATAACCATTATGAACGAAAGTCAAAAGTTAATACACAAAAAAGGTCAAAAAAGATGAACTAGCTTTCTAATTTGTTAATTAATTGTTAATAGAACAGACTCAAATATTGAAAAGCCTATTTAAAACACTTTGTAAGACTGCTCTAAAGCCACCCGTTTTGATTTCTTTGATATAAAACTACGAATCACCTTAAATGAGACAACCTTAAAGTAGATTATGTCTGCAATTTTCTCTAATTCAAGTCTAAATTAGAGAAGACATTTTATGAATGTATGCTATGCTCAAAGCTAATTGAAAGCAATTATCAAAGTGGCATTTTGTCTGTGACTTTAAGATACATTGTAAGATAATAAATGATTCTCATTATGTAATAAAAAGGTCACATCTTGCCTTTGGGCTAGTGACGCTAAGAGTTTTTCAAAAGCAATCTGAGACATTTTCTTTAGCGAACTACGACTAATACAAGAACCATCACTTATTAAATATCAGTTGTCACCTGCATAGTACCCACATCAGAGATGGGTATTTCTTTCAAAAAGAAACACCACCTCATTAAAAACTAGGAAAAATATATCTCTTAAAGTGCATACCTGACATTTTCAAGTTAAAATGAATATCCTTCACTTGTCATTCACTAATAGTAATGAAACAAAAAATGTACGTGATGTGGAGAGGCTCATTAAAATATAGATCAGGACACTTCTCGGGGTGGAAATTTACTTCACAATATAAGGAGACAGAAACATAAAAATCTCAACAGAATGAGTGGGGTGGTTTAACTCTATTAGAGCCTTTACTTTATTCTCCAAATGCTTATTTCCATGCCACCTCTAGTTCATTAGTCTCAAATTTCATATGTGACCTCTTTTTGTCAACATTGTTCATTAGTATCAAATTTAGTATATGAGGTTTTTTGGCAACCTAGATTAATTTCACACAGAAAATAACTCCTGCTTTCAAAGACTGGCATCAGCACATTTTTCCACATGAAATTCTGCTTCAGGCACCACTTTGCCTGTAGTTAGTGTAAATTGGCATCATTCCGTTGATGTCACTTTACACCAGATGATGATCTGGTCCTGGAAAAATGGCTTCTAGGATTTTTGGAGCTTTCACATACTTTAAAAGATGTATTTTGGGGCTCAGGAACAGTGATGACATCAACCTGATCCTGAGGATCAATACATGAAGTAATCTGCAGCTGCTGTGAATTCTTCAAGACATAAGGGTTCAGCTTATGGCAATATTTGGCCATGATGCAGCAGTAGGAATAGCTTCAGAGGTTCCTTTCAGAGGTAAATCATAGTAATTCCATCTTAAAATGAATAAAAGAGCAAAGCTCAAAAGAAGGCTTTAGTATGAAGAGGTGAGGTAATCCTGAGACCCCATACAGATTGCTTGTTGGACTGGGGCTGTTCAATGCTGCTGAGGATGAATGCAATCACATATTGAGAAAATGTTTATCATTTGTAATGTGCTTTTTTGGCTTGAGCCATCTGTTTCAGAGACCATGACCTCTTCAGTATGTTGTATCCTATCAGTTGAGATCAGCTAAGATGCCTGAACATGATTAACCACTCATGTGCATGAGGATGGAGTCCTCTACGCATTTCTCCAAGGCATATTTTCAACTGTTATAAATTGGCACAATTCCAGTGGTGTAAAATATACATCACATTCTGAAAATACAAAAATAAAAGTGTAAACCTAAAGTATATATTTTACTTATGCATGCTAGTGTATGGTAACAGTGTATTGGTTAATAATGATAACAATCAATTCCTTATTTTCCTGCTTTAAAACAAACAAACAAACTTATGGTTTGGTGGTAAAAAGAGATCAGTATGTTTATAATACATGCTGGACCACGGCACTACCTTGCCTGAAATAGGCTGAATTTTGTCTTTTTCAAGACTTTCAGGCACTGCATTTCTCCCCTGGACTCTCTCTTCTGCTTCTGTTTTCATACTGGCAGCGCTGCCAGAGCTGGTGCTGTGAGTTTGGGTGAAAAGTGACAGCACACACTTCGAGATGGGAAGCAGCACAAAGTCTCCCAGCTTGACAGTGTTCAAGAAGAGACTGGACAACCCCCTCAGACACATGGTGTGAATTTTGGGGTTGGCCTATGCAGGAACACGAGTTGGACTCGATGATCCTTGTGGATCCCTTACACCTAAGAACATTCAATGATTCTATGAAATTTAAAGGACCAGTGTATCTAGTAAATAGGTTTAGCAGGAAAATACTGCATTTGCAATTTCTAAATCACCTTTCCAGTATGAGAAAGTGTCTCCAATGATATATTTGAGGGAAGGAACACCAGATATAATTAAAAATAGCATAATTCTTAAGAGATGGTAATTGCTCCCTATTTGTCAACAGCAAATTTTCTGATAAAGGAGAAGCCTGAATTTGTGATACTAAACAGATTTATAAATGCATAAAACAGACACTTATTTGTTTCAGGAGCAAGTCAAAGTTTCAAAATATGCCTTGGATCCACATTAATACAATGCACCCTTTAAATGAAATGAAGTGAGCATCAGTAATTTTAGTATGATAACTGTATCTTTTAGGTCCATCGGTTTTATTTTCCTGTTCCTTCTTCTGCAATATGTGCCAGTTACCTAAACGCTCCTGACTTCACAGAATGTCTAAATGTTTCTTAATACCACAGAACAAATACAGGTACTGACTACAATGTTAAATGACAACAGAAAACTGGAAACACAGGTAATCACCTCTGCTTATACTATTTCAATTAATGTGAAAGAAAGAAATCCTGTATTTTAAGGACAGAAAAAACTTATAAAGTTGGATATATTAGTTTACAGTCACTTTGTTTCATACTACCAGCAGGGTTTGGATGTTGGTAGCTTTGAGGGTATGAGGTTTTTCCACAGTCTAGATGCTCATATGCTGCTCCCCTTACAGGAACCTGATGGATGCGACGCCTCTATATCACAGGAGTATCTTCTCGTAGGTGATCAAGAGCTGTACTGGGTATCATGATACGAATAAGACCTATGGAATGTAGGCAGTGCTAAACAAAATTAACCTGTGACTTGTATTATGTGGCATTTTGGTCAAAATCTCTTCAGATCTAGATCAGTTGTTTTAAACACAGCATTATGTAACACACCTTTTAAATGGATTTCTTAACAATATTATTGTGCAAAGTGCAATCAAATCTAATCAGTTTGGCATTAATTAAGCTCTAATAATATACTCTAGTCTCTCTCCTAAGTAGTGTGATCCGTTTCCCCTTCACACAGGTAGATTGGAAAACATTACGGTGTCATCATAATTTTTAAACATACCGAGAAAATGACAGAGCTGCAAAATTAAAATAAATGATTAATGGCATTTTTTTCATGTTTTGTACTAATAGGTATCACTGAGGTTTTAAATTAATAGAGCTGTCAAGCTCAGGGTTGTTACAGATCCAGTGCAGAACTAAAATGGAAATTATGTGTTCCACAGACACCTAAAGATGACACTTGGAATATTTTAAATTTTAATTAGTAGGTGCAATTGTTCCCCCCTCCCCGCCCCAAACCACTGCAAATTAATTGGCAATTAGTCACAACTAATTCTTTTCTTAACAATCTGAAGTGGAAAGAAAGGTGCATTGTATGTTAGAGTATTTGTCTGGGGTGCAGAAAGCACACATGCAGTAAATTGCTTTGTCAATTACAAAAACTACTGTTTTGAAATTAAGAAAAAAATATGCATAGGTAAACAAAACTAATTAATGTACAATGTACCTGTGAGCACAAAAAATAATGCTCAGCTGCAAAAGAAAGTGTTAGAAAATCAATAAATCACTCTGGCCTTGAAACAGAAAGGTATGCACATTGTTGCTCAAAAAGGGCAAAAATGCAGCTTTTTAGTATAACCCCAAAAACGTTTTCCAGCGACTGACTTCCATTTATGGGTTAACTATGTAATAATTGACTAATATTCTACTAAAATAAAACACCATATCTAGGACCCAGTTCCTCTTTGCTCTAAAGAAATGGACACAAAGGTTTAAATTGTCCCATTATAAAAAGCTGATAAAATATTACTACATTCAGTGACATGGAAAGAAGCTACTTTACAGACAGAGTCTGAAATACCTTTGCAACTTCTCCATGCAGTCTATGGGGTGTTGGAGCCAATGCATCTTCATGAAAGCAAACCTGTGACTGTCTTTTAGTTTTCTCACCCAGCCCTGATGTGTAGTGATTATTAGCAAAAGCTTTTTTGGTTTGTTTTCAGTTCTTGTTTTTCTCTGGATTTAACTACAAAGGTAGGACTTCCCAGGGTCTCTGAGCTCAGGCTCATCACATCACTAGAGACTAAACAAAAGGCTAGAGAGGAACCATTCATTCGTTCACTCATAACTTATTTTTAAGGAGCATTCAAATTATAATATTTTGAAACATTATTTATGAGTTTTATTATTAAATAGCTTACTACAAGTATTCCTATCAGAAAATAATCCTAAAAATACTATGTCTATGAAACTATATTTCTGGCAGTCCATTAGGTGGGCTCTGACTATGGATTCTCAATTTCATTCCTTCATTTAGGCAATATCCTTTCATCTTCTACAGACATTTTTGTCTTCTACTTTTAATCTAATGTTGCTAGAAGCTTGATATTTTTTCGGATATGATGCCAAACAAGTAAAGAATAGATGAAAGAACTGAAATTGCAGTTATTTCTAATTAAGATGGAATATTATGGATGTTTTTTTTTAAACAATGCTAATAAGTTATGTAGCTAAATTGAAAGATTACTTTTCTTAAAAAAAAAAAAAAAACCCAATGGCTAAAGCTAGAAGTTTATTGAATTAACTTGAGAGACTTTGAAGTTTCATTACTATTAATGACCTGTTTGGAGATCAGGTGAAACCATAGATATCTTTCATGTTGCTATATTTGTCTGGGACAGCTCTGATAGAATTTCCTCTTCAGCTAATCAGACGAGACGTTTAACATAACATTATTATCATCTTTCCTTCTCCCAAAGACTGCTCTATAAAAAGTGAAAACAATACAATTTGATGCTCAGATTCTGCATTTTATTATACCAGAGCAGAGTTACTTTGCCAGATGCTGCAGTCTGCATGTGTTCAACATACTGAATAATTCTGGATGACAGATCTTTAGACCAGGCCACTCATATGTTTAAGTATGCACAGGACCTACAGGAACACATTCCTGCTCCTGTCTAGGGATGCTAATGGAAGATCATACAGGATGCTAAAAGAAGCACATTACAATTTCTTCAGTACTACAATTGAGAGCAGGAATGAAAAAAAATCACAGATCACAGCTTCTGGGTAACTGCTACATTGTCTTTTGCAATCCACAGTATTTTCTCAGAAAATTTGCAGGGAACGTGATCTCTTATATGCAGTAGAAGGGACAGCTCTGAGCAAGTCATGCTACTTGTATAAAACTTTTACAGTCAGAAAGGAGAAATGGCAAAGACAAACTCGTTGATTTCTTCAACAGGAAATCAACTTCCAAGGCTGCATGTGCAGCCTACATCCCATACGTAACAGGAATTTGATGCAGACCTTGTTTTCTTTAATCTGCATAATGGAATAGCAAGAGAATTTTGATCAGGTTGAATTCAATTTCTTGAAAAATCATTGCCAAATACTCTCATCTGTGCCAAAATTTGAAGCAGAAATAGAGGAGGACTTCTGAGCTTAATCACTTGCATCTTGGGCCAGGGTTGATTCAATACGTGCTGAGTGTATGAATTTTTTTCTCACTTGAACTCTATAATTTTTATAGGTCAGTCCATAAAACTACTGAACTTGGATGACACTGAAGTTCCTGAGATGACCACACCAACATAAAATGTGATTGCAGTCCAATTTTTTTTTTTTTTTTTTTTTAACATCAGCTTTCTGGCTGGAGCACCAGAGAATCAAACACCCGAGGCTCAGCTGCTGTATCTAACCCATGTACATGATCTATGCAGGGTGCAGGGGTCTCTCCCCAAAACTAGTGAGATGGTCTATTCGAGCAGACCAGTACCGGGTGGAGACAGTAGTTTCTCTCCTTAAAGTCATACAGCTAGTAAACTAGTAAGTGCCTTCCCTCAGCAAACTAATGTGAAACAGAAGGTAGAATGGGAATGTCCCCCCATGTCTCCATGTAGGAGTGCCAGCATCTTTGTATAGGAGTCTTGGTTCCTTGTAAGAACCGGGGGAAGAAATCTCCTAACAGGGGAAACAAAAGGAAAACCAAACTCTCCTATGTTTCAAAAGGAACTAGACTTTCTTTTTTCTGATCATCAGAATTTTGTTCCATTCAAAAACCAGTCAATCATTATTTTCAGATAATTTTAGGAGAAAACTGCAGTTTTGACTCTAGAGAAGAAAAAAGCTTGTGATTCTGACATTGGTCTCCCCATGTTTTTTCTGAAATTTGAGCTCCTGCGGGTTCAAATAATTGGCTATGTAGTTGGCTACACATAAGAATTTATTTTGACATTATGTTTTCTTTCAGACTCTGGCTTTGAGTACACATAATTGAGGTGTCATCCTGATAATGTAATCAAATACATTTTGGTTTCCAAACAAAGACCCCTCTGAAGCACACACTTAGAAATCAAATCTTAAACTTCGGTTGAGAGAGAGCTAACATCCACCTTTGTCATTGTCCCAAGAGGAATTCCTAGGTATGTTGCAGAGAACTTCAAGAAAAACCGTAGTGTAGTTAGAATTAGTGGGCAGGGGAGAGGTTGGACCATACACGTTTTTTTCCTTTGTAAGACACAGAAAACAGAGTGGAGTAGATGTACAATAATGAAAAAAGCAATCACAATAAACTCATTAAGCTCCTCGTCAGAGAAAAAAAACATTTACTGAAAAATGAATAATATAACATAAAAAAATAATTCTATATATAGATTCATAGAGGTGCAGTAGTCTAGACAAATAGTTCATATATTTTCTTCTCAGAGGAAATAAAACCATGCAACAGTATGGTTTTCTTATATAAAAGACAAACTCTATTCTCTTAACAATGGTATAGCAAAAAGGATGGGTTCCACAGAAAAGTATATGCCATTTCTACCCCCTTTAAAACGGTACTTCAACTGGACAGCAGTAATTATCAGTAATAATTTACTGTTTCCTCAAGGCAGTAATTGAAATATAAGAACTGTCTCTTTTTCCAGGTTTGTCCTCAATTGTGCAGGCAGCTTCTGCTAGTTTTATCAATCAGATAGCAGGGATTTTGCACAGAGCAAGCAATCAAGACAAAAAAGCACATGTTATTGCCAGAATCCTTCCATAAGTTCTCTTCTGTAATGTGGCAACTGAAAAATTACATGTCTTTTTCTTGAACAAGTAACTGCTGGGTTCAGTAGTGTTGCTCTGCACTGACCCATAGCTATAGAAGAGAGGAAGATAATATCTCTAAACTCCAAAAGGCTTCCTGGAATAAATCTCATAAAATCCCCACTGTTCTGCCTTCATACAGTGTGTGTTCACATGGTCCTCCTCTCATTGCAGCATCTGAGCACTTATCATTAAGAGCTGGAGTTCAGACACTGGCCCTGCTGCTCAGCTGTACACTATGGTGTATCTAGCAAACATGAACTATCACAACCCTTTTATTTCATTCTAACCCATACATTATCAGCTGCCACACTTGTTAGTTCCTTACTGAAGGTACTCCCTTCTACTTTTTTGTGTAGTCTTTCATTTTACTACAGTTCATGAAAGTGATCCAGTACCCCAGTCTGGAGAATTTCTCCCATCTGTAGTGGGATTTCTTCCTTGGCATGTTACTGTTTTGTCATACTTACAAACTGCAGGGCTACAGCAATTCATCTACTTAAAAACATGGGTCTTCTTTAGGGAAACAAAATCAGTAAAAGTATACATTAAAATGTATTACTAAGACTATATTAAAAAACAAAGAGCTTAAATTTCTTCAACATCTTCCCAAATGCTTGGACAGCCTCTAATTTATTGGAGAGAGAGAGGAAAATGGAGAGTTCTTAGAGCTACACCTTTCTTGTATTGTCTGTAAACAGATACTCAAAGACCCTCCTCTGAAAAAGCTCCCTCCTAGCCTAATCAATATTTACCTGCCCTCACTTTGTATGTGTGGGCGCTGAAACAAGAGACTAAATAATTTTCTTCAAACTATAAGGTTTTTTAATTTTTTTTTAATATTAGTTCTATTGTGTAATTCAATCAGCACAGTCAAGAATTCAGCTTTCTATAAAAAAATCCTTGATATAAACTCTCAAAAACATAATGGAAAAGCTTCCTAAATTTGTTACTTAATACACTTTAGCATCACAACTGAAATTGGCTCTTCCTCAGCAATAGAGACTAAAAATCTGATACACCATAATAAATAAATGATCACATTGGGTAACGGAATGCTGAGACTACACCCTTTGAGTATTTTTGAAACTTTTGAAATAAAAATATTTTTATTCCATCCTAACCTTTGGGAAAAAAAACAAACAGTATAATAAATTGAAAAGGCAGTGGGTGTTGAACTGTATAATAACCATGTGTGAAAATGTTACTTAAGTAAACTGAGTTAATGCTGATGGCAATGGTTGTCTTTTATACTGAAAGATTCCATCACTGAAAAAGTGAAAGTAAATAAATCAGTTAATATTTCTGATTATTGTAATTTTTGTTACTCATTTTAAAAGTTCCTAAATTTTTTGTTCAGCTCTCTTCCCAGAGTATCCCAGTATCCTCGTATTCCAGTATCCTTACCGTGCAAGGGGTTTGCATCCAAGGTTCCCCATCTATCTGCATAGGCAGAGACTTGCTGGTCCTAAAGCGATATATTTCACAGTATAAGTAAAAACAACAAAAAAATGATAAATGTATTTATTAAGGAGAGATACACGTTATAGTAAACACATATAATCCCAAAATTTCTGTGTAATCTCCAGTATGATTCAACATGCTCACAAAAGTAACCTAGTCACTTAGTAGGCTTAGTTCAATTTTCAACACACAACGCAAAAACATTGCAAACATTCACACATCTTGCTAATAATACACATCTCTCTCATGGGAGAATAGTCTGTAATTTGTGAAATAAAGAGTGAAATATTCAAGAACTTCAGGAATAAACCTTATGAAATGAAAAGACAAAGGAAACTCTGGTACTTTTTATATTTTAGACTGCCTTCTATAAAGGAAATAAGAAACTTTAGCTCTATCATCGCCATTTATTAGAACCATAAAAGATGTATTTACCCTTGTGTTTAACTCTGGGTTAGAAAGAGCACTTATATAATGTGACAGTTGTACTATATCCAGAGACTTTAACATACCATGTCCTAAATTTAAATTGTTAGTAAAGTTACACTGATCAAGCTTCGGCTAGTGTTCCCTGTCCAGTTTTGGATACCACACTAAGAAAAGTATAGACAAATGAGAAAAAAAAAAGTATTTTGAGGTCTTTTCCAACCCTGTATTTCTGCATTATAATAGTTTGCACACATGACTATTAGAAATAACATGGAGTAGGTAAATCTAATAATGGAAAAATGAGTCAACTGACCACTCATGTTGGTCAATGGAAATTCTGGCTTAAACATTATTTGGAAATGACTAACAGTCCATTGGATTAGCCAATGTCATCTATGGCCACAAGTGGAGGAACGGACGAACATTCAATAAGCTCGCACTCTATAGGTTTGGCAGGGTTCTGAATCTTTTGTAGTTGTCGTTCTCTTGATGTGGGATAATAAAAATTATGTCTTGGTATCCAGAGAAGATTTGAATGCCTTTGTGATCTTATTTCTCTTCCTTATTTAGAAGAAAGAGTACTTTTGAACTCAACGTCACCTAGTCCTTGAGGAGAGCCTCAAAAATATGCCAGGTGCTTTGGCAAATCCTACTTATTTTCTTAAAGTTTTTATCGCTGTTCTTCTGTTTTATGCTCATTTTAGGCTTTTGGAGCTTATAACCGTATATCTTGTGATTTTATTGAGATTTTGGAAAATTCTTCCTGTGAGATTCTTCACTGGAGGAGAGTTGAGCATCTCTCTCTTTTCCAGTCCTTATCTAATTTGAAGTTAGAATAATTATTTTCTCTTTGAGTCCTAATCCAGGATTCCTCTATTGTGAATGTTCTGGTCACTTTTAGCATAGTAAACAATACAACACAACAAAATTAGCATGCTCCACCATTAGTGGCTTACACATACCAACGCATTTATTAATAGTGACTTGTCAGTGCTCAGTAAATAACAAATAAATTAAAAACAGAGCACTTTGACTTCTACAGATCAAAAAAATGCTTTACAAATACTAATTACATGCTACTACTCCCTGGTGAGATATGCATTATAAATGGGTTAAAATGTGTCAAAGTAATGTTAAATGACTTTTGCTCAAAATTGCATGGAGTGTATGTCACTAATAAAACCCAAGATGTTCATGCATTACTCGTTCTGCTCAAACTGTTTGACAATATTTCTTCATAGGATGAAATGACAATTGAATACAACGTGTGAAGACTGAATGTAAGTATCTTTTTTTCTAGTTTTTTGACAGATTTAAAGAAAGGAAGATGTATGGGCAAAGGATATGGATAGAATAGATATATTTCATCTACAAACATGAGACTTTCACAAGAAATAATTATGACTATTAAACTACCAAAGAAAGTGAACTGATAAAATAAAAACCTTTGCTGCTTCAATATGACAATGCAGTGCAAATTAAAGCTGCCTATACCTGATGACAACAGATGAACACTGGGCAAGCCGTCTTCCAGCACTTTTCAGACCTGTGTATATCTGTCCCATCTCCATGGCTCCTTCTAGACCAACCACTTCCATAAGCTGGTCACTTAGATCTGCAAAAGTTGAAAAAATATGTTTTCTGTAGATAGCATTTTGATAGTAGTCATCCTGAACAGCAAGAATTGTCAGAAAACCATCTGATAATAAAAGACGTGGAGAAGAGAACTGGCAAAAATGATGATTCCTAAGAAGTGATTGCACCTTTAGGGCTGGACAAGTCTGGGCCTGTTGTAACATAATCCTGATCAAAATGATTCTAAAATACACTAATAATTTCCATGGTCTATTTTAATACACAAACACTGAACAAATAATCTTATTATATGAGAAAATAGGAGAGACTCCTTCACTTAGGTTATCTGATACTCATAGAATGAGATGTTTGCAGTTTAGAAATTTATGCTGACCATTGTTTCAACAGATCTGTAAAATCTAGTGAAGGAGAAGTTAGTGCTCCAGACCGTATTGAATTTTCTTCTATACAATTCTTTCGAGATGATGTGTACAACTCTAATTCAGCCTTTGTGAGCATGCATTATTACAGTCCTTAATTATGAGACCACATATTTTTTTTGCATTGAATCTTTGTCTCAAATAGTGCACAGATTCAATGCAAAAAGGGCAGAAAAAACCTTGTATCAGCAACTGTTCATCTAGCTTTCCTGAACTTTGTGGTACTTGTTTGCACCCAGTTATATTTCTGTTTCACACTGTTTTTGATTACATAGTATTTTGGCATTAAACTTCAAAAAATATTTAAGTAAATAATGTATGTGGCAAAATAAATATTAGTTTGCTTGACTTCAAGGAGTAAGGACAAATTCTGTGTAGAATATCAGATACAAACACAGATACAACCAGAAACCTAAACAGTAATATAGTAGTCTGGTTTGACAAGGAACAAGCAAGGTAATGAAATATTGTTCAGAATCAACTTGGGTGTTTTGTATAAAACATTTTACATGCTCCTGTTTAAATACATGTTGCCAAGACCAGATGGACAAGCAAAGAAACCATTTTTTTTAGCTGCATGTGTACTTTATAGATTGGCTCTTAATAACCACATTTCCAAAAGGTACGTTGTTCAGTGAAGCTGAGCTAACATGCTAGAGTCTATCATCACATTGGAAAAACAAAGAAAGGAGAGCACATTACTCTTTGTATATTTTAAACCCTTCAACCTTTAATGAAGGTAGAATTTCAAGCTCATTATCATATCTATGAGACTAGTCCAAAGTATAAAGGGAGTCTTTTCTCTTCACTTCTTTGGGCTTTGAATGAAGGTAATTAACTGAAAGAAGTATTGTGATTGGGGGGGGCAAGTATTAAAAGCAAACAGGATTTATGGTCTGGATTATTCTCCTTCCAATCAGAAAATCTGATAGTGTCCAAGGCCTTAGTTTTTCTTCTTATACTTTCTCAATATTCTTTGCTATTTTCACTTTCTCATCATAGTGAAACAAGTTCCTTATAATATCAATGAAGCAAAAACTAAGCTCTGTTCTTTCCTCTTTAGGAAAAACAATAAAATGGACAAAAGATTAAATGATACAATATGATTAATTTTAAGTGTACATTTTTATAGTTTGCATCCTTGCAACACATGTGAACCCAATTTTGAAGGTCTGGCTTTCTGCTGAATAGTTTTTATCTTGAAATGTTTTCCTTAAGTTTCTCACTTTTAAACTTAGATTTAAACAAATTCTGCTTTTCTTGATAGCCACGGGTATTTAAATGGGAAAGTCCTACTCATTTGCAAAAGCTAAAAGCACACAGAACTTTATAGATGTACTAAATCATTAAAATGTTTCCAGCCAAAGAAAACATCAAATTCTTATTCACTGGTTTATTAGAAAATTATTATTTTTTTAAAAGGGAGAATAATTAAGAACAGATTTTTATTACTGACAGCTCAGGCAACATATGCAAGATTCAGAATAGTGACATTTGCAGTGATATAAATTTGATGCATCATTTTTCAATAGCTGTGAAATTAGTGCCAGTAACAGCAGGTAACTTAAGGGCCAAATCCTGCCCTTTGATCTATACCACACATCTCAAAAAATGTCATATATGAAACACTGGAAGACAAAACTGAACAATACTCCTATCTACCGAAAAAGTGAAGCCTTTTCAAAACTTTGTATTTGCAGTGGCACACTCCCAAAGTGGGGTTATTTTAGGCCGAATATAAATATTTTTAGAATCAAGCTTAAATTAGACATAACCTTCCTTCAGAAGCAGTAAAAACTAAAGCAAATGTAACATGCAATTATCGACTTAGGGCTAGTTTGCGCTCCTGCCCTTGCTAATATATTTGACGTGATGATTTTACATAGTTATATCCCTTTCAACAAATCCTTGAGCTGTATTGACTTTGACAAGAACTCAGAGTGAGCAAAAGTGGAAAAGGGAGTGTGTATATTTTAGTCCCATTTTTCAAAGATGTTACATGGCTATAGGTACACTGGCTGAACATAAAGGGTCAAGACATCAATGAATGGATTACATTTGTTCTTAAAAGGTCCCCACCAAAGACTCTGAAAGAGACTAAGCTCTATTAAAAGAGATCAGGTCTTCTATTAAATTAAAAGATAGAAAAGGAAAAGTCATTCTTCATTCTGGTGGAAGGTTATCACTGATTTCTCAGAAATATCGGTGCTGTCTCAACACATGCCCCTAAATAATCTGGAAATAGAAGTACATAGTTAGTTACTGAGGATTTAACAAAGTAAAGACAAAAGCCAATTATAAAAAAAGTTTACGAATTTTCCAGTATTGAGTAATGGGGCTATATGAAGGCAGAAAATTCAATACATGTAACTTAATGCCTGTGAGGGGACGCAGAGCTAACTACATACAATACAGCTAACTACAGATATGTAAACTGTTCTATGCTTATATTTTACATTTGAAAATTAAACATGGGTTGCGTGTATCTGTGTGTATACATCCATATATACATGCATATTTATTTTGCTGGGCTAAAATTAATATTGTCATGCAGGAATTAAGATTATGGAGTTAGTGTGGCTACTTCTATGAACATATCAGCTGAATGCTCATAAGCGATCACATACAATAAAATGTTATGACTGGTATATCTATATAGTATGGAGTTTGTAGTTGTGGTCCACTCAGCAATGCACAGGAAGATATAAAATAACTGGAAATGAAAGAACAACAAACATAGTAAAAATATGGAAGAGCTTCTAAATGCAAATAAATTAGACTAGGACCCTTGAGGAAGTAAACAGATGAATGGAGGAAAGATGAGAAGACAACAAGTGTCATGGAGTAGGTAAAGATAGTCCTGTAATTAAGTATTTATCAAAATGCAAGACTTAAGGAGTTTCATAGCACTCCTAGAACAAGCAGAAATCCTTTTTATGTAATACTTTGTTAAACCATGATGCCACACTAGACTTCAAAATTCCCTAAATCACAAACTGGCATGGTATCTTACTGCAAGAATCACTGTAAGTTTGCTCTCTTATGCTTTATTTTTAATCACGCCATAAAGGATGGTGTTAGACGACAAATACTGAGCTACACGAACTTTTGAATTGACCTAGTATCACCATTTGTATTGTCTTCTTATACATCTTATAAATTGTAGACCAAAATAATGAATGCTGCTGTTCACTGAACACCATTCATTGCTTAAAACAGCTTATAATGTGGACTTTTCCATGACACGTATCCCAAGTGTGTTTGAAACCTCATTCAGAAAGTCACTTTTTTTCAATCCTCAAATTGTAATATATTCTCAAGTTACACATTCATGCATGCATCTGTGTGTGCCTCTACTAACTACAGAGCAAAAAACTTATCTTTTTAGGCATGTTGTATTTCATCTGCATTCTACAGATTTTATTCTAAAGAGAAAATAATAAATTGATGACCACAATGATAAAAATTCCCAATACATGCTTCACCTATTACGACCAGTTTCAAGAGGTTTAGGTTTAGGAAATGGAATGTTAGTTTTTCCAAAATAATTTAGCAGCGAACAACAGCAACTACCAGATGCTAAGCAGCTTTCCAATCTAGCCAGGTCATTTAGTTGCCTAAATGAGAGCTGAAGTCCCACAGGTAAGCTATTATGGAGAGCATCTCAGTATTAACGCATTAGGAAAGTGTTTTTTGACTGGTGCCTTGGGGTTCTTGAGTCCGTTTGTTCTACTTGGAGCTCTGTGAAAGAGCTGAAGGCTCTCGCTTGTTTTCTATGTGAATGAGCCATTAGAGTGTGTGGGAATGTTTTCACAGCACCATGCCTCTCCTGCCCTCTTCCACAAACCAAAGTACTTCACGTGTCTCCTCATATTAGCCCTGTCAATAAACAAAGGCAGCTCTCCCGGGGGAGCGCTGCTGTCAGCAGATGGTGACGAGCATGCAGAGGGGCATCTGACCCCTTGCACTCATTCCTGATGGGGAGATAAAGTCACTCGGGAGATGACTGCACATTTCGTCCCATCAGGCAGCAGGAGAAAGAGAAGTCCAAACAAAAAGTTGCACAGGCGGCAGACAAAACACTCTACATGAATATAAGCCCTTTACAGCACCTCCCCAAGGCATGAAGAAGCACACTTAGAGACTTTAAAGTTTCGTAGTGGGGAGTTTATGTTTTCCATTAGCTCGGCATTAGGTGAATGCTTCAATATTCAAAGTGAACACACAAGAGAAAAACACATTTGGAATTCATCTATGAAGATAAAGCAAGGAAAGTAAAATGGGGTAGGGGGTGGGAAGAAGCATGGCGTGATTAGAAATACTGATTTACATAGAGAACTTTCCCTCTGTAATGGAACCGGTTTTGATATCCAATTTATCTTTGCAATATATAAATATTGCTGTCCTGGCAAGAGATTGAATGACTCTATTATAACTTGGGGTTACTGCACTCACTCAGGCACATTTGCATAAAAACACTGTTGGTCAGTGGTAAATCTGTCTCTGGCAGCAGTTTGTCTTTGAAGAGAAGGGGCTTACAAAATGTAATCACACCCTGGTAATCATCATGCTGGAAATTTTTTTGGTTCCAGTTAAAATACTGGATAAGAATTTGAAAACTGGTATGATGCCAGAGACTTCTGAGCTCAATGCTCTGCGCAGCTATAAGGCTTCAGTATCTTCCTAGAACATGGCATGTATTGAATCTCTAGTTACCCAT
Organism: Streptopelia decaocto; assembly: GCF_964273445.1. Taxonomy (NCBI): domain Eukaryota; kingdom Metazoa; phylum Chordata; class Aves; order Columbiformes; family Columbidae; genus Streptopelia; species Streptopelia decaocto. Next base: position 133,727,234 of record NC_138655.1, on the reverse strand, counting down.
TATGCAGGAATGTGGGGTCATTTCCATATGCAGGGACAGGGACTGCTGTTGTATAAAATGCTACAAAACTGTTCAATGTCACAGTATTCCCCTTAATTTCAAATTAATGAGTTTTTTCTAGATTCCTGGCTACACAAAAGCAGTAAATCAAGAGTGATTTGTCCATCCTGTTTTTTGTTATGCTTTGTTTTAGGGAAGTTACCTGAAGTAACTTAAGCCTCAACATTTATAATCATTTATATCCAAGTTGTACCTGGAGGTCCTGATGATATCAATGCTCCATTTTTTTCACTGATTCCCAGACATGCAACAAAAGACAGCTCTTGTCTCCAAGAATTTATAATATTATAGGCAAACAAAACAGACAAAACTTTGAGGAAAAGTAACGTTATTATGTTCATTTTACAAAGTGAAAATTATACACAGACAAGTTTAAGCCCTGCAAAAGGTTTGTTCTCACACTCAGTTTGGTATATTGTGTGTAGACCCACAAGAGTCATAATGTTATTTCTACCATGTAAAGTTAAGCACATGAGTTTGCAGAATTGACCTGGCCAAGATCAACCCTCTGCTTTTAAAAGTCTATTCTCTCTCTCAATATTGAATTCAACAATATTTATCAAGTCCTGCATCTATAGTATTTGGCCCAGTTTTGAGTATTTTGCATTGCTGAGTTTGCTTGCAAACATTAAAAATCTCAGGTGGCTCCATACATGTATTTCATGCCAGTATTGAATCTCAAGTCTTTACTTGTCTTCCTATTTTTTCCTGTTTCTAAAACAAAACCAAACCAAACCAGCTAAGCCTGCGTCTTGGTGTGAAGAAAGTAAGATATAGCACTGCTGTAATTTTCACCCTGCTGAGATACTCAGATATGGTGATAATAAAATTAGCAGATATTTTATGTTTATAAACACACACAAAGATGCACACACATTTTATACCTATATGGATATACACAGATATATATCCATATTTATGCATATGTGAGAAATTCAGTGCATTTTGCTCTATCATCCAAACTGATGATTCACTGAATAGCTTTAATGGGGTAAGAATGCAAGAGTGTTATTTCTGACACTTAAAATGAATGCAATCAATAAAATCCTGTCTCTGCTGAATTCAGTGCCAAAACCTTTACTGACTTCAGTAAGGCCCAGTTTTCACCCAGTATCTTGTGTCTCACATCCATCTAGCACAGAGACTCCATCCTCAGATGGAATCATTTAACAGATACAGCTCAGCCTACTACTGTGCAATGGATTTTTTTTTGTATATATAAAAATCTCCTGACTCTCCTTATAATATCACTGAACGACAAGTTTCCTATAAAAAATAGGAGGACAAACAAGGAAGAATCAGTCCTTATAATTAAATGTTTTATGAAATTTTTTAATGTGCAGAGAAGGCCTTTGGAAAACTTTTCCTTACATCCTTACATGAACTTTTTGTTTCGTTGTTGTTTTGGTTTTGCTTCTTTTTTTTTTTTTTTTTTTAAGCTTACTAGGGGAAGGAGACATAAACTTTTTTGATTAGTAGTAAAAGAAGAAAAATAATAAGAAAAAACAACAACCCACGCCAGATCACTCAAATTAAATCACTTCTACCCCTAAACGACTCCCAAATACCAACGTTCAGATGTTCAACTTTTGAAACAAGAGGTTTCATATTCCAGTTCAGGAGATCATTATGGGTAAGTCTTTTATGGTAAAGCTTGGCAGACAAAATGTATTCTTTTTTTATAGATTTATTCTTTTAGTAGTTTGAGGTACAATTTCATTGAACATGCTGCTGCACCAAAAAGCCCCCTATTATTTTAATCTGTATTCTTTTAAAGGTTATTTGTTCAAAAGATTTCACTGTGTTACTCTTAGACCCCCTTCATCCAACAGAACAAAAGCCGTTCTATGAAAGGAGTCTAAACTTGGACAAACCGTAAAAAAAAAAAAAAAGCAAAGTTCCTCTCTGTTTTTATCAAATTTGATTGCTGCAGCTGTTCCCAGTTTCTGTATTTTAAAAATAGCCTTATTCAGTGCCTTGTTGGCTAAAGGCCAGAGTACCATTAGAACATGCTGTACGGAAAACCTCTATTCAGTTACAGATACAGAAATATATTTAAGATCAGTAGGGGTCATCTGCAGCAAACACTTGTATGGGGGAAAATGGAATTTTAATGCACTTGGACTGCTCACCACTTTTAACAGATATTTAAGAACTTCAAAGCAGATATCTTTCTATTTGTATTGGTACTATCATATTACCGAGCATCAGGTACAATACAATATGAGCAAGTCAAGATCATTTCAACTAACAAAAATAGATCTAATTCTCAAATTACTCCTTAGTAGTTCTGGCATTCACTTTAAATGGCTCCCAGTAATATTGGATATTTGATTAGCCTATAAAAATGCCACAGCCTAGAAAACAAAAATACAGTAATATTGATGGAAATGTAGAAATTTGATCAATGAAAACCAGCTTTGATTTGTTCATTTCTAGGAGGAATAGTACTAACAGGGGATAAACGTTCCCTTTCTGCAGGTTACCAAACTCTAATAGTGGCATTATCCCTATATTTATCCACCAAAGGGTTTTACAGTTCTCAGCCAGAAAGAAATCTTCATTCCATTTACATGAGTATTGAATCTCCTTTTGATTAAAGTCATAACAATTTCAGTCCAGGACCTCAGAAACCCCTCAAAGATGATCTTTATTCCTCTTTCTCTTAATAAGAACCAATTCCATTTGCTTCCTCTACCACACAAGTATTCCATGCTGTTTGGAGATCCCAGTATGCAGAATGGATACTGGTTTGAACAGCAATTTTTAGATATTAACCAAGAGCCAGGCAAATATTCTGAAAATCAATGTGATGTATAATGAATCACTTTTAGCCATTTCTGATGGTCTAGAATACCTGCATTAAAGTATTCAAGGTTATGTGTTTCAACTGCAGCTGGGGGAGGAGTCTTCAGCAAGGTCGTAATTTTGATAGGTACCAAAAGGAAAGAAAACACAGCAGTGCTGGCATCAGTATAGTGTATATGATCTTGCTGAGACTCCAAGTTCTTAGTGACTGGTTGGCCTCCTAAATTTCTGTGCCCTCACTCTCTTAGCACTTGGGTTAATTTAATTAAATAACTGCTACAATCACACTTCGGATTGCAGTTTCAATTATAACATCGTACTCCTTCTCTTTGTACAGAAGGAACATCAGGCAACTGAATGAAGTAAAATCCAGTAAACTCTGGGGCAGGTACACATATCATCTAAGTAAACCAGACAATCTTCCCAAACCTCCTGCAGTCAGTGAAAAAACTTTTGATTTAGTTTCCCACTAAACTAAATGCATTTAGTGTTGTCTGAGGTGGTCCAGGATTTCCAGGACATTCACAAAGGGCTGACAAGCCTGACACAGGGGCAACAGAAGCAGCAGATGAAAGGATGGTGTATTGAGAGGAACTCTAATGGTGATAGGAATGTGGATATGCAGAACTGAAGCAAGCTCAGAGATTTCTCCAGACAGTGATTCAGAGGAAATCTAAGAGGTCTGGTTTTCTGGGTGAGCATGTTTTTCTCTGTTGTTGCCAGGAGGAATCTTGGGAGACAGGCTAGCATGCTTGGTCAACTTAGCAGTATGTCTAAAGCTAACTTTCTGCTTAAGCTGCTACTCCAACGTTCACCCATGCTGGCTTATCTGTGGAGCCTAAGGCCTGCAGAAGTGATACGTCCTCTATTTATGCATTGTTTGGTTGGACACAAGTGTGCTTGCTACCTCCAGGACTGAGCTCCAAGTATGCGAGCAGATTTTCCCAATGCTTTCCTTGAATTTGTTCTGTTCTCATAATTTGTCATTATGGGTTTTGGTCTCTGTTATCTAATCTAGTTATGTAGATGTGACTGCAGATATTTTTCTTCCTATCTGAACTACACACATTGCTAAAAATTCAGTATATTTTGTACTGTTATTGGTTTACAAGACGACTGTTCCAGGATACAAGGAAACCTTTGTATTGGAGAAGCGAAAGGGGAAAGTTACCTCTGCTAGTGCTGCAAGAAAAAATAATTGTCTGCTTGGACGTGCTTTACATGGAAGGACATTTCAAAGAATCACAAAGAAATAAAAAATAAATTTGTTATTGTACCTTTCAATATTTTAAGTATTAATGACTGACATCAAGCTACTTTTCAATAGTTTTTCCTCAACAGTTATTTACAACACACACATAAGCAAAGAAGAAAAGATATTTCCATAATGATAATCAAGACAACTACAGAACGGTTCCACATTTCTTCTCAAGGACAAAAAGACCAGAGTCAGCTACAAGTATCACAGTAATGAGACTCAAGTTATTTCTACTACTCTGGTCCTGAAAAATATCAAAAAGAAAAATACAAACTTTATTTAATTCCAAACAAGAAAAGATGACTTACAAACAAAGCTAGATCTGGTTATAATTTATTTGCTTATGATGTTCTGCCATAAAATTAAAGTCGTAATCTTAAAAAAAAAAAAAAAAAAAAGATCCGAATGCACACTATTTGGCTGTAACACCACTCATGATGTTTCAGGTATCGCAGAAATACAGAAGCAAAGTCCTTGCCCAAAGTTAACTCATTCTGAGATGCTGAGCTGAAAATCGATACTGAAGGGCGGAGCCTTACTGAATTTTTCTTCAGAGAGATTTGACATGGTAAGAAAAAGATCCCCCTGGAGCTTAACGCAAATAGGAAACCTCAAGAACTAAGGGAACAATTCTCGTCTTATTTTCATTCTCATTTTTCAGTCTCATTTTGTTCTGAAGAATGGAGAGCAAAAGAAAGTGCATGAGAAACAGATAAGGTAATCAGAGTTGCATGAATACACGTGCATTTTGGTTGTTTTCAGACTGGACTATGCTAAACCTGAATGTAGCAATCCTGCTCTGAAGAGTAGTCATCACATGTGGAATTCCTGAAAGAAGTTCTGCTGTGATTCCTGGGGTTAATTTAGTGCATGGGATCCTAGGTGGGCCACGATGGGACATGCTGTTGTGTTGTTTATGTTGTTACTTCTATTTCATGTGCCATTTGCACAATGTATGCCATATATTGTTTGGCAATACTTGTAGGGAGAGTTAATATCCCTTATCATGCCAACTGATGCAGAAGGAAAAGACACCTTTCAGACTGACAAGTCCTGCCTCCAGTCCAAAACAGTCCATTCTGGGTTTGTTTCCATTTTACTGATCAATTACACACTGCAAAGTAAGGATAGGAGGGTTGCTTTTTTATTATATATGGAAATTAATCTGGAAGGCCAGAAGATTTTCATGAATATTTTGGAATTTTCACCTTCCAGGTTAATTTCAACAAACAACTGAGACAAATTTTTAAAGGACATGAATTTTGGTCTTTGTCAACAAATCACTTAAGCATGGATATTCAGTGATATCAAATGAACTACATACATGTTTCAAACATGACTGTTAAGTGCTCTGTTTATTCAGGCCTGTCTCTATGGTAACTACTTCATGGTACATGATTTCAGAACACTAATTATAAAGCAATATAAATAAGGTTGTATATAACAAACAGTTTTGCATTTCCATATTTGAAGCATCTGAAAGTTCAGCCTTACTTGTATAATATAACGTGTGATTGATTTCGAAAAATATTTTTCATTATTGTAACTCATGCATAGTAATAGTAGCTGAATATTCTTTTCCATAACACTAGTTTGCCCTAGGATCAGCAGCACAAAGGGACTGCAATATACTAGGGGAATTAAAGAAAGTAGAAGATGCAGGTGCACTAATAAATATGTGGTCTTTGGATTACAGTATTTATGTGTGCTATGCCGAGCTAAACATAAACCTAAATGTTACACGTAAGAAGTGGTACAACAAGAACATCTGTGTTGGGGGACTGAACTGGCATTGCTAACACCTCCAGTGCCAGGTGCAAAGGAAATTTCACTACAGCTTGAGTAATTTTGACTGCTAGCATCTGTATACGTCAGATTATCTCCCCTCTTCTCTTCATATTCCACTAGAGTATTTGTATTATACATCTGGCTTTCAATTCTAGCACAGCAAAAGACAGGTTGTAGTCTTTCAATTCCTGGCTCTTTGCCTCTTTTTTTTTTTTTTTTTTTTTTTTAAATCTGCGTCTTGCTTTTCATAGTTACCAGTATTTTCCAAATCTATGGTTAAGGAAAATGAGCTCCCTGGGAAAGAAACATTAAAGGAAGAATAGTACCTTTGATACACTAAAAGCTGATCAAAATGCCTGTAGAGAAAGCTTTTCCTCTCAAAGATACTGAAGTGGGAGTAAAACTTGACATTTCTCTGAGAATGTCCACTGTTCTGAGAAATTCTAGATTTTAATGTAAACTCACTTTAAAAAAAAAAAATCAACCTTCAAAATAACATGCAAATTTTCATTTCAAGTTCAAGTGACATACCTGACTCATAGAAATATTGATGATATTTAGTAGAAGACTTAAAATACTTGAAAGAATGAGACAGCTGGCTGAAATGCTTTCTAGAAGATGCAAACCCAGTAATTTGTGATGTACATATTGAAGTCCAATCCTAATAGTCTCTGAAATTCTTACAGAGTCCATTGAGACCATGACATGCTTCTGTATTAAGTGGCTCAGACTCAATCTTTATTATTTAATTAGGCAAAGATTTCACAAATAAAAAATGTCCAGTGATTATGTTAAAGTGGAAGTCAATGGCGTAGTCATCAATGAAAGCTGAAGCTGATCTCAAGAAAGGATCAGGAAAAGGAGGGAGGGGGAAAGGAAATATAATGTTTGTATTCTAGTATGAGTAGATTTGTTGGTGCACTGTTAATGTGTCCGAACCACAGCTCTCCATGTTTTATTTGTCTGGCATACTTAACAAGACCTACAGTTCTATTCAAGACAGGAACAAAATGTTGTCAATAATACAACTGGACATATTGCGCTCCAAAGAAATTTTTTCAGAAACCTTTGTAGAAAACGTTTTTTTTTTTCTTTTGGCAATTTTAAATCACCTCCTTCCATCCACAGACACTTGAATATGTCTATAAAATTATCTAAAAAAGGAAAGGACAAATTATTTTAAGTCTACACTTCCCTGGGAACTGAGAGTTTGTTTCACCACATTGTAAATTACCTTTGCTAACTTCTAATAAGGTGTGATGAAAATGCAATAAATACAAATAAATCCCCAGGGAAGAGACTCAAAAACATTACGAAAGCTTGATTTTAGAAAAAAAAAGTTATAACAAATTTGCAATCCCTAGTTACTCATCTTTTCTTGTTACTTCAGTTCTAATGCCAAATTCCTTCATTATTTTTTGACCTGATATGAAACACCATCTGGCAAAAGCATGTTGCAATTCTACATAAATGAAATAATTGGATGGTTGCTTTAAAATATATTTCATAAGTAAGTATTATTATACATCAGCAAAACTCACTTCATTCAATTTCTGAGCTATGACTTTTTGTGTGCCTAGAGGACCTGGGATTCCCAGACAGTCTTGCATCTAGTGCTTGGCAGTCACCAGGCTGATGAGCTTCCACAGTCATACAGTATCAGATGCACATTTCCATATGTCTCATTTGTATTTAGTGTATGCATTTTTATTGCTACTACTGTTAGACAAGGGTAGCACCACAGACTCATCAGAATCACTACCTTGTAGGAAGAGATCACAGCCTAAGGGTCCTGATGGATCTGCGGCAACAGATTACAAACCATACGGCCGATGTGGTTATTTTATAGTAGACAAAATGGCTATGGTTATTTAAGAGCCATTTCAAAAGTGGATCAGGTGTCCCTGTCATGAGATATCTCCATCACACTTCAAAACACCTTTAGAATAATTTTGGCCAGGCAATTACTTTCAATCTACCACTACAAAGCTGTCAGGGTCTGAGGAGATCATCTTGTTGCCGGAGTCCTATGGATGGACCTTTGTGTCCGCACAGTATCATTTGCTAGTCTGGGGGATCTTCTGGTGTGTGCACACCTCCCTAGGCATACATCGTGGGAGGAATCAAGCCAAAAGAGACAAAGAAGTCATTGATCAATTGGATACATGTTATAACGTTGCCCCTTGACAAGTTATGACAAACGTGGAATAATAGGGAAAACAAAATATTTGCTAGAGATGAAAAGCGGTATATAAAACAGCAGTTGGTCGTGAGCAAACATTTTGCAGCTATAAAGACCCAGCTGCTTTGGCTGACTAGAATGAAAAGGAACAATGCTTCAGGGATTGTGAAAGAAGATCTCACAACTGATGGATTATACAGAAAAAAAAGACTTCCTTATAAAGCATGAATACTCATAGTCCTCTTTTCATCCGTTTATAACATAGCTAATTTCTTTGAGCCAAGAGTCCTAGGTAAGTGTGCCATGCACTAAATGAAACCTGTTCACAGCTGCTGAAACCAGTTTATTCTGTATGCCTGTTTTTGTATTTCATTAAATATTCATTTATTGATATTAGACTTATGAAAAATTTAGTATAATTTTGATCCTCCCCTATATGAATAGGAGAAATTAAAGGAAAGGGGAGTTCATCCGGGTTTATAGGTATGTGTGACACAGCTTGTGATATTTCCAGAAAAGAAAAACAATATCAGGAATCAATGAGAAAAAATGTCTTGTGCATCACCTAAATATTTAACTACAATATCAGCTTATGTTAATCATATTTCAAGAGTTGGGTTGAACATGCTGTAATTGTGTCATCAACCCATATGAATCAAAGCTTTATTTAATAACTGTAAAAGCTGCCATTTGCTACTTTTAAAATATCTCATTTCTCAGGGCGTTTACTCAATAATGGTCACTAGAGTTACAAAATGCTAAAAATACCAGTGTTCTTGAAAATCTTATTTGAGTCCTACTGCAGAAGCTGAAACATCTGTAACAGTGTATGGCAGTTATCAGCTTCTTATAATTTCTGGCAATGTTCTGTTAAAAAGGCTATAAAAAGTTCAAGTAAAAACAGTAGTGTTTTGACTACTTGTAAGAAACTGTTTTGTATACAATTAATATAAAGGGAAGTGCCAAGTCAACCTGAGCTTAAAATTCAGGGGTTTGTGGTTTGTTGGGTTTTTTTTTGAATTTGTAAAAAAACAGAAACAAAAACCCAAGCTGCTGCAAAACCTAAAACCAACCATACATTCAAGGTATTTTATTTTAATTAAAACAGAAACACATATTGTCAAATTCAACAGATATACAAAATCATAAATGAGCAAGAGTAGAAACATCCCTATACAGTTAATATTCAAAAAAAAAAACAACAAAGTTTCCCCATGCTGACTTATGCAAGGAAAATCAAACAAAATCAAAGTCTAAGAACCAGTGTTCTCTCAATAGCAAGCATAGAGAAAGTTCAACAAAAGTTTGACTCAACTCGTATTCAAATATAATGAGAACTGGACCCAGTCCTAAATCTTTTGAATAAATGGAAAAGTATCCTCTCAGAATAAAATTAATCAATGCTATTTTGGTTACAGAATGAAAAACAATCAAACAAAAACAAAGAGGAAGATAGAAGGAGAACAGTGAGGGAAAACAGAGTTAATTGCTAAGTTTTGAGATATTTTTTTCCATCATATGTTTTCTTCCAAAATATCCTGGAATATGACATTGCCAATGCTAATTCACAGTGCTTAAAGAGTTCTTTATATCATCAAAGCACAGTATACACACTGAAGTTCATGGCACTTAGCATGGAAAATACAATGTACAACACTATATGAAGTCCAGAAAACTCTGCTCTTCACAAGAGGACTGAATTAAGATCACACTGTCTAAATACTGGCACTTCCTATCACGTTGAGTTCTAACTCTGTAGCCTTAAGATTGTTCTTTTAACTTACCTTTTATAACTTTTAACTTTTATAACTTTTTTAACTTACCTTCTACTTTTGTAAATTTACAGAATTTTCCACATGGATATACGGTAAGCATTTATACAAATTATCTGTTTATCTAATCCTACTACTTGTCACTTCTTTTCAATTACATTTTTAATATTTTAATTGGCCAAAGCTGTTGGTTAAAAATTTAATTAAGCTTTATCCAACTGAAAGTACTTTTTTGCTTAGCCCCCATCACATGGAGATTTTCTTGCTGCGACACTTTAGCTGTGAAGGCTAAGACAAAGACTGCCTATTGCTTTTCCTGTTTCACAAAATAGGACCATATTTTGAGGCTGTATCATAGGAATCATGACTACTGCTAATAATATGAAGTATAGACCTTTATTTGGGATCTGCTCCAAAGCCTGCCAGTTCTGCAGGAATAAAATAACCACCATGTGTTTGGTATTTTAACTCCTAAATGGATGTAAGATCAGATAAGTTGTGTAATATATTATCACTTAAAACACTTCCATTTTACTTTTAACTAACTTTTAACTTATTAATTGCAGACAAAGACACAGAGGGAAAAGGCAGAGGTTTTGAATTCCATTCAGCTCAACCATATAACTGCTGTGTAACTTCAGGAAAGCCACCACATACCATTTTGTACCCTGATCCCATTGTACCTCCTGAATCACTAGAACTGTTTAAAGTTTCTATAGGCCTGGATTCTTCTGGATCTCATGGGATGGGGAAACCTTAATTCACATACATTCCCTCAAAATTTTCCAATAGCTCTGGGTTCACATGTGAAATCAATGATCAGCCGTGATCATCAACGAAGCACTGAGCAGACTGTGAGCTCTCCAGGCACAGATTGCTTTTTTTTTTTTTTGTGCAGTACTCTGTTCCCTATAACTCCGCTATCTGATTAGACTCCTTAGGAGGTACTGGAATATACATAAATAATAAGCAAGAGGAGACAATTAAAAAAATAATAATTGCTACTATTAATATAAGAGATTAAGATGTAAACTACACACTTTGTATTACACTGCTGACTCCCAAGGGTGGTTTGTCAAAGAGAACGTACACACATGTGCACATAAGGCCATGTCACTGAACAGTGCTCCCTCCCCAGTCCAGCAGAAATTCTATCCCAGTGCAGACTGATGATTTACTTTGTATTTTCCTTGGCTGACTTGTGAAGTGTTCCTCACTTCAGCTCAGTCACTCAGCCTTCTTGCAAATGCCAGCTTATTGTTCACAACTATTTTTTTCATCCATGAGGATTTTAATAGGCATGAATGAGTGAACGAGGACAGTTATGAAAGAAATCCACACTGTAAAGGAAAACCCTGAAATTCAGTTATTAATTGGGCATCCAGGCTTCACATCTTTTTCAAGCTGACTAGTCCTTGCTCATTTGGACAATGCCAATGATCTCTTTCTAGGCTGACCATCATAAAGCCACTTGTATACAGTAGCATGGCTTTTCTCTGAGCTTGTGAGTGTGCCTGCAGCTCAATAGGACTATTCACATGAACAGATGTTACTCAATGTGAATACTGGTTGCAGAATTAAGCCTGTCCTTGCTCTTCCTCTTGCTACAAACATCAGCTGCTCAGACATCCAGGCTTTCTTTTTTTTAATGGCTTTTTGCCATACACAAAGCATGATGTCAGCTTTTGTGATTTGAAAAAAAAAAATAAAAAATCCTACCTCCCATTACCACGTATATAAACTAATGTTTATACACTCCTCCATATAGTTTCCTGTATGGATGATGATAAAAAATTAAAGTCCAATTAGCTGTTTGGCATGATATTTTGCGTCTTTCACAGACAAACAGAAACCTCTATCTGGTCATTTTAAAGCATATACTTGAATGGGTACGGAAGGAGTTGGATCAACACTGAATTTTTAGTTTCATACAATGCAACAAAAGCTGATAAAGCTACAGATTATGTTTGGCTTGATATATTTTCTTTTCATCCCAACACAATTTTTGTCCATACCAAATTAAATACACCATTTAAAAGTATGTAAACCAGTCTTAAACATTGAAAAAACCCAAAGAATTACTAGAAAGACACTTAACTATAATATTTATAAAATTTTAATATGGAATATCTCATAATATTTCCTTATCTAACTATCCTCCTCAGTTTCAACCAAATTGTGACTGTTACAATCTAAAAATCACATTAGGTCTAAGACACCCCAACTTAACACCTGAAATTATGTGTGTTAATGCTCACTTTTAGAAATAAATTAAATCTCATGTTTGAAAATGAACAACAATAATAATACTTTCCCATACTTATTGCCCTCTTATTTAAAAACTGAAGACATTTTATTAGCATTTCACTTTTAGGTCACAGCCAAAACCAATCCTTGATATTAGTATCTTTTTGACTGTTTATATTTTTACATCTCTCCAACTTGATTCTGTGCTGAAAGCACAGCTGAGGTTCAGAAATAAGTTAGAAAAGGTATAAAAAGATCCTTTGAAAATGAAAAAGAAAAATACCTGAAGAGAGCAAGTTTCACAACTAGCAAATATACAACCAGGTTTAAAGACCAAATCGGGCTTGTTTTTGTTTGTGTATTCTTTCCCTTTTCTGTGTTATATAAAAATCTTCAGTTATTTCTCTTTGTTACAAACTGTGAACCCAGTAGCCTGGGAATAAAGACCTGGGAGGAAAACTTTAAGGGAAATGCATTTCAGATACAGCTGGACCAGGTGGTCCAATCTGCCAGTTTACAACTAATTGGCAAACCATTTGCTCTTCTTCAGACCCCTGGTACATCACCTGTTCTTAATGACTTGTCAGAATTATGGCGAGTAGATACACAATTCATTGTGACAGTTCTTTAAGAACCCTTGACTGAACATCATCTGGCCCTGCTGATTTATGTATATATTTAGTTTTTCTAGGTATTCTTTGACTTCCTTATCACTCATTTTAAATGATCCTCATTAAACCTTAACTATCTGTTCTATGTTTTCATATTGAAAAAGAAAACAAACCTGAACACAGGGTGAGGAGGGAGGAGAAGTAAAAAAAAAAAAAAACAACCAACCCTGCAAAACCCTCAAATCAATTCTGGATGAATATTTCCAAAAAATAGTAAGTTCCCCACTTCTTCTTACTTAGCACCAAAACATGCTAAACGGATGCAGGTGCATGGATATGCCACCTAACAGAGAATAGTGACTATTCTTGTTTAGCAGGTACAGCCTCACTTGCAAACAAACGAGGGAACTTGGAACACTCACTATTCCATTCCCTTCTCCTTCCGTGCCCACAAATTACTCTCAAGGGGAATAATGCAGAAATAGTACTGATAGTTTCTTAAGTACCAGACATGCAACTGTAGCCATAATTTACACGGCAAAAAACAGGGTAAGAAGATTCAAAATGTCCAACCAACTTGTCTCAATCCAAACCCTTAATAACAATGACTCTGTCTTATGGTAAAACACGTATTAACTTTTTTATAGTCTACTATTTATGTCAGATTTCTTATACCACTGTCTTTTGCTTCCTTTGGAAAGTGCCAGTACTTTCTGACCTAGTATTTTCAGTTAGCAAAATTAATAATACATACTTACTGGCCTTCTCCTTTTTTTCTTATTTCATGTTAATTCCTTCATTCTCTCAGCTTACAGAGAACCATGCTGGTACTCCTAGTACCAGAACTGCCATCTGCTGTGCCTTTATTATTGTATCATTCATTCTCTGCTGTCTTCCATGTCCTGTCACCTCTTACTAACACTGCTTACAGGATCCTGGCACACTGATTCTTTTAATGTCACAGTATCTCCCTTTAAAATGCAGTATATTTTAATTTTGTTTAAACTTCACTGGTTTATTCATTATTGTGGCAGATTGTGATCCACTGCATCTAAATTCCAGAACCTTGGTCAGGGGGCACTGGAGGAGGAAGATGAGATGATGAGGATATCCAGCTCTTTTATAAACACACACCTAAGTTCCCCACCTCAACAGAGACGGGTCTACCTCAATTAATTCTCAAGAAGATTCCCAGGTTAGGTTGGTCCCTCTTTTCGTTGGCTGCATAGTGAAGTAGCACGTGTCACACAGACCCTTCCACTTAGGATCTGATCTTTCCAGCCACATTACAAGGTGGGCATTCATGGATCAAGGTTGTCTTTTATTAGGAAAGAGCATCATAGCCGCAGCAGCAGTACTTATTGATTAATTCCTGGTACTAGGCAATACCATCAGAGTTTAAGCCTTACAAAAGAGTGCCCATCAGTTTCCAGAGCATGTTGGGGGACTGTTAATGTCTAAGCAGAAAGATAATGGTCATAGGATTAGGAGGAAAGCAAGAAAAAGTATTCCTGAAATCAGGAAACGTGGAGTCAGCTACAGGCAAGCTGAGAGTGCAGAACCCAGACATCTTTCCTGGATGAGGACCCAAACTTGCAGTCCTTAGTGGTAAAGGTAAAGGACCAGAAAGTGTTATCTCTGTTCCATATGTGTAAGTGCTCAGTATAAGTGCTCAGTATGGCACTCAGCTATCTCCCTTGTCTGAACTGAGTCACAACAGAGCCTGAGGGAGGAAACACTCTCCTGTCTCCCCAGATTAATACTAGAAGTCATGGCTGTATCAGCAGCCAACAAAGCAGATAGTTTCAGGCAATGAGCAGTGCCTAAAGCATTTCAGTGCCTGAAGGGTCTAGACAGTGGGATAAACGAAAAGTATTGGATGTTTGTCTGTGGTTTAGATAGTTTCTATGCACCTCAATCACAAGTTAAGTTGTAATTAGATTAATGGGATCCCACATACTTATTAATACTAATATTTTGATATTAAAGTTTATTTCACAGAACTGACTGCGTGAGTTCCTCTTGTAGATCTTACCAAATGCTGTGAGCCCTAGTGAAGCATTATGCTACATACTAATTAATTTGAATGACCCATGCCCAAGAATTATGCCTTTAACTTCTAGAAAGTGAAAGGTTATATTGAAAATGAAACAGTTGCTAAATTAAATACAATCAATGTATCAAAGTTTGATATGTGCTTATTACACTTTTATAATTTGAACACCAGGATGAGATTTAAAATATGTTGTTTGTCCTTGAAACTCCCTGAATGTCATGTTTTGGCCTGGGGGATTTCGGTAGCTGGATTATAAACTCTTGGTAGAGTGATGAAAACACTGAATTATTGTGCAATAGACAGTGACAGTACAATACTCTACTGATCTGAAAGAACACTGCACCTTATGGTGAAAACAAAACCACTCCTTCAGCAAATACTGAATGAAAACAATAAATGATACTGATTCGAGGGACACAGAGAATCATGCTGGAAAACCTTATCCCATGGTAGCGGACAGCAAATCAGTTTTTATGAAATTTCAAAGTAGTTACATAAAAATGACACGGTATATGCTGCTCCCCTGTAAAATATATACTGTTTGCTAATACCATGCTCGGGGTCCAGTAAGGACTAAAGAAGTTCTAACTCAGTATATGTTTTGTTAGTGTGTTACACGGAGTATCAAATTTTTCTCTCCCCAAATTGATCTGCATCATGTGTTCAGAAGAAAAGAGCATGTGTAAATCCACACACAGAATGCCTATCAAAAATAAATGCAACTAATAAGACACAAAGTAACATGTTCTGAACCAAAGTGTATAGACCTCAATTTTTAAAGAGTAGACCTTTTATAGTGATGGTAACCTGGTCAAAGGAAGCTTTTGCAGTAGAGTGTATAGTTTCACATAAGAAAGAACTGGAGAAATTTTGCCCCAAAGAGAAGTAATGATATAAAAGAGGGACGGAGAGGAAGCAAAATGGATAAATCCTCGTATTACACTTCCACATAGAAAAGCATTTGAGAAAAATAAATGAACAAGCTCTGATCTCTTGACTGATCCAGGAAACAATTCAATTAAAATAATCAACATGCCAGATCTCCCTTCCTGATTTGCTTAAGTAAGTTTGCGTTTGCAATTGTAGAATTAGATTGTGTATATATATGCGAATGCTTCCCTCCACCTCTTCTCCTCCAGGGAAAACTCAAACTTACAAGAGGTCATTTAGCAAATGTCATGAGGGATTAAAGGACCTCAGGTTCCCAGAATTTTGGCGGCATTAACTATAGGATTTGTATGCATGAAAGGACAAATCTGGCTCAGATTTAACTCAGCCACCTCTTTGCTAGCTTGGCTAAGCAAACTTCAGTTGGGTCACATGTGGTTTTGGTCAGGAACTCTGTTTTGCTCCACAGAACCTGTATTTCTGATTAGTTTCTATTCTACCCAAACATAAAAGTTGAAACATATATTTTATTGCATCATCTTTTGAAATGTCTGCATAAACTGAGCGCATATAACAAAAAAACCCCAAATTTTTAAAAATTGAAAATAACTAACCTAGCTAGGAGAAAGAAATACAGCATGATATTATCTTTACCACTTTGAAACATAAATCGCCGATCCTGGTTGAACATTTCTTTAAGCGTGATAAAGTGTTAAGGGTCTGTGACGTAACCAAAGGTTATATTCACGGTAAAAGACACATTTCCAGCCAGACAGAGCAGATTATGTTTTTACAAATGGGAAAAGAACCTGCTTTTTAGTGTGTGCTGCAACAAAAGAAGATACAGGAATAGCAGTCACAGCCATAGCAGAGCACACTGATAATGACAAGAGCGTTCACTGATATTTTACATTACTTCGCCCACACAGAGTACGGCACTGTGCTGAACAGACCCAAGGTCCATAGATTCATCAGGAATAAAGTACACATATTATCATTGTATGCTACATTAAATACTATCTACAATAAATTAATAAGGTAATGTAATGATGTCTCTCAAGGAATAACACACAAAAGGCTAAAAGGGCTTAAGTACTGACAACACACAAGTGATGGTAAACCCCAAATTTCTGTATTATGTAGTTTTTCTGTTTCACAGCATTCACACTGCTTGTATTTGTAACTTTCCTACACAATAGAACTTTCTGATAGTTAGCACTTTTCTGAAAACATTATGATAATAAGTTTTCTTCAAATTTATTAAAACATGATCTTTGAAGCAATTTCCCTCAATTCCCTAGTTTTCACAATAGAGTATTGTAATTTCTATAAAAATTGCAATAGATTATTTGACAATTATTGATTTGCAATGATATTCTTACTTCCTCCCAAAAAAGAAAAAGATTTTTTTCCACAAGACATTAATTTTAAGGGAACACAATTTGAAATTTAAAAAATTTAGAAGTATTTTAACAACAGCTACTTACGTATGTGTTCCTATTCCATTTTTCAATCAAAGATTTTAGCAAAGAACGAGCCATTAAAACACAGTATGATCCATATCAGTCAAAAATAAACTCACAGTTTAGAAATGTACTGCAACTGTCATTTGCAATAGCAATAGAGAATCCTGTTAGATCTACCCGAAAAAAAATAAAAAAAATTTAAAAAAATTGGATTTTCACTTTCCAATCACTGAAAAGAATTTTCAAAAAGAGCTGACTATTACAATTTCATCTGCTAATGTCATTATTTATGAATAAACTGCTATTTACTTATTAAAAAAACAGAAAACACGAGAGTTCACGTGGTTTCACTTTGTACAGGAACAGGCTCCCCACCTGGTACAGATCTGAGTTTCCCGAGTACCATTACAGAGCTTTGCTAGGAGAAGGGAAGAGCATTCAGAGCAGCTATTATAGCATAGATTTCTCTGTTCTCTGTCAGAGAAGAGTGGCACAAATGACCATGAAAGCTGTTCTGTGAGATCTAGCAGAGGAATAACAAAGCATGCAATGTGTATTTTTTGGATTTGGGAATGCTATCGCTGTATGATTTAAAATACTATCCTAATTAAGGACCAAACTTTTAATTTTAGAAGGCAATCTATCTCAGAGTGTCTTTAGAAAACAAATGAAATATAAGAAAATTTATATTGAACACACAGTGAAAAAGCCTGTTCCCTTTCATTAAACTACTTTAATGAACAGAGATAAGCTACCAATTTACCTCTCCTTCAGTCTGCTGAACTTCACTGTAACTTAACAGCTAGTGGATCTTGGTTACCTCTTTGCTCCCACTGCAAGTTCTCCATAAAAACCTATTTCAGTATTACCCTTATGTATTATAACCAAGAAGTCCTTTTTATAACCATCTTTATGAGCATAACATTTCATTTTCCAGGTGAGCAGCACAACATTAAAAAGTCTCAAAAATTAAGTTGAATGTCTCAAAAGAAGGTAAATGGTCCTAGGTTAGCATCATTAATACTGAAGTTATAGAACTGGCATTTCAAAATGCTTAGAACTATTTGTGTCTGACGAGAACAGGTAGATAAGTATCTGTATTCATATCTCGTCTCAGTTACAGTGACTTAGTTCTATAATGGTCCAGCACACATATCTTACCACGCAACTCTGCATAGGAAAATCCATATCTGGAAGTCTATATATGAAAGTCCAATATCCAAATATTTCCCCTTTATACATCAACTACAGCTGTGGACATTCTTTTAAAGTTGTAAGAAATAATAACAACAATTAAAAAAAAAAAAGGCAAAAGAAAACAAAAAAGCCCACTGAAACTTTCAAATATTAATTTCATTATTTTGATAGAGTAAAAACATGTAAAATGTGTATCCATATGCGGGTATATGTTCATTTGCACGAAGGTAGAAAGAAGACAGAGGTATAAGGACTTACCTAGGTCTCATTGCAGAATTTCTAGTTTTAAAAGCCTAGACACTGTATTATGTCATAAGTCTCTGGGCTTCACTAATTCCATGACTGCAGGCTTCTTTGTGATTTTGATTTTGCAATTGAAACTGATTGGCTGGCAGACAAAGAGACAGAAACAGCTGCAGCTGGTATTATTGATTATTTCCTCAATTTAAAGGAAGTAAAGCAGGAGGCTAACAATATTGAGGGACAAAGGCTAAGTTGTTGTTCTATGTTTCTGGCAAAGCCAGTCACTGTCCACTGCAGCATGCTCTGAATTAATTCATAGCATGTAGCTATTATCATTTTAATACCAGAGATTGCTGTAGAAGTCATAAGGACCTGCCTGTTACGATGGTGAGTTTTTAATCTCATTATTGTTTTAGTAAAATCTGAAATCTCTAATATGGAAAGACACTAAATCCAATATAAACACTCTGGAAACTGCTTTGAGTCTGTTATCAGTATCATGAATAACTTCCTATCAATACACTGAGCTTATGGTAGTTGATGTCTACCCTAAGAGGCCCTGTTCTCTGAATGAGAATTGTGTCTTCCTAGAGAAAACAGAAGATAGCTGTTGAAAACCAGAAGACATATTAATGAAACACAATGGGGGTGTGGAAGAAAAATTAAATCAAAGCAGGAAATGTGTAAATTTAGAAAACAAATGATACAAATGTTATTTGTTTATCCCCTCTCTACCCCCTTCAATGTATTGCCTTGACATTAGCCACTCTTTTCTTATGTGGGGCTTCAATTTGAAGGAAGTAAAGCAGAAAAATTGAATAAAGCTTCTCTCCATTAAAGAAATGCATGTTAACGTAGATGTGCAGCATGGATGTACCCCCTTGGTGTAAAATTAGGTTTGTACCCACAGAGCTTCCTCTGCTGAGCTACTGGATGGTGGCCTCTCAGGCTACAGAACTGCACCAATTTAACTTAGGCAGTGGGTGTTGCACTGTTTGAAGATGCAGTTTTTGAGCAACAACAGCAGGAAGAACTAGATGTTCCCTTGCAACCAACACTTTTACAATAAATCTTAAGAATTACTAATACAGACATTTGTAAAGATCCACAGACAAAAAAAGCAGGGACTTGCGGAAGCCCCTTATCTATGCCACTCAGCCATTCTCGCAGCCTTGCTGCGATAAAACTCCCCCAATCTCCCCAGGCAACCTATTCCAGTTCCTTGCTCTCATTACCTTTACAAAGTTTTTCTAGTCTAGCTGAATCTCTTCACAGAATCTAAACCCATTACTTGCTGTCCTGTTCTCCATGTACATACAGAACAGATGATCTCCTTCTGCTTTAAGGAGTTGGAAGCCCTACTCATGTTTGCTCTCAGGCTTTCCAAACTGTGCAAGGATCTTTTAAAGAAATGCCCTCTAGGATCTGGAACCATACTTAGGTGATCATTAAGACTGGATCTGTGCAATATTGGATCATCTGACAATAAATAATATCTGCACAAGCAGATCTCAACACTTCTGTTCAGAGCACCCAGTGTGATGCCTTCTACACCCATGGATCCGATCGCCTGTGTTCTCCACCCGCATTTTGTCTTACCTTTCTCTTGCCTTCCAATAAAAGTATTCTGTCTGCAATACCAAACTAAACAAGGTCAGGTTCTCTGATCCTGAGGCCAACTGGCACAGAATGGCTTCCTTCCATACAGTTCAGCTCCCTCATCCCAGCCAACAGTATAGCTTTGTCAGTACTGCCTATTGGGAGCAGTCCTTGGCCTGTACCCAGACATTATCTAGGAAACTTTGTTTCCACCAGGGAGTATTCTTGCTAATGAGCATGTGCCAGGGCTTGAGGCTTTTTCCCATTTAATTTACATCCATAAATGTAGCCAGGGATGTTGACCCTACCATGCTAGAAGCTTATGGCCACTAACCCTTTGGTATATGGTGTTCAGTTCCTGAGGTTAGCAACCACCTTAGAAAAAACCTTCAGAAAAAGCACTTATGCCACTTCCAGACTGCTGGACACCACCAGGCTATTTACTTCGCTTCCTAGGTATCAGTTTTAGGCTAGCCTAAGCATCAAGCTCTAGATGGGTGTACATCCATGCAAAATCCCCTTGTCAGACACACCATGAGAGTTAAGGTAGGCTCTGCTGATGTGAATCTTCTAACTGGATCAGGATTTTCTAACTACATCAGAAGTGCTTTGAATTTTGTGGCCTCTCCCAGTTCCTAAGAAGTAAAAAAGCATTTTTCCTAAATGTACTGAAGCTGTTGTGGAAGTTGATGTTATGCAAAAAATAGGCTGTAAACACTGGACATGCAGGAGTTGAACATCTCCAGATACTGAGGAAGCCGTAACTTGTGGTCATCTCTTGACTCTAGAAACTACTGTCAGCATTGAGGGCAAGTCACCTCCTCTATCCACCCAACCACTTCCATGTGATAAAATTGTATATAATTTAGTAAGACCTTTGTCTTAAAGATTTCCTCAGCCAGCTGAGCGCTATTTGTTTACACTGTCTTGTACTTGTGGCTATTCCCACTGCTTTGATTTCTTATGCTAATATTTATTACCTATTAACAGAAATTCAACTCTTGACTAGTTGTCATCTTGAGCATTTCACTTTCACTCTATTTGGATTAAAAGCTAATTGGTCTGCCATCTTGGCTTAAACTTACTTTCCTAAAATTGTCTCCATCAGGTTCAAGTATGATCTTACTCTGGTAAGGAGTTCCATAACTTTGCTAAGTGTTGTGTAAAAAATGTGCTTTGATTTGTTTTGAACAAATGAGACTCTTCTATTTTAAAGTGAGCACCTGACTTCCACCAGCTTTGTCTGATAGCTCCTTGTTTCTATACGAGGAGAGAGAAGGAACAGGCAATTCCCATTCATCCTCTGCAAGAATCCAATGATCCTACAGGCTTCTGTCATAATCCTTAGACCTTCTATTTTTCAGACTAAAAAGGCCTATTCATCTTTTTCTCAGATAATCCATTCCATACTGTTACCTTGATGTTTTATTATATTATTATTATGTTTCAAGTATTCTAAAATAAGATTTAACATCATATTTGATCAGAGTTTACCATACTCCAGGTAATTTTGATAGTACTTTTTTGTAATATCAGGCAGTTACTTCAGTTTTCAGTTAAACTTGTGCAACCATACTGATGGCTGAATGCACTACGCACTGAATTTGGTATTTAAGCCCATAAGGACACATTTCTTTAGTGTGTGTATCCACTAATTGAGTATTTGATCACAATGTTCTAATGAATTCATTCTGAAATTTGTACAGAAGTGGCTTTGGGGAGTGGATAAACATAACTGAACATATGGGGATTTGGGATCACTGAAATGATTTGAGCACAAATGAGGCACATTAAAGGAAAAGAATATGATTGAATGTGTGCAACAGATAACTGTACAAGATGGGAAACTCAGCCATCACTTGTAAATACAATAGGTACAATAGGCACAACTGTGTGCACCAGATGGGGGATGTCCATTTGGAAAGCAGCTCAGCAGAAAAGGACCTGTGGGTACTGGAGGACACCAAGTTGAACATGAGCCAGCAATGTGCCCTTGCTGCAAAGAATGCCAATGGTATCCGGGGCTGCACTGGACCAAATGCTGCCAGCAGGTGGAGAAAGGTGATCCTTCCCCTCTGCTTAGCACTGGTGAGGCCACACCTGGAGGCCACACCTGGTCCAGTTCTGGGCTCCTCAGTGCATGGACATGCAGCCATGGACATGGAAAGATTCCAGTGAAAGACCATGAAGATGATTAAGGAACTGGATCATCTCTCCCTATGAGGAAAGGCTGGGAGCAGTGACTGTTGAGCCTGGAGAAGGCTCAGGTGGCTCTTAATGCACATAAATACTTAATGGGAGGGTGCAAAGAGGATGGTGCCAGGCTCTTTTCAGAGACTGGATATATGTCTTCACCCAAATTTGTGCAAATCTCCCCAACACACAAGACAAATTCATACTGCCAAACTGTGAGTCCAGAAAACACTCAATTATTTAGCTGCTATGAATCGACCCATTTGACATTCTTTTCTCACACTGGGGGAACATTTTGAAAAATATATGAAAAAGTTGAAAATACAAATCTTTGTATCTTTCAAGTTGAAAAATTATCAGAAAGTCATATCACAAAGCCATATTCTGAGAAGAGTATCTCTTGTCTGCCTCTGAGTTCATGTTATAAAAGTACCTTACTTTTCTGTCTCATGCCACAACATTTCAGAATTTTTAAGCCATTGTAAAAGAACTGTACGATTATCCATAATAAGTCACATTGTTATAATTACAAGAAAATATTGAGGAAGTTTAAGACACCTGGAGAATTTCTGATTTGAAGTTCACATTTTGTTTGTAATCTCAAGGGATTTTTGTGTGTTTGAGAAAAATAACTAAAGGAAAACCACTGTCTGGAAGAGAACAAATGACTGCTTGTCAGTTTTGAGGAAAGGAAAAAAGGCACTAAACTCCCCTCTGTAACAAAACGGTGGCATGTTGGGAGAGCTCCCAGGTAGCTGAAGCTCCAGTGCTCCCTTCTAACTCTTCTGAATGGTGTATCTCTTAGCAGTATGCTAAGTTAGAATGGGAAGCAGGATGTATGCTCATAAATGTGTTAATAACTTGTTCACTGTCCCGTTAAGAAAGCTGAAGAAAATTACTGAAAGGTATTGCACCTCTGTCATTCTATTCATGGGCAGAGCCAAGATGCTAAAAATCAGAGTGTGCCTGAAAACATTTAATATTAGCCTTAGTTCTGTGAATCTTGACTGCTGCAATGTCAAAACTGAAGACAGCACAAGGCTGAGCCTCCCTGTGCTCCAATAGCCTGAGGTTGCATGTGACCACATAGGAATCACACAGCTAGGCTAAGATAGGTCAGCGAGCAAGGCAAATTCCATTAATTTATATTGAGGAGAAAACAGTGATTCCAAAGCCAATGTAACTCAAAATCCTAGAGAAAATTTCTGAAGATTTGTGAGGGCTGTGCCACGAACATGGCAAGGGACATGCTATACTAGCCCACCATGACCATGAAAATGCAGGAGAAATGGTGAGAGACAGTTGCAGAGATGCAACCAGATGGAGAGCTCCAAAGACGCACAAATAGCACCCAGCAGCAATTGATAACCTGGTTACTGCAGAACCCACTGCCCAGATTTTTCCAGATAAGCAAGTTTCATATCCAAAGAGGAGAAAGATTTTGATAAATCCTAACATTGCATTAAGCAACAGTAGCAGTAATGGTGTCTTTGTCCTTCTATTTTCAAAAGTACATACTGCGTTCATGCAAAGTTGCATACCCTCAGAATCACCCCCTTAAACACAGGAAGCAATCCTAGCTTAAAAATGACTTTTGGTTATTTGATGAGTAGAAATGCTATGAAACAATGGTGTCTGAAAACATTAGAAAACTTTGTATGGCTTACACCAGCCTGTATGAAACTGCTACCACAGTCTAAATTAAAAGGCACACAAGTCCTATTTACTCAATCATTTCTCACGTGTGTGTATAATCCCTTTAAAAGCACATGTGGGTGGTGTGCTATCAGAGACCACAGAGGATGATCTTCCAGCTCATACAGAGACTAAAGGAAAGGCCAAAAGAGCTATAGATTTATTGTGCCCAGCTGACTGCACATGTTCTCCTGCTGCTCCCTCTGGATGCACTGGGATGGTCCAGCCCAGCACTGACATGTATCCTCAGTCTTCACTGACATCCTAGCTGTTTGTACTCTTGTTCCAAGTAAGAAGGTCCATAACAACATAAAACTGGATGACTAGAGAGAGTTACATAGGTTTCAGTTCTGATTCAGCACCTACTTTGGACAACAGCAAACTCTCCACTGGTTAAACTGGGAGCAGGAGGGGATGAATGTGTGCATGTGTGAATGTAGATTCCTTTGTCTAATGCTGCTTTCACCTCTCCTGAAAAGACCTAATCTATTCTTGCATACTTAAAGAGGTATTTATTAATGTTTAGCTTCCTGTAGATAATTTGGCTGCTCTATGCAGCCATAAAATTTTATGACAGTAAACATGAGAGATGTGCATAAATTGCACAGAAATGTTTCAAGACTGCCTGTTTTATTTTTCTTTTATAGTGTCAGTCTCATTAAATTTACATTGGTGCTAATTTTACAAAAACTTTGTGTCAAAGTTATTAAGGTGACAAATATGCTGAGTCAATTAATTTTAGCTATGCCCCCTGAATGACTGCATATAGTACTTTTTGGTCTGAAATGTACGTATGTGAAAACTCTACAGAAAATGCTGCTATGCTTATCCAACTCCTGCAGTTGTCAGAGGGACCAGTGATGACAGCAAGAGATCATTAAAATGGGATTTTAATTGTTCAAATGTCAACATGACCATCAGAGCACGATGCCTTTCAAAACAAACAAAAAAGATGTTTGTTTCTTAACATTTTGAAAAATCTGCAGTGAAGGCAAAAGAGAAATATATAGTTATTTAATAATATAGCTTACTATAATATAAAAATAGCTGAATATTATACTACTGAGGTCAGATGATATATTGGCTGCTAGACCTTCCCAGATACAAAAGCAGAGAGCTACAGACCATTCCAGAATTAACACAGCACACGTTTCTATAATGATTGTGGAGAGAAGAGTAAGATTATGAAGAACAAATACAGAATAGTGTATCTTTTGTTGAGGGAACACTTCTGCAGAATTATGCTCAGTACCTACTTAGATCAACTTTCCCTGCCTGGATGTCCTCAGCTGAAAGAAAAAAATATAAGGCTTATAAGTTTGTGCAAGTCAAACCGCTTTTTCTTTACACTGAAATTACTTCAAGCAAGATATTTCTTCTTGCTCCATCTTACCCTTGTGTTAGGGGTTAGTATGATTTTCAATGCCCGCTGCCTGAGATAGTCACAAAATGACATGCAGGTAAATAACTTAATCTCACCTGAATAATATCTGACTCAAAATTAGAGCCCTATCAGTTTGTTTATAGTCAACATCAACAGAACTAACATGATTGAAATAACACACGTCAGTTCTTCAATACTGGAATGTTACTCTTTTGCATATTTTCTCTGTGTTTTCCCTTTGACTGCCTTCCCTTTCCATACCTTCCTTCTCTTTTCCTTCATGTTTTGGTGGTGATACTAAATTTGAGTTAAACCATGTTTTAGTTATAAAATCTTAAGATAATGGTTTTCAGTTTTGCTACAGACATGATTCTTGCAAGATATTTTTATTTGTCTGAGTTCACAAAGCAGAACCTTGTTTGGTCTAGTAATAACCTAGACCTACTTACCTGATCAATAGCTCACTTTGAACCCCTGCAAAAAAATGTTCAGCAAGTACACATGTAGATTTTCGCCTGTTTTTCAACAAAACCATGACCAAAGCAGACAGGTACTTGTGAAACTCTGATTAAACCATAGTGAAAAGACAGATCTGTCATGCCACTGGGACAGTATTTTCCCAGGAAAAGGATTAAATATTCCCAAGTCCTATTTTCCTAACTTCTCTTTCTGTTTGCTTCCCCTCATTCATTTTGCATTCATCTTTGGCTTGCATCTGTTTACATACTAGTCTATTATTCATCTACAGTGTAATGGTGGAGCAGCCACTGCATCCTTTTCACATCATTTTTGCAGCTTTTGTTTCCAACTTGCTGTTTTTTAAAACTTATATAAGCAATCAAGCCGAGAAGGAATATGAACACATAAAAAACAAAGTGTAGTTTGAACATCAAGCTTTTACAACTTGCTGATGCCAGAGAAGACTAGCGTTAAGAATTGTCTGCTAGAAAGTTTAAGGCTCAAGGCATGATAAATGAAAAATGCTAGGGACTGAAGATGTAGGAATCATAACAGATTTCTGATGCCAAGGAATATGAAATACGTTACAGGCTCTCCAGCTGTGCTCTGTAAAGGCAACAAAACAGAGCTCCTCCAAACAGGAGAACAAACTCTTTGAGCATAACCTTACAGACACTATCCCTCTTTACCTACAATTTTTCCTGGGAAAACATTTTTTAAGAGAAGTTTATGTAAGTATCACTAAGCCCAAAAGAGATCCCTCATCCTCTCTACTGTAAATTTTTTTCATATGAACATCAGCATCATTTTGTCATGTTTTCTCTGTCATAATTAGTCCTGATCTTAGCTCTTCCTCTAAATACAAGACTTCATCGCTTCCTAATTAGGCCTACATACTGTTTTGTAATGCAAGAAAAGGGAAACACTCAAAGACAACTAAAAGGAAGCAAAATCTAAAAAAAAAAAAAAAAAAGCAACATCTTTCTTATGAAATAAACTATTGAACCCACAGCAGAAAACACTACTGGAGGAATGAGTAAAGGGGGATTCTTTAATGATTTTAAATAAAGAAACTGAATAGAAATATTAACTGAGCTATTAGTATAATTTGGGGGGAATAGAGACTTTATGCCTCAAGACATAAAGCAAACATAATTTATTTGAGGTATAGAAGTAGATTCTGTATTCAGGTATTCATACTTAGCTGTTTTGGGAATTCTTTCCATCTCTGTTAAGCAACCAGTGTAGGTATTCAGAGAAAGATGAGCTGAGTCCATGAGTGAGTGACATAGACTCTTCTAAGTTTCTTGTGCCTTCCATATAAAAATAATTCAGCACTTTTGTGCTGAAAAGCTCTTAGAAAAAAATATTTTTCAGCTGTATGTGGATATATTTATTTATTGAATTGGAGACGCTATTGCATAAAACAATTCTCTAGTCTCAGAAAATGTTAAAGGAAAAATACACCCACTAAGTGTCTGAGAAAACTATTATGACTACATGGCATCACACATACAAAACTTAAAAAGGATAAGAAGCCTAAACCATATATTTGAGAAAGAGAGTGTCAAATGCCCTTCTTCAAGATGACTACAAAAAGTAAGAAAAAAAAGGAAACAAAAATAAACTACTGTGCAGCATTTTACTAGCAGCAGCTAGGCTATAACTAGACAGCAAAGTGTACTAAGTTGCAGCTGTAATTTGTACATTTTCACACACATTTACATAAAAGCCCAAGTGCAAGGCAAATCTACATTCTTCAGTTCAAAGCATGCAAGTAACTAAATAGATTTCATTTAACTCAGTCAATGACCTGCCTGCAGGCTGATATAATTTTTCTTCACTATTACTAGTCTCTGGTGGATACCAATTTCGACTTCATCTTCTACAAAATTATGTTTCTGTAAATTACTGAGCAATCCAGATTTGGACATTAGGCCAAATAAATCATCCAAGCCAAAACAATTGTAAGAAGCAGTCCTTACACCGCCATAGCAGTGAGCTCCAGACCAACTATGTTAGAGCAGCGAGAATTCAGGCTACACGCTCAGTATGTTCATCCTTCCACAGTACAGATTATTGGCCACAATGTCTGGCTGCATTTGCAGTCTCAGATGCTGCCCTTGCAGAACCAATGGTAAAATCCACAGCGACCAGGTTTTCTGTTTAGGTGTGGGTTTTTATTTGAAATAAGGCAGAGACCTATCAAGCTTAGATCCTAGGCAATCTAAGTCAGTCTTTTACCAGAACCCCAGACCCATCAAGCTCTTAAAAATGTGAAATACACCTTTGAGAAATAACTTACGACTGTTCATAACTTACATCAGTAACACAACAGAGAAAAACTATTCTCCATAAAATGTATTTGGTGACCTCAGAAGTGCTAATATCTAAAATACAACTACCCCTCTTATGACTTCCCAAATCAATAATAATAATGTTTGAATATGAAGTTAGACCTTCTAAATTCAATAGAAATGTCACTGACAGTAAATTTTAAGGAGATCTCATACTCAAAGACATGAAAGCTCTTCAATAAACAGAGGAAAAGAAAAAGTCTTCTGGCTCTGTCCCAAGAACACCTAATGTGTCTCAAGTGCAAAACAGGCATTCTCAGTTGTTTGAGAAATCATCCGTCTGCTCCCTCAGAATGAGACTTCAAAACACAAACATACAGCTTGGAGGAAGAGTTATTCAGGTATAGGTGTTGATGAAAGAAGTATTTTCAAGTGTTCCTTTGTGCTCACAGAGGCTAAAAATGTTATTTTATCTTACAGGGCTTTTTTTTTTTTTTTAAATAAAATGAAAGATATTCTTACTGCGTCATGTGATTCCATGATCTGGGGACTGAAGAAAAACACCAAATGTCTTGAGAGCTGGCAGCTCAGAGAGTGTTACAAAACAAGCCCCTAAGCCAACTAGACTGAGAGATGTTGGCCTCGTACAGTTGCTATAGCATAATGATAAATGTTTAAGTTACATGTCTATAGCACCTAAAGCTGCCTCTGACTTCAAATGCTTATGTAGAAACTCGATCAGGATAACAGCAGATGCCACAGTATACAGAGCTCATGTGAAAACATGCTTTACGTTTCCTCCAAGGGGACACGGCAGAGCTTTGGTTCTGCTGGCCCTCAGCCCTCTGCCTCAACCAAGAGCCTATCTGGCCAAGCAGAGAGGTGAAGGCAGAAGGAGTGTGTCATCCTCACCAATGCGCAGCATCCCAGGCACACTGAGCGCTGTCACTGTCTCAGCAGAGCCCACTTCAATCTGGCTGGGGCAGAGCAGCTCTGTTCCCATCTAAATAATGGATCATACCGAATTGGTGCAACCGTGCTGCATGCTGTGCTCAATTTTGTTTCAGTGGTTGCTTTACATATATGACGTGGAATCATTCCTTAAAATTCAAATTGCCATTCTTTTCCCTCACTGATGTTTTACTTTCAGAGGAATGGGCAGGAGAATGGAAAAACAAAAAAAATCAAAATTGCTTAAATAAAAGCTACTTAATTCTTGTGCTTACTGGTTTGTCTTTGCTACTCATTGAACAATTGTACTGAAAAAGTAAAACCACTCATGCCAATTAAGAGGATAGAATTTGGGTCGTTCATTTACTTCTATCTAGAAGATTGCTTTGCTGTGAAAATGTGGTGTCAAAGCATGCCAGCAGATAAAAACCCACATAGCTGTTAGCTGAAAGAAATGCAAATTTTACCTATGTTGAGTCCAAATCTAAACTGAGATTGAAAAGCTACAATAGTAGCCAGCTAATAATTCAATTTCGTAGGAAAGAATGTTTCCATCACTTTTGGAATAAAAATTCAACATTTTGAATTTTTCTTAAAATTCTTAACAAAATTAGTTCCAAAAATAGAAATATTTTGCTTTCATAACATTGAAACATCTTATTTTGATACTGACAAACCTGTTGTATTATGTAAGCAATAAATTCAATTCATGTTATATTTTTAAAATTATTGCAGTATAAATACCACAAATGATTTTCAACATTACCAAAACACGGTAATGGTAAGAGAGTCAAAATGATTACATTTATTTTTTTCATTTAAACTCTTATTTCAGTAAATTTCCTAACATGTATTTTAAATGAAGTTTCAGGTCAAAAAGATGCTGCAGAGATGTTTTTAAATAGAACTCTGCTACTATTTCCCTGTACTATTAATTCATTGTTTTAACTAACAGATGTAGTAGATTTCCTAGTGATGCAGGAAAGAAGCAGCAAATGCTTATTACTTTCTTGTTGATACTCTTGAGCTTTTCTTGTTTTAATTCATGTGCTGAGATTTGTCCGTGCATTTAGTGGACTCCTAAAACTAGTGAGATACGTTTATGTTCTTACTGAAATGAGGATAGCAATGGGCTTACCTATCAAAGTACGTATTCTCTCACATAAAATGTCTTTTTGCCATTTTTTTGGTGTGAAGTTGGTCTGCCTCTGGTGTTTATATTTCATAGAGCCATGGGCAGGCAGTCAAGTGGGTCAGTTCTCATCCGAAACTCCTGGAAAAACTACAAGTAAGTGAGAAATCCCCTACTACAGCTTTGTGTTTTTCCTTGTGATCCCAGTTTTTGTAAAGAGACAGATCAATAATTAATTGCTTGTGCTTCAGATACAGTGTACTGTCAAATGATTCAGTTGATATTAATAGTTTCCCTCCTACTTCTTACTGTGACAAAGAGGGATCAACCATTGAGTCATACATTTAAGGATTTCTAAGGATGCATGTTTTGTATAAATGTTTATTTATGAGAACATTCAGGTATCTGTGTAAATCCAGTGAACATAAATTGAAAATAACATGACAAGAGTGTGTTCTTAAAGCTGAGGACACACAAAACTATTTACCAAATTAAGATTTACACAGGATTGAATTTGTTTTGAAATCGAAATGAGATCACAAAGGCTTTTATGTAAAAATATATTATTTTGGAGAATGTAATTTTGAAAGTACTTTAAGAACCTAAAGGACACAACAGCTCTCAGGAATTACATAATACAACATATATACATTATTTCAGGAAATTAAACTTGTTAAAGTATGGAGGGTGGAGAGGGGCAGGTGGGGAGGAGAAAGTGTGCCTTTATTACAGTTGATTTTAGGCACTTAACACCTGAAGTCAGTTTGTTTATCACTCCAGGTCCTCTCTACAACAAATGGAGAGAATTGGGCAGTTCCAGATGGTGACCCTGTATGAGCCTCAAAGTGATTAAATACTTGTGAGTTCTGCCTTCCCGAGCCTTCCTCTAATCAACTGGAAAACACAAGGTGTCTGCAGACACATAGGAAACTCATCACACTGTACGAGGACATACAGAGTCAGTAAAAGACACTGCTCATCACACCTCAGTTCAACTCTGACACTCCTACAAACCAGGAGGACATTAGAAGAAAAAGGACTCCTAATGTTAAAGTTTTATGAAGAAACCACTGCTGAGGAACACACAGATTTGGGGAGCTGGAGTTAAGCACATATTTCTGATCTGAAAGGAATTTTTACTGATCTATGTTTCCAGCATAATCCATTCACTGCTGCAATTAACTGCACTGGAAGTAGTAGTAATACCTACAGGAGAGTAAACATTTTACATTAATCTAGCAAAGGAATAGCGAAATATTGGCAATTGAGAGACTACTTTCAGTAAAGACAACAAATGGTTGGAGATTGAATGTGAAAGGCCACTGAATGACAGGTGCAAAGCTCTAACAGAAATAAGGTCTGTAACAAGGATGGTTTTTAAAAGTAGTTATAACATTGCATGTTAGTGCCAATTGTGCTGTGATAAAATTGGTTTATATTTGATGAAGTAGTCATTGTTGCTACCAAACTAGCCTCTGCAGGTCCTATTGCAATAAATGCCCATTGCTAGCAAAGGAAGGAATTTTTTGGGGGCCCACAGAAAAGATAGACAAGGCGAACATACTATTCTATCATAGGATCAAGGAATGATGGACTGCCAAATAGAAAAAAATGTGTGTTGATTCCTGCTTCGAAGGCAAAATTGAACCTATGCAGATGGAGGTCACTGGGAATTGTTCTAATTAGCAAAGTGCAACAAGATAGATCATCTGTTTCTGCTTCCTCTCCCAAGTGTCCAAATATATCTCATCAAGAACAGCTGCCAGGAAATAAATAAATAAATAAACCACATGAGAGAAAAGTGTAATGAAAACTAGCAAGCACCAACCGCAGCTTCTGTAGAATCTGGAGCTGCACTTTGCAATGAATTCCTACCAAAGAAAGTGTCATGAACATACCTCTGCATCAAAGTTTCAACATACATGCGTATTGGAAGTGTATTACCACAGATTTAATCCTGCTGTTGTTAAATGAATGAAAGAATCTATACGTAATGAATACGAAACTGGTATACACAGATATATGCTCTCATTAGGCCACTGGAGACGGATATAAGAAACACACTTCTCCAAGGCATTGTGATAGATCTACAATAGCAACTCTGTCATTGCCTTTTTTCCTGAAATTGATGATACTGGAAGCCAAAAATGCCCATATAAAACAGCATAATTTGACAGGTTGCACAATGTGCTTCCACAGAGAAAACTGAAACTACTCTCCTCTATATTTATGATGTAATCATGATTCAAAATGTCTCATGTTGTACCCAAGTTACTGTTACAAATGTGTTGATTTTGAAATTTCACATCTCACAGAAACATGGTTTATTATGGAAGAGAGAAAAAAAGAAAACCTAGAGTTTACTTAGGAAAAAAAATCCTAAATAAATAATTCATACTTGGATTAACCGAATTCTAGTCTTTTAGAAGGTGCCAACAGATGGTTTACATTTATAGAACATGCACTTGCTGACTTTGAAACAGACATTAAAATTCATAAACTATATAATTAATTCTCCTTTGAAGCACTATTATGTTTATGATGAGGGTTTGGATTTTCCCAGGTGAACAGTCTTTAATAATAATTTTACTAAGGAAACAGTGCAACATGTTACTTTTTAACTACTGTTTTATGTCTGTAGATTTAAAGTTACACTAATCTAATGATCAGTCAAAGGACAAACCGAGAAACATGGAAAGTGGACTAGGCTGATGCTTCCAGCTACTACAAATTTCAAATCAGTTTCAGAATTTTCTCATTCCTCAAGTGAAGGACATTGTACTGTCAGTCATTGTGTCAGAGGTTCATAAACTGTGACTGCAGTTTATAATATCTTTGCTTGCACTGAACAGTGTATCCAACATAATAAGCAATGAGATTGCAGCTCATGTAAAATTGGGCATGTAGTTCTCCTCAGTTAATTTTAGTAACTCCCTAGTGTAAGCATGGCCAATATAATAGCCTGGTATTATTGCAACACTTCATTTTTCAGCTAGACTAAATGTTAGCACCTACCAGGGTTATGATTAAGACTTACTTTACACTTATAAAATATACAGTGATTAGCTTTCATTAAGTCTTGTCATACTTCTTTTCTGTTGCTCCACAGCAGATTTACTGTTTAATATCTATTTTTTGATATAGCAGGGTAATACTAATGTGTATGGAAGAATCCCAGTAGATAGGAGAAGAGTTTGCTGTCGCAGGGTCAGGCATAAAACATAGGAATCCTCTTTTTCAGCAGAAGGCTGTTGAATTTCAAAATAAATTAGTTCTGTCAAAAGGAATTTGACAAAGTAAGAACCATTAAGGAAAGACTGTCTGCATATTTAGCCCACAGATCAAATTCATTTACACATTTGGTAGCATTATATATCACTCCATGGTGATGCACCAGTTGAAATCAACAGATATGAACAGGCTTCCCACAGTTAGGAACCTCAATGAAGTATCTAAATGATGAGACATGTATTCCTAGGATCATCTTTTCCAAAAACTAATTACACGCAGGAGGCAATAAGCAGTGCAGAACAACCTAACATCAGTACCTAAGTTAGGCAGTGGAAATGCCCTTCTTCCCAGAGTTGACCTCCAAAGACATCTGCAATCTATTAGGTTTGCATAGCACTTAGGCACCTCTTAATTCTACACTCAGGTGAACAAAGTTTAATATTTCTCACACCAGAATTTACAAAGATTATTAATTTTTGTTATTTCTCATCTGAATTACCACAGCCACACAATGTTATCCAGGGCCTGGGCAGGGGCTATGATGGGCACTATACAAACAAGGAATAAATACTTACTCTTGCCACTTTTTCATGTGGTCAAGTTGGGTTTTTGTGTTTCGTGAATGTGAACCTTGCTTCTAATGAAAATTCTAAAGGGCAGACAGTGTTTTTCATAGTCCTTCTCACTGGTGATCCTGGCCTTGCCAGCCTAATGAAAGCATTTCTCATCAGTCAATGCATAAAATGAAAATTCTTGATCTTCTTAACTAACTTTTCATAACGGCAAGCCATCAGTATGGTGTAATGCACAAAAAAACCAAATACAGTCCCAGGTATCTAATTGCTACTACAGCAAGTTTCTTCCTTATATCCAACGAAGACACATTCTTAAAACATCTCATTTACTCTAAGTACCAATATGGAAGACTATTAGGGATGCAAAAAATACAAAAGAGTCTGTCTAAACTGATGAAGAATGGATAATAGAATCAAGTCTTACTGAGGGGGCTTGTCTTCTAGATTTCCTGATATTTTCCTTCTCTGAATTCTGCAAGTCAGACAGTGTATTAAATGAGGTGGAAAATGTAGTTGGGAGAGGAAAAGGAAGACAGGTTTGCGAGCAGCATCTCAACAGTAACAGGGAATGGTCACCAGCTCTAGATCACCGAATGTTATGTATATGAGAGATATCACACAAGGACTCAAGGTCACAATTCTGTGAATTATTCAGATCATTTGGATATACAGGAAACCATTCTGGTTACTGCAGGACTTGATCTGGTTAAAATCAGAGTGGTATGGAGGTACAGTGTGTAATATAGGATAAAGAAGTAAATAGATAATCAGTGTCTTATGATTCAATTTGAATGTGAAGGGTGATCAGTGCTTTGTGACAGAATGACTTTACACCTGAGAGTATGAAATACAACTTATTCTGTCAAAGTGCAATCTGAATTTTGCTAATTCTTATAGCCATGTTGTATTTCCCTTCAGTAACAAGCCCCAGGAGAACACTATGTATTACACACAGATCTGGATTGAGTCCTTTACTCTCTATCCTCCCATGCACTATTCAAGCAGATACATTTTCCCCAAAAGGCTTAGTCTTATTCTGGAGAAGGAACACCACACTTATATACGTGAGAATTAGCGGGTCTATAATTTAAAAAACAACAAAAAACAAAAATTAACATTGCTTTTATTGTAAATTGCTAAGATATGGAAGAAAGATACTTTAGATGACCAGCTTAGAATCTGGTGAAAGCAAAATATAGCCTGGAGGAAAACAGTTATCTTAAGACTGTGTTTCGGTAACCAAAGCTGAAGGCAATGTATTCAATTAGAGAAAATACTTATTTCCAATATATTTTATAACTACTACTGACTTCAAGCCTACTATTACTTTCTTGGGGTTTTTATGAACTGGAGTCTTTGTAAACTAATAAAAATGAGATGCTATCATGAAAATGAGAATGGGCTGTAGCCCTTGATGGAAAATAAGGAGGATCTCCCAGTTCAAATAGTTTGATACAGAAGCTCATTCACCAGGCCCTCAGGACAGTGTAATTTTTTTTTAGTCTAAAAATATCTTTCATGACCAACAACATATACAAAACCAACAGTATATATTGTACTGTTTCAGTTACCTTCTCAGTTTAGGTGGTTTTCAGGAATATGTTTTGCAGAGAAACAGTCCTTCCCATTTGTCCTTCCTTAGACAGTGAGACATACTGGTCTGAACACATCTGGAAAGTTAACTGCCCTGCCTTGACAATAGGACTCCAATGTGGAAACAGTTTATTTTGTGGGATACTTGTGAGATTAGGCTGCCATGTGCAGGCTGTCCTGTACACAAGTGACTTAGTTGGACTGTTTGAATGGAGACATAAGCTGTTTCTCTCCTGTTGAGGTCAGAATATGAATGCTTCCAAAGATCTGGAGTATTTCCCTGGGTTAGTTTCAGGTCCATTATTAATATCTAATTTCCTGACTGATATTAGGAGCCTCATTAATACTCTGAAATTTGACCATTAATATCACATATTGGTTGTTAGAGAACTGGAAGTTTCTGATCCTTGAAATATTTTTTTTTTTTCCCCATAAAATATCAAGACATATATCCATATATCTGGGATCTAAGTTTTCCGGAACTCAAGGAAAATTAAGTAAATTAAACAAAACAGCCTATTCATTGTTTGCTTGTACAGAGGCTTGTTCAAAACAAGATATAATATATTGATTAGGTTTTCTGAACAACACCTGTAAATTACCGTGTTGGAAATCTTCCTGTTACTAAAATGGTTCTGAATAGCATAAATAATTTCCGGTGCTTGTATGTTTTATACTTTATCACTTAATAAGGGGACAAAATAAGGAATGCTGTTGAATGATTCAATTTGCCATCATTCAGACGCAACCTCTTTGTTTCCCCTAGTCCAAACACTTGTGGGCTCTTGGCCTGCTTGAATGAGTGAGCATGACTTTCTAGATGCAGACAAATAAACCTGCAAATATTTTATTTGCCTAGCAGTAATGATACTCACAAACATATCTCCACTGAAATTAAAAAAAAAAAAAGCAGTCAAGTACTTAGCCTTATTTCTACTCTATTTATTTTTGAATGGTGAATGCTTCACATGTATTTTGGATCTTATTATATGTTTTAAAATATTCCATGCTACTTTGCAGAAATTACATACTGACACTGCTGTAGAGAAGAGAGGAAGAAACTCATGCCCACTTCCACCTTCACATAAAGCTGTTATTACCACAATCAGTCCTAAAGCATATTTATTTTCCTAAATCAGATTAGTATTGCTACATCTATATAGCCATACCTGTTGGGACAATAATCACAGTGACTTTGACTGGATATTCCTTGGTCTTACTTGCCAATTTCTATTAAAAAAGAAGAAAAATTTTTTTTAAAAAGGATCACAGAGAACTTGCTGCTTTTGGAAACAGAAGAGAATCTCTTGATCTTTCTGTGGGAGAAACAGATATCTTTAACAACAGCCATCAAAAACTCTTGGTCATTACTGAGGAGCTCTGCAGCATATTGATCCACTGTACAGTGAAGGCGTGAGCAGATGTTCCATCTCAGACTGGCTACCTCAGCTAGGGTTGCTTTGGCCCCCACTTGCTCCTTGTGGCCTGTCTTCAATGTAGGGGTGGGTATAAACAGAAATTTCTGGGACTGCTGTTGGAAAACCATGCATCTGGCATGGCCTGATTCAACAGAGTCTCTTACCTGGTTTGCATCATATTGACTCTCACACGCAGAATTAACTCAGAACGATTTTAGCATCTAGAGGCTTTATTAGCATTCCTTTCAGAGAACCGTCACACAAATGTAAATGAAATATTGACACATTAAGGAACCTAGTAGACAGTAGGAAGAAGGATGACTACCGGAAAGTCTTTCAGACTTATCTTATTCCCCTTTTAGACTGTCCTGTCACAGCTGCATTGCTGGGCAGGCTATAGGGACACCTTTTGTTTCATCGACTATGTCTTTGCAAATATTTCTGAAGGCAATATTCCTGTCAATAATTCATCTCTCTTCAAAGATCTACATCAGGAGGGCAAGAGGAACCATGCCCTGGCTTGGTGGACAGCTGTCAAAAGGCAGGTGTGATGAACAACAGAGCTGATTTCTATGCCGAGCTTTGCAAGACCTAGACTGTACAACTAAGAAAGTCTAT
This sequence comes from Streptopelia decaocto, assembly GCF_964273445.1. Taxonomy (NCBI): domain Eukaryota; kingdom Metazoa; phylum Chordata; class Aves; order Columbiformes; family Columbidae; genus Streptopelia; species Streptopelia decaocto. Next base: position 133,689,513 of record NC_138655.1, on the reverse strand, counting down.
TCGCCTTCTTCATTTTCCACTGCTACTTTTCTGGGGGGCCTTTCTGTACCTAGGTCTCACCCAGAATATGAATTGTAAGTAGGAAGAGATCTTTGCTGGTTCTTGGCAGGTGTCTTTTCAGTGTGGCAAGAAAGAACTGTCAGTCACATATAACAAAATAGTCTAGTATTTACTGCTTGCTTTCTAAAAGAAGTACATGGCATTCACTATAAAAATGAATGGGAATAAATGTTTATTTTTTATTTATTTCTAATAATAAGATGTGCAGTAATAAGGAGTGCCACCAGTGTGAATTATGAGCTGTTCTTTTTATGAAGGAACTTTAGAAGTAGAGATAATTCTATTTCCATTTTCTCACTCATTTGTATAATATTTTGATTTATACACATTTAAGTACAAAAATACAGAGAATGTTCTGTCTTCAAACATCAGTATCTATTTCTATCCAAAAAGGGGATGATTTCTGAGAGATTTCTAGCTAACGAATTCAAGGATTTTCACAAGAGATAAGAATTAACCTGACATTGTATCTTAATTTTGGGTCAAACTATCAAATGAGTTTTGACCAAGTCTTTAGAATCTCATTAACAAACTAATTTTAAGTGGACCATGCGTGTATTTAGTCACACATGCAGTCAGTAATCAAACAGAAATTAAGGAGGTTACATTAGGCTGAACAAATCTTTGGCCTTATTATGGCTAAACAAAGAAAGAATAGGAAAAATAATTTCAAAACTTAATAGAAATCTCAAACAAGTTAATCCTTACTTTTGGCTAAATAAGAAATAAGAAAGGCAGCAGGATTTTGCCTGTATGAACAGATGCACTGCTCTATACACCATTGGAAGTGAAAGTCTGTTGCAAGTCTGATTCTGAAACATCTTAGAAATTTAAGGCAGATCTTTCTTTCTAACAAAAAAAGGTTGGTTATTTTTATTTTTTTTAAGCATTGTCTCTAAGCATGTTGCAGATATTTCAGATGTATATTCAGAGTTTTCTGAGGAAGCTGTGTGTGTTTTCAAACAGTTGTTCAGAGACCTCTTTGCAGTTACCAGCAAGATTGGCTCTTACCACTGTCATTCCCTTAACTATGCCTACTGACATCCCACTTTTGTCTTCAAACCAGATGTCATCCATTACAGAGAGCATTCTCTCCACAGGTGCATTACTGTCTCTGCATGCCAAAACAAATTCAGCAAGGAGCAGGAGATTTTAGAATGTATGGTATTTTTTTTTAATTATTTACAATTTTCACCCATCTTTCAGTGAGCTTTCTGCACCCAAAACCCCATGACTGAGGGAAGGAGAAAAACCTCCAGCTGAAGGCAGACTTTCATTTCAGAATGTATAAAGGCTCCATTATTTAAAAATAAAATAAAAATGAATTTACATTCCCTGTGGTTTTAGGACTATGTTCTGTATGCTACTACGAAGAGGCAGGATTTTGGTTTAAGAAAACAACTCAGATTTGAATACCAATGACCGAATAAACAAATGTTGCAGAGATATGTTTAGTACTGAAGGAGAAAAAAACCCACACTTTTGAAGAAGAGGCTCGTGTAAATCTGGGTAACTAAATTAGTCGAAGTAAATTGTGATACTAAACTTGCAATGTACTGGAATGCAGAGGATTTAAGCCTCCATTACAGTAACCCAGGTTGCATTGCAAGTCAGAAATAAGTCCACTGAAGAACTCTTATATCAGCACCTTAACACTGGGCTATCTCCCTAACAAGCATAACCATGGCCATAACTGTATGAAAGTCAATGGGACAGAGACTGAAATTTTCATGTCAAATGAGCTGTGCCCCTTCTCATGCTACTTATACATCTTTTACCTTCAGTCTTCTACTAAATATGATCCTGCCTCCCTGCAAAGTAAGCTGGGATCTGTACTTAAACAGCAACTCCTTTTTAGACACTTGTAGTTCGTACTAAAAATCCTGTTGTGTGGCATAGTGAAGGAGCACATCCAGTGCTGTTAAATCATACATTCAGCAATTCTTCCTGAGTAGAGGCCTATATATTCGGTGCTAATTACTGCTGACACTGCATGGATGCAGTTGCTGATGGCTGTGATATTAGTATAAACACAGTCTGTAATTAAAAGACCATGGCTCTTCCTATACAAACATTTCTTCCTGAGTATCTCATGCAGTGATGCAGATTTCAAAATCTTGGTATGTCAGGGAAGAATTGAAAGAACACCTCAGGTGAAAGCACACAGTTTTTAGATGTTCTGAACTTTCAATTTATAACAGTATTTCTAACTTTTGGGTCTGGGAATTTTTACTAGTAAATGATGTGTTGCCTCTCTTCCAAAAGCCCACACAAATACTGAAATTCTACTTCTGCTATTCTTCCTTATAATGGGCTGCAAAGATTGATAGTGCCACTGGTTTCAGATACTTAGAACATGAGTAGTATTTCAAAGCCATGAGATTCCCCTCTGATCCCCCCTGACATAAACTTCTTTATTATTTTCCTTCTAGTTTTTGAAGAGCCAAAAAACAGCTTCCTTACTGAAATCCAAATTTTTCAGAAGACCTGAAGATCTTGGTGCAGACTAAATGTGGGGCAAAATAAACTAGGAGATGCCTGTGCTTCTGTGAAGGGGAGAGACAGAATGTACTTTACTTACTAATTCCAAGTGACTACTAAACCATTGCATCAGTCTTCCTCTTGGTATGAAAGTGTGCTCACCTTTTATTCTTGCTTCCAGGAGACCAAGAGGTGGCTTTCACAGTTTTATTATTGCAGAGAAAAGTGACAATATTTCTGTATTATAAAGGGTCACCAATTAATCTCCTCTTATAAAGGGAGTTTATTACATGCCACTCAGATATGCAACTTCTACCCCTGGACTGGGGATAAAGAACATAAAAAGTTGCAGGACTGTACTTGATTCTCAGTGGGAGGAAAAGGTGACAGTGCTCTGAGAGCCCTTCCTGCCTGCAGCCTGCTAGGTTGGAGGGTTATTATTATTCTTATAGCCAGGGGATGTGGACATCTGTCAGCTTGCCTCCCTCACATGTGCAGCAACTGTGTGTGGTCCTCTAAATGAAACTATTAGCTATGCAGGTCTGTATTCATGTACCCATTCTGAGTGGGCTGAACTCATGCCAACTAGAAAGTATTTTGTTATGGGTGGGTGAAAAGGGGATACATAAAGACTCTAGAAAAATAAACAACTGCTTTAAAATAACTTTTTTTTTTCTTAACCTCCTCTTCAAATTTTACATTTGTTCTTTTAAAATGAAAGTGTGCACTAAATTAACAGGTCTATTTTTAAAATGCAAGCTTTTTTTATGGCAGTACACTCCACTGGATGATAATCACTGTACGAACAGCTGCTGTGGGAGGTCGAGGAAGTCAAAGAGGAGGAAAAGTAGTCACTGACATGAGAAGATGGGTGATCTCAAGATGCAGTTGGTTTAATGCACATAATATACATTACTAAGAAGACTGCATTAGTAAAGACTATTGGGAGCCAATGTTTACATACTAAAGTTGTTACACGACTAAGGACAGGCTACTACACTCATTAGGCAGGATGCTGTGATTGCACAGGTGTTTATGAAATACTTGTTGGGAGGTTTTCAGCTGATGCACAAAAAGCACAAATATGTTTTATAACACTGAATTAAGAGATTTACTTTGTTTACTGGTTTAATTAACTTTTCAGATTAGGGTGGCCTTCAAGATTACATTCAAAACACAGCAACTGTAAACACACATACTTTACAGCATAAATCTTGCAGCACCACTATCCTTATGCAAAGCCATCACAACAGCAATGTCCAAGCTGTACGCAATGCCTTCTTTGGGGTCATAACACACAGCGTGAAGCATTTTCTAATGAGCGGCTGAAACACACACTAATCTGACTTCCTATTCCTGCCAAGATAACCTATTTATGCTACTTCACATGCTCTGACACTTTTTTTGTTGCTAGATATGTAACAGTGTCATCTACCATGCTGTACAAGTAATATATGTTAGTTAAATGGATTTTTCTTTTTCAATTACCTAGCAACATTTTGTCAATTATCTGGCAGCTCGCATTGGCAAGACTTGTCATAAACTTCATAGATCTGTCGGATTCCTATAATGATGGAACATATGTTAAGAAGACCCCCAAATCCCTTAAAAAAAAAAAAAAAAAGGAAAAAAAAATCAAACATGGGGCCTAGACCAAAAGATACTTAATGCATGTACAATGAAAGGAATCTAGTGATTTTTTGAATTCACTGGTCACAATGTCACTCTCTCTTTCAAGATGTTGCAAGTAGTTCCTCTGCTTTTAAAGCTAAAAGGCCATCTTCTCTCCTATTAGCTTTTGTTTTAACATGGTCCTTTTATTTCCCCAGCAGAAAAAAATCTTTTTCCATGAGCCAACTGCCAAGTGAAATTTTCTTTAACTACCTGTCTCTCAAATCTACCCAAAGCCTTGATACTACTGTCAAGAAACATCTGACAATGTGGGGATTTTTTTCAGATTTTGACAAGACATACTATTCAACACATTTTTAAAGTTACTCAAAATATATTTTATAAAATTTTCTAGTTAGCCAGTAAAGAAATAATGTTGGAACACCAATGTTCTGAACAGACATAATACCAAATTGGTCTAGGCAGTTTTAACAGTTTGGAGGGTGTTTTCAGCAGATAATATGTCATTAAACATACTTTAGTTTAATATAAATTATTCTCTCTTTTCTTTAAACAACAAAAATAAGAGTCAAACTCAGAAATGTGACATACAGAAAAAGACAAAGACAAGAATTCAAAAATATGGTACTAGTTTTATACCAGCAATGTCCTTTGACTCTGGCTGAGTCAAATTCATGTAAAAGTGAACTTGATCAAGACCTAGAACCTCTAATCATTCAAAGAAGGAATTGCAAACCCAGCCACAAAACCTCTGCTCCAGAAAACCAAATGAAACCCTATCCAGATTAACATGGACAAAGCCCTTTTGATCTGTGTCATTTCTGGTATCGCCAACAAATTGCCATGAATTTTCTGACATATCACTACTTCATAATTCAACATAGAAAATAAGGCACAAAATATTAAAACAATTTAGCAGAGTAGACAGTATTTTGTGAAGGTACACTCACATGAATAGGGAGTTATTTAAAAATCGTCACTGGACCAATGAATGAGGTTATCTATGTGATGTCAAATTTTCATGCTTAGAATATGTCTCATGTAGTAAGAACAGGTCCAAAAAAAGACAAACAAGCAACGTTCTGTGTATCGCACAGACCTTGACAACCAGTCTCAGCAGCTCAGAACACAGGGTCAACAGAAGCTGTTTAAGACTCCTTTCCCAAGGAGTTTTAGTGGGACCAAAGAGATCCCCAGGTGATAAAGCCCTGTCAGCCATTCATCCGCACTCTCTCTTCTCCATAAAGATAGTTGAAAGTATGAGAAGAATAAAGTGCAAGAAATATGACTGCAGTTCTTTCTAGTTGGGATAAAATATTTGGGATTTTCATACGCTGCACCGCAATCTTTTTTGTTCACTTTTACTAAACTGACTTTTTCATATGTCCGAGAATCACAGCTCTGAGACAATCCTGCAGCAACATAATGAAATGCTTTAGTAGGGGTCACCATCCAACCAGTAATCAGCAGATTGTCTTCATTTCAAACACTATAAACACAGATCTTTTAAAATGATTGACAGCAAACATTATTAGATTTGATGTCCTTCTTTCTTTACTTCAAGAAGGAAGAAATTATTTCATACAGGTCTGATCAAAGTGAGCTCTTCATTCTTTATATTCAAAGAACGTAAGCAGAAAATTCATACACTTGAACACCCCAAATGAACAAAGTAATTTTACTTTTTTAAAATATACATTGCAGGTACATATAATGATTTCCATCCTCTCCAGTGGGCTTCTGTAATCTAGAATTCTTTTCCTTTTCTTTTTATGTTAATACTAGGTGGACCCTCATTTTAAAATACAAGTTACATTTTAAGATACAAGTTACTGCGAAGTAATATAGTAGTATGCTGTCTTACCTTATTAGTATTTACACTCAGACAGAGCTTAGGTTCTCATCAGACAAAATTTTACAAACCTGGACACATATAAACAAATAGAGTGAGGACATCACAGTGACAGTCAAACTGAGTCTTTGTTCCTCTCTAGAAAAAGGGCCTGTTCGCTGAGAATATTTTAAAATAATCTTTGTATATAACCTCAAGAATTGATATCTAAACAACTAACTCTGTAGATTTTGATAATTGAGTGGCAATTTTATAGCTGAAAAGCATTCTCAGTATATATGAGACTAACCATTGAGATTTTCACCTGTAGAAACAAGTTTCAGAAATTGCTTCAGACAGAGCTACATTAATCAACTCCATCACCCCCAAATTAATTATACAGCAATTATTTTCTGATGTTTTAAATGTCTTCTGATTAGGTCTTACTCAGTAATTCTCAAAGTGTCTACATCTTAATATGATTTCCGATGTTATAACAAAAATTGCTGATTGTTTCTTACTAACATAACTTTTTCATGCTCTAAAGACTTAATCATCCATTTTATCAGTTCTCAAGTAATGGTTCTAAACATCCTCAAACTGGCAAAGAATATTTTTAACTAAACAAATTTAAAACCATGAGTCATGAATAGTTTTTTCCATACAGACTAGAGAAGATGGCCACCTATGAGAAACTTTTGACTTTTGGGGGCCCTTTGCACTCCAGGAAGCTTATTGCCACTATTTTTATAGGTCTGTAAGCCTTTTGGGATTGCAGATATCCTCAACTTTCAGCTGCTTTCTCAGAACAAAACAAAATCGAAATTCCAAAAAACCAAGAAGTAGGTAAATAGGAGAAACTGAAAGACTTTAGAAGGAAAATTATATTCTCAAGTATATCTAGAATCCAGAGAAATGGAGGAGAAGCCTTCTAGAAGATACTATGTGTGGGTATACTGAAGCCCTTTGCAGAAAGCAAGTTCCCAGCAGAGGACTCTTACTTGCAAGAGAACAGTACGAGCCTTTGGGATTGGATGGTTGGGTCAGCTAATCTTATGATCCAGTGAATAAGAGAGATGAAATTAAAACAAGTGACATACTGACAGCCTGAATTAAGGTCATATACTTGCATTCAAGAACCAAACCCTTAGATTTTAGCAAATGAACTTTAGATCATAAATCCTTAGACTCTTTAGAGTGTAAGTTCTAGACAAGCCTCTGAGCAACCTGATCTAATTAGACCTGCTCTGAGCAGAGAGGGTTGGTCTAGATGACCTTTAGAGGTCTCTTCCAAATGAAATTATCTTTTGGTTCTGTGATTCTTCAAGCAGGAAATGTCCATTTGATCTGTGTTTATAAATTGTCTAGTGTCTGACACCTTCAGATTTTACCACAGAACAAATAAATAATAATCACTAACTGCCAATTTGTTCATACAGTTCAGATGAAGTAACGCATGGAATGGTTTGGTCAGCCTCAGATTATCTATGGGCTATAAAAAGGCTATTTTTTCTTAAACATATCGCTTTTCCTGTACTCAATAGTATTTTAGACCCCCCCACAAAAAAAAAAAAGCTTCACAGATATCGTCTGTGATTTACTACAAACCCATGGCTGCGCTAGTCCATATTTTAAAGAAGCTTTCTTACTGATTGGCAGCTGGAGTCACTGAAAAAACACAAGCAAGCCTTTCTGATAAGTTGAAAAGAAGTTATTTAACTAGTAATGAGAGTCTTCATTATAAAAAAAACACACATAGAAAGTCTTTATGAGTTACATTGAGGATGTGCAAACCAGAAAAAGAAATTTCAGCTCAAACCCATAATTTTACCATCTTCTACAGTGTGAACAACTATTAAAAGTTATTGTAAGTGTAAAGACATGTGTTTGAATACTGATAAGGAGGATGATGGGACAACTCCTGAGCCCTGCACAATGGACCTTTACAATTTTTCAGTTAGCCTCTTGCAGGTTTCTGCAGCATGGAATCCATTGCCAAGGGGACGACAAAGCCAATGCAGCAGCTTTAAGCTGTGCCTTCTCAACATCAGCGAAAGTAGCACAGCCAGAAAATGTATTGCCTGCAGGAACCACCCACTGGAGCTACACATAGGTAGCACGTTTTAGTGCTATCAGAAATCACAACATATACAATAAATGGCAAAATCTGTACCTACTTGGATTTTACAATTAAGTATATACCTCTGCTTTACTGCTATTTTTCTTATGTCCAATTTCAAGGACTTCCGATGATAATAAAAAACCCTCCCACTGACACATATGAAAGATAAGCAGTGTGTTTGTAACCCTGTTGCCTGGAAATAGTAGGTCCAGAAATAGTTGGCGCTAAACTTTAAATAAAATTATAGACCTCTTTCAACCTTTCTACTCTTACTGTGTAAATGCGAAAGTATTGTAAATCTTGTTGACAGTTATTGCCATATCTATTGGCACACAGTCAGCAGCAGTTTGAAAAGTGTTGTGCAGCATAGCTAGTGCCCATTACCTGTCTCCCTATATTTTCTTACAATTTATTTTCACCCCAGCAGGCAGCACCTCACAATGCCATTAATTTGTTGGGCAGCTCAGACTTTCCACGACAACCTACTTTACAATGTGCTCTTATAAACAACCTGGTGGTTTACTGGCAATGCTTAACACTGTCAGGAGGGAGGCTGCGATTTAAAGGCAGCAGGTAAAAATGGAGCAGGTCACGGAGATGACGCGGTCCAACTGGACCCCCTCGCCTTTAATTTGACTTATCATCAGCACAAGTGCACAAAATCACCAGACTTATATTTGGTCTCCGTAAATATGTGACTGAAACAACACTACTACCAAACAGTGCTTTTTGTTAGTATGGTTGGACACAGGCTTTTCCTACACAGTATTCTGCTACTAGTGTATTTGCCAGCGGATCACAGGTGCTTATATGAAGAAAAATGGAGAAAGAGGGAAAAAAAAAAGTATTTAAATTGATCGTACCAATAATAATAATAATAAACCAGCCTCTCTCCTTACAGAGTAATTAGGCACTAGTAAAATTCTTGCATGATTCCAATATATATTTATAGCTACACATATTTGAATGCTTTGGTTAACACAAGTCTTTGCAGAGTGAGGGGAAAAAAACAAAACAAAAAATTCAGCTTTTTTAATACAACAGATTGAAGCTGACATTTTTGCTTTAATACTTGCTGCTTTTTTTTGCATCTCTCTGTCTCATACACAAACACTAATGTTCGCCTGTAAATTCCGCTTCTACCTCCAGTGAGTAATGCAAGTGTATATACACCCAAACTGTGGTCTTACAGGGTTCTTCATATCACCAAAATTTTTAGAATATTTTACTTATCTTTTTAATAAGTAATTTTTTGTGTACATCAACTGAAGCCATCTCTCCTGTTGTTACTCAAAATTAAACTGCTGTCAATCTGACACCTTTTGCAAACACTCAAGGAACTTGAAATTTTCTATTAACAAGTCATAGAAAACTAGAATGGATCAGAGGATACGATTATGTGTTACAGCAGCAAAAAATGATCTGCTAGGCTACTCTATTTTTATTTTTGTATCTTTAAGCTAAAGATTCAGGCACCTGGGGCAGGGTTAAATGAGCAAACAGTCTGAGTAATATGCTATCAGACATTCCTAGGGAATATTTGTCTGCCATTAAACAAATTGAATATTGTAGAATGTTTATTGCAGCTTTTGTACAGAGGTCACAATATAAAAACATATGTTTGGCATCAGAAAATATTACTGTAAATCTAAACCATATAGGCACATATCAAGTCACAGTTAGGATTTGGGGAGGGAGCCAGGGGAGAGCAGCGGCACCCACAACATTCACATGTGAAGAGCCTGAAGGGGTTAAAACTGTCACAGTCTTAAATTCATCCAACCTTTCTACTTCATTTTTATCATTTTACATGTGCTTGCAATGTTTCCTAATAACAGGCCAATTCCTTAACTCACACAGGAATCTAAATTACAATAATCATATGCATTCCTTTCCCCAAGAAAGGAAACACCTGTTGCAGTTAGTTAATTGCTGACTTTTTGTAAGCTTTTGGAAGAAAAGTAACATTTACAAATAATTTATATCTGAAAAACCTCAGAATGAGAGAAACACATGAATTATAAAACTGGTATGAAAAACAAAAACTATGTTGAGACAGTAACAGATGTTTTCATTTTGTTAATTAAAGAAAAACTCTGTATCAAAGTACATTTATATCATATGGTTATTTTAAAACTAAGACAGGGCTACTTTCTTTTCTCAGATGGGTTTAATAGTTCTGCAATAATTGTTACATGTGCCATATAGTGGTACAAAATAAAAATTAAACCCTACAAAAATATGAGAAGGTATGCTGCTGTAAAAAAATATATATATGTAAGTATGTGTACATTAATCAACACACAATGTAGAAGTTTTATCCAACAAATAATTTTTAAAGTTTATTCACTTGTTTGTTATGGAATTCTTGCTGAAGTAGAAGAAAAGGTACATACTTATGTGATTACAAAATGTCAATTAAACATGTCTGGTATTAAATACACACACACTCTCACATTTTTTTTATCTGAAACTTGTTAATTTTTCTCATTCATATTTCAATATATAGAAGATATGAAATCCTGCCCTAAGCTATGGTATAAATCTGACAATTTTAGTGCAATTGCCCCCAAAAGAAGTTACATCCTGTGCTAATGCTGTCATACAAATACCCAGATTTGATGCATGGCACGATAAATTTTAAATAACAACTACCCAGCTACTATATGAGCAAACTTTTGAGTTCCAGACTGACCACACGGTGCTGTTGCCACTACAGATGAGCTGCTGAAACATGGTAGCAAAAGTTATAACCAACATGGAGGAAAAATTCCAAAAGAGTTCAGGAAAGTCAAACTTTAGCTTCTCCTGTCATGTACAAAGGAGCTAATTATTAAAGAGCTTTACATCCTTTAAAGTGTATTTTCAAGTCTTTACACAGACAAATACCAGCAAAGCTGCTGTGTTCAGTACTAGCAATGGGGGGAGGGGAAAGCAGGTCAGTTTTGCTACAGTGAAAAATGGCACTTGCTACTAATTCTGCAGTAAGGAAAAAAAAAATCCGAATCTTTTATATTCCACTCACATCCCTTGTCATTTACCACGCCTTAACTAACGGCTGTCATACAGGCGAGTACTCGTTTACCTGGTTAATAAGGTGCAGGAGTCATGAAGGGCTCCCAGCACAGCAGAGTCAAACCCTGGGAGCTCTGTGGAACAGGTCGTACGAGCCTGCTGCAGACACCTGTGCTCAGGTGAGCCACAGGACCTGCACAAGCTGTGCATCAGGGCATGTCCCTCCTTCAAGGTCAGCCAGACCCAGGCTAAAATTTGAACACTGGAGAGGAGCCTGAGCTGCTCTAAGGAGCTGGCTGAATACAAGAAGCTTAGCTGCACCAGCAAGGTGATTTTCCCACTTTTTGGCAGCCAAAGTGAGTCCTAGAAGAAAATTGCATTAATGCTGCTAGCACAGAAGTTGGTGTGATTATTTGCATGCTATACTGTAGGTGTACCCTAAAACTATACTTACCACATGCTTCTTAACATGCCATCCCTCCTACCCTCACCTTGTTCTCTGTACAAACCAATTTACTGGGGCTTTTTTTTAATACAATAGCTAGAGTTAATTTCACCTACTGCATTTAATGTCATAGGAGTTATACGTGTAAATCCCTGTACTTAGAAATAAGATAGTCCTTTATGCCATTTTAATCAATCTTTGTCATGGGTATGTTACTTAATAGCTCTGTCTTCCTATAGAAAATGAGCAACTTAAGGGAAATGAAACTTTGCAAAGATACATTTTCCTTCTGGCAGTCTGTGAAATACACTATAATTATCCTCTTTCGATGAATATCGTTTGAAAGAAAATGAACGTTCTGTGCACCAAAAGGTATAATACAATGACAATCTCAACTGCCTTGTAAATAAAAGGAAATTGTTTTTCTGCGATGATCTATATTGCACAGAAACATATATACATGTTTTATAAATATAAAACCAAATCAGACTATCAAGCCATTTTTCAAGGTCCTACTACTTCCTAATAACAATAAAAATCAGTATTTCACAGCAACGATGAATTGTATTTATACGTATAAGAGATTCAAACTGTATTATGAATTATAGACTCCATCCCCCAGACTATGGGCCTACTCGTTTGAATACAGCTCCTGCTGAACACGACATCTCTTCAGTAAGAAAGGTATCTAGAAGAAAAGAGCTGAACCATAAAGATTTGTTGCTGGGGGGAGGGGGGTGTGTAAAAGAGGGGAAAAGGCTCTTTTCAGTAGCATAATCGAATCATGACTGTCCAGCCCACATTCTCTTACTAGGAAAAGAGCAATCTTTAACAGCTTGCTCAAATGAATGTTTGCCTTTCAGATCTTACAAACTAATGGGTGGAATGCACAGTTTAACTAAGCAGCTAGGACAAAGTACCATTTACCTGTCATCCCAGTGAATGTGCACATGCAGTAAAAATAAGGAGCCAAAGCCACACAATCTTCAGTTGCTAATAAGGGACAAAAGTATTTGAATAGCAACCCATCCCTCATAAATTCAACCAAAATCTAGGTTCTGAGTTAGGAAAACTACCAGTGCCATCATTTTATCCTATTGAGTACCTCAGCACCTGTCTCACCTCTCCAGCATGTCTAAACTCACAACCCATTGCTTAAAGTAAAAGAAATGGGGATTTGCTAATGCGGAAGAACTGTGACATTCATTTCTTCCTCCCTTTCCCTGCACTGAAACCACTGCTTTCACAGAGGTAAAATACTGCTTAGTGGTAACACAGCACAGTATGAAGCACACTGTTCCACAACTTCTAGAGGAACAAAAAAACCTGGGAACTACTATATCAGTAGAAGGAACTTCTCGGTTGCATCCTGCCTTAGGCAGGTCCTGGATTAGCAGGAACAGGGGCAAACCAGCAAGGGTTCTTTGCTCCTGTTGAATTTTCAACCTTACCAAAGCTAGAGATCAACAGCTCACACACTAATGAGCTCCACCACGCAGCTGCCTGTGGTGGGACAGGAGGTCCCACCACAGTTCTTGCTTGAGAAGTGGAGCAAAATGTCTGGCACGGTGGCCAGCTACTGCTGTTCAGCAGAGAAGAGGCAATGCACGATGGCCGAGGGCTGCAACACCAATGCACACAAAGGAAACGAGACATTCAGCATACCATGAAGATTTTTAAAAGGTGACAAAACAACGCAGTCTGAACTAAAGACAGAATGCACTTACTGACATGGTCTTTTCTGCTCAGCAGATTAGTGATTACACTGCTCATGGAAGACATGGGACACATCAGCACCAGATCCATAGAAGCAAGCACAGCTCAGCTTCATCAGGCTTATCTGGCAGAGAGGGACCTGGTTCCCATTCCTGCTCCAAGGACTATTCAGGCATCTAATGGGCTGTTTCTTCATGCAGCACATGCAGAAATTCATCTCACCAGCTATGCAGCTGGAAGGGAGGTGTCTAACCTGGCCTGTTACTTCGGCTCTACTTACAACAAATGGAGACAGAGTCACCTCTGTTTTATTTTGGCATTTTATTCTGCCTAGCTTACACCCTTATTTGAGCAAGGAACAAGCGCTTTTCTTGAGGTGAATGTATCTATTGACTATAGGGTTGATTTTTAGACACTAAACTTAATGGCACCCTAACTTGGACAGTCCTCACAAGAATTTGATTTACTGTGAACAACACACACTCATATAACTGCAGCGTGAAATTCTACACAGAAATATGCGAAGTTTAGGTTGAAGCTTCAATTTATGCCGTAAAATGTTCAGAATATGGTGCACGCTTACAGGAAAAAACCCTGCCTGAATACATTTAGGATTTTTTTTCTAAAGTTTAGACTTTGAAGAAAGGTTAATTTTGCAATTTTTTTATTCCAATTTCCAACCAAGGACAGAAAGTAAAGTGCCAAAATCCACGAAAAATACTGCTATTTTCAGAGCAATTACATAAAATTTAGGAAAGAAATGAAAATCTCATACAAGGCTAATTTTGTGTTATTTTCCAACTAAAGAAATTCAGGTATATAACTAAATGAAGTGGATTTTGTGAGCCAAATATTCAAGGCATTTTAGATTAATGTAACACTACAACTCATCATGTGTATGTTTCCTAAATTTACACTCTAGAAATAAGCTCCACATGGCTTTTATAGTAGTTCACACTGAAGTAATACTGGAGTCTTCTCCTGAACTTCATACACTTAATGATTTGAGCCTATACATACATCATCAGTGTTTAGTCCTGTTTAAACAGTCAGATAGGGATGCATATAGATCTTCTTTCCTTTTTAATGTTTTTGGGAACTGAGACACAATATCTGCTATACCTCTGTTAAATTTAATTTATTTTAGCATTTATTAGGGAAACTTTTTTTGTCTTTTTTTTGGATCTGTGTGTTAGATCAGTTGTAGGTCTTCTTGGGTTGTTTTCATTAGGAGAAGAACACCAACATTAGATTCACATTCTTTATACTACTTCCTTACCATTACAGACAAAAGATCTTTTTCCTTAAATGTAGGAAGACTCGAACAGAAGGCTGTCTCTTTGCTTATCTAACAGTTTTATCATTAGAATTTGGCTGAGAAAGCTGTCTTTCTCTTCACTTTTTCTAAGACACGCTTCAACAGATTTTCTACTTCTCTGGTGCTTCCTTTTTTCCCAGGTTCACTGTTCTTCTTCTGTTATTTTTCACAGAAATATAAACCTTTATGTCTATTACCAACAAGGTATTGCCAACATATATGTCCTGCCTGTATCTTTGTTTTGGATAGAGACATATATATTAGTCTGTGTGGAGACTTCTTGAAAAAGAACCATAAATGGTTCGTGAGCTATCTCAAATGAAAGAAGGTGTTTATACATCCCTGTTATCTATTCTAGTGAGAGTAAGTCTAGCTCAGAACAGTGTGCAATTATTATTTCCTTCAGTGTTTAACTGATTTAGTCACCAGTTTTCATTAAGCATATTTCTGCTTCCTTGAATTCTGAATACCAAATGTATTACCTCAAGTTCTTAAACAGATACTGTGATCAACTTAAGTTAATTTACCTCTTTCATTCTTTACAGTAACACATATAACCTACAACACTGATTACTAAAATTGGTAGAACTTGGTTATATCACTACTATTTGTTCTCATCAAACTAAAAATACATAGTTAGGATTGTAGAGGGAGCAATTAAATGATTATTCTTAGATACTCTGCCTAAAGAACATTGTTTCTATAAGTTGAGTGTCCTAACACAGACCTGCTATGAAACAGCTATAATTAGTAATTTTTCTCTGTAGTAATATGTTAATGGCTATGTTGCCCAAAACTATCTAAAAAAAGATACAAAATAAGGGTAATTAACTTAGCTAGCCATCACATTATCCACAGCATTTAGCAAAAAATGTTATTATACAGAGTTCATTATACATGCCTTGTACCATGTCATAAGTAACCTGAAGTCTGTGTGTATTCACTGTGTGTATTCACTGCATAAATAATCATAGAATTATTTAGATTGGAAAAGACCCTTCATATCATTGAGTCCAACCATTAACCTAACACTGCCAAGCCTACCTCTAAACCATGTCCCTAAGCACCATATCTACACATCTTTTAAATATCTCCAGGGATGGTGTCTCCACCACAACCCTAATCAGCCTGTTCCAATGCTTGACAAATTTTTCCTGACACCAGAGTGCAGTTTCTAATGTTTTCAACTTATGAAATTAATTCATATTTAGATATCTTAAAATTCATAATGTGTCAAAATTTTAAATTTAGAGAATTATAAATAGCAAGGAGAAGCCACCTGGCCAGAGTGTAGTTTATAAAGACCTCCATCAATTAAATTAATCTGCTGGCCCACAAAGTTTATAAGTTGTTTAGAGAACTCTTGGCAGGAATTCCCTGATTATAGGGAAGCTTGGGGAAAGATTCTCCCTCTGTCCTGTGAAGTGGAATTTGATATCAAGTAAGAAAAGTATCTTTTCCTTTCTTACTATGTACAGATATTTTGAAGTGTTTTAAGGCCTTCACAGTCTCTGCATGTCCTCTGCTTCTAACTATAGCCAACTGTCTGTATTACACATTATTCTATTCCCAAGACTTCTGCATTTCCATTCAGAAAGTCATAATACAGTTATTATACCAGATTTTCACATGGAGTTATTGAAACATATTGGTAAGCTTGGTTTAGGTCTAGGTGCTGCGATCCAAATGCACATTGTCTTGAATTAGTTCAGTAGTCTGGCATGTTGTTAAGTAATAGCACTGCAGGTCTCTTAACAAGATGCACAGATCAACTTGATAAATACTTTGTTAAGTATCATTGAACCTGGTGGTGTACCAAAAAAAAAAAATGGGAAGAAAGTATTGCACTGAAATATTTATAGTCTAAAGGCTTCATCCATTAATAGTTCATAGATACTGTCTTCAAGAACTAATCTATTGAGGTGAATGGAACTACTCGTGCAAAAACAAGTTACGGATATGTTTGCAACAAAGTCTTAAGACACTTTAAAATTTAAAAAAGATTCCATTTCAGGACAAGGCTCTAATTGAACTTCAGCAATGAAAGCAAATCAAAGCATAACAGCATCCACCCCAAAGGAATCCTACTCCAGTCAGCAAAAAGTTTATTAGAGAGATTTTCAGAAGAATAATTTCTTTTTTTGCCACAAAAGGTTTGAAAATTTTAATTAGTATCTCAGCGAGGAAGAAAATTTTTCTGTTTAACACTTAACATAAGTGGTATGTATTTCATGTAAGATATGTTGTGATGATTCAACTTATGTTTTGGATGTAATTTCCAAACAACAAGTAGCTCAGCTATTTACATTTATGTTTCTCAACTCATACTTTATTTTCTATGCAGTATGTTCATCTTTTTAAAGCACTGATTTTTGTCATTTATCAGTATCTATGTATATCCAAATAAAAATCCTGCCCAAATAATGTTCAAGGATAGTTCACAGTTACATCTAAAATCTGTACTTAGAAAAAAATTGATTGTGCCTAGATATATCATATATATGTACATACTGCAAGATTTTGAAACATAACAAATAGAGACATTGCAAGTGTCAGATTCATAAATTCAAAATACTAATTAACTACTTTCATGAATTGTCAGATATATCTTCAGTTATATTTTCCTAGTGCATTGATTTTGTACAATAAAAATGATAATGACACATTAGAAATTAAAATGAAATTAAATTAGAAGAAAAAGTAATTTGATTTTTACCCTAACAACATTTGTTGAAAGACCCTCTATACTTCTGCACAGGACCTGAAACCAAAACTGTATTATAATATTTTTTTTCCATTAACAGGATAATAGGATAATATTTAGTACATTACAGCTAAATAAGGTTTTCTTTCCCATGAGTTATAAGTTAATCAGACAAATATATTTTCATATATGTTTTACATGAGAATATCAAAGCCAGTTACTACTTAGACAGAAATACATGATACACACACAGACACACATATCTATATCCTATCAGTGACAAATTTTGCTCTTTAGCATACGTGCACAACTCTTAATGAGATAATCAGTGAATGTATCTAAATCGTCCACATTTTAAATTGCTACATTTCAATATACTGTTTTTCATTCTATGTGCATATAATCAGATTGTTTTCCAAGCAGGTGTCCATTTTGATTACTTAACGTCCAAATTGTGGTCTGGCTATTGGGTACGCAGAGGTGCATTATGGGAAAGGCAAAGAAAATAAAAGCCTTTTTGCATCAACAGCTGACAACAGTAAGCAGGTGAAAAAAGAAGGGAGTAGGCTCAGAGGACTATACCTTCCCTGAATTGTACAGATATATAAGAAAGAAAAAAGAATCAGCAGAATTTTGACCCTTTTTCCTGTAGCGATAATCATGCTGCCTGTACATGCCTTGTGTTAAGTGATAAACACAAGAGTGGGGCAGGACAGCAGCAGGACCTCACAGAGGTTTCTTCTTCTTTGGAAGTTCTCCAAGTCCTGCTAGGGCTGTTCCAAGAGGAGCAACACAACATGCTCAGGGGCAACAAACTACCCAGAGTGAGGAGACAGCTCTCTCAAGTCCATGCAAGTATCCCATTTAAGGGCTCAGACTATGAATACTAAAATGCAATTCATGTATTTATGGTCAAGTCATAAAACCGTGAAAGCAGAAAGACAACATGGATACAGACTGATATACCATTAAAAAAACCCAGAGTTGCACTGCATACGTGCATGTCTCTCAGAAGTAGTAGATTTAAAAAACAAAACACAAACCAAACAAAAACAACAAACAAACAAAACACTACACAACAAAAACCCCACCCAACAAACACCTGACATATATCTCTATATATATATCCACATGAAAACATGAGGATGTTTGACTTCTGTCTCCTAGAAAGTTTGGTGTTCAGTTTTCAAGTGAGTAGATGTTTTACTTGGACATAAAACAAACTGAAAAGATACTTATTCAGAATAAGTAAATAAATTAGCAGAAGTTGACAAAGACGTATGTATTTACCATAGTTCTCAAACAGCAATACCTATTTCTGCACTGGGCATTAACATTTTGTAAAATGTTTTCTTCAAACTAAAAAGTACAATCCAAATGGACTTAGGAAAACAAACAACTAGAGGATATAGGGCTCTCATATATGCTTGTATAAAGCTGTGAAGGAATCATTGTGCTTTAGAAATGACAGGCAGGCAGTTGTTTTTGCAGTGGGTAGATTTAGATTCCTCAAAACTATTTGAGAAGCCTAGACATAACATTTATTTAATTCCATTGTCCAGGAATAATCTCAAATACTGAGATGAAGCAGCATACTCTGACCTGGGAACCTATCTTAACTAGCACAGGAGTGGATCTATACAGCAAATCAGTTGCTTCTTGAATGTTGACACCACATTCATTTTTGAGGTTTTAACCTGGCTACATGGACTGGACTGAACACCCATTTGTGATCAGAGCATGTGTCCCCTCTCCATTTAAAGGGAATTCAGTTTGCAAACTCAAGACAGCTCAGTGTTGCAAACTGAAATGCAATAGACATGGACAACTGGGAAATCCAAAAAGCGTACTCCTTGTAAGCACTAAAACACTACTGTAGGTGCTAACA
Organism: Streptopelia decaocto; assembly: GCF_964273445.1. Lineage (NCBI taxonomy): Eukaryota > Metazoa > Chordata > Aves > Columbiformes > Columbidae > Streptopelia > Streptopelia decaocto. The sequence continues at coordinate 133,670,301 of NC_138655.1, read as the reverse complement.
GTAATACTATCCATGCGCTCAGTGATGAGATAGAGGTGCTCTAGCTCATGATATTGAGAAGTCAGTCTCTGCTTTGACATTGATTGAAGCTACTGCCATCCACAGTGCATATAAAGTGATTAGAAGCTAAGTCATACGACTAGTTTTTCTCAAGCAAGGTGCTTAATGTCTGCATTATGAACACTTCAACAGATAACATAGGATCTTCTGTTCAGTCTTTAATATTTTTATTATTGTTTTATTTTTTCCTGTCCAGGAAAATGGAAATGGAGTGTAGCAATGCCCTTCTAATACAACAAAAATAGTAGTATGAAATTCCTGTTAGGTATGTACCAAATACATGCATAACTTCATTAGTTAAAGAGACTACAACATTTTGGTTCACTACTGTCAATAGGCTGATATGTCCTGTCTCCATATGTTCAGAAGCAAGACAAAAGCAGAACTTTTTGTGAGTACATTACCCAATAGCCTGCCTCCATCTCTTGAGCATCAGAATCCATACAATGGATAGCAGAGAGTACTATTTACTGTAGGCTGTGTCAAAAGTTATGACTAATAATAAAATGTACAAAGCAAATGCATCTAATCACCAAGAAAGTACACGAGCCCTAAAAGGACGGATCACGCCCATGCAAGCAAGCTACAGCACACACACTCAAGGCTTGCATACAGCATCACAGTATAGTAACTCAAAATGTATAGACAGCTTGCTCTTGTCACTCTGAAGTAATCTTCCACAGCCTCTGGCAAAAGTTTGCTAGAAACAGGGCACTATTATCCCCAAGTTTTATGCATACTGACATTAAGAAGCATTATAAGTGCTCAGTAAGCGTTTTCTGACTCCAAAACCTCCAGGTACTTCCAGACTGAACATCATAGTAGCAAACAGTGCCACATGGTGTGCTTAGGCTGCTTAACAGGTAAAATCCGAGGCAGGCTTGCAAGTATATAGACTGTCATCATCAGTATGTCTTTGCTTATGCCTTTGCCCCAGTGCTTCCCATCAGAAAAGCTAAATACACAAGAAAACAAATAGCTAAGAACTGTCAGTCCTTCTTCTTGACAAGAGCCAACACAAGGGCAATTGTACAACTGAGCTGACTGTCTGAAACCAGATAGCCTATAGTAATCTGTAAGCTTACCTTGGCATACAAACTTCAATTCCTTAGCATCTGTGACAGTGGTTCTTTTATCTGACCTCTTCTTTTCTGTCCGACGGTGGCTGCGTCTTTTCTTTGTCTCTCCCCAAAGATTCGATCCACCATGCATGCTTGGGATGTTCAGAATGGCAATTCCTTCCAGAGAAATATTGATTAAGTCTAGCTGAATTCCATCACACTGATTAGCAAGGAGGAAAAAAAAAAAAAAAAAAAAAAAGGAGGAAAGAAAAAAAAGTAAAGGAGAAAAAAAAAAGGAGAGAGGAAGCAGTAAAAGAGAAAGAAAAGTCAGAATGTTCTACCTATCAGGTATTTTTCATCAGCACTTCATCATTCTTAACACTGTTAATGGTTCATTCAATGTTTACACCCAATATATATACTTATATCTGGAAAGGAAGTATGAGATAGGAATAGATCTTCATTCAGAAGGCAAAACATGATTCCTATTCAGCTCTTGATTGCTTAAGTGTGGGACCATTTGGCAGAGCCATGTTATCTGATACCTATTAATTGACCCAAGTGAAATGTATTTGTAGCTTCACTACAGCTATTAGCAGGAAAATGTTTATACTACAAAAATTTCTATAGCAATAACTGGAGTATCTTTGTTTCTTGTTCCAGCAAAATTGTCTGTCTTACGATTTTGCAATGATACTTGTTATAACACCTGAGTCCCTTCCACATGAAACATGAAAGTGCCTGCATACAAAGCATATACAGCTTCATAAAAGAGTCTAAGTGGGAGCACAGACTACCACACTGACATTAGTTTCAATCCAAAGGCACAACTGGTGTGTCAGCATAGCACTAAGCCTGACTAATAACTCCTACTGAGAGGCAAGACTAGCAAAGCTGGGTACAGCAAAAGCTTATCCCAGAACTTCCATCAGGCAGTTCTCTGAATTGCCAAAGTTCTCAGCATTGCCAAAGGAAAACACAGGATATGAAGCTAAAGAAGAGGTATCAGTGCTCTAAAAGTCTTCCCAGACTTACTGGACAAACAGAAATAAGTCTTACTGTGTGAGATAGTCCTTTCAGTGAAGGAATCATTACTGTAGAGCACCTTGTGTCACTAGTGTGTATCTATCCTGCTTCCTACAGCAACGCTGGACACTGAGCTATTTTATAGGTGAACATTCCTTTGCTGTATTTGGCTTCAAATAATATCTTATAAAGGGACCATAATTTTTACCTTCAGCAGAATGGTTCAGGGACCTTAGCTTATCAGCCTGTTCAGTGGCAAACTGCAGGACCTTCTCAGGTGGCAAAAGCCTATGACATCTGCAATCAAAGTTCACCTGACACACATTGGATGAGAGGTTGACAGGCGAGACCTAGCCTTCATTGACTACCGTTTACTCAGTCCTAGTCCTCTTCCTCACCCACATTGTTTTGGGATCAGGGAAAGCTCCTAACTCAAATAAAACACATTAACAGCAAAACACCGAAGAACCTCCACGCAAGAAAAAAGACCCAACTTCAGACAACTACAGTTGAACATGCAGGTGGAAGGCAAAGCATCCAGTTCTACTCATTAATTCAATGAACCAGCCAAAGTTCCCAGGATTTATACATTTATGCCTTGGCTAGAAGTAGATTAGCTTCATGCCTCACAACACAGCTAGAGTATATAGATATCCAGGCAAGTCACATGCACCTTATAGTGTATAACAGCATATTTTTAAAGCATTAGATTCTCCTCCTGCAATGTTCTGCAAGCCAGTAGGGGGTCCAGTCATGCATTTAAAACTGATTAAGGGTCTTATTTTGTAATTCCAATATACAATAATCAGGAAGAAAACTGGAAAAATAATTAACCATGCTTCACTAACAGTCCACTGACATCTTGCAGCTTGCTGCTCTGTGGGTCACTGGTACTTTTTCCTCTCTGCCTAAACCTTTATCACAGCTTTGAAGAAGAAAAAGAAAGTACAACTCAAAAATAACTGTGCATAAATATTTGTTTATCCTTAAACTTTCTAAGATCACAAAACAGAACTGTATGATAATGCATACTCTGCACGTTTTTAATTCTCCTAAGAAGGCTAACTCTGGAGAGAGAAGAATTTCAACATGAAGGTTTCCATTTCATATTTGCTCTTCAAGAATTAAATTTTAAACCTGTGGATTATATTCATATAGAGAAAGGTTTAAAGTCAAAAGACATATCTGGAAGAGAGTAGGCAGTTGTGGCAACTACTGTAATCAAAAGTGTGACTTTTTAACCACACTTTTCTTACACGAAAAAGGCATGGGTCTTCAATGTTATTTTGCAAGCAAATTTGTGATTTCCCCCCTATATTTCATGTGTATTAAATATCAGGATGATTTATTTTACTAAAAATTCTGCTCATGTGTATGCTCACTTACTGCTATACATTCTAGATAAACAGATATTAATTTCATAATTAAAAGTAATCTTGTGTAAATACCCTGCAGGCCTCAATGAATCAAACACATACTGTGTGTCAGGCCTCCCACTGTCATCAAGTGGAATGTACTGGCTGGATAATTAGATAGTACATATTTTTTAACCTTATTTGCATGCATATTATATCTTTTGCACACTGACAAGCAGCAGTAACAACAAAAGTCAGATTACCACAGGGAATTCCCACAAAGAAGTCTTCATTCCTTATAATTTGCAGCCTAAATTAAAATAATTTGATCTTTGACAAGGATGAAATGTCAAGCAGAAGGGGGTCCTCTACAAGCCACGGCCTGTGGCTTCTGAAATTTGCCTAATTTATGTCAGTCACTTCTTAATACATATTTAAGTATTACACGAGAAAGATGATAAATATGCAATCTGACACCTTTGGTATTTCCCTGCTGTTAATTTATAAAGGTCTGGCGTCCCCCAAACTGACTGGAATTATTTAAATAAAAGAAGAATTGTGAAATAGAATGGCGCAGGGTCTGGCTTCCATTTTCACTCAATATTGAACACAGCAGGTAGTACAGTAAGACAATTATTTGACGAGGCCTCAGAATCCCACAGTGATGGGGAACTTTCTGAATTAGTAAAGGAGGATTTCTTTTGTTCATACACAGACAAGAAGTTTTCACTACAGGTAGCTCTGCGTTGTCCTAACACATTCATACACTACAACAAAACACAGATGTGTTCTGCTCCTTCTTCTTTTTTCATTTCAAATAATGCAATGATGCTGCTAAAAATAAAAGCATACTTTTAAAATATGGAGCAAGCCTATCTAGATTAGAAATAAACACTAGCACTTCTATTTCTTTTTGCCTTTTTTCCTGGCCTCAGTCCCTTTTCAGGCATTATCTTTTATACTTCATGCATTAGATGAAAATTTTTCCGATCAGCTCGAAGTTGAGAACATATCCATGCCTGAAAACAGCTAAGACTAAGGCTTTGCTCTGTAACCAAGTTCAATATCATGCAAGACCATGTGATAATTTAAACTCCTTTCCCTCACCCATTAATACCAGATGGTATAGGAGGATGTTTCTGGTCCCACAATGCATGTACAGTGCTGTAGGTATGGACTGTGCCATCTCCACTTACACCGCAACCATGCCTACTCTCATTAAATACCCTTCACACATCTTCCTTTTTTTCTGAAGTGGAAACGACGTCTAAGTGCTCTGAACAGTAGTCTTAAGCCTCATTTACTGAAACATTATAATTATTAAAAATAAATCCTTAATTTTATCCTTTTTTTTCCCCTTTAGAACTTACATTCCTCTCCTTCTTGGATGCCAAATTGGAAATAAAAACATATCTTATTCTGCATCTCACACAGGAGAAAATATACAGAACATGAGAGACATTAATGTATATCAGGAAAACCAACTTAATTAGGTTAGAAATCAAATATAGGGTTTGCCCACAGAATGTTTGATTGCTGTCTCCCAGCTGAGAGATACTGATCCTTAATCTTCATGGGCTTTGTTCATTCAAAATTTGGCTGTAGAGTAAATGCATTCTTTGCGCATTTTATTCAGAGTGAAATATAGTATCATACACCAAGCTCTCTCATTTACAGCCCCAAGCAAGGGGCAGCAGGTTAAAAATCAGATGAAAACAGTGCTACTCCCAAGTGTTTAGAACATACAAACAAGAAACATTAGACACAAGCAGATTGTCAAGCATTGTTCATTTAAAAGTACTTTACTTGTGAATAAATCTGTAAATACCTCCTAGCACTTCTTGAGTTAACATTTTGGAAACTATTTCCCCTATTATCTTTATTCCTAATTATAGGACCAATGATAATGACCAGGACAGATGAAGAGAATATTAACAAACATGTCTCATATACTGGCAACATAATACTTCATTGGTAATAACAGTGTTATTGATGTGAATTGGTAATAATTATACAAGTGGCATCAGCAGCATCACAAACTTGTATGTATACCTGTTTTCTTTGGGATGTTAACATTTCATCATCCTTTCAACGGTTACAATTAGATGGTTTAAGATCTTTACATCTTACGGGCTCTGTAAGATTTTTGCTGGATAGAAGTATTTTCTTGGGAAAGCCTGCTCTTAAATTTTTATTCGATCAAAAGGTGCATTTAAGTTGCAGTATACTCAGAACAAATCAGGCAAGCATTTCTTCCAATAACTAATCAAATATTTTTCAGGTTACATGTACTTAAACCCAAATGCATGAAGCACTGTCTTGGGAAGCAAGACTTTGTTTGGCTGGTTTGCTTTTCCCAGGGTTTTTGGTTGGTTGATTGGTGTTGCCTTGTGCCTTGTTGTGCTTTTTTTTTTTTTCCCATTTTTAATCTAACATGTATGGAGCATGTTTCTACTTTAAAGAGAAACATAATAGCAAAACAGGCAAGTCTGGCACAACAGGTCTTAAAGTTCCAGTCTCGGCATTCTTTGTTACTGTTCTACTACCAGATCCATGATCCTGTCAGATCATTTCAGACTTTGCCTTTCAGGGGGCTTTGGCCAGACTTTCATTGCTCTCACCATACCTCTCCGAGTGCCTCATGCTACTACAAGAATACTCCATTGACGTGTGCGATTTCTCATTACTATTGGAAAGGAAATACACCATAATCCATAAATGGTTTCATTATTTAAATTAAATTCTCAGGGTTGTATCTTCACTCATTTCACATCTTTCATTTACTTACTTATAAATATCAGCCTTGCAAACAGTTTATGTAATGTAGGCACTTATTCTATCATCAGCCACCCAAGTAGTGGTGACACATTATTTTAAATTCCTATTTTGTCTGTAACTATCCTGTGTCTTTTCAGTTAGTGTTCAATGTATAATGGAAAAATGAACCCTTGTGCAGAGAGAAAAGCTATTTAATGAAGGGGAATGATTCCAAAAAGTAGATATTCTTTAACCTTTATTCAGGAAAGTAAGTACAATTTTAGGGAATTGAGTTTTAAAGGTTATAAAAACTTGGGACCTAGAAATAATAAGATTTTTTTTTTTTATTTTATTTTAATCCTGCAGCAGCTCTCACTCCCTCCGACAGTCTTTCATTTTTCCATCTGACCTAGCCACACTCCCTATTGATTTCTAATGTTATATTTCACCTCTTGACCTCGTCTACTGTATTAAGACTTCACTAATCATCAAACTGAACTTTGTTCCAGTGTGCAGGGCCAGACTACAAATAGACACGATAAAAATAATATTTTGGAATATAGGGTCGAAAGGATGTGCACTGCTTTGCCTTGTTGGATTCAGGCACTCTGCACCCTTGCTCCCTGCATTTCAGTCAAACTAGTGACATTTCACAAGTAAAGGCAACAATTAGTTTCTTACTTCTATTTCTACAGATTCATGCAGCTTCTTACAGGTGGCTGAGAAAGTTTCCGAAGTGCCAAATTCAAAATACCAAAATTTGTTCTTCATTCTGAAACAAGAAAAAAGGAAAAGAAAAAAGAAAGATCTTATTCACTATCAATATGTGACAAAAGTGATCATCCTGTCTTCCATTATAAGTAATGGCAAAGGCTTGGGAACATGTGACATCCCATTTGAAATAGATGAGCTCATAATTTTCAAAGCTTAAATGTTGGTGTCAAGTTGTATGATATCCCCTAAAGGGATAACAGGAATGTGTTGAACTGACAGGTTCAAATGTACCTTTGACTTTTCTTTTTCAGTGACTATCAGAATATTTTTTGTCACTTAACCAGTGACATGCCTCAGAAAAATGTATCAATTTTATTTCATGTCTTACACCTACTATATGATTTCTGATTCATGGTTAAAATCTCTATTCTGCAGAGTACTAGAATGTGCAGGGCACTCCCATCATGAAGAGGCAAGACAAAAGTGTAGCTTGCCTTAAGTTCTGTAAAGGTAAATACTTATTGTTCATTTGAAGAAAATGAAAATTTCAGATCAAACAATCTTTAAATATTTTGCAGTAGGAGAGCTGTGTTACCCAGTAATTAACTCGTAGACGCATTTTAAATGACTGATGGAACCTGCATTCTGAAGTTCATTAACAGATTCTACAGAAAAATAAAACTGGATATAAATGCTAGCAAATTGCTTAGTTTATAATGACAGCAGGCAGAGATTACAGTTTTTTCTTCTTAAATACATAAAGACTGTACTTCTGTTTCACCAGATTTATTGCATACTGTTAAATACAATCAGGACACCAGCAGTACCATTTCAAGTAAGTATATGCAGTTTTGTTTAACTCTCATGAGTAATTATTATTCTGTAACAAAACAAGAAGCTAAACTAGAAAAAAAAAAAAAAAAGACACTGAATTAGAATTCATTATTCACACTTAGGAATCAGATATGAACACAGTTCATCCACTTGGATAAACTGTTCTCTGACACAGACACAGCACGATGTGCTTGGAACTTGAAAATGACTGAGTTTTATGAGCTAGAAGTGAAGAGTGAAATGCAGATGTAGATGACTGTCAAAAATGCCAGCAAAAGTACAAATCCTACTCTCGATACTTATTTTAAATTACACATAGAAGTGTACTTAGTGGCTCTTAAAGTCCACTTAACAGCTCTTGAAGTCACAAAGGGAGAAGGGGTATTACAGTACTGGCCATTCCCAGAAACCTGCTGGCCCAAGCCAACAATTCCTTGTGCAGTACCAGAGCTGCACATGGATGCAGCTCGCACAGAGTGGAGAACAGAATAATAATAATAATAATACTAGGCGGGAACAAGAAGAGAGAAACTGACACATTTCTGTAGAAAAAGGTACAGGCATTTCCAAAGGGCTTTGCACAGAAAATCTGAAAACGCTTGGAACCTGGTTTTGAGAACCTCCTTAGGGATAAATGGCATATTCTCAAAGAGCTCCAACAACCCACCGGTTCAGACCAGATTCAGTTTCCAGACTCGATGAGTCTTTGACTGAAAGTGATCTGACCTACGTTCCTTCCACACCTGCAGATTAGTCAGCACACTGACATGCTGGCCTGGGATCGACTGCTCTATTTATGCAAACATATATCAAGAAATGTGTAGTATTTTCATTTCCAAACAAGTGTGAACAAAATACTGAATTCCTGTTGGGTCCCTTTACAAAATCTGGGTGCAACTATATTCCTGCTACTTTCTACACAGAGAAGCCGAATAACAAAACAATTAAAAAACCTGATGTACATATGCAGAAAAATGCTTCATCATTTCTTTTGATCTTATTATTAAGATCAACAAGCCTTTGTGTCTTCTCCTTTAATGGCCTTTCCTCTTGCTGCTCTGTTATTTTTACCTCAAATGAAGCATCTTTTCTTTTTCTTTATTGAAAAGCCTGCTTTAAATTGACTTCTTAGCATCGTATATAATAAAATCTTTGACTTGCACAAAGATAAAATAGACAGATATATTTTAGAGTAATTCAGTATATTGCGTTAAATTCACATATTTTGAGTTCAGCAAAACAAAACTCAGCATTGTCAGTGCACTCAAATTTTACTAGAAAATTTAGATCCATGAATCAAAACCTTGTACCATTACACAGTAGAAGATTAAGTACATTTATCAGGTGAGGTTTTGATAGTAGATATATTTCTAGTCATTGCAAAAAACCCTATAAGATTCTATCAGCCCAAAAACAGTAGTCTCGTGAATGTGTCCTCCTTTCTCTAGTAGACTATACATCTGTTTTTAAGGGTCGAAAGACCAACTACTTGACAGCTTTTCCAGTACAAAGATAGATGTAGATATAAATAACTTTATTCTTATTTTTCAAAAGGATTTACCAACTCCCTTTATCAGCCATGAGATACATTAGGTTGTATGTTTTTTGTTCAAATGCAATATATTTTTATTGAACAGAAAATAGCATTAGATCCTTTCTTGCATGTACGAACCAGAGCAAAATGTAAAGAAATAAAGATTAATTATACTAAACTTTCCATAAGCAAGATCTGTCTTCCCATTATAACAGATATTCTAATTTTTCTAATAATAAAAAAATATCAAAATTCATATCTTCCACTTGCATTCCTCATTCAAACAGGTGACGCTTATCTGCTTACGAAGACAGCAGTAGTAGAAGAGTCTGTTTAGAAGATAAATGAACTACCCTCATGACCATTCTGATTCCTTTCACAATACTGTAAGTAAATTTTAGACCAGTAAACAAATATATATTTAATGACAATTTTGTGGTATTGAAACTGTAAGAAACTGAATCACAGGCTGCTATCATGTCTATTTTTTTTCTCTCTCCTAGAGGAGCTGATGATTCAGACTTGTTCCAATTTTTAATAAGAGATGACCAAAATAAAGATGAAGTCTGTTTCAGTAAAAGAGCGCTATACAGTAGCACTTTTCTCTACAACACTGGTTTTGTTGGTATAGGAAAGGGAATAGCTTATTTTTCAGGGAAGCATTTTTGCATATGCTTCAAAGTGCATAGCTAAACTCTTAAGCAACTTTGTGCTTGAAAATACAATATAAATAAAACATCAATCATGATTGAAGGCTGACCTAAACAGGGATGAAGCAAATTGTCAGGACAGTATGGGAAGGTTAATACTGCCATTGCTGACAGTGTCTCTATACTGTGCATAAATATCAGACTTAGAAACTTGGATATGCTTAGAAAAGTTCAGGCTAATATTTGGTAATCAAGGCAAAATGATCAAAATAGTCTGTGATACGGGTTTGCTCCATTATCAGTTAATCAGAAACCCCCCTACTGCTAAAACTATTTTATATAACCTTTCTGATTAAGCAATTACAAGGCATGTCACTGAAAAATTGTCCTGTATCTAAATATGGAAATAGAAAATACTTTATTCTACACCTGAAGAGCATCTATACTTCATTGCAGTATGAAAACTCTGTCATAACGTGCATAACAATAGACTAGCTGTAGGTTGCTAATAAAAGGTCACAACAATAAAACAGGAGCATCTTTAAACATAAGAAACAAATTTATCCTGGTGTTAAGGCTATACAGTTGAAACAAGAGCTTATGCTACATTTTAAAGTTTGTCACACTTTCTGTTACATTCTATTTACGCTTCCTATATTTACTATTTCTATTTATTATATTTATTTCCACTTTAATTATGCAGTGTCAAGCTACAATGACTTGAGCTAAAAATTTCTACATCATGAAATTCCTGACTGTAATTTTTATAAAGTTTCAGCTGAAATACTTTGACGATTTTTGAAAATGACTGGATAAAAAAAAAGTATATTTGCTTGTATCAAGTGTGTTTGATAACATACACTTTGAACTGTTTTAATGCAGCTACACTTTCAGAGTAGAAATTTTAAATTTAGCACAAGGATGGCCTTGCATCAAGAATATGCTTCTGGCCATCTGCATGAAAATACATACAGAATTTAACCATATTATGACCATTTGGCAACACATTCTGGAAAAGCTTTATTTTCAATATTCTCATATGGCAGAAAAAGAACAAATTTTTGTCTCTAGTTCTGTCATCTGTCATCTTTTAACCCATACAAAGTATAAGGATTTTTACCCATGAAACTACTAGAATGCTAAATTCTACAAGAAATCTATGCAAGAACATCTGCTCATGGACAAGCAGCACTTGGCTTCCTCCATAAACTATACTGTTCCCCCAAACACAATTCTTAAGCACTGCTTTCTGAAAACATTTCTTTTAAAGCTATTCCAATTTTGCTGTAGAAATACTGTTTGTCAGTGAGCGTCAAGAGTTGGTCTCAGTCTATATCATAAACTCATATGGTTTGCAGCATGAAGCTCTCATTCTAAGAGTATAATTTATAAATAACAGTGTATAGAATGTAATGAAGTTTAAAAACCCACAAAGACATGGGTAAAAAAACAAAAAAGAGTAGGAAAGAAGCCACATAGAGTGGATGCTCATTATCTCATTCACCACCGTTCCAGGAGGTGCTCAGAGCCACAGATCCAGTGTAAGTATTTAAATGCAACAGGTCTCACTGGGTCTCTTTTCCCCCTTGTTGATTCTTCTGCCCTCAGTTCCATGGAAATCTGGAACAGCATGTGGAATAAAAAATAACCAGAGAAGTGTGCAGAAATGGAGGTGTGAGACAGAGCTGTATGTCCACAGAGGAGAAACTGTGAAGAGTGCAAGGGCAGACAAACATATGTGAAAAAAATGAGGGGATCATTGTAAGGGAAAATAGATGAATCAAGAAAAAGAAGAATGAGAAAAAGATAGGAATCTAATTTCAAAATGCATTGAAGTTCTGCAATGCTGAAAGATGAATGATGATAAAACAGAGAAGGGAAGAAAAAGAAAATAATCCAAAAGGAGACTCAAGTAAAAACACCTATTTCTGGAGTCTGAAAATACAGATAATAAGGTCTAAAAATGAAACTGGGAGTAGAGGAAACACCATACTGGGCAAAAAGCTGAACATCTGTTCCAATATTCCGTCACTAACAGCGTTAGTAGCAGAGACTTTGGAGAACACTGTAAAATTCCATGTAGTATACAGCTGGGAATAATCTAGCCTTAGCCAAGGTTTATTATTATTTATGATTTTATCAAATAGAAAGAGGGTATGCTTAGAATAGACATAAGGAAGAATGTTTTTACGATGGGTGTGATGAGACACTGGAACATGGTACCCAGAGAAGCTGTGGATGCCCCATCATTGGAAGTGTTCAGAGCTGGGTTGGATGGGGCTTTGAGCAACACGGTCTAGTAAAAGATGTCTCGGCACAAGGCAGAGGGGTTGGACCAGATGATCTTTACAGGTCCCTTCCAACTCAAACAATTTTATGATGCTATGATTTTATTGTAGACAGTTTGACAGTTTATAGTATGAAGCAATATGAAAAATAAAATAAAGCCAAATTCATGGGAATAAATTGCTCCTTTTAAAGAGAAAAAACAAAACAAACAAAACCCCCCAAACTTGTTTATGTTAATCCATGGCTGTGTCCTACTTTATTTGAGTTTGGAATTTCATATTGCATTTAAAAAAACACCAATATAGAAGCCCCAGTGCTCATCATCAATGTGTGGGAAAATAAAAAGTCTTCAGTGAGGAAAAACTGAAGCAGAAGCAGCTATGGCAGTCTGCTCCTGCAATTGGGAATAATGGCGCTCGGAACCTCTACCATCTGATTTTTCTCAGGTCATGGAAAAGTTTTCAAGGTGTGTCTGAACTTGCTGCTTTTGGTTTACTGAGCCCCAGCCAGTGAGGCATATACACAGGAGCAAGTGAAGTAAAGTTTACAACAGATTGTATGTCATTGTGATCGTACATCTCATTTCTGGTAATAAAGTGTGCTGATACATTGGATTTTAATTAATTAAATACTAAATATCTGATGCATTAAATAAAACTGAAAAATATTTTAATGCTTTGTACAATTCAATATAAAGAATATCCTTACCAAGTCCTATCCCTCTCACAGAAGTTTTCAAGAGAAAACATTTTCCATCTTTTCTCACTGTTCATAAATCTATTATCTAGGTAATTTTATACTTAGGTAAAAATGATTTCATTGCAGCACATAATATATATTAATAAGAATGTATGACTTTTTCTAATGTTCTTCTTTTCTTTCCACTTCTGTCTTAACAATCATATAATTCCTGTTCTGCTTTATAATGAATCATACGCAAAGGTAAGGAAATAGGCAGTGGAGATGCACATCCATAAGAGATTTATGTGTGACTGGCATGATTTTAATAGAGACATCTTTGTCAATTTTTTCTTTTCCCATTACCAACTGTACTTATGTCAAGTCCAAGTGTTAATCTCTTATGGCACATAGCATAAGCAAAGATTGCACAGATAAGGGCAGAAAAGTTAGAATCCTGAAAGAACAGTTCTAGTTTTACACAATAAATAAAATTTTCACCTTATCATATAATGATAGCACCCACAGTTACAAAGCTAAGCCATAAAAACATACCGTTAAGCAATACTGTGAGATTGTCTCTTCCTGACAACAATTCTCCTGCTGCAAAGCTGCATTTGACTCCATTTTCTCTCCTGTTTTACAGCCCAGTTTTGCAGCTTGCACTTCTGTGGGCAGCTGTCTGCAGCTTCTGCTGTCCACCTGTCCATGCTACTTCTCCAGCTCTCTGCCCAACTTTCTCCAAACCTTCTGCAGTTCATTCCAGCTGTAACTACCATTCTCCCCCCTTGCCTGTTCGGTTCTACTGCCTTCACCTGTGCTCTCACATCCGTCCTAGAACCCACTCCTGGGCACCTTGTTCACTCTGACCACTTTCAGTAATAAACGCAAACCATGAAGAGTTGCAAAAGGGCCTCGCAGTACTGAGTGACTGGGGTGCAAAAATTTACATTTATCCACATCAAACATCATCTAAGGTGATACACAAAGGAAAAAGAAAAATAATCCTAATTTCACAGGGACCTTCTCAGGGACAAGGTCTTTGGCTTACAATAAATAGCAGTGTTGGATTGGTGCTCAATAGCATTTGCATGAATTGTGTTGTGATGCGCTGAATACTATTTCAACTTCCCCAAAGGCAAGTAGGGGGAAGAAATAAGGGGGGGAAAAAAAAGAGAGAGAAAAAAAGAGAGAGTATAATAGAACTGGAAAAAGTATGGAGAAAGAAAACAGGGACAATCAAGATATTGAACACTTTTTTAATTCTTCAGCCTTGAAAGGTGACAAATGAGAGAGGTATAACAGTTCTCTAAAATCAGGTATGCCATGGGGAGGATGAATATGGTGTGATTAGTCACCATCTCTCCCAAGAAAAAGCTAGGACAGATGAGAAGGACCAAGAATGCAGTGGATACAACAAACAAAAGGTTTATTTGCACAGCACACAATTAAGATGTTCAATTCCTTGCAACAGGATGCTCTAGTTTTCATTGGTTCAAACATGGTTGGAAGGATTAATTGAAGAAATAGCCACTGAAGCCCACATAACAAAAGCACCGCAAATATGGAAATATATTACGTGTTTACTGTTCTTCTCACTCATTGGCACTGGAGAAAGAGCAGCTGGCTAGACTGACCTTATGGCTGACATCAGATGAGTATTTTTGTCTTCTTATGTTTGTGGTCCCAACTGCATTTCCTGTTTTTTCTTACTATCTTTACAGAATAACCTATTTCTCCTCAATCAATGTCTCACCACTCCTTACCACTTTGTATCACAGGATCCAACTGTATATTTGGATTGAAATATTTGTACAGAGAGTCCAGGTATGAGTACCAGTCAGTTCATGCACTGCAGACAGGTACTGATGTTCCTGCAAATCATCCAGTATCTGTATATTTGAAGACAAGAGGTGCAACAAATTCACTGGAGGTCTGTGCACTGTTTCTTGGTTTTGTTTGGCTACTCATCAGAAAGTAATTTGTCTACGTTTTTGAGAGAAATAGTAGCCAGATTGGAAGCGTTCCCTCTGCTAGAGCTACCAGAAAAAAAAACATGAGCAAAACCAGGATGATAGTTATATCCATAACCCATATCCTTCACTAATTAGCTATGAAACCTGTTCTCATTGGATTAACTATGATGCCTTTCTCATATAGCCTCCTCACACTACAGAGTCTGGCAGAGAGAAGCCTACTACTAACATCTATGCAGAGGAGAATCTTATCCTAAAATACAAATAAAAATGCCCATACTGAAATATGAATACCAAACTCTAATAATTTTAAGAGCCTCAGGGTACACACTAGGTGCTAAAATGCAGGAGGAACTCGATGACTTTAAAGCTGTGCCTCAGGCTGCATGTGTTGTGTGCCAACAGGCAACAGGATGTTCATGAGAAAAAAAGATAACGTATTTTTCCCAGAGTTATAGAAAAGTGGTACACTCCACTGAGACAAATTACAGGAGTTTAACCTGTTGCACCTGGTATAAAAACCAGCTATTATAAAGCAGTGTAATACCTGACTGATACAGTTTACAAGATATTCCTCCATGTAAGAAGGTACTGTTTCTCATCAGTGATAGAAATAACTGCTTTAAATAAGGAATTCTGACACTTGCTTTTCAATATATTACAACAACTGTTATTAGTAGGACCAAAAACCCACACAGTTTAGTTTCTCAAAGCCTTTACTTAAAAAGTGTCTTCATTATATCTGTGATTTTATCTGTCATTTTTCTCCACTAAACGAACACTTCTGTAACACTTCTTAAATCCTTTATGTCCGTTCCCCATCATGAAGATTTCTGCTCTTAACATTTCACTTATTTTTATCTTCATATTTTCACTCAGTTTCTTTCCCAAATTCCCCAGTCTTGGGAGCAGATGCTGAGGCACCAATGACTCATTAATCTGAAGAGGTTTTTTATCATGAACAAAAATAAAGTCTATAAATGGTTCCACATTTACCAGCCTTGGTCGTACTAGAGAACCAAGAAAGCTTTGTTAAAAAAAACACCCCTACTATCTCAGAGCAAGGTCATGGACCTTCACATTTCATCTTTAAATTATGCCAGATGAATAAAACAATTTTCCTTCCCCTTGCCCACTAATATGGATATGTAAAAGCAGATATGACACTGAGTAGTACTTATATTAATGAGACCATTGTTAAGGCCGTTCAGAGGTTCAGGGACAAGTTTGCAAGGAGCAACTCCTCATTGGCTGCTTCTTATGCACAACTGTAGCTCTGTTTTAGGAAACAAACAAACGAACAAAAATAAACCTGTTTTGTTTCCCTGTAATGCAGGTGATTATATGTAATTAAATAATCTTTTTCTCTACTCAATATTTTAACTCCCACTGAAAAACTGAAGTATCTCAATACTGCTATTCAATTCTTGCCAAAAGATCCTTCCATTCCCTTAAAATACTTGAAACACTATGCTTTATATCATTCCCAAGTAGGACACAATGAGGAAACTAAGGAGAGAAAAAGTAAGCAATCAAATTCTGCAAGGGAAACAATGAGCAGCTCTTTTGAGAACACACAGGAGAAACATCAGACTCTGTGTAGGAGAAAATCTTTGACAAAATCTTTTCTCCTTAGGATCCCTCCAGAAATATTTAATCCTGTCAGGACTGGGGCAGGATTAAACATCTCTTCCTGACTGGGATTCACTGGACTTTTAATATTTTATTTTATTTTATTTTATTTTAATTTTATTATTTTTTACTGAAAGAGCAGATTTCATTTATAATGAGATGCCTGCCTGAGATTCAGCTTAACTCCATATTTAGCCATGTCAGTGCCCTTGTCCACCTGTGAACTAGACAGGTACTGGCATCTACTCAATGGAACTGAAGGTGTGATTCACCAGACTTCAGTAAGCAGAACTGCTCTCTAGGCTTCATGGACGGAAGTTACTGGCTCTCTGCCTTCAGAAGCCTACATTGAGGTGTCTAATCTCAAACTGAAAACCTGTCTTGTTTCAAAACACTTACATCCCCTTAACCCTTACAAGATAAATGAAGTCTCATTATTCCTCATTTTACTTGCTAAAAGATAATGTCAATCCATACCGTTAAAAGTACTTAGGTGGGACAAGGTCTCCAAGCATCGTTACACCTAAGGCTTTTAGTGACTTACCACAGAAGAACCCAGCAATGGAACCCAGTCCACCTGTGTTCCCTGTAGCACCTTAAATACAAAAGGCAACATAACCCATCCCTCCTCTTTAGTCTTCCAGGAATTTTTTAAATAGGCATATAACCTATCTTTCTCTCCAGGAAATGCACGGACATTGTGCTACCTCCTTTTCTACAGCAGGGTTCCAGCCCAGCATAACATTCAGGAGAGAACAGGCCGGTGAAACACGTGGGCCAAGCTTGTGAAACAAAAGTTCATAGTTATTAAATAACAGTACATTTATTTCTATTTTGTAGGGTAGGATGGGATGAGTTTTGTTCTTAAAAGGCCACCGATTTTTTAGAAACCTGAAAAATCTTACAATTAATGCTATATTTGTGAGTCTATATTTTTAGGCAATGTTTTTTTCCCCTGAAAACCGAACAGAGTCATCAGCTGTGGTTAAAAATGCTGTTCTGCAAATGTGCAGAGACTTCAAAATGCATTTTTAGTGTAGCAGAAGGTCTTTACTTAGTAGAGATCAGGACTTAACATTGAAAATGCACATGGTAGCTGTATAAATAATAAATTCTACTACTATAACTACTTACCACCTTACCCTTCAAAATACAAATCTAGAAAACTTTCTACCCAGAACAGCACCTAAAAGGATGAGGCAGGCTGGAGACAGAGGGTACAACTGAGAACACTCTAGTGGTTTTGCTCCCCTGTACAAATCTATGTGACCAAGACTCATTCTGCCAAAAATCTTGTTGGATTATCAGCAAATAACTACTGTGCACCCCGCACGTCATTTGTTTCATTTGTTAGAATGCTGTAGTAAGAACACTTATTTTTTAATCCCTATGGCCCACTACAATTTAAAGTACATGCAATCAATAAATAAATTGATATATTTTAAAAGAATACTTAAAATAAATCTATAAAATGGTTCTCTATATGCCTTCTACAGAATGTGCCGGTGATTATATACATTTTAGTTAGGGGAAGTCTATAGATATAGACCCTTTTCACAGGGTTATACCCAAAGATCACAAGAAATCTTCTTTCTAATTTTTGGATAATTATACGCTACAGGAATTGCTGAGGAATCAACCTTTATGGGTGATAACTCCAACCTAGCAAGTAAGCCTAGTAATTAGACCTGCGCCTAAATTATATTTGTCTTGTTCTGTGCCTTCGGTTTTTCTTCTTATACTACAGCTCCATATTGCATTTCTAATGATTACTCACCCCGGCTTTTTAAAATCTCTCACAGCTCCATGCT
Source organism: Streptopelia decaocto (assembly GCF_964273445.1). Taxonomy (NCBI): domain Eukaryota; kingdom Metazoa; phylum Chordata; class Aves; order Columbiformes; family Columbidae; genus Streptopelia; species Streptopelia decaocto. Next base: position 133,651,924 of record NC_138655.1, on the reverse strand, counting down.
ACCAGCTGTTGTTTTCTTTCCTAACACACTTCACTTGTAAGGAAAAAGAAAAAACCAACAACCAAAAAACTCCATAGTTTAAGATTTCTTTGAACCTCATCCTTACACATTGCTTTTCAGCTCTTGAGACAAATGGAAGCCATCATTCTTTGCTTTAAAATCAGCAATACTTTAGGACTTAAACTTGATAAGGAAATCAAACATGGTCAATGAGGATACTGTCATTTGGAGGCATTGATCTGATTTCTTCAAATTTGCAGGATTCCAAAGACTGTTTGACTTGAAAACTGCATCCGTTTAACTGGTTTTCTAAACTTAAACAAGCAAGTACATATTGTTTGGTGTATGCCATTAAACTAAGAAATGGAAATCAAAGGAGCTACTCATATATACAGATAAAATGAAGCACTTCAATGATTGCAGAATTGGGACTCTACTTCAATATAAAACTTCATAATTTTAGGTTAATAATTTTCTAACTGATCTAAACTAAGCCAAACTAAGCCACTCTAAATGACAGTTAAGATACATCTTTTCTATCATATGTTCCAGTGCAATTAAGAAAATTTTAAAAGTAACAACAACAAGGCAAAACAAACAGACAAGACTCATATTAAACTGGCACAATTTTTTTTTTTTTTTAAATCTAGACATCTTATTTGACATACCAAAAACATCAACTACACATCTTTTGTTAACATGCATTCATAGCTTTTTCTGAACTGTGAACACAATACTAAGGAAATACAAATTATCAGCACATGAAATGCTGCTTCACTGGGCTTGCTGTAGTTACATGACAACTGCAGTTAACACTTCCACTGACATTTGTACTTGCATAAAGCTGTATTTAGCTTGACTTTCTTTCAAAAAAACCAAATCTTGAGATATATTAGAGTATATAAGCCTAGCATCTAAAGCAGGTTTTCCAAATGTATTGTGCCATAAACTTTTTAGGGTGAAGAAAAATAATAAAAAATATAAAATATAGTTCTACAATATTACATCTAAGAAAAGGCAAGTGAACTTTTCCAAATCTTGCCAAACAAAAAAGCTCAGAGAAATCATGTAAGAAAAAGTCTGTAAAATTTTCTGCATGGGACTTCAAACCAGCATATACTAAATTCCAAAGTAAAAGCTTAGCATGATGACTACAAAGATATGCTTAAAAAATATAGAGTGTAAGAAACTTTTTCAGCTTTTCAACAGAGAACACACAGTAATTCATAATTTTTAATTTTAATGTTGAGTGAAGAACTAGGATGAAGTATACGCTGAAATTCTCAGCTTTTCTGTAGTTCCTCTGCATCAGTCTACAAGTACAAAGGGGCAGTAAAAATGACTATCATTGCACCATATATAACAATATCCTAATGACTCTTACCTCACAGCAATACAACTTTGTTGTTGTTTAGGGGCTTGGCCAGAAAAAGGGAAGATACTGGGATATTCCTTCTTCCTGTCAGTTCTCAGCTATGTAGCATGGTGATGAGGCTGAATCAAGTGTATCCATGTAGGTTTAATGGTTTAGCTGGTAGGAGAGGTGGCATAACACACGTAGGACTTGAATCACAACTTTAAGATTGAAGGGTCCCATATTTATACATCCTTGTACGAGCCCTAGAGCTGACTGCAATTAGAATTTTCAGGCAACAGGTACATGTTTCTGTGTTAAGATATAAGCTGCACATTAACCAAGTAAACCTCCCTTCAGGGAAGGGGATGGAGAGGAAGGAAAAAGCCAAGCCTGTTTAGTGAAAATATCACCGTTTTCAGTGGACAACAGAGGCTATTATACTATGTTAAGGCAGAACTAATGCTTTCTGAAAAAAGGTTGTATCTTTGCAAGTGGGCTTCAAAAAAATGTTCCTGAAGAATTTTGTTAAGTAGTAATTATAATCTATGTGTTTGTAATTATTATAAAATTACGGCTTTACCTTTGTGTAGGATTATTAACATACCAGCTCCCCTTTTGTAAGTTCAACTAAGCAACGAGAACATGCAAAATCATTTTTTCCTTTGATTTCAGTAACCCATCTTTTACATTCACAGCCCTAACATACCTGACAGGCTTTTGTATAAACCTAAGTTTTCCAGACAGGTTACCTCTAGGAAATAATGAACATATTAGATGTTCTTTAGCTGTGTCTCTATATGTAGCAGTATGCTCAGGAGCATTTTTCAAAGTTAATCTAATTTTGAAAATGCTTAATTGCAAAAATCTAAGCCTGCTTCTTCTCTGAGTTGTTCCTTGCAGCTATATATTTGCAGTGAGTATGAAGTATCATGGGCAATTGTCACATGATAAATTACTGTTTTCATCCATCAAATATTAAAGCTGCTCACTACTGACCTTGAGCATCACTTACGCTCCCACAGCCGTGTCCTTTTTCTAAGTCAGCAGGGCACAGCTGGCACAAATTCAGTCAAGCAACCAGATTCATACCTGTTTGCAAAAGTTGAGACTATTAAAAGCGTTGCATCTCATGCATGACAACAGGAGGCTTGACCACTCTTGAGAAAGGTGTCCGACACCTGACTGTTTCTACCAAGGAGTACTACCTGCTCACATTGATTTGCAGCGAAGTATTTCTCAGTAAATATTTCCACTTAGCATTTACTTTCAGGGAACTCATGTAGTGGGAGATATTTACGAGTTGCTTTCAGCTTAAAAATAAATCACCTCTAATTCCTCTAAGCGAAATCAATCAAAAGTCTGTAAAAAATGGACTGGTTGTTTGGTCGATTCTGGCAGAAAAGTAAACAGCACTTCAGCTTTTCTCCACCATTAAGGTCTAAATGGCCTAGAAAGTAAATCAATATCTCCAGTCAGCCTTCTGGCTATTGTTTAGCCAGTAGATATGGATTTTCTCTAGCTTACTGCACTCCTTTGGGACTAACCTGTAATCCTCCGAGAGTAATAATAAGTTCGTTATCTAGTTCAGCTCTCTGTTGTACATTTAAATGGACCACATCCATCAGAAGCACTTGCTAAAGTTAAAGGACAATGACATCCCATTCAACCTATTTCACAGTGAAATACTCACAATACCTGATGGAGACAATTATTCTAAAAGTCTTATTTGTTGTCAGGTTATTAAAAATAAAATACCACAAATGAAGTAAACAGTAAATAAGGATTTTTCTTATATTTAACATTGTTTCTTTGTTAATAAGTTAAATTGTGGTGAAGCTTATTTCTGTCATACATCATGCAATCTTTCATTATTCATATCAATGTTTCAAATATTTCTGGTTAAATACTGTTGCCAAGCAGGCAGCTGTCAGAACCAATCAGTACATTTTTTTCATTCCTGAGCTACCAGATGTTTGCTGAGCTAAAATGATTTTTGCTCCCTCTACCTAGGATTGCATAAGAAAGCTCTCTCATTTTTAAACTCTGAAGTTTTAAAAGGCTGTACTCTTGGATCACAGAATCTGTGCTCTCAGCCAGAGAGAGTTGCAGTCTCTGAGCTGAGCACTCCATGTTATTGTGTACACACCTTTTCCCTGATAAAGGTATTTAGACCATCACAAAATCACAAACAAAACAATATTTCTACAACTGTAGCATCCATTGAACATTTAAAAAAAATACCTAGTAACTATTCTCTAGATACTCTGAGCATTTAAAAAAACTCACCACTTACTACTTACTAGTTATTGTGATTAGATCCATACTGTAAATTATGAACATGAGGACTCCTGTCTGCTGGCAATGTGCTGCATTTTATCTACAGCCTCATACTCGGCCCTCAGAGTGCTACACAAATATACATAAGAGTCACAGCCACAACTGCCACACTGCTATAGGTTATTTTTCTAATTCAGGAATTATTAGGAAGAATGAAAGAGGAAAAGCATGGGGGCTATGGCTTTACTCAGGCAAGTGGTTTGAAGAGCAATAGTTTCTATAATAAGTAACCATTCTTTTTTTCTTTCAGAATTGCCTATCCGGATTGCAACCGCATTTAGGTGAGTGACAATCTTCAAATCAAAAGTAGAGTTGGCAGTGTCCTAAATAAAGAATATGGAATTGATCCTTAAAATGCGTCATCTAAATTCAGATGTTAAGTCTAAACAGCAACGCTGTAGGGAAGGACAAATGGAACTTAATGACAGTGGCAATTCCCAAAGTGAAGCTTTAGTCTCTGGTGAGCTTCTGTTGGTACTGGGGTCACCATTAGGTGACAGCTGGAGAGCACCCAGAGTTCTCTCTGATGTTTTCTTGAACAACTTTGCTTTGCTCCTAAAGGAATTCACTTGGTTTCGTGAAGTTTTTTAGATCACTCCACACAGCACTGTAATGAAAATCAATAGAACTTAAGTTCCTACGTACATGTCACTTTGAAAATATCTATTAACGTTGTGTGAAATAGTGCTTATACACCTTAAAAATGGAGCCTTAAGGTCTTCTGAATGTCACTAATCTTTAGCAAGAATGAGGTCCGGTTAAAAGAGAAGTCAAAGAAATCAAAGCCACAGAATGGAGAATCTAAAAAGCATCATAAAAGGTGTCCTTCCATAATACTCCACAAAAGTGGTTCTTGTTATTTCTCTTTTGGTATGCGAGATGTAACTTAAAAATAAATCTCTACTTTTGCATCGGACTTGGGGCTTCACATCACTGTAAACAGTGATGCAACTGATAATCTAGGAGTGGGTATTTGTTTGATTTTGGTATTCTAATTGTGGGATCCTGTTCCCCTTGTTATGTTTGTTCCCAGGGAACTGTAGTGGCAATGACTTGTGAGACAATTCTGTCACCAGCTCACTGTGCCAACTGATGAGCATTTCTGTTCTTCATTGCTACAACAAATCAACCTACTTGCAGCTTCTGTGCCTTGTAATATCTTCATCTACCAAAAACCCCAATCTTCTACAATTAAATGACATCTCATGCAGATACATGAGCAACGAAGGGCAATGAAGATGATTAAGGGAGTGGAGCATCTCCCTTATGAAGAAAGGCTGAGGGAGCTGGGTCTCTTTAGTTTGGAGGAGACCGAGACTTCTTCTCGGTAAGGGTGACAGAGCACTGGAACAGGCTGCCCAGGGGGGTTGTGGAGTCTCCTTCTCTGAAGACATTCAAAACCCGCCTGGACATGTTCCTGTGCGACGTCACCAAGGCGTTCCTGCTCCAGCAGGGGGATTGGATTAGATGATCTTTTGAGGTCCCCTCCAATCCTAAACATACTGTGATACTTCCTCTCATCATTTGGTAATTTAATCTCTATTTTATAACGAATGCTTAAGGTTCAACTGTTTGGTGGCTTTTTCCCAACTTCTAACAATTTTTGCAGCTTTTTCAGAAAACTTCTCAATTTTCAATGTTCTTTTTAAAGACTGGACACTGGAATTGCATATACCATCACAAGCAATGGTCTCACAAACACCACATAAAGTTTAAAGAATCACCTTCCTACAAATAAGCCTTATTCCCCTACACGTAGAGCCAAAGACCATATCATAGAATCATAGAATAGTTTGGGTTGGAAGGGACCTTCAAAGGTCATGCAGTCTAAACCCCCTGCAATGATCAGGGACATCCTCAATCAGATCAGGTTGCTCAGAGCCCTGTCCAGCCTGGCCTGGAAGGTTTTTAGGGCTGGGGAGTCTACCACCCCTCTGGGTAACATGTTCCAAGTATTTTACCACCCTCATTGTAAAAAAATTTCTTCTTATATCTAGTCTGAATCTATAATTTTTTAGTTCAAAACCATTACTCCTTGTCCTGTCACAACAGGCCCTGCTAAAAAGTCTGTCCCCATCTTTCTTATAGGCTCCTTTTAAGTACTGAAAAGCTGCAATAATGTCTCCCCGGAGCCTCCTCTTCTCCAGAGTGAACAACCCCAACTCTCTCAGCCTGTCCTCATAAGAGAGGTGTTCCATCCCTCTGATCATCTTGGTGACCCTGCTCTGGACCCTCTCCAACAGGTCCATAAATTTCCTGTACTGAGGGCTCCAGAGCTAGACACAGAACTCCAGGTGAAGTCTCACCAGAGCAGATGAGCAGAATCACCTCCCTCGACCTGCTGGCCACACTACTTTTGATGCAGCCCAAGATACAATTTGCCTTCTGGGCCTCAAGTGCACATCGCCGGCTCATGTCCAGTCTTTCATCCACCAGTACCCCAGGTTCTTCTCCGCAGGGCTGCTCTCAATCCCCTTATCCCCCAGGCTGTACTTATACCAGGGGTTGCCCCCACCCAGGTGCAGGACCTTGCACTTGGCCTTGCTGAACCTCATGAGGTTTGCATGGGTCCAACTTCTTGACCTTGTCCAGATCCCTCTGGATGGCATCCTGTCCCTCAGGTGTGTCAACTGCACCACGCAGCTAGATGTCAAACTTGCTGTGGTGCACTCAATCCCACTGTCTATGTCGTCAATGAAGATACTAAACAGTACTGGTCCCAGTACAGACCCTTGATGGACACCACTTGTTACCAGTATCCATCCAGACATTATCCCATTGACCACTCCTCTCTGTGCATGACCATCCAGCCAGTTCCTCATCAACTGAACAGTCCACCCATCCAATCCATGTCTCCCCAATTTAGACAGAAGGATGTTGTGGGAGATCGTGTCAAAGGCTTTACAGAAGTCCAGACAGGAGACATCCATAGGCCTTCCTTTGTCCAGTGATATAGTTACTGCATCGCAGAAGGCCAGTAGGTCGGTCAGGCAGGACTTGCCTTTGGTGAAGCCATGACAGCTATCTCTAATCACCTCCCTGTCTTCCATGTGTCTTAGCATAGAGTCTAGGAGGATCTATGCCATGATCTTCCCAGGCACAGAGGTGAGGCTGACAGGCTGGTAGTTCCCAGTGTCCTCCCTTCTTCTCTTTTTAAAAATGGATGTGATGTTTCTCTTTTTTCAGTCACCAGGGACTTCACCCGACTGCCATGACTTCACAAATAACATGGAGTGTGGCTTGGCAACTACATCAGCCAGTTCCCGAAGGACTCTGGGATGCATCTCATCAGGTCACACAGACTTACGTATGTTCAGGTTCCTTAAGTGGTCACAAACCTGATCGTCACTTACAGTGGGAGAGACTTTGCTCCCCCAGTCCCCATCTTGCAGTTTATCCACTCAGGGAGTGCGGGAAGAGAGCTTGCCACTGAAGACCAAGGCAAAGAAGTCATTGAGTACCTGAGCCTCCTCCTTGTCTGTTGTTACCAGTTTACCAGTCTTGCTCATCGTCGGGGCGGGCGGTGAGTACATTTTCTTTGGCCTTCTTTTTCTGGTTGACATACCTGTAGAAGCTCTTCTTGTTATTCTTTGCATCCGTTGCCAAGTTCAGCTCGAGGTGTACCTTGGCCTTCCTGACCACACCTCTACACAACTGGGCAGTGTCCCCGTACTCTTCCCAGGATACCTGTCCCTGCTGCCACTGCCTGTGCATTCCCTTTCCAGAGTCAGTGTTCTCTAAAATAAACTTCTTCATTCCCCACATCTGATCTACGTTTGTGATTTCTAGATGTTTGACCCTGCATTTAGCTATTTTAGGAACACACATAGACCAATTAATCCAGACAACTGTTACTGACCTTTCTGAATTATTATTTACCACTCTTCCAATTTTTATAAGATGAAACCTTTGCTAGCAATGTTTTCTTACAGCTCTCAGACAAAGACATTATGTTATACTTTAAGAAATAACTACTTAATTCTACATAAATATTTTGGACATAAAAATATATAATAGTAATTATAACTATGGATTAGCCTGTGTAGGCTGTACGCTTTTAGTTTTTATAACACACTTATAAGAAAGTACTAGAAAGATAATATACATCAAATGAGTTCTGGCTTTCATGTAGCATATTATAGGTTCCTTCCAATCAATATATTTTTAATCTCCTGTTGCATTAAAAAATGCTGAAACCTAAATGACATTAAAGAAACTAAAACCTTCAGATATTTCTTTGAAATTATAACTTCTGTGTTCAGTTTTGTATATTTTTCTCACTCTTACTCAAAAACAATTTTGTGCAGGAACTAAATGCTCTTCAAAAACTGCAGAATTTATAATTATTTTAGGCACTAGTAGCTGATAAGGGAACTTATACCTTAATATCTTGTATCTAGAATGAAATCTAACCCTGATAATTCAAAAGTAAAATTCACACCAATTTCAATGAGGTCAGGATCTTCGTCTTGATCTTTCAAGGCACTAACCTAAGACACTCTTGAAAGTCTGATTTTAGCAGAGTTCTTTACTTTGTACAATGCATATGTTTGTAAACTTTTTCTTTTGGTTTTAGCCAGAGGGCAAATAAAATACAATCAATTTGGTTATTTTTAAATACGATTATGTTAAGAAAATGAGCTGCATATGAACGTTCTCCTATTCACTCATTTGTTCCTGTTTTCTTTTGAGTCTAAAGCAGAATGTTTTACCCAAATGCGGGGACTCAGGAAAACAAGTTCTTTTCAGAGCTTTGCTGATGAGGTGTAACAAGATACCCAAGGTTACCTATAGTTAAGATTTTAAGTAAATGATTGAATTTTCAGAGCTGATCACCCTTCTCAGTTTATCGACATAGGAGCAGTAGTTTTATGTTGCAGATAAAAGAGAAAATGAGCAGTCTCACCAATGTACATAAAGCTCCATGTCATCAACAAACCAGAAGCATCACAAGTGCTAACAATTATCAGAAGCAGTGGCAGCAAATCCTCCTGATGGAAATAGTTTTAAGGTTGAGGTAAATAGACCTTCCCTAGTGCAAAGACCTCACAGGGAGCCCAGCTTCAAGACACTTGTGTTTTTCTTTGCTGTGCTTAGAGAATGTGAGAGAGTGGCATTTATTCTATTAGCATGTGACAAGCACTGTGCTCTGAGGACAGGCACCCTAGGTGTTGGCAGGACGGTCACCCATCCAGCTGGACTCACACAATGCATCCCAACAGCCTTAAGGCACCATGGGAGATGTAGCCAGGATAGGTGATTTAACCATGGGGTAAAATGGGACAAAAGCACCTAAATTACAACTCCCTTGAGATATTCAGCGCTTGGGAGCAGGCAGGCAGCTGTTGAACTTGAGAGATTTCTTGATTTTCTAACATTCCTCTTTTGAAACAATTTCTTAAGCTCACGTCATGTAACTGAGGAAAAGGTGCTTGTGCGTGGTCATGTGGCAGCCTTTTGCTTTCAAGTGACTAAAGAAGTTTTCATAGCTGGGAATATGACTCTTAGCATGACTTTCCTTGGTATTAAGGCCTCTGCTGAATGTAATGCAGTGTCCTGGCCTCATATTCCCTCTGGGACACTACATGTCAAGTTCGATCGACCATGGGCTTCTGGCACAGGGAGTTCTGTTTTAGGTTATATGACTGAAGGCTAATCAAAGTAAACACAAAAACCTGGCAAGGAGTAATGACAGGCAGAGGAACCAAGTAACCTCACCAGTAAAGAACACAGCACAGGCAATCCTACCATCAAAGAAGACAAGTTCAGCTTGTCCTGTAGAGGTGACCAAGGAGGCTGGGGTGGTTGCATTTGTTCGATGAGGATAGGCTTGGCTCAGCCTGGAGAGGAGGTAGTTTTGGGGAGAATAAACAACAGCCCTCTAGTGCCTCCAGGACTGAGTCGTGGTCCCATAATGGTGTATGGTGGCAGGAAGAAACAGAGAGCATAAACTGAAGTAAGAGAGGATCTGATAGGACCTATGAAATTTTTTTCGCCAAAAACACTTGAAGGCACCAGAATAGTCTGCCTAGAGAGGTTGTGCAGTCTCCACCCTCTCAGATTTTCAAGGCCAGATTGCATAAAGCCCAAAGCAAGTTGCCTCATAGCTGGCCCCGGGATTTGGGCACGGATGTGGGAGAGACCTGGACAAGTCCAGGACAATGTGCCACAGCTCTGTGAATACAAGCAGGACTGCGGATCAAGAGGGTAAGGTTCTGTGTATATTCCACTAAAAACCATCAAGCCCAGTCAGCCAGAGAGGACCCGAACTGGGCTTTTTGTTTCATCCTTGAGCAAGTGCTGATGATGTTTAGGTAGGAGTAGGGAAAGGAACTGTGCTCTGTTTGGGTAGGGTCACTGGCCTTGCAAACACCTCTGATGTCCTGGAGCTCCCTCTCCAGGCATACACTGAAAACTTTTGAAAATGATGTGGGAGAACACAGCCTGAGGAAATTTTGTTGAATTTAACATTGAAACAAAAAGCCTAAGAATCAGACTGGAATATTCAAGAATATTCCAGATTTGCTTTTTAAGTCTCTTCATTCAATGAAAAGTATTGGTACTTAATGCCTGCTTGAGACAGGAACAAATGTCAGTATTGCCATTTCATTCCTAATAGAATTGCTAGTCTCTCATTAACTACAACAGATACTTAAGTCTACCTTCAGTATCTGAGTATCCTATGGTATCCTATTGCCATTTTAACTGAGGCTCTTACAATCTGAATGTACCTAGACTTCCCTTACGTATGGCAATTGTATTGCTCTTCTTTATAAATGAGGAATTGAGACACAGAAGGATTAATTAACACCTGGAAAGTCTCTTCTTAAGAAGGCTGAATCTACACCCCAAAGTCTGTTGCTTTTACCACCACATCACATGTTTTTTTAGCAACTGGCACAGTTTTTAGCTGTGGCAGCACTCAAGTAAATCTCAGGGAACAGTCAGAGCCTAAGTTATCTTCAGTTAAAACCCAAACTGTATTTATTTCTGCCAAAATAGCTGATAAGTATCCCCAGAATCTTGTAATTTAGTAAGTGTAGATTAAAAGACACATTAGCAAAATCTACACAGATGCCTAAGTGAATCCATCAGTGTTAGACACGAGTAGAATCAACTATTTATGGAAAACAGCATTACCAGGAGGTATCAATGACCTTCAACCTCTACAAGTCTTGCAACAGGAAAAACTACCGACAAGGGAAACATCCAATATTACAGAAAACAAACTGCTAATCAACATGTTATTGATCCCATATTTTTGTCAAGGTCATTTAGTGTTTTAAAAAATGATCTCACACTAAATCTTTATAGAAAAAGTGGGCTAATTTGATTTACAAAGTAAAGTGCTATTAATTATGGAAGACAGTCAATAAAAAGCTGATTCCTCTAAACATAAGGCAGATCTTATGGCCTATGATTTATGATGATGATTATGATGGCAAAATATTTGCAGTTCTCACTATCATCTAACTTGGGTTAGCTGGAACAAAAGATGCAGGTATGATATAATCAAGCATCAACACAAAGAGCATTAGAAGACAAACAATCTTTAGAGCAGTAAAGGTAAACATCTGGATTAAGAACACTGTACAAGAAGAATAAAGTGACCTATTGTTTCTTTTCCATTGTAGAACACAGAAACCTCTATTCTTCAATACCAGAGCCAGACTTCTGTCTTGCTGCTGATGTTTCCTTTTGTACTACTGTCCCTAAATATCTAAGTTACATAACCAGACATTTCAAGGGTGCACCACACTCATTTAAAAAGAAGTATTTATTACAAATTTTCCCATTTGGGATTATTAGTATTTCAACAAAACCTGGCAGCTTCTCTTACAACTGAGGCAAGCCTTGGATTTTACTAAAAACATCTTGTGGGACTTTAAAATATTCAAAAGCCCAATTCCCTTCTAACAAAGGAATATTATTAAACCCTTAAGTTAAAGATTAGAAACGATGTATCAGGCATTTTAATTTAAAATATTTAACATAAGTAAATGGCTCATAAACCAGAAATAAAACTATACATGATAAGCCTAGAAAGAAATATCAGAAAGCCAAAACTGATTTACAGAAGAAAATCAATTTGAGATTAAAGAGTAGAAAAATGAAGAAACTGGAAAAATCAAATGCATCTATTACAATGTATGCAGTTTTCCTTTTGCATTGTTTTTAGTTTGCAAAGTGAAAATGGGGTAATTCTCACTTTTTAGAATTATTGTTTCAATCTACTGCTAGATCAAGGCAGAAATAGTATTGGATATACCAGGTCATGTTTTCCAACTTTTTTTCATAACCACAAGATTTAAAGAATGCTTCCATCACTGATGTAATCAAAGCGCTCCAAAATCCAACATCCATAGCTTGGGCTTTCAATATATGTGTCTTAATTCAGTCTGGATTTTATAGCCATTTCCTCAACACAGAAAAACAGTTACTTATCCTGCATGGCTCAGAGAAAAGAATAGCGGGTTTTGAAAGAACTTAACAAATTTCAACCTACCAAAATAATCTTCTTTCTTTATGCACAAGCAGTTGTTTGAATAAAGTATCATTAATGCATAGTTGCAAGGCACTGGCAAAACAGTCTAAACCAAACCTGTACCTATCACTAAAAGCTTTCATCATGTTTGCTTTGTTTTTCCCTTGAACAACATTGCACTTAATTTTGACAATCTGTCATTTTTCCAGCATGTTCAGAGAGCAGTCAGACAGAGCAGTACTTTAATATTTTCCATCAAAAGCCTTACGATGCAGAACTGCTCGTCTTCTATTAGAGTCCTTGTCAAGCCCAGTGAGCTGTCTAGGATGAGGGAGGACTCTGTCATAGTGTTTCAAGCTCACGTGTCAGCAAAGAGAGATATAGATCTAGTGGTTTCTATCAGCATTAATGCTTGCTTGTGCATTCATACACATCAGATATCTTTGTTTGCAAGATGAAATTTGATAGTGCTGTAGTGCTAGTGTGAGCAATCTATAAAGGCCTCCATCTTTCAAGGTAGGAAGGGGCAACAAGGTGTATTCTCCACCAGCCTGCTCTCCTGGAGAACCTGATTGTACCTGTGCAAGAACAGTGGCTAGTCGGAGTAAAATATTGACAAGTCCAAGCACTGCAAGTTGATATAGAGATGACAAATGACTTATTGAATGTTATTCATCAGCTCTCATTTTTAGGTCTAACAGAAAGTTGTATTTTCCCATAGATTCAAGCTCTTTTCACTCTGGAGCAATTATGCGAGTATCAGATAATTTCTGAGAACTTCCCAAAAAATATGTCTATAGGTTGTTTTCAACTTTATAAAGTTGTAACCCTGAAATAAAGTCTATCCTTAGGGGAATTACTTTCTCAATCTCTCTCAAGGTCTTAATATTGTTGGAAAAAAAAAAAAAAGTCTGAACAAAAAACTATAAACAAAAAATCCTTGTTACAGCCTGTGCACAAGAGGGACCAAGGACACCCCTGAATATTGTTCTATTATGAGCGAGAAATCTAAAAGTACATAATGATTTTGCATTATTTATCTAAATAAATAAGTGAAGTTATTTTCTGGCAAATATGTAACATCTTTTGGCTTTATACCAGAAATAACATCAAGGTTCAAACTCATACATCATTCTTTCTGGTATTAAATCTCTGCAGAGAGGATACTTTAAGCTAACCTAAAAACGGAAAGATGACACAACATCTATATTTGAATCTTTGTGAACTAGAGCTCTGTTACCTACAATTCTTTGATGTCATCTTAAGTGCAAAATAATAAATTTAAATTAATTATACAAAATTACAGAACATAGCTTGTTTAAAAAGAATTGATGTAGCTTACATCAATCAAACTGCCATATGTTTCTTAAGATTTAAGTAACTTCTAGGTGCACAATAGTCCACAGTTACATCAATAGCATCTCTTGCCTATGAGCTGAAGCCCGTACTCAGGCCCAGACATGCCTTGCTTCCAAACTGTTGTACATCTGTGGGAGAGCTGAAGAGAAAGCTGTGGTTGCTTCACGTTGCTGGACTCCCAAATAAATCACCTAGATGCTTTCTCAGAAGGGCTGAGTAATGGTTTTGAGATGCCTTCTCAAAAGGGTTGAGATTTGACTAAAAGTATACTCAGACAGCTTACAGAAGTGGAAGGCAGTAGCTGCACACGTACAAGACACAGTATGATCCAGCCCACGCCAGGATCCACGCTCTACAAAGTAGAACATGTATTACACATATAGTCTAAGATGGCAAAGCTGTCACTGTCAGTGCACATTAGTTCCTTGGGACTAGATGGTAAAGCTGTGCACACAGTAGGATTGTCTGCTACATCTATTGGTCTGTTGCTATATCCTCAAATTATGCCAGAAGTCTGAAGTCTTATTCAGACTGGAGCTTTGCTCAACTGTGCTCTGCATCCCACATGCTGGAAACATTTTCCTGACTACATAACTATACACCTTCCAAGCAAATGCCCTGACTTCGAAGAAAGGTGTCTTACAGAAATCAGTTACTCCAGGTACTCTAAGCCTTCAAGTAGGGTTATTTAAAGTTATTTATGAGCATATTTTTAAGACCTTATTTTCCAAAATTGAAGTGCAAATGACTAGATGGTCACAGCAGAGAAAAAAAAAATATGGGAACATTTTTGATGTCATTCGCATTCCTACAGCAATAAGAAACCTCAGTCATGGAACAGGACATAATTGTGTCAGAAACACAAGACAAAGAGATGGTCTATGAATCAGAAACCCCTTACATTTAATGGATTTTTTTTCCACATTATTGATCAGATAAGAGGCTTCCGTTCTCTAGAAGGATAGATGATTTCTGAGAGAATGCCAATGTTATTATTTCTTACATAATGGTGTTTTCCAATGTGGAACAGTGGTAATGCCAACGCTAATATTAAAAAATCATGCATCAGGCCTCAAAAAGCATGTCATTCGGAAAAAAAAAAATTGGGTACTTTATATTTGTCCTTTGCTACTTTGCCTAAGAGAGTGTTCAAACCATAACTTTAAAAAGTTCTCTACCACAACAAAGACAAATAAACAGATTTGCAACTTAAGGCAATGTGTTTTTTTAATAATGAAGAATTTAGAACTGAGACCAGAAACATTCAAACACACAAATTTTAATCAAAAAGTCAACACTATTTGCCAACACTAGAATCAAAAAGACTGTGTTCCATGAGTCACTTGTAATTCAAGGACAGTCTTGCAAAGTCCTTGGGTGAGACTTCCTATTTGCACAGGGAGCTTTTGCATGGAGCAGGCCAAGGTTCATACAAAGAAAGGTAGGAACACTAAAGTCTAGGTCTGAGAACAATATTATTGTGTGTTACCTAAAGGGTAACTCTCTCATCCGATTTGTATTCATTTCACATTTATTCATCGGTTTATTTTTAAATGGTTGGAATCTATGTGTCTGACTTAACATGTTGTTTAGAAAAGAGACGTAGGAAACCAAGGTGAAGGAGGCATAAGAAGAGTAGAAAAGAAGCTAAGATGTGGAACCTGGACAGATCCAAATCACATTTACAGGTACAAAATGCCAGTCAAGTAATACCTTGATAAAGAAAAGGCAAAGAGGTGGTATTTCTTTTTACTATCAGAGATTAGGTGGTGACATAGCAAGTCAAGACAAAAGGCAATATTAATTTTCTTTGCCTCATGTCTAGGAACACAGTGGAATGTGTTTCATTATTTGCGTAAATTACCCATGAAAAACAACCTTACCATTGATGTAAAAAGTCCCAGAAAGGGAACACATCTGGGCTGTCAGCCAAATACCCCATCATTTTAGCCAAAAGTGATCTGTGACCACTAAGACCCAGGTTAGAAGCTCCACTCATCCCAGAGGAAGGAAAGGAAGGAAAAAGAAAAGGAAAGGGAAAGGGAAAAGGAAAAATTGAAAAGGGAAAAGGGAAATTATCTGAGGCTTTTTGCTATATCTAACACCACAAGACTATTTTTGTTTCTTTTTTACAACAGTTTTATCAGTAAAAAGATTATTTTGTAGACAGGGTTAATTTTCACTAACAATGATCTATTATATTATAACTGCAGAATGGAGAGAATTTCGACTTGGCGAACCAGCTTCAAAAACCAGCCAGCTTTTGAAAGAACAATATATGAGATTCTGCTCCATTAGATATTTCTAAATATTATGATTTGATGTACAGTTTCTTTGAGGGCAAAAATGAACACCATCAGATTACACCACAGATCTGCGGTTGAAAATAAGAAGAGATCCAACAGCTACCACAGCAAACAACAAAAGAAACATGTTATGATGCTTTGCCACATGCACTGCCTGGCATTCATTCAGCTCACTGTAGCTGAAAAATAGCTGTGAGCATGTACGTTCCATTAACAATATGTTAATTATTATAATTGTCTCATCAGTAGTTTGTTTACGATAGCTCTGGGTGACAAGGATACTGAGATGCTCTGTAAAAGCTATCACCTGATGCGATTTTTATTGGCATAAGATCTTTCTTTCCCTTAGTTAGCTACATTACAAAGATCACTGTTTCATCACATGTAAATACTATTGCCTGCCTTTGGCTTTTTAGAAGATTCACATGACTGATAGAATAACCCTGATCTGGCATTGCACTAACCAGTTTCTTCTCTAAGCGAGGATAAGCTAATCTGTATCTTTTCTGAAGACATTCACAGTATAATAGTAAAACATCAAACAGACATGTCGAAGCTTGCTTAATAAAACTTTTATTTCTGAGTCTGCCATTTATGAAAGATATAAAATGAACTGCTGTTGTTTAACTAAAAGTAAATTCCCGAGAAAGGGTGACACTAAAAGGGAAAGATAGCAAATGCTTAATTGTTCTTCGTAAATAATGTTTACATACAGTTGCATTACTGAATCCTTAGACTCGATACATTGCTAATGTAAATATTCTGGACCTCTTTTCCGGTTTCCTCCCTTAACTGACAGTGCTAATAAGGATGGTCACTCCAAAACAAAGTATGTTCTAGCAAAGTAAATGGTCCAGAGCCAAATGAATACAGAGGACTAATCTGTTAGTTTTGCTGGATATATTTGTAAGTGTCATAGATATTACTGAGATCTCTTATATTTACCCAAAATCTATAAAAGCAGATCTTATATATGCTAATTTTAGAAGGATTCAGACCAGCTCCCATGAATTACTGGTCACTATATGCTTCTTAAGCACTGAAACAACTGTACTAGAGTCAATAGCCTGAACCTACTTCTATCTTTAGCTTCACTTCTCCTCTTTGGCAGACACCAGCTAGACAGACCTAAAATTATTACTCCTCCTTTCTTCTTCTCCCACCATTTTTCAAAGTGGGAAACTTGATACCGTTAGTAAAAATTAATTCAATTAGTATTTGAGGTTGTGAATAACAACATGAAACAAATGCTGCTACAGTAAATGGTATTGTACTAATCACTGGGCTATTTCCATACCTCATCTTATTATCTTTCACATTTATCTAACAGTTTTTCTTCTGGCAATTTTGATTATCTTTGTTATTAAATAGTTACATTACGTTATGATGAACTGGTAACAGGCATTACTATGGGAAAAACATCATCTAACTCTACTTAACAAACAACTTCTTCTTTAGCAAATGTTCTTCCAATCTGATTGCTTTTATTTCTCATTTGCGGCATCTGTCTTCTGCTAGATTCATAATCAGAGATGTAGTTATAGGAAGGAAAAGCCACATTCTGATTCTGGTACGAATCTCATCATAACAGTGCTTAGCTATGAATTTTAAATCATAGAGTGTCATCAGTCATCCAAATGTATATTTCATATCTCTTGGACTAGCACTTCAAATGTGCATAATGCCAATTCAGTCTCTCTGAAGCTACAGTTGATAGTCTTGTTTATCATCACTAAAAAGTTGGCCTGAAAGAAGTCTTTCCATCATAGAATTGCTTGTGAAACTACCTATGAGCTTAAACAACAATGTCCTTTGCATCAACCAGGAGTTTTCTTTATGGACAACTCAGCATCAGAGGAAGTTCTAGTATTAAGTGCTGTAGAAGACTCATTGTTTGAAAATATACTGTGAATATCAGATCAGTCCTTACCACATAGTAATTCACAAGTAGATCAACCATCATAAAGAAAAGGATCATAAAAAGAAGTCTGAAATTACCAGAGTCTGTTTCATGCAACTGATTTTAATATGTCTTAATCATATAAAATCCTTTAAATGGTCATGGACTACTAGCACTATACATGGAGGTTACTAAGAAACAGTAAGCAAAAAACATATACAAATGCAGAGTAATAAAGTTTAAAATTTTATACTTAAAAATAGTGAATGAAGATATGAAGTAATTACATCTTAAAAAAGAAAGAGAGACATCCCAATGAAGTTGAATTTTTAACAGAATTACTTGCCTTCTCCACATGCATGTTTCCAGGCACTGGGCTTTGAGACTGAGAGTACTCAGGTCAACCACTTATAATACAAAGCAGGAGCCAGATAAGCACCTTATCTTCAGCTTATTCCATATATTACTCTATTTGATCACATTAGTGATACTTCAAATTTAACTTTGTCATTATTCAGTTCTAAGGGATTTGTCTCCATTTAAGCTCTAAGTAGTCTGGTAACTGAATCTAAAACATTTGTCCAGACCAATGCCTCAAGGACTTTTTTCACAGCTTGCTTGGCTTATTTATGGCTAAACTTAATTGAGTTATTTAGTAGTTGCTTGCTAGAATCACGTCTGAAGAGTTAAAAGCAGCACCATTGATGTGCTTCTGCACCTCTCTTTTACTGATTTTCAGTCAATGCTATATCACACCTAAGGAAAACAGTTCATGTAAGAATAGCCCGTGATTTCTTAAAAGGATACATAAATGCTTGAAAATAGCATGTATTTTCCACTTTTGCATCCCGACCTAAAAGAACTAAAAAAGGACAAATTTTTGGTCTGGACATTCCAGGGAGCTTGGCCTATGCTGTCATTTTGTACATAACAAAACTCACCATGATTAATTTTCTCAGCTGGGTTACAAGGCTTTTGTGTTTTGAACATGTATTTTTTGTTTTGTTTACTTTTGCAAATCTACATTTTACTAGTAAGGCAGATATCAAGATTCTAGATTTTCATGGGATTCATATGAGTACAACTTAATGAGCTAGAATGAGGAGGGAAGCAAGAAAGTGACATGCAAGGTTTGAAGATATATTGAGCCAAGAATTTGGTCAAGAATTGATGAAGTTCTGGGAGAGGTCTTACGACCTCCAGGCATCCTCTGCTGAGGGAGCCAGATCCTCGTAGAAGTTCACTCCCCCTGAGTTTTCTTCCTTAACTTTGGGATGGAATTGGTAAAGTACCTCCTGAATCCATAAGTACACTTTTCAGAAAGAAATTCTGCTTAGCTTTGAACTATGATTAAAGGGTACAAGTCAAATGGACAATGGGGTAAGATTTTCTGTGTGTTTTGGTGTCCTTGTACTGCAAACATACCTTTCCATCATCCTTTAATCTATTTATTACTTACCCAAAGGACTTTCCTAGCCTTTTATGATGTCAAGTTTCAGCAAGGAATGACTTTTTATGACCCTATTATAAACCGTAAAAATGAAGGTTTACAATGGAAAAACTAACAGATGTTTATTTCTAGCTTTAAAAGAGAGAGCTTTGGACTCCAGAGTGAACATTGCTTTTATTTAAAAATAGTCAGTCTTCACAGCTATTTGGCATTTTGTTCTGGAACTCTATATTCTGTTTCCTACGGTTTCTTCAGCTAGATCTATCACTCTTACAACAGTACGATTTGTCCAGATACACTACAGTGAAAGATACACTGCAGTCTGCCCTCTCCTTACCAATAAATTCTCACTCTTAGCTCTTAAAAATATGTTCTTCATTTAAACTTGCCACTAAAAGTTGGGCTAGGGAAGAATTTGTTTACAAAACTTTGTAACGAATAATATGTATCTATTTTTGAGTTTTCAATAAAACACAGGAATGAATGACCTAAAGCTTAAAAAAAAATTGATTTTTAAATGGGTTTTGGAGGCAAATAATTTGTAAATAGTACTAATTGATTCGTTATTTTGGAAGAAAAATCCAAACATGTCACTTCTTAAAAATAGGTCAGAGTGTTTTCAATGACAAGTTCATAAGATAATTGGTAGGAATAGTTAGTGCCTCTGTTGCATTAATAAGCTAGTACCTGTAGAAACAAAAACTGAAAGATCATCTTACTGTGAAAGTGGGCAACACCATTGCTATCTAACATAACAAAAACTAAGGAACCAATTCTATATATTACATCATTATTAATTCTGAGCTAAATTCTTCATTTGTTTGAATTTCTAGTAATATCCAAGATGTATTTTCCCCAATGTAGACAATGAACTTGGGCTCTAAGCAATCATAAGTGAAACAATATATATGAACCTATAAAGTCAGTGCTTTTCCTATTAAATCAAGTTCATAATGCATGCCTTGAATTCTGGTTATATAATGCTGTGATGTTTGGTAACAGAGGAGCACCTTTAAGATTTAAAAAAATGACACAGAAATGCACAGTGCAACATATCTGTAGCATACAATACTAGAAAAAATGATGGGGTATTGCAACACAAGCCCAGCATTACTCATTTGCAGATGTATTTTAAACAGTCATTTCCTATAATCTCTCTGCATTTCCTCCCCGCTTTTGCTGACTTTCCCTATAATGACTAGATTAAAAGGAATGTACTTTGTCAACAGCAAAGAAAATGGGCCTAATTCATTCTGTACAAATGCAAAAGCTTCTCACAATTTTGCAAAAGCCATTTTTCTATAAGTTTTTTGGATACACTGTAAAATGGCTCTATAACAAGAATCTGAAATTATTATGGCTGCTCAAAACAGAATGATTAGGTCTAATCACAATTATGAAACTTCACACAGACAACAATCATAGTTTTACTATCGTACAACCCTGATGTACAATATCTGATGTGTTCAATTCTAGCTAAATTAGTGTTATTCAGAGTTTGGGTTCCCTTGTATAAGCTTTCTCAGAATGGAGCCTACCCAGTTTTGGTGATACTCTCTTGAAAATTAGAAAGGCAACACAAAACATACACTGTTGCAGAAAAGCAAGAGAACAGAGGATATTGCAAAACTACACAGCATTCTTATTTTGATAAACAATATACACACCCAGTTACTCAACTGTATTAAAATAAAACCTTATATATGGGAGTGTATGTATAACGAGAAAACAAATATTACAAATTAAATTATATAAAATACAACTGAAAGAAAACCTTTTGATGATCACTACCATTCTCTACCAGAATTTCCGTGGCTGCAGTGTGTATTTGAATTTTCAAAGTATGGAATAGAATTTTAAGTTTTCCCATTGTACTAGTGCATGCAGTCATACTCTTACATATATCTGTGATTCATACGCATGTCTATATATTTCTATAGATTACAGAAACAGCATTAAATAATACCACTGAAATGGAAATTTTTCAGGGCAGCTACACAATTTATTCAGTTAGGTTTTACTCAACTAGTTGATGATGAGGTCGTAACTCCACAATAACAGATCCAACCAAAGAGAAATGATGATGATACAGTTTACTCAGGTAGCTGCCCACAGAACACCAAGTGTTCAATCATTTGTTGTCTGGAAAGAGTGAATTTACAGGTGCTCCTTCACAGGAACATACTAAAAAAAATGTTGAATCTGAACAAATAGTACAGGGCTCATATTAAATTTAACTTATTAAGTGATTTTATGTTACTGAGTTTTAATTCCT
This sequence comes from Streptopelia decaocto, assembly GCF_964273445.1. NCBI lineage: Eukaryota > Metazoa > Chordata > Aves > Columbiformes > Columbidae > Streptopelia > Streptopelia decaocto. Next base: position 133,630,455 of record NC_138655.1, on the reverse strand, counting down.
GAATAATGTTTTTCCATAGCAGAATATAAAAAGATCAAAGAATGAGGAAGGCTGTTTCAGTCACATTGAAGGTTCAGTAAAGCTGATTTATGACTGCTCACTTCATATGATCTCTGATACTTGTCCTCACCTTAGTATCTAATACTTCGCAAACAAAACAAACGGAAAATATGGATCTATAAGATATACAGTAGTATCAGAGCCAGCAAAACTGTCACAGAATATTTTCGTAGACAGTTATAGAGAGAAGAGCTGCAATGGTGGCATTAAAAGGACTTAGCAATTAAAACCGGAGTGATGTGAACTGGAGTTCATAACCTAAGTAAACGTAAGGCAGTTTATAGTGCCCTAGAGATTACAAATTACCTTGGCTGCTTTTGTTTTTTACCTTACTTCGTCCAACTAAAGCTGGGGCACCCTCTTTTTATCGCAGGATAAAAGGGTTCAAATTATTTATCATGACAGATGTCAAAGGAAACAAGAAATAACTTAGCAAATCACGGAAATCTTTCAGTTAGGCCATTAAATATACTTAGGAGGAAAAGAGGCATGTCATAAGACAGTGTCTTATAAAACGGTTAGTAAATGAAATTAGGATTAAAAACAATCAAATTGACAGAAATCCTGTTTTATATCATAGGATGTTAAGATTAGTTCTTCCTCCTTTTCCAGGCAATGTTATTTCCTATTTAATGTACCCATGAATGTACTGATTAAGTTTTATAGAAATTATAAGAGCCCCGATGTTCAGGAAAGTACGTAAAGTTAAATGCACACTATAGAGATGTCCTAAGGTGTGCTCACATGCAAGATGCAATGGCTATGTTTGGTACAAGGAAGGTACACATTACAAGGAACACACAGTTCACAAGCAGATGTGCATTGATACAGACACGTAGATCTATAGGTATAGATACAAATCAGGGCTTAACAAGACCATGAATAAAATTTGAAGTAGGAGATGATCCTTGCTCATTTTGTTATTAATCAGTTATGACCCAATTTAGGTGAATAGTTCATTGATGAAGTGTATTCCTTCAAATGATTCATTGAAAAAAACAAATAAATTAATACAGATTCATCAAATGGATTTAAGTTGTATAACACAAATAATTTCATGTAGGGGCTTGGGAAATAACCTGCATTGTGCCCTCTCCATCCTAAGGTTTTCCTGGGGGCTTTTGTAAGTACCAGCTTCCTGGAAGGAACATGAACAGTAAGACATGTCCGGAGTCCTGGGCTGGGCTGAGAGGAAAGGAGAGCAAGCAGAACTTCAGTAGGTGGGATTAGGGGGAGAATGGACAAAAGAATTAAGACTTATTGAAAATGGCACTCCTGTGTGGGTATGCACATAGAACGTAGCTTAGTGAGAGAGATAGTGTCAGGAGTCAGAGATAAGAAAACATTAGGATAGAGATGTCATGCACGTTAAGAGAAAGAGATCTGAAACATTAACATCCTGATTTTTTTTTTCCTATACAATTATCAGTTGCAATTACACATCAAAAGAAACAAATCTACCCCCAGTTGCGATAGATGAACATCTGCACTTTCCAGACGTTGCCTTCCACAGAATTTCTTTGCAATAGCATAGAACAACCAATCAGTCATTTAATGACAGCATTATAACCCATTATCTTCAAGAGTCAATTACTCTAAGGCCTTACGGTTTTATCACATACAATATGTCTAAATTGGATGCCATACTGCGGATCAATCAAATTCCAAATTTTATCTGAATCTGACTGTATAAGGCTATAAATGATTTATATCGGGGAGTGGGGAGGAGGAAGAACTGTCAAAATTACAAAACACCAAATAGTTGATGAGCCCTTAAAGAATTAACTACTTTTTTCATGGATACATGGCCTGTACACAAACAAGATAATTACAGTTTAAATAAAGTGTCTGGCATTTTTTCCATTTGTAGCAAAGCCCAGAAAGCAGCAAATACAGATTGGTTAATCAGAAACACACAGCACAGATCAGCATGTGGAATTAGACCATATGTGAAAACGGGACTGTCACAGCAAGGACACTAAGGGTCACAGGACATACATCTGTAGGAAATCAGTCTTCATTAGTTCGGCTGCTCATGGAACAGTTTGTAAGTATTATGTTCATCCATGGACGTACAAGCTATAAGTTACTTTACAGAAATGGAACACAATCTATATATAGTCTGCCTAAGGAACCGAGGAATCAACTAGAAATGCATATCAGATGTATTATTTACAAATGTTACATTTTGCAGCATCCTGACATTTGCCTGCTTGTAAAGGCTATGGCTGATAAATTTCAGTGGACAATACAGGTATTTATCCCTATACCACTAGAAAAGAAGCTATGTTCCCTCTGATGGTCAAAGTAGTTGTGACTTCATTATTGGAAAATAAGATCTTCACTGGCTGCAAGTGAGCATTACTCCATCAAAATCAATACTGTTGATTGACTGTAACAGTGGAAGTGTCAGAAATATACATCAAAATTTCCATATAACAACTGGAAGGAAAAATCTTTTTGTTTGTTCTGTTTTCTTGGTGGTAGTGTGGTTTTTTGTTTGTTTTTTAACAGCCCACATACACAACCACTCTTCACTAAGAGCTCTGTATGTTTCCAATGAGTAAATCTGGAATTTAATAAACTTACATATAAGTAAGGGTTCATTCAAATATAGCCAAAAGAGGGGCCAAAATACAAGCATTTAGTTCTTCAGTTGTAGTAGGTACATGGCTGTAAGCAGCACCAGAGGATTGGAAAGGCTACTTGGATATTTAAACAGTATGATAGAACCTGACAATGATGGTCAGCTGAGTTTATGAACATGTGGTCAGATGTAAAAGGACATCTGTTTGAGGGAAGTTAATAATATGACTTCAAACACATGGCAGTGTTAGTTAAAGCTGATTTCTACAAATTCAGAAAGCACAGGCAATACACTTGATCTACCATTAGGCTGGTTTGGATTCTAAAATCCTGAAGCTGACAAAATACTTTAAGAAATTAAATGGAATGGAATTCAGTTACAGTTTTGTTTAATATGATTTAATAAGAACATGCTACCTTTCTCTTCTCTTATCAAGAAAGGTTGTCCGTTGCCTTTAGTTTTGAGTGTTAAAAGCTATGTCATTCTGCGGATTGGCAATTCTAAGTCAGAATGGTTTGAACTACTCCCTCAGGTTATTCTTTCTGCCTATTTTATTAAAAATATGTTTTCATTATTATAATAGAAAGAAATTGAAAACTAATAGATTAGACTCTTCTATCCATAATAAACCTTTGGACAGCTACTTAATGAGAATGTGTATACCTGGGATAATCAAACAAAGCTGATCCCCTAATCAGTACAGGTTAGTGAGAGAGGAAATCCTACATTTCTTACTCAGACACAGTTTCCATAAAAACAGAAGTTTTTTGTTGCCCTATAATCTAGTCAACTCACGTTCTCTATCAGATATTACAAGATGTGCATTCCTTCTGACTCAATATGATCAACTCTCTCCCCCTCACTTCCAATATCAAAGCTTGCACTGCAGCTCAGCAGCTTCATTAGGATTCCGGTTCTATGTTTACAAGGAATTAGCTTTCTGTAGCCAAACCAGTAATAAACTGTATTGATAATGCTATTAGGAAAGCAGGGCAACACAGATTACAGATCTGTCTGTGACACCAAAATAGTGCATGTTCTAAATTGCCATTTAAAGTAAATGGGATGAGATGGTCAGGAAGAATATTTTTTTAAAAACTCAAGTCGCAAAGTACCATACTTAGAAAAAGCAGAACAAAACAAAACAACAACAAAAAAGAAAGAGTAAAATACTATCAAAGCATGTCCTGTAACAGAATACTCACTATATTCACACAGCTTTTCTGGTACTTAAAATATTTGCTGGGAAATTCACACCAGCAGCATGAAGGGAGAGACTGGCACCCACACAGAAAGCAGAGAGTCAGGGCATCAGTGCCGCACAGTGTGCAAATCTGTAGGAATGTTCCTCTGCCTGCGGCTGTCTGGGACACACCAGCAAGACTCTTCGACTGCTTTACCTTCATCTGAAGATGAACTGCTGTGGGGTTAATCACAATAATTATGTACTTTCTCCCTCTCTAAGAAGCATTATTTGCTCTGCATCTCAGATCAGGGATTGTGAAGAACGAAGTTGAGCCTGTGCATCTGCTGTTTGCTGAGTGCTGACTTAATCCCCCCCATCCTGCTGTCCCACATAATTATTTTGCAGAGTGTGGGTGAAAAGGAAGACCTGGATATTGTGCTCTGCTGTTTTTCTTCTCCAGACATTTTATTTAAGCCACTTCTGGAACTGCTGTCTTTTTATCCCTACTTTGTCATGCACAGAAGCACCTACTTTTGCAACAGCATGAAACAGCCTGAATTAAAAACTGCACAAAACAAATTGTATCAAGTTTTTCATTAGAAAATATTTTTTATTTACCAAATGTGATTGCACAGTCAAGCTTTATTTAACCAGTTTATTATTTTGATTGCATACCTCCAAAATATGTTTTCAACTAAGGTAATTGTGTTAATTTGCATCTTGAAAGGGCACCTTTGCAAAACTAAGCATTTTATCAAGGTTATTCCTGCTAAATCAAAAGAAATTCACACACAGAGTTGTAATAATTACTTTCAATATTAACACTGACTGGCGGAAAAGAAAAAAAAGCTCAAATCTTCCAACCCTAATACAATTAAAAAATGGAATACAAAATGGATTTTCAGTGGGATAGATATAAAAATGAATGACTCCTTGTTCAGGGAATTCTTAAAAACATGAAAGACCTGAACCAATAACATGTGGTAAGGGTAGAGTCCCTTCCCTCAGTCTAGAGATAAAAACAAATCGACTGTCCTAGTCAACAGCTGATCAAGCGTGGTTGTTCAACAGAATGTTTAACAATAACACACAGATTAAATAATTTGTTATATACGAAACTGGAATTAAAAAAAATCAGATTAGGAACATAAAAAAATCCCTTTTGATATATTCACAGATGTCTAGTTTAATTATGTGAAATCTCATAAATTAATTACATTATTCCAAATCTGATGAGCTGTATCACAGTGATGCTCATATAGTCAAGATTAAAAAAAGGGGGATGTAACAGTCTGCCTTGTTACCAGTGTGTATGTTGTCACAGCTTCTCAGTGAACTGTGACTGAGATGTATTAGCAGGTCAAAAGGTCAAAGCTCTTCAATTTTTTACAGTTCTAGAAAATGGATGACATTCGAAGAAAAGCTTATTCTTAGCAGGGGACCAAACAAAGTGATATTTTTTCTATATATATTCTTAAAGAAGGAGAAAGAAAACAAATATATGCAGGCTCTGTTATTAAAAGGCTCAACTTCATGCTAGGCTTCTTCTGTATGTTTATTGTGTACAATTTACTGCTTAAGCCCCCTATAAAGCCCACACAATGATTTGGATAAAACCAGAAAGAAAAGTGCTATGAATCTTGCTTCCTGGAGTGGCAGAGGTTGGGCCAGAGGTGAGACTTCAATGAATTACACTCATAAGTGCCCATCAATTATAGATAATAGTATAGTTAGATGCATTATTTTATCTCAAATTAGGGCCATGCAATCACGTATTCATGAGAGCTCTCTCCAGCAGCTTTATGCAAGTGTTGGCAGCTGAATGAGGTTGGACCTGACTGTATCTTCTTTAAAAAAACAGATAATTAAGTATCTCCCAATCATATAGCCTCTATCTTTATTCCCCTTTTCAAAAGGTTAACACTTGAACGCTTTAAAATCTGAGTAATAAGAAAAAGATGTGGTGACCTGCTAAACTTTCTAACCTTTATTAGTCTCTAAGACATTTTTAACATTTAGAGTCCCACAATAATTTTCCTAATACTTAATATTCTTCCATTTAGGAAAGAACACTCTGCTTGCTCTCTGTGGCAAGATGAAGACTCAGGACAGTAATGAAATCACTAGAAGAAACACCACAGTAACTAGTAAGTTTGTTGCAAAAGGGAACAAGGGAGAATGATCACTATATATTTCTATTTCATCAACTCTTTTAATAAATTACACCACGTTTTTCACTAGTGCATGTATTTTTAACATATATAAACAGGATTAAATACTCTTTGATAGCCATGCCTTGGGCTGGATTTCAGAAGATATCATTTCAGTCCTAGACTCTCTGGAAAATCATTTACATCTTTATATATCTGGTTCACTATCGTGTAGACATCATCTTAGGTCTTATATATTCATGGGCTGTAAAAAAATACAAATACATATAGAGCTAATGATGCAAATATAATTGAAATTTAAATTCTCTTCCTCAGTATTTTTTTATTTTTTGCATATCTAGGGTATTTAACCACAGATTATTATCTGAAAGACAAAGCCTGGTCTCTAAAGGCAACATGAAAACTAGAGACAGGGCAGGACACCACGGATCCATAAGCATTTTCTCTTTCAATTTCTTACTGCCAAAAAATGCTTTGGAGTTGAAGCTGGGTCTTTATAAAGCATCTACTTGCAACATGACAATGTTTCTAAGCAAGAAGGGCTAGTATAGGCAGTCCTACTCAGAGTTGTGACAGGATTTCTTTACTTACTTGCACCTACAGGTCCTTTTAAACTGAGGAGAGCTTACTATAAATAGAAAGGCTTGTAGCCCACAAGTCAATGGGTGACCATCACACTTCTCCAGTAACATTTCAGTTACGGCATTTTGCAGGTGTCTTGTGTTCAGAATCCTTTAGACAGGATTTGATAGGATACTCCTGCTGTCTCTATGCTGTCTGCATACTTATAAAAGTCAAAAGCTCTAAAAGGAAGGCTTGGCATACACCCTCATCAGGATTTGGATTCCAGACACCAAGGATGAATACTTGCCCCTAGAACACCCTGCCTGTATCACCTTTTCCCTCAACATGAACAAAGAAGGTGTGCTGCTTCTGCTGGGATTGAGCTAATTTTCTTCATAGTAGTTACAATCTTTTCTTTTTAGTATTTATCCAGGTCATTTGTTTTGGATTTAGTATGACAATAATGTGATAACACACTGAATTTCCCATGCTTTGCCTGGACAGAGTTAATGTTTCCTTTCCAGAAGCTAAACTATGTTTTGGAGTTGGTATGAAAAGAATGTGAGAACTCACTATGTTTTGCCTGCTGCCATGGAGACCAAGGACTTTTTCAGCTTTCCAGCTGCAGGTGCACATAGCAGCTGGGAGGGAACACAGAGCGACAGCACCCAGATTGACATCCAGGCTGTTCAATGAGGTATTCCCTACAACTAGCATCATGCTCTATATATAGCTGGTGTTGGCTTTTCTGGCTCTCTAGTTCTAGTTTTGGTTTTGGCCTTTTCCCTTTTTTCTCTCTTTCCAGTATCAGCTGTTCAGGACTGGGGTGCTCTGCTTTCCAGGACTGGCTGTTCAGTGCAGTTGTATTTGAGTGCCATCCGGATTTCCAGTCTTCTGGGACTGGCTGCACAGTGCTGGCGTTTGTGAGCTATTGCCTTGTGTATCACTTATTTTATATATATATATATATATACAGTTGTTATTATTACTACTATTATATTTTTTCCTCATCTTATTAAACTGATCTTACTTCAATCCACTAATTTCTCCCTTCCCTTTCAATTCTCTTCCCTATCCGTTCTGGATGGGGGAAAGGTAAGGGAGGGGTTGCATGGTCCTAGTTGCTGGCTGGGGTTAAACCACAAGAGAAGGACTTTCAGTTAATGACTGCTACCTTGAGGACTTATGTAGTTCAGGTATATCTTTAAAATGCAAATTTTTGGATGCTTATAAACACTTCTTCTCCAACTAAAAATATCTAGAACTAAATGTTACACAAAATGCCATTCAAAGTAGCTATTTACCATGATTGTTGTGAATGGTCTATTTAGAAAGGGAAAAATGTGGTCAATTGTTTCTAAATTGCTGACCTATAGGCTTATAGAGCCATTATTGATCAATTTCTGGGCAAGAACACAAGGTAATTTTTGTCATATGATTTACTTCAAATGATAAGAAAATTTGGTTATTATCCAAGGATGATTAAAAAAAAAAGACTTAACGATATTAAAAATATATTTTATAAATCCCTTCATGACTGAGTATATAATATTAATCTAGTGCTGTTAAATCAGTCAGTATTGCATCCCCTTCTGTAAATGACTGAATAATTGTCCTTTTCAGTATGTATATTTAGCACAGTAGAAAAAATATTCCTCCATTTCTTCTATAATGGTAATAAAAAGAAACTGATTATTTTTCACTTGTCCATAAAAAATGTCCCCGCAGCAACCTGAATTTGATTAAGCTGGTATATCAAATATATATATGGAACCATGCACCCAAAGTAGGGCTTACAAGAACGTATGTACAAATTAGATGATTGCAATATTTAATAACTCTGTGAACCCTTGCTAATGTAACACTCTTTTTTTCTGCATTCAGCTATTTGAAATTGAAATCATTTCTAGCCAGAACATGCCGTTCTTTCAGTGTTTAAATCAGGCCTCCTCTATCAACACACTGATCATAACTGCTGTAATAAAACATCTCAGACCTTGAAAGTTTGCAACACGCTGTGAAATATCAAGATATATTTGAGTTTTTCTTCTTTAGTACAAGACTAATTTCACGTCTGTTGTAAAAAAAAAAAAAAAAACCAACACCCACAACAAAATAACAATCACCTTCCCATCTTCCCCAGAATAAGACTTCATTCAACTATACCAAAAAAAAAAATTCTCAATCTTACTAAAAGTGATGGAATTGGAACACTTAAAGGCACTTCAAATGATCTTAGCCTGCACACTTCCCACCTTGGGCTTAGGCCAGGAAGTTAGTATTAAGAAGCATTTAATACAGCACGAATCCCAAGCAAAGGAAATTGGCTTCAGTGTTTTAAAACCTAAGGTCAATGGATATTGCACTGATCCAATGTGACAGACACAAGACCTGATTGTTTAGATGTGAACCACTCATTTCACATTCATTGTTATTTTTCTATTGCCTTTATTTGAGTCCAGAATAACCAAAAACCCCAGTCTATGTGTGCTCTGCCTCAACAGTAACTGCATTTAGTTTTGCTTAAAATAGAGAATTAATCACTGTCAATATATATTTTTTTCTCTGACAGTGCTTCAAGTTTGCAGTGGAATTAGAAAATGATTGTTAATTCACACATACAAGATAATTTTATGTGACTTAAGAAAGATTAAATGAAACAATCAGGAGTGACAGTGGAAGAAATTAAATCAGGATATGAATGAGCGCTGTTTTATACTGTAGGTGTTCCTGCAAAACCTAATGCTAATACTTAAACTCATCAGTTAATCACTTCCCATATTCTTTTTCAAATATTAACCTTTTAAAAAGTTGAATTAGCTTAAGAATAACTTGATATATTATTAGGATTCATTTAAAAAGTCCATGCCGAAAAAGAATGGTTCTCTTTTAAACAGTTTTTAATTATTATGAGGCTTATATGAAGAGGAAAATATATTTTAACAAGCATCCACACAAGTGGTCTGATTATGTTATTCTAATCTGCAAACCTAATTATCACCTTCTTATGGAGTACAAGGAACAGCTTTAGAAGAAAATTAATGTATCCTATCAGTGGGACAGTTTGTCACTTTATTAAATAATCATCTTCTTTGCAAATAAAATTGTTAGAAGCTTCATTGTATTAAGGAAAAAATAAAACCCCTCACACCATTACATATTAAAATTAACTTCCCACCGTTTCTTTAATGGTCTATTAAGCCTTCACTGTGGTGGATTATGAAGTATAAATGAGGATATCAACTGTTTCTAAAACTGTAAGAAACAAATATGTTCTATGTGCATTTTTTATTACTGTGAGTTATAATTTAGCAAACATTTAAACTATTTTCACTAGTTTCCAATGTTTGTCCTAAATACAAAGTAGATAATGTTTTGGTTTGTTTTTTTGTGATTTAGATCAAAAAGACAAACTGTGGGAACAAAACTGACATCTCTGTCTATCTCTTTTTCTGCAAAATAAAAAATTCACATTCTATATTTCAACCTAGAAGACAAAAAAATCCTAAACAATCTGAAGAACTGCAAAGGATGCCCTGTTGTTGCCGTTCTTCCCCTCTCAGGATACATATTATGACTTCCATGTAGAGCTAACCAGGATTATTTTTAGCTATCTTTGATTAGGCTATATTATTCAGTGAAACCAAAAACTACATAAAATGAAGCCAATTTTAATGGAATTTTCATCTAGAAAGTGTTAGCTAACAGATGGGATATTGGCTTAAAGCTACACGTAAAAACATACTTAGCTACCCCTTATTGACTGTCTCTGGTGAGTCAATGTACATCACCTGGGATTTAGGCAACACAGTTGTGTGTATATTTGCACTAAAGGCTTGAACTTAATCTCCAACATCTCAGGCAAGTGCTTTTATTTTTGCAGTTCTAGCCATGATTTTCAACGTTACCAGCTGGAATTTTCCCCCTGGCAGCAGGACAGCAGAACAAATACGCCCTTGGATGGACCTATACTATATGCACCAGTTCCAAGCTGTCCAGGTGCTCTGCTTTGTACAAATAAATAAACATTCACCACTGCAGATGTAAAACAAACACACAAACAATCAAACCAAACCTCCTCTCATTGGCTAACTTCATATCAAGGCAACTTGTATTTAAGCAGCACAGAGGGAGAAGGTGGGTCTTTGTCTGGATGTGGAAGCTGGGACTCTCTTGTTTCCAAAAAACACCACAGCTCTGAGGATAACAGTAACCGTGGGAGATGCAAAGCTCCCTTTCTGTCCCTGAGGCTTCAGCAGGTTCTGATTTTTTTAAATCTAAATTAGCTTTCTTTTAAATAGGAAAAATATTTTCACATCAGGGAAACTATTTCCTGCCCAGCAATATCTTCTGAAGGAGGCTTACTAGCTACGTATTTTTTCCTCCTTCCAGGATACTTTGCCCTCATAGGTAATCCAGAATTTCACAAGGTAAAGAACCCAGGTCTTTGTTCTTTCCAGGTGTTACATAATTCTTTTCTTTTATCCTATCAGACAGTATAAAAGTCATAAAAATATAAAGCTTTGAGTTGTCATAAAAGTTTGGACAATCTATCCACAGAGAAAATTTAAAAAATCCTACATGTCTATTTGTCTTGTCATCAGAAAGATGGATCAAACTGGTCATGAGAGTCAATAATTATTTCATTCATAAAACTGTCATTCTGGTTATCAGTAACATTTATATTCTTTCTGAAGAAAAGCCTCAGCTATAAAGATACTGATTTTCCTTAAGTATTATCTGATACAGTTAAATGTTCACCTCCTGTGACTTGTGGGTAAGGTAAGGACATCAAAAATATCCAATATTCTGTGATATTATACATGGGATATTACCAGTAGTCTGTAAAATAAGATAATCAGTCTGAAATATTGGAAGGTTACTTAATTTTAATATACAAGACTTGAGTTAATGTAATAAACCATAAACTCTACCTCTGCATTTTTAAACTTACAAATTTGAAGATCAAAAGTATGCTTTGTAATAAAAAGTGAACAGACTTTAGTGAGGAAGGAACACTTCTCTAAACCTTATTCTCACTTTCTCATTCTTCACAGGATGCATTAGGCTTTCATTACTATATGCTTTAAAGAAGACTGCATCTCTAGAAGGGCACAGAAACTGATTGCGTCCTCTTCCAGGCAACAGGTTTTAGAGTGCTACCAGTGCAGGGCACTGAATCGGCACACTTAATGGTATGATTACTTAGCTTTATATTGTCAAACAAAGAGTATTCTAGTAGAAGTGTATCCCACATGCAGCTGTACGCCATCTTATAAGTTCATAGAGAAGAAAAGTGTTAAGAAAAAGACAGACGTTATATACTAAAGACTTCAGGGGAAAAAAAAAAATCAAAACAGAACAAACAAAGCAACACTTAAGACTTGAAGTAAGAGACATGGCTGAAAAGCACATCCCTCTTGCTCTGTCAGCTTCTACATTTCCTTTTTTATTAAAACACTAAACCATGAGCATTAAGCAGCTCTTAATTTAGCTTTATAATAAAAATTGAAATCCTTCTTAACCAGGAGTATAGTTTTGTTGAAATCTATATCCTTGATTATTTTATAAGGTGAAGGAACAAGGTAAAGTCAAGAAAGACAAGGAAAAAAGGACTCAAAAGCAGAAAGAGAAACAACAGAAGTTGTAAGAGGAAGGAAAAGCAGGAAAAAGATTAATGTGTCTTTTAGCAAGAACAGACTTATCCGCTAAAATTTCATCTCCAAGCCTTCCTTCACTTGAGACAGCTCAACATATAGGGTAAGATACAGAAGCTGGTATAACATGGGAGACTAGTGGCTACCAGCTTGTGCTCCAGTGTCCTCAACCACTGCATGTTTCATCCTCCACTTCAGCGGTGTCTCCAGTGTGAGGCAGCATGCTGCCAGGACTGCAGAGCTAGTGCTGAGATGGCTCTGGAAACTCAAACGAGACAGCCACAGGGTATTGCTTTGTGCTTGAGGTAGTCTAAACTTACTCTAAACCACAGAAGAACGCGTGCTGGTGTGCTCCACAAAGGCCCTGGGGTACCATCCACCTTAGAAGCAGACCTGCAGCTTGTTATGCAGGAGGTCAGCTGTGACTGTCCATGCATGATTTTGAGAAACTGGCAGAGTCAGAGAAGGTTCAGAGTAGCCCAGACAGGCATCTTCTTTCTGTAACTCTAGGCAATTCTCTCTTTGACAGTGTTTGCTGTGTCTGACTAACATCTCTCCAACAGGGACTGTTCTCCATCATGCCCATATACCCTTATACCACAATTTTAGTATCTTCAGGCATTGTAGGTGATGTCAAATGAGCTTTAGCAGACAGAAGGAAGACTACTGTGTGCACTTATTGCAAATACTTTAGGTTAATTAGCTTTTTTATCCTCTCTTTAACAAAAACAGTTGAGAGTCTCTCATTCTGGCATGTAGATACTAGCATGCTACACATAAACCATCAACTTTGTAGAAAGTATGTCCAGTTTCCATGCTATTTGTTTATGTGAATACAGCAGTGGATAAATATTGTCAGTAACTTAGTCTTTTACCAGACCTTAAACAACACAAGAATGCCTTTTCACATGGTTAGTGCCCTGGCAACCTGGTGACAGAGTCAAATTCCCACCTGCTAACTTGTTTGCTGTGTTTCTGCCAGAGTTGCGAACTATGGCATTTGTAGCTGCATTATAGTCCAGCTGCTATTTTGTTGTTTAATGATTAAAACACTTTCCAAGCAAGTAAGTAAGCCAGTGCAACTGATTGTTCCTTGTCAGAAGGGGGGAACTGAATCCCAGTCTCCCTCTTCCTGGCTGAGCACCCCCACTATGAAGCCCATATAAAAACAGTCCCCTTGCTGCAGTACCATGGCTGCTGTGCAGCTTTGCTACTGCAATGTTTTTTAAGCACAAGCCTTACTAAGTTAAGTCAATCCACTCAGGTTTAACTTTTAAAAGTCTACAACAATTTCACAATTAAATTTATCTTTCCAGATCACTTTCACAGAACATCTACTCTGCAATTCTCTAGGAGATCCAAGTAGCTAAACATATTGAAATTTGATTCAGAGTGAGCCATCAGCTGCCTCATACCAGCAAGAAGAACATATTTCTTTAACACACTTTTTTCGTTCTTTGAACATCAACAAAATCTTGATAAAGAACTAGATTAATAGCTTAAAACAGCCTTCAAGGTTTTACTATCAAAATCCAAATGACTGAAGAATCTTCTGCTACTTCTGCTGCTATTGTAGTTATTAATATATCACACAAGTAAAAGAAAAAATCCAAGAAGTATTTTAGCTCATAAAAAAATCAATGCTGGCCTTGTTTTTACTATATTGTCAGCACAAATATTCTAACCACAGAGAAAGTTCTTCAGTTAGCCATTATACTCCCAAATCACAAGTTACTGTTCCAAAGAGCATTCGATGCCTTTAGACATCTTCATAATTGGCTCAGAAATAGCACGCTGCAAGAAAGGTTAACAGACCTTGCTGTTCCTCATATGGACAAATCTTTATTAAAAAAGCATAACTGAAAGGTTCTTGAGAACCAGGAAACCATATTACCTGTAGCTGTTCCCTAAGTTTAAATTGAACCAAAAAAAAAAAAAGCAAATCTAACAGACGGCCTCTTCCTCTGACTACTAAATCAAAATCCTAGGCAGCTTTTACCGTATCTACCTATATCATGTGGATTCAAATGATACTCTTGTCCTGAATTTTAGGTACATCAGGAAAACAATTTAATGTAAATTCAATATGATGTTAAAATTCCGTATTAATTTCTTAACTGAAGGAACAATATTAATTGTTGGCATATCTAAGCACACTTTCAGGGATTGAAACTGGATATAATTTGAAAACTTTCCAAGCCTAATAAATTCCAAGTAATTACTTGGTAACAGTTGTTACATCCAATGATTTTCTGCTTTTATATTGTGAACTATTTTATGCTATGACATATCAACATACTACAAGCATACGACTCATCCTCACAACCACTAATCGGTAAATGAATTCAGATTTTTGTAATTACTGTTCATTAAAACTCTGAGAAACAATACCAAATTTATATTGTTCCCCATGTTTCTTTGCCTTGTATCCTGTCTTTACAGTTTATCCAGAGAGTCTTCCTGAGCCTTTTGAGCTGGAAGAGGGGGGTGTTCTGATTCTTCAGCCAACAATCTGTCACATTCCTTGTTGATCTGAACCCTTTTACCCAAACCAGAGCTGAAAATTACAGATTACTCAACAGAGACAGGTAACATACGTACAATGTGTATTTCCTAAAGTGCAGAGTCAAGTCCTAAATAAGCATGAACAATTTTGTTGAACCAGGTTAGCAAAATTTCTTAAATTTCCACAATTTCTCTGTCTGACAAAGGAAAAAGTTGAAAGGGGGATACAAGTGCCCTGAGCACTGGTGAGACAGCAAATGAATGTCCATTAATCTCCTGCTTCAGAAATGGATGCAGATCAATAGTGACCAATCATTCAGCAGTACAGTTACAAGAGAATGCAGAGATGTACACTTGGAGTGCTATGGTAGTACATGCAAATATCCAAATATGAGTAGGCCTGTCTTGGGCAAGAACATAAGAACTGTATGATTTAGTCTCAAAAATGTAAATCACCAAAGAAGTATTCCCAAAACACATCAGATCTCCAGTTAGGCAAAGTATGAAGTGCAATGAGGGAAAGACAGGCAATATAATTTTAAACTACTGTTATCTTTTAGCTAAACTTGGTTTCAATAGTAGTAGTAGTGTCACATATCAGAGTAAGGAACAGCCATTCCCTTTAAATCACCAAGTCGGTCAATATATTTCCCTTGTGGTGTTTTTTGTTTTGTACTTTTTTTGCAATAATGTATTTAAAAGTGCGTAGCCATTTCACACACATACAAGATATTGAGAAAAGAATCCATATTTTGAGCTAAGGTATATAATATAAAATTATAAAGAAAATATAATTAAAAATAAAAATAGAAATAGAAAATATAATTTGTGTATATCAATACTAAAGAGATTCAACACTTTACTTGAGGAATATCCACAAGCTTGATCTTATTTTCTAAGATACACAAATTTACTATAAACTATAAGCTTGGAAATGCTTCTAGCTTTGCACATTTCTTAGAAAGGGCTACGTAAAATGTTGCAATAAAAATAAGAGACTTGAAATCAGATCAGAAAGCAGTATGATTATTTACATGAAAATACATAGACATAAGTCAGGCAAACAACATTCAAAAAATAATAAAGAGAAAAATGGAAAATGTTTTCTGAAGTGATGGAGATGGTGACACAGGCTCTTTATTAGATATTTTGAGTACTTAAAATCACTTCAGTTATATAATTAGCAAAGGTAAGAACTACAGGTTATTTAATCAGGGGCTGGCATATTGGTCGAAAGGATTACTTTTCAGGTAATCTATTAAAAAATGAATTTTGAACAGTAGTACTAAAATAGGGTTAGGAGGATTGGCTATTTTTTCTTTTCCAATTACCTAAGTCTCTGTAATATGACACAAACTAATTTGTAATTTCAGAGTGTAGAGTTGGAAGCCTGGGGTATATTAGTTGTAAGACTCTTGATCTGAAGCAAATCCAGGACCCAATTTCTCATGACTCAAGGTCCAAGACAAGTAAAAGCAGATGCTGTATATCATGTAATTCTGTGCTATACTAAAGGAGTATCTGGGCTCTCCTCATTATCTATGGGTACTGTAGTACACATCTGGATAACAACATCCTCTAAAAATAGGGGCTTAATTACAGGAATTAAAGGATTAAAAAAAAGTCCCATAAAGCACCCACAGTTCAGAGTAAAGGTTTTCATGTTGTGATTAAATTTTAATTTCTTTGTACTAAAGAATAATGTGTTTATGTTTATTAAATAGGAAGTGTAAAATTTATTCCTTAACAATTCATTTCATTGCTTTTAATGGCTTGGATATTGTCAATAATATTATACACAAGTGCGCTGTGGCCACTTAGCAACCTTGACTGGATTTTGAAAGAAGGTTTTGTTGGTTTTGCGATATATATTAGAAATGGCTGCTGCTTAACTGTTTATTAAGCCAAGCATCTGTTGTAAACATGAAGTATATCCACATCAAACTTATGTAAAGACTTGCCATTTACTTCAGAGATTTAAAGATTAATTAATCCAAAATGAAGTTTCAAAATCAGCTGCAAATTTACATTGTTAGTGTTCACTAATTCTAACTACAAAAAAAAAAGCTGTCGTAACTTGCAAAAGCAAGCAATATTTCATTAAGAAATGGTATCACAATGCATTCTATTTAATGTGCGCACATGAAAATCAGAGATAATAATCTTATTCATTTGTATATAAGTACCTGCCCATACTTCATCAACAAGCAATAAATATCAAGCTGCAGTTTACTAGTTTTGTTACAGTGTTTCTCATATGTGAATTTACTACAAATGAAAGTAGTCAGAAACCCTTTTCTATCATTGTGTTACTAAGTGGTTTTTTTTTTCAAATGGTTTGACTAAACAATGGAAGAGACCAAGATTTAACTCGTACATAGTTAAGTTTGCCCTCAAAGTATTGCAAAAAAAAGGCAGTAGTTTTAATTAACTAAAGAATGTGTAGAACATCCAATGAGCACTTAAATCCTTACAAAAGGTTCAATGACCTAGTCAGAGTAACAAAACATCACCATCTATAAATTCCTTTACCAGTCTGTCATCAGTTGAAGAAAATTTGGCCTATAGCATATGGATAGACCTGCTGTGAATCAACAGTTTGTTACTTGTAGAAAGCACACTGGGCCAATCGTCTATATGATTGTGCACCGTGTTAAACAATCCTTTCTCCTAGACAATGCAATGATTTTCACCCTTTAACATGGCTATATATTTTACTTGACAATTTCTTAAGCAACTCTTTCTTTAACAACTGGCTATCATTACATTTCTTTAAAACACTTAACTTTCCTTAAAGAAAATAATATTCACATATCTTGTCAATATTAATAGTACATATTTCAGTTATTTGTTTGTTTTCAAAAGTGCAGAAGGGCAGATGTTTAACAAAACCACCTTCCAATGGAAGCGCCAAATAAACAGACAGTCCTTACTATTACAACACTACAAAAACTGACCCTATTTCAGCTCTGCGGTAGTGAATTTGATAGCTGAGGACCCTGAAAATATAAACATATATTCAGTGCTCTGCTGAGAGTTTGATACAGTGTAAAGCTTTCAGAGATGTATTTTGAAATCACAGGGGATGTGATTTCAGGACTTAGTGACATCTACTGTCACAGGACTTAGTGACATCTACTTAAAATGTAATTTATACAGCACACTGCCTCTGGTCCTCATGAGTCTGAACATAAGGTTCCCCAAGCACAGCAGCCTCCCATATTGCCACTGCAGAGTAATGTTTAAGAGAGTAAGAAGTCTCTCAAACAGAGAGCCTTAGCCCATTAACACTTTCTAGAGAAATGACAAAAATATAAAATCTCAAATCAGACAGAGGTGCAGATATTGCAGACAGAGACTGCTGTCAGTTTGCTCTGCAACAGACATAAATAGGCTGATTCAGCATTATATACTCCAACTATCTTACTTTGTCCTGGCTAAGTAAACTCTCGTACACATTATACTTCAGGCATTTTTTCTAAAGATGAGCTATTATATGTTTCAAGTCTGACAAAAGCACATGCTGATTTTTTTTTCTTTCTGTCTATACCCATTATAACCAAGAGTTGGGCAGAGAAGGTTGTCTACCTACAAGCCATCTCTTGCTCATGTGGAAATACTGCATGCTCTATCATAAAAATTTTCACCTTGCATTAGTTCTTCTGATGACTACAGTTGCAGGAATACTGCCTGAGTTCTGAGGTATCATGCCCTGGAGTCTTATCCTTTCATGAAAAGAAACCTGTGGGTTCAATGGGACAGGTAACAGATCTCTGCAATCTGGTCTCTCTTTTTTAATTGTTTTCAGCTCAGTCACAACCAGGAAGAAAGAAGAGGTTGAAGAAAAGAGACCGAAAATTCTGCAATTCAAGTTTGGAATTTTGTGCTGATGTTTATTACGTTCCCTGCAAATACGCTGTTGTGATTCAACCCAAGAGACTCCATTACTTAAACTGAACTTTATAAAGATTCATTAGTCTGTCATTTCTCCCACCTTTTCTTTCTGAGGCCTTTCCAGATTAAACAAGTGTCACATAGCATGGAGATCAAAATGAAAGCGTAACCTCCTTCCCTCATATTTATTAAAAGAATACTTATTCTCCTGGAGACTACTTGCATGAAGTATATCAGTACTTTCTGTTACTTACATATTTCCTTGGAGATTAAGTGCAAGTTGAGAGGGAATCTCAAAAGTACTTGGTTAAGAACATGATACAAATAGAGGTATTATGAATAGGAACTTTTTCTGCTTTAAAATAGATAGATAGATGATTGAAAAACTCAAAGATGCTGTACTAAGAGTGTGAATGCAATCCATAAGTCCTACTTTAATTTATTCAGACTAAGATACGTATTTTATACTACAGGGTGTCAGAGAGTCAAATTAGCACGCCTAATTTAACTGTATATTATTTTAGAATAGTTAATATCAACTTGAATTTTTTTTTTGTTGAATGTAGTCTTAATTTCACTGTGTATATTCCAGTCACATAACTCTACATCTGTTATTCCCAGCATCAAGTCTATGATGTTTACACAGATCTCCCTGCAGGCCATTTTGGCCTAACGGAATTGTTATTTCAACAGTATGCCCTAGTTTAATGATACTGTTACTTGAAATTCTGTCTTTTGCAAGTTTTCTCCCCTCTGGGGTTAACGAGCCCTTCCACACTGAAATCAGAAAATCTGATCCTACTCTTAAGCTGGAGATGCTAAGAAGTGAACTCTGCATTCTCAACACAGGGTTCTCAGCATGTCAGATCTGTAGAGTGGGTAATGTGACAGCTGAAATTCTGGGTTTTATGAACACATTTAGATCTTAATGCAAAGTAAGTACTGTTTTCTGATAATGTGTGCTAGTGATCATAAGATATGATTACTTAAAATGGTATATCAGGATTCATTCTTTTTACAGAGGTGGGGATGCTACTGTCTTCTCACTTCCATTCTTTTCTATTTGACCGTCATCAGAAGAAATATTCTTCTCCTGCAGATCCGTTTTTAGGAACAAGTAATGAATATCTTTTCAAACACTGTTAGACATTTATGCTGAGTCTTATTTGGAAAACAATATGGGGTCATTTCATATTGCAGCTTGCAAGTAGAACATTTTCAAGTGATTAAGGCAAGTACTAAGCATTTTTCAGTGAAGTTTAAGCTTCTGTCCACAAAAGACCCTTTTAACAAAGGGACTTGATTTCAGTTTCACGAGAAATTAAAACAAACAGGTGCTTCACTGAAAAGAAATGTCACAAGGTAGCTCCTAAGTCATGTGGTGATTTAAGAAAGAACAGATAATGTGGATTTTAATTCACGAGTATTTACACATACTTAATCTTAGATTTTCCAAAGACCTAAATGTCGAAGTATCTCTAGGCAGTTTAGAAATGCACACCTTAATGTATTTCCTTCTATTTGTAATAAGTCAGTAATACTAAGTCTTTGTCTCCAAAGTATATGAAGACCGCACAGTTTCAAAACGTGCCAGAGTTTCCAAAAATTAAGTCACCGGCTTCCAGAGGATTCTACAATATTGGGCAGTAGTCATTAAGAAGTCCTTCTAAGCCTTGTAGTATGTTCTCATCTTCATTTTGAGAAGGTAAACAAGTACAGCAAGATCCTGCTTCCACAGATAAGTATGTGTCAGGAATTCCCCTGTTGGTATGCTCTATTTACAAAAAAACCCTGGGATCAGCACGTCAAGGAATGTCCTTAGGAATCTGAGGATCATTACCAAGATTTAAAGCAAAAGATTCTCCAGCCCCAAACTTAACCTAACTTAGTTCACTGAAACAAATACAACACCCTTGGGTTTCAGAACATCTCTGCATACAGTATAAACTCAAAAGTCTCCTTGCTGAAGAGAAATTTTTACATGTTTGTTTTCAGGGTAGAGCCTCAGTGCAAGGATCTGCTTTACAAAACTGAATGATAGCTGTGGGAGCTCAAAACCTTGGAAAATCAGGTAAGAGAAAACTAACATAAACTCACAAAATAATTAACTTTTTTAAATCACTAGAGATATTCACATGACAATTTAGGATTTTCAAACGAGTAATGTCAGGTTTTCAAATGTGTAAGTACTACTAACTATGGAGCCCACTATGCATCTGACTTAAGTTGGACTTGCTGATCCTAAATCATTTAGATATTGCACAGAAAATTCCCATTCTGGTGAATTAAGTCTTGTGGTTTAGCAGACATCTGAAAAAGGGTTTTATTTTCACACACTGAAGGAAAATGCTGCTGAAACATATTATGGAGTAGTGCCACATGCAAATAATTGTTAATGGAATAAACTATTTGTGAACTAACATAATTTGGAAAATTCTATTCAACAGAAATAGAAATCCACATTTTTTTTTCTCACTACACCTGAAGAAACATTTTAAAACATCAGTCTCTATTGTAATACTCTGCTTAAGTCTTTACATTCTTTTTTACAAATGCATAGTCTTTCAATACCCAGAGACTCAAGTTCTTTCAATATCAGAGCACCAAAGCACGTAGGGACTGGAACTATATATTTTTGTAATTAATTTCCTTAAGATAATGTTAGAAACATCAGGTTCCTTAAAATATAGATGACTTTCAAGGTGAGTCTGCTATCAGATGTTATTAATGGCATATGATTTATTGTGACATGAAATCTGATCTGAAACTCAAGTTATTAGCTGAGCTTTTTATAAATTATAATTGCCAACTGCTGAAAATATGCAAAAAGACCACTGATACACTAGCTTCATCTTCAGGGCCTAGAATATCTGCATTTGCTAAATGTCCAATATCTCTAGTCCTGCTGAATGAGTATAATACATTAGGATGAGCAAATCAGGCTTGAGTTCAAATCTTTTCATAGTATAATTCTTTCAAAATGAGAAGCACTGGAGGTAGGAACAGGAGGTCAGACAAAATAAATGTTTACTGTGGAACTTAAAAAGAAATACAATTGGGTTCATAATATGTCATTGCACAGATGCTAAACAGATTGAGTATTGAAGAAAAAAGCACCCATCTCTGACTGTTAAATGTAAAATTCATACTTTCAACATGAAAACAGTAATAAGTTAGGTAACATTCAAACATATTCAAACATCATTCTGTACAGCTCTAAGATGACAGCACAAACAGCATATTTTATCATCCTAAGGTGTATGAAGGTTTACATCTACACAAGACTTTACAGGTTGCTCCCATGGAAAACTCAAGAAAGTGTATGATGGGCTCACTATGACAAAACATTTGTGTTAACAATTATTTCTAGATATTCCTTGTTTATTCTCAGTAACTTCGTATCTTACTTTCCTCTCCCCATGTGCCTTTAAATGTTCATTAAAGTTTCTGAAATGTCGCCTTTCCCCATCACAACTTATAATGCTAAATTACCAAAATAAGAAGAGACAAACATAAGCATTGCATTATGAATATTATCTACTCAACAAACCAGATATTGAAAGAAAGTGAATTTACAGTGCATCTTGTAATACATTTTTAATCTCCAGAAAAGCTCCAAGATAACACTGCAAATTCAAAAAGCAACACAAGGAACGGATGCAAAGTCTCATTCCTGAATTTTTTACATGTTCAAAGTTGTTTAATGATAAAAGCATTTATGTGTAAAATGGCATTCACTTGCCCTTACTAAGAGTATATATGGAAGAGCCCCTGTCAATGTACCAGTGTGCGTGTGGGAATGAAACATAAGGATCACCATCTGCAGCTGTCTAATAAGTGTTCTTCAGTGCCTAATGGCAAAGTGTCAATTCAGGGATCCTCACATACCACAATGCATCATCTTGTCCATGCTAGTCTTACAAGTCAAACATTTCGCATGTGAGAACAGTTTATTTATAATGCTATTCATTTTAGCTGAAATACCAGATATAAAACAGTTACACTACAAGGAGTCTGGGAGCATATACTTAATATAAAATGCAACAATTTCCTCTCTTTTATAAGAATCAATATTTTAAAGCATATGTAAAATTTAACCCCTCACAGAACATACCTTAATTACATTGAAAGAATCCTTTCATATGCAAATATTTTTAGATTCTTACCTACTGTTGAACTTCTCTGGATGTTTTTCTCTCATGATATGGAATCTGTGGGCAATGGAAGCATCCTAACAGGAAAAAGAAAACCACAAATCTATCATGACAAGAAAATTGCAAAACAGAAGACCAAAATTGTAAACAAGGCATATCATTTATAAGGTGCTTTGTGAACTGTCATTTTCAACAAGAACAACAGTCATCACTTAGAAAGCTTACAGGTACACTGTTCCAAGCATGGGATATATCTGAACTTAATAATTTATTACACTTGTTACAGTCTCCATTATTCTTTTTTACAAATCAGACATGATAGTTATGTTTACTCAAAGTGTCTTCAATTTCTGTTCAGCAAATATCCAGATACAGTGAAGGTTTACAATAAGACCATCCATATGGTTCTTTTTTGTTGGAATATGAAATAAAGCGAAATCTCTTCCTTTAGTAAAGCTGAGTAACAGAGTCAGTTGTGTTATATACCTTGATACTTGCATATCGCCATTCAATAGCTTTCTCTAAAATCTGGTAGAAAATGGAAATCAATGCCAGGAGATGCCCCATTTGCATTTGTCAGGGTGTGAAAACATGTGGAGGAAAAAATGGATTTTTAACACAAAAAGATACTTATTAATTAAATGAAATATATTTTACCAAAATATTTTAAAATGTAGCAAACTATGCTAATACCACATTTAAATAATGCGTATGTGAAAGGAAATAGTTGTATGAAACACTTATATGTGTATAACATTTCAAAAATAATGAAACCATTGTGATGGTGGGAGTTGCTGAAAATAGAATATTTGGAACTGAGCTGCTAGAATCAGTTTTTACAGCACTTTTGTATCTCCTTTGCAGGTATGAAAACAATGTTTTCCTCATTCCAAACCACGTAATATTTATTTCACACACTAATCATTAAAAATTTACAAACTGGGAATTAGGAAAGTAATTTTTTTTTAATCTTTTAATGTATGTATTAAATGAGATGTGAAAGTATGAAATCTACCAGCTCTTCAGTCTTGCAGAAGATAGTAAAGACAAAGAAATCCATTTGGATCATATTTTATAGTTATGTCTTAAAATGCTGCATATATAAAAAGATACATATAAGAATATTAGTTCAGTTAGCTGGAAATTGAAATGAATTCCAGTTTCCATTTAAATAGAGATTGACAAAACTTAAAAAAACCCAAAAGAACTATCACTGTGATCAACTATCATGTATAAGAAAAAAACCATTATTTACCAACCTAAAAGATTATGGAAATATAAAAAGTAAGAATTTTCAGAAGTATCACATTCAGTATAAAGTCTGTATCTAGCAACGTTTTAACTTATTTTCAAAAAATGAGATTAGCATTTGGGGAAAAACCTAGGGAAAATACTTAAATTTTACCTTCTTGCTGATTCCAAACATTAAAATACTTTGTTTAAAATCGTTTTTATTTAAACCAATCGGTGTTAATATAAATCTCAAATAAGCTAGTGAGTATTCACTGCAGATGTATAGGTACCAAATAAAATCACACATGGCTCCAACTCTTTGTGACTAAAAGAGGTTTTTATCTACTAGTTTCTTAAACAGGGCATGCTCTAGAGAACAGGCTGGTCCAACCTTCAGGTTTGCTTTACAAACTCAAGGGTACTTCGAAAAAAAAAATATATCAACTTCAAATGTCAAAGTTTAAATTGTTCAGATAGATTGATAACATTTAAATAAACTTTTAAGATAACAAATAAAAAAGTAATAAATAAGTCACTAGATTTTACACACACTGTACCTACACAATGATGTAGCAGAGTATAGAATTTTTAGGGAAAACTTGTGAGCACTGATCAAATAAAATATTAATGGTATTGCTAAATGTACTGACTCAATTGAAATACTCACTTCATTCATGATCTCATTATGCAGGTTCTAAAGAAGTATATAGCTTGTTGCTTTACACACATCAAAACATTATTTCTTTATTTTCCTACTACATTCAAGAATGGAATTGTCATTAACATTTGACTGTTCTACAAGGAAATGACAGCAAAACTCCTTACTGAGTGAACTGGTGTTAGTCATAAAATACCCTGTTCTTCTGTCCTGTCATCCAAACTGTCACCTGAAAATATCAGTGCTATATTCTCCAACTGCACTCATAATTACTTTAAATCTATTTTTATATGCAATGCAATTTTATAAGGCAAATACCCACAAGTATCCAGGTGATCCCACAGTTCTTGGAGAGGGATGAAATAAAGCTGACAGTAAACCCCGAGACATCACACTTCTAAACAAAGCCCACCAGCTGAACTAAAATAATAACTCTGTTAACTTTAGAAAGATGCATCATTCATACTTTATCCCAACATTAGATGTGCCAACATTAGAAAAGTATATTTGTTAGCCATTTCTGTATGAAAAAGAAATAAAAGGGCTACTGTTGTGGATAACTTTTTTTTTTTTCTACACACTGAAGCAAAAGAAAAAGAGAGACCTAAGAAAATGAATAAAGAAGTAGTAGGGTATTTGACAGAAACTAGGAAACACTAATCAAGGACTAACTGTCTAATGAATGAAATGAAAAGGCTAATGTGCTTACACATGCATAACAAATGCAAGGCACAAACAAGCTAAGGATCAATGCCTGCTGCAGATGGCAAACAGGCAGTTGTTTTCATGCAAGGTTGATTTGATCAAAATTCTCCCCTGCTTGAACATTTTCTGACTCCAAACCAGATCAACTAACTTAATGAGCTGAGAGGTAAAAAAAAAAAAAGTAATATACAGAGCTAATTTTGACAGCCACAACACAAGACAAGCACATGTCAGACCATTTCATACAAAAATTGTTGAAAGGTTATTTTTATTAATGGAAACTGTAAACAGAGTAGAAACTACACACAGATAAACTAGAAAGTAGGGGAGCTGCAAAGGTTGTCTTCAGTTTATAATGCCCAGCTGCTCTTTTGAACCTTTAATTGAATTCAATGCACAGAGTCCTTAGATCCTCTAGCACAGGGACCTCTTTGCAACCATAACTCCACACTACAGGAAAATCTGAAATCACCCCACAACCAGCCCATACAAGTTGCATGTTAGCAAAATAATCTTTTGCTTTAGGGGAAAAAAAGAAAGACTACACTGAGTTCTGTCTCCTAAGAGCTACAGGAATTACCAGATGCCAACCTTGAATCCTGAGGAACAACCACGAAAAGTTTTGGATTGCTGGAGGAGGAGAAGAAAGGGTCGTTCATTGTGAGCTGCTTCGGCTATGTTTGAAATAGGATTCATTTTAGCAGACTTCATTCAGATATTTCAAAAAGAGGCATTTAGCCTGACCTATTTAGAGCATACAACTGTTGTTGGACCAATGGAGAATGAATTTCTGTGTCACAAACTATGTTAAAATCACCTAATCAACTAGACTGAGAAACAGAGCAATAACCACATGCACGGTAAGTTGAATATTGTTTGCATATTGTTGCTTTAATATGCCGACCTTTCCTGGTACCTGATATTGTGGATGGCCAGTAAAATATGAGAAATTATTTTTGTAATTGATAATAAAACTGATGTAAAACAGAAAACCCAGGAGTCAGTAAAGCAAGCTCACATGCTTCATGGTATTACCTAGCAAGGTAAGAAGTGAGCAGGCTTTTTTTAGAAAGGTCATTTGAAAGTCAGATACTGGTCTATAATTAGTATCACCTGTGGGCATTATTTATTCATTTTTATTAATAAATTGATAGGTAGGCTAGTCTGAAATACAATTTTCCAGCAGTACTATACCTGAAACTAAATATTTTCTATTTTTAAAAGTCACAGCATAAATTCACACAAACATGCCTAAAAATCACAGGAGCTTTATTATTAATAATAATCTGAGGAAACACAATGCTGTCAGGCTTGTTGCAAGGTGAAAGGAGGAGGAAGGTCTTACAGGATCACTGTAATATGAAAGTAGCACATTTCACTACAGCTGTGCTTCAGTCACAAAGCCCATTTTATACCTAAAGCACTGTAATATTTTTCACCAAATAATCCAAGAATGGAGATTTTTTTCAGGAACACTTTTGCATCAGAATCAATACTAGTGCATGAAGTAATGCTGAATACAGAGCATTTAAGAACAGAAGTAAGTAACTATTATAATTAGACAATTTAGTGTTCAGTATATGACTACTTGAGTTCTGTGCTACTGTTCTAAAAGACTTCATTTCTTGTTTTAAGATATACAGATTTTACAGTCATGTACATGTCATATGCAATAGATAACAACAGCCTAGATGATGATAACTTCTCTGAACTTCCATTTCATAATATCACCAATCTAATCTGGTAAAAAATACCACCCCTTGTTCTCTTTCATATGCCTCTCTAGTTCAGATGGTTTCTACTCACTACTGTAGCTTTTTGAAAGTAAAACTGAAAGAATGGGTATTTGAAGAACAAAAGACACAGTTTATCCCAGTTTAAATTCTACAGAATTGTGAACAGACTCTTTAAAAATGTACCTCTATATCTCCCAAATATTCAAGCTGGACATATGTGTAATGAACATGAAGACATATACTCATATATACACCCTTAATTTTAACCTGTTCAGAGTCTGAAGTAGCTGGACTATCCTTCTTATATCTCACTCAGGTTTGTTTTAAATCCTGACAGTGAAGATAAGATAGAGAACAGACAGAGCATATCTGAATCCACTCCTAGGAAATGGAAAAAATATTTTAATTGAACTAGGACATTTCTCAAAGTGACCTGCCAAGAAGAAAAGAAGCTTAAGTTGCTACACCTCTTTAATACCTTATGATTGACTTACACACATATATATTCATCTTTTTAATGGGTATTAGCATTACCGGAAAGCAATCTGAAGCAGTCTTTTCAGAGGAGTAACCTTATACATTGTGAATAACCTTATAGAAAGATTAATGCATTTAATAAATGTCTATCTATAAGCTTGCTGTGATTAAAATTTCCATTAAATAATAATTTTTTTGCTGGTGAACAAACAAATGACCAATACGCATCTTCTTTGGATATAAATGGCCTGATTATTTTTTTTTTCTAAGATGCTTCTTTAATTAAGGCCTAATGGATCCACAAGGCTAGGAGGCTTAAGGGATAATTCAGCAACCTGTAATCTTTGGATCAGACTGCAAATCTAACCTGAATCACCAGTTAGATCACATTGGTTATTAATGTGGAATAGTACAGATGTACAAAAAATATAATTGAAAATAAACTAAGAAAAGTTTGCAGTAGTGGCTTAAGACTAAAAATTATTTTTTGATAAACCAACCTTCTTATGCTTATGCATTCCACTTTCTGCCCACATACACAAAAAGCAAAAGCCATAGATCCATCCTTTGTTTTCAACACTTCCCACGCCATAATAATCAGCAGTCTCAGAAAAGCAAATGACCTGGCTAGTACTGAACCATTCAATTATCCAAGTCTAGAAAAAGATACCCAAGAAGCTTCAGGTCCTGCCTTGTTTGAATCAAGCTGTCATTTCATATTTGACTCCCAGGCACTTTTGATTAAATTAAATGTGTTAACCTGAGAGATAAAGAGATCTTCCAAAAAATTCATTAATACATTAGTTTTTGGTGAAACACTGGTTACTGTAATTGTCTTAGTTTTCACTGATATTATGAGACAGTACATCTGAGAAAGGTGAGAGTATGAGAAGGTCAGCGTAAGAAGAGATCTCAAGCCCTTTTTGATACAGTTCCAGTAAAAGATAATTCACTTTCCTAAGAGAAAAAAAATCTGAGAAACCTGTGTTTCTGGCTTTCCGAGAAAAACAGATAAACTGTCAAGATAATGCTATCCATTTTGTCAGTGATATTCTTGACAGTCAGCCCCTGTTGGTCACATTTAAATACATTTCATCTGTACATGTAATATTAAGTCAAGTGACAGTTCATGTTTTAAGTACTCATTCAAATAGGTAATATCTCTAAACCCAAGATGACACATCAGTAACCGCAGCATTTATAAATGATAGGCAAAAGACAAGAGGATGGTATATCTGGAAATTGTAATAAAATGTTTGGAAGAGGCCTTCAAATGTAAGCATATTCTCTCTCTCTTTTCATTTGAAGTCAGATCTCTGTTGAGCTTCTGACACTATATATAAATAATTTGGTACTAGAAATGTTTCACACAAAGTGGAATCTATTTTGCAGGAAAAGATGTGTTTGTGGACAAAAAAACCCAAACAACATCTATCTTCTGCCTATGCACAACTCTATAACATACAACTAGCGGACATATACAACAAATTGACTTGTCAGAATTTACTATCGATCAGTTCATATAGGGTGATCACATGTCCCAGCTGTGTAGGGCACAGTCCAGGGCCCAGTCCTGTAAGACAAGTCTTTGTACCAGTATTTCAAGGACCTTCTTTGAGAAGCTATTTTGGTTTTCAGAAACTGACACTAAATCTCTAGTATTTAGATTTTAAGTCACTAATCAAATTAAAGGGCCATCAAAGAAGACTGGGAGATAAGGCAGTTTGGTCATTATCAGACTAGATGACTAAAACACATATTGTGCCCGCGCCTCAATACAATGCAGAGGACACATACGCTGTAAGATGAGCTCTGCTGAGGACACACTGTGTTACTGAGCACGCCCTCCTTTCTTTATATTTGGTCACCCTAAATTTACTGTAACTAGAGAAGAGTTCTTCTAGATCCATGCTGAGTGTTTATGTGGTCACTAAAAAGAAAAGACGAAAAGTGATCACATGGCAATTAGCCAACACAGCCATATAGAGGGTGTATTAAATATCTTGTATATTAAAAAGATCTCTGTGGTAAACCTTTGAACGCATTTCTGATAACTGCTGATGAAGAACTACGTTGGAACTGTCCAAATTATTCTGCAGAATGAATTTGAGCATAACACAATCAAGGACACAGCTCAGACTGAAAGTCAATATAAGCAATGCAATACAATACAATTGGCTGTTACATTACCTGTTCTTCAGAAACCCACAGCAACGGCTTACAGATATCTTCAGTAAAAAACACAGAAGAAAGTTCACACTAAGAGCCTGTCTAGCTTGAAATGAATGCCTAGACTTTCATGTGCAGCACTTATGCATTTCTGAGGAGAGAGGAGTAATTCTCCCCCCAAAACAATTTCTAAGCATTTTTTTGGTGCAATAATTATTGTCATCACACTAAAAACCTAACATAAAGAGTAAGTCGTATTTGGGGTAAGGAATAATTGCCTGTGCACAGTCTTGAAAAATTAAACTCAACTTACTTAGGGTTTTCAAACATGGTCCTTTTAAGACCCCAAAACTTCTCAGCATAAACCCCCACACAAAACCAAACCAAAACAAAAAACAATAAAAACACACACAAAAAAAAAAACCTCGGGGGCTAAATTTAGGCCCTTACTTCAGGTGCCTAAACTGGCAGGATGAACTCTCTCTCCTCCCAGCATGCTCAACAGCAAGAATAAAGCTCTTTGGAAAGATTTTTCCAAAAGGCCTATTGACAAGTTTCTGTTCTGAATCATTGTTTGTAAATATTTTGTTAGTAATCACACAAGAAGCTGAGTGCATCTAGCTTCTTAACTTTATGAAGCTATGCCTGAAATGGAACAGTCTGAGCCGTCTTCTTGAAACCTTCACTGGGGTTCAAGCCAAATCTTGTCTCACCACTCATTTTATATGCTCATTTGCTTGATAGGAATCAAATAATAAATGTTCACCTGACTTCTCCTTAGCAACTTCCCATAACTTGCTAGTCAAAGCCTTGGCAACAGAGCCTTATAATTGTAATACATATTTATGTATTCATAGCAGATATTTATTTTTATAAGAAGTATGCAAACCACTGAAACATCTCCCATTGATTTACAGTCTGAAAGAATATTTTTCTCTTAATTGAAAAAGGTCACTGTTTTCCTCATTCATTATGTTTTCAATTTGAAATTTAAATTTTTGCATTAGAATATTATTTATTATCTTCCCTATTGCACAAAGATTAATTTATAAAAAACCAAACAACAACATACTCATAAGTTAGGGGTAGATGTTAGATTATTTAGCTGCAGATGCTCTCTCTCCATCGACTCACGACAAACTTTTAAGATCCCCTCCCTCACATCTTTTATATAGCCTCTTTTCTCTTTCTTATAGGTCTAAAAACAACTTTCTTGACTTTTGCTCCATATCTGCACTTGTTCTTGTGTTGCATTGATCAAAATGTTTTCCGAATCCTTTTACTTTGTTTTCTTGTTTTTATCTTCACCTGTGCTATTCCAACCTAAGGAGATACACAGCTATCAGACAGGTTTTCTTTGTTTCCTCATGAGTCAGACTTAGAGTTTAAAGTAGTTCTAATTTGTGTCACACTTATTACTTGGAAATATTTCAGGACTGCCCTATTCACCTGTTCTAATTGCATTATCATTGTCATTCTTAATTTTCTCCATTTTATTTGTGGTCAATGAGCCAAACTTCTGGTTTGGTTTGGTTTTGTTTTTTCCTAAAAAATGATAGTTAACTTGTACTATTTGACAAGCAGCTCTTTATCACTAACACCAATTCTCTCCCTTTCAGTAATTTGTTCCAGAATCTTGTTCCAGAACTTCCCTCTCTGACACCATATTCCAGGAGCAGTGTCGGTACCCTTTACTTCTTTTCCACCCCTCATTTTTTCCCTGAGCTGATAAATTCACCACAGCTTGTCTGCCCTGCAGGAGAAGAGTCCCTGCAAATGCCACTGGCCTACATATTACTACAGAGTATCTCAAGCAATTAAGTGATGAGTTCAGAGAGTCTGTGGACGACTAAGATATTTATTTATTGTATTAATCTTAAGCGTCATGTCTAAGAAAACACCCTCCTCAGACTTACTCTTTCCACCATCTCCAAATCTACTTTGGTCATAAAGCTAGACATTCACATGTGATATCCACCTACCAACAATGTACTGACCTAGAGGCCTTTGTTACTTAGGATTTCACTCCCCCTCCACTCAAAAAATATGTTCATTTGATACTGCTTGCATGATTACTATATTCATTTTCCTTCTTGCTTTTCCTGCTTAGTTTTTTCTTCATATATTCTACTTCTGTAGCCTGCTATTTAAAGACTTGTTGCAAAATACCTGGAACTGCAGAACAAGCACTGTCTTCTCTCATAGAATTCAATCAAGACTGATTAGGCTCACATACTGTTGGCCCTGAAGCAAAGTTAACTCAAGCATAGTCTTTTTTTTTTTCTTTTTTTCTTTTTTTTTTCTTTTCTTTTTTTTTTTTTTTGAGTTATGGCTCTCAACAATTTTATGTTGCCAATCTTTCATGCAGTCTTAATCTTACCTATACCATAAGCTTCCTGTTAAGGGATCAGCTGCATAATACTCCAATTTGGAAAGAAAATCAAGTGCTTACTCCAAATGCCTCATGAAACTTCGAAGTGACTATATATCAGGGCCATATATAT
The DNA here is from genome assembly GCF_964273445.1 of Streptopelia decaocto. NCBI lineage: Eukaryota > Metazoa > Chordata > Aves > Columbiformes > Columbidae > Streptopelia > Streptopelia decaocto. Next base: position 133,598,195 of record NC_138655.1, on the reverse strand, counting down.
GAGGGCAAACTCTTTTGTCCACACTTTGAGTAGGTGATGGTTGCAAAGACTTTTTGTCCTTTGGCCTTCAATTTTTACCAAGTGCTAACTGATCCTTCAGAGACGGCTAAAGGAATGTTTTGGTTGCCTTTCACATGACATAGATCCAAGTTTGCAGACGACTGGTGAAAAAGTCTAGAGAAATGCATGACGAGTAGAACTTAGAAATTCCTTAAATTTTCTCCCCCAAAAAATTCCCCTCCCAATTGTGCACTTGCATAATGCTTTTTGCTTAACCATCTGGACAGGCTCAGTGCGTCACCGTTGTTTAGCAACTTCTGCCTTTCATGGTAGCTTTGAATATATTATACCAGTATCCTATTCTCAGCCTCAAATTGTTTGGGAGGATTCTATATCTGCATAAAACCTCCTTGCATAAGTCCCATTTACTCAGGATTTCCAACACAGACAAGGTTTTCAAGCAGGCTAAGTTGTTTTCACTAAGCACTGGGGTATAATTACCCAAATTAATTAACTAGTTTACAGAGTTACTCCCCATACTATCAGCTTAGGGTGCAGTAAGCTGTAGTGCAGAGGGAGGAACAAGCAGGATAAGAAAATAAATTATTTAGGTGTTGTGGTTTTTTTTCTCTGAAGTCAGTATCCGTTAAAATAATGCTCTTAGTTTGAAATAAACCATAGACTATTGTTCTGGTTTAAGCCCAGATGGCAACTAAGCACCATGCAGCCACTTGCTTAACCCCTGCCCCCTAAAGTGAGATGTGGAACGAGAATGGAGAAAAAAAAAAAAAAAAAAAGAAAAAAAAAGAAAAAAAAAGTAAAACTAGTGAGTTAAGATAAAGACAGTTTAATAGGACAGGAAAGGAAGACAAAATAATGATAATAATAATGCTAAAAGAATATGGAAAACAAGTGGTGTACGATGCAATTGCTCACCACCCACTGACTGATGCCCAGCCTGTCTCTGAGCAGTGATCACAATCCCTTGGCTAATTTTTCCCTAGTTTATATACTGATCATGACATCATACGGTACGGAATATCACTCTGGCTAGTTTAGGTCAGCTGTCCTGCCTTGTGCCCCCTCCCAGCTTCTTGTGCACCTCTTCACTGGCAGAGCATGGGAAGCCGAAAAGTCCTTGGCTTAGTAGAAACACTGCCTAACAATCACTAAAACATCAGTGTGTTATCAATATTATTCTCATATTAAATCCAAAACACAGCGCTATACCAGCTACTAGGAAGATAATTAACTCTATCCCAGCTGAAACCAGGACAAATATGCAGCCACATATATACAAGACGTAACTATGTAACTTCTGTAACTATGCTGGAATGACAAACTATGCTTTTCTATTTGCATGGTCAAAGTCAGATCCAACAAATTTCACTACAAACAACTTGAATGGGACAGTTTCTCTGAAATCCAGCCCAGTCAGATATAAGCATATTTTACAGATAGAGAACCACACTGATTTTTTGATAAAAATAACTCTATTTGCTTCATGAGCCAGAAGTCCTAAATAAATCTTTGGTCTATATGAAAGCACACTCAAGTCACCCTTCAACTTTCAACTTAAAAACCAACCATCCAGTAGGCTGAAAGCTGCTCCTAGTTTTTTAAAAATTTGCAAATGAAAGAGCACCTGTTTGCAAAGTGCTGCTTTGATCAGCTACTTAAATAATGTAACCAATACAAATGACAAACTAGTATTCCCAAATTTGCTGCACAGTAAGAAGACACTTGTCTTCCCAATGTTTGTAATAAGTTATCCTTGTAATTACAGCGAAGACAAATGTAGTTAATATTAACTTTTACTTGAGCATAAATATCACATCCATATAACATCAGAAGTTATCTAGGAGTAAGAATGTTTTAATGGTTATAACTTTTGTATAATAATAGCATTAAAAAGGGCAATGTAAATCAGTTAAATCCTACACTTACTATTGTTTTAGTTTTGCTAATGAACAATCAAAAACTACAAAACCAAATGCAATTTAAAAATCAGTGCAAATGAAATGTTTCCAAACTTTTGGAAAAGTTCAACACCAGAATTTAATTTTTCTTTTAGTTTCAGCCGTGTACATTGTATTCAAAGCTATTTCTTATCCAGATGCATAAAATATACTATTGAGACACTCCTTTAAAGACAACTTGGAGCATAAAAGATATTTCTTTCTGACAAAACCAAAGTTGCAGGTTGAGCTGCCATGACTTTTCAAAGAAACGGATCCATGTCAACATTCCCCAAAAAGGCATTTCATAATGCCCTTCATTTATACATTATCTGTGACAAAAACACTGTTTCTGGGATAAGAAGCATTTTTTGCCCTTAGTTTTCTTTCAGTAAAAATACTTACATTGTTTGAAATTACTAAAGTATCATCTACAGCAATTTCACTGTTATTGCACAAATTGTAAATTATGCTTTCTGAATTATGGATGGAATTTTTAAAAGGCTTCCATTTTTATAGTCTTCTCAAAGGACAATGAAATCTATAAAAAACCAAGATTACAATTTCAGCATTTAAAATCTACACAAAGTAATTCAAACAAATGTTATGACATTTAAGATAATGAAACCCTTCATTTATGCCAATGTGTCCTACTTCACATATAAGGAGTCAGAACAGATGTCCAAATACTGTAATGCCAGAAGAAAGTTAGGGCATATCTTGATTAATACTCTCAGAGCAGTCCATGGTGTCTCTTTAAAACTGGCATGCGTTACTTCAAAACATCTATTCAAAATCCATTCTAGGAAACACAGCTAGACAAAGTGTTCCCAAGACAAAAGGAAAACAATAAAGCTCTGTATAACCCTTTTAGCAATGTAAGCTGCATATTATCGACAGACCATTCATTGCAATCAACAAATGATTAATTGCAAATTTGTTGCTAAATTGACCACGAAAAAGACAAGCTTCAGGGTACTGTTAAAGAGGAAAAACTTATGTTAAAAATGATTGGAGACTTTTTGTAGTGAATTAATTCTAATCAATATTCTTGTTGACTACACTGTGGAATAATGACTTCCTTAAATAGCGTATGTACCCATTATTGTAGACATTCAAATTAATATTTAACCTAATGCTTTGCTTTGTTTTTTCCTCCTTTTGAAACAGTATTTTTCTTATTTCACCTTTAATAACTACGGTCTACTATCAACTGCAACATAAACCAGATTTTTGTAATGTCAAACATCAATCATCTTTGGAGGCATAATACACAAGTAAGAAAAATTTCTAATACAGAATACAGGCTTTTTTTTTTAAATTACTCTTGGCATGGATGAAATATTAGATGCCTTTAAGCATATCTACCTTACAAATTTCTGACAACTCTGCAATCTTTCAGCTTTGTGCAAAAGTGTGATTTCAAATTTTTCTGGCTGTGCCATTTTCCTCCTACTCTAGACGTAGTTATATAACTTAAAGTTAACCTTTTAATGACATAGATGATTTAATTCCTGTGAAGGTCAATGTACTACTACAAAATTGATCAGGTTTGTTGGTGCATGGTCTTTTTGTTTGTTTATTTGTTTGGTTTTGGTATGTCAAAGTTATCTTGAAAAGTGCTTTGCTTCTTGCATTTGATCAAGAGTTTGGTTCTCAACTTTTGTTCAAGAAGAACATTCTCATTATTTTACAAACACTGCTATTGATAAAGAAATCATTTAATGATTCAAGTATATTCACAGCTAAGGCCCAACTTACAATTTGGACTATGAATGCTTATGTTTAAAATTTTCTCATTAATTAAAACTTTTTAGGAAGCAAATTTCTCATTAATGTGGCGTAGACTAAACTGCAGAGCTGAACTATTTTTATTCTTTTACATTTTTTCATTGTACCATTACAGAAGCATTTTGTTAAGAGAATCTATTGAATAGCTTATACATGGGTTGTTTTATTTTGGGGGGAAAGAAGAATAAATTTTTTTTACAGGCACTATTTTTCTTCTATTTCACAACTACTCCTGCAAAATATATTAAAAACCAAACCAAGTCAAACAAAAAAAACACAGTAACAAATTTGAAAATATTCAAGTTTGTCTGATTCCAAAGCCAACAATAAAACTATCTAAACACTAGAGAAAGACAAGCTGAAGACACAGCTCAGAGCCAAAAGTGAAGCTGTTGCCAAACTGACACAAGTTTTTAAATATCTATGCAGGGCAAATTTTGATCTCATTAGGATTTCCGCTTTAAAGATCTCTGAAATATTGTTTTCTTTGAGGAACTTAGATTACATAAAACATCCACAATACCTAGCTTTCAGATGCTTAGCCCAAGAGTAGAACCCAATCCCCAGAACTATACCCAAACCTCTTTTTAATCAGGTACTTCAAAAGTTGACTCAAAATACAGTACATTTTATAGGTCAAATATATCTGGCCATACCACCATGTCCTCTTCACTGGAGCCTTCAGCAAAGTTCCTCCACTCACTCAGTATCCAGAGACCTGCAAAGAGGTACTAATGTCTATTCTTTAAAAGAGCTTAGCAGTTTTTATAAAATAACTCCATCTAGTCTAGTCTCTTGTTTCCTTTTGGAGTTAAAAGGGCATTCTTCAGGCAAAATTTAGAAAGGCAAGCACAAAGTGATACTCACTCAGAATACTCAGTCTCCAAAAATTTTTTGGCTCAGAAACTGGACTGATGGAAACGTCCTTAATTTCAACAAAATGGGATGAGTAGAGTAGAGTAGAGTAGAGTAGAGTAGAGTAGAGTAGAGTAGAGTAGAGTAGAGTAGCATGGGATAGGATAGACTAATAGTTGGAAGGGACCTACAACAATCATCTAGTCCAACTGCCTGACCATTTCAGGGCTAACCAAAAGTTAAAGCATACTATTATGGACACTGTCCAAACACCTCTTAAACACTGACAGGCTTGGGGAATTGACCAACACTCTAGGAAGCCTCTTCCAGTGTTTGACCACCCTCTTGGTAAAGAAATGCTTCCTAATGTCCAGTCTAAACCTCTCCCAGTGCAGCTTTGAACCATCACCACACATCCTGTCACCAGATACCATGGAGAAGAGCTCAACACCTCCCTCCCCATATCTTCCTCCACAGGAAGCTGTAGAGAGTAATGAGGTCACTCCGCAGCCTCCTTTTCTCCAAACTAAACATACCAAGTGTCCTTAACCACTTCTAGGAAATTCCTTCCAGGCCTTTCACCAGTTCTGTTGCCCTTCTCTAGATGCATTCAAGTACCTTAACATTCTTCTTAAATCATGGGGCTCAGAACTGCACACAGTACTCAAGGTGTGCCTGAGTCTGCACCAACGCTAAGAACAGCTCTGTAGTTTCCTGGGCTTTCCCTCATGCCCTTTCTGTAAATCGGAATTTGCTTCCCTTGTGTGTGTTTGGGGGTTTTTTTGTTTGTTGTTTTTTTTTTGTTTGTTTGTGGTTTTGTTGTTGTTTGTTTTGTTTTTTGGACAGAGGATTATCATATTCTATTATGTACAAACCAGAGCTAAGGCCTCAGCATTCACTCTGTACCATTCTACATTTTAAAAATACCCATGTGCACAGGTAGAAATGTTTCTCAGGGGTATTGTCTCTAGCAGTCAAATACTATTCATTACAACAGTTATAGCTTGTTCTTTTTCACAGTTATTTTCCATGAAAACAATAAAATACACTAATAATGTATTCTCAAAACATTAATACAAAACACAATAAAATGTTGTTTTTTTAACTAAGAAATTAGGAATTATAGGATAGGGCTGTGTTTGTAAACAAACAGTACAAATGTTCTGCCTAGTTTTCATTAAATGAAGAGAGATAAACAGCTATAACATCGCACAAAAAATAAAACATCCATATGACAAAGTAGCCTCCATTTCGTATAATAATGATTTTAAACTTAGACTTTAAACTACATCTTCGTTAAGAACCTTTCTTATAGGTTTCTTTTAAAAAGGAGTCCTTTGTAATTTCGATACGTAAACCAAAAAACTGACATGCTATGTGAATTGAGTAGCCTCTTTGGATTCCAGCTGGCTTGGCTGTCTGCCTTTCTAATGGTAATGAAGTCACACAGCTGCTAGGACAATCAGCTGGAGTTCAGATCATCACCAGCTAAATGGATATCCAGTGACTGGCTTCGTATCAGGACTCATTAAAGTTCAGTGTTAACAAACTGTGGGGTTACATAGGTTTACATGGTTACAGCAAAGTGCCTTTTAAAAATGAACTTATTGGAGCTGAAAAAAATCTCCCTTTTTTCTGTCTATAAACGTTACTTTGTCCTGGTCAACTCAAGAAATGCCTAATCATACTCCCAGTGAAGTGAAAGGGAAATTCCCATTCATTTGCATGGAAGTAAAACAAATCAGTTCCCAATGTTTCAGGGATTTTTGAAGAATACAGCTATTCAGATTACTTCAGAATGCCTCAGCTAAAGGGTCACTAAGTATTCAGCCATGTCCAATTTTCAGCTTACAATGCAGTGCACACTAGACCTGTGAGAATTTACCAGTGTTTACTTTGCCCATCAAATTGCTAGTATGCTTATGTCACATAAAATGGTGAGGTTTCGCCACTTCCACAAGAAGACAATTTTCTATCATGAAAATACAAGTAAATGTAAAATATTCTTTTTTTAGCCTAACAGCACTATGCAAGCTTCAGTGTAAACACAACAGATTTCAGTATTAACTGTCTTCCCTATAGATAAATGTAACATACAAAATGTGTCAATTTTTACAAAATCATAACTAGTATATTTTTCATCTCTATAGTTTTTGTCATTTATTTTACTGAACAAAAATTGAATTATCAAATCTTACTGGAACATGGAACATGCAATGGTGCTTGCTTGAGATACTCAAATGTGATTAAAGGTTGTATCAGCCCAGTACGAATGTGCTGTGACAGACCTCATGAAGCATTCTCCACATTCTTCAAAACTGATACAGTCCTTAGACAAAATTTCAGCTCTTACAAGTAATGGAACCAAATGGTTTAAATCATGGAAATAAGCAGCAACTGCTCTACTAGTGAAGATTTCAGTGAGAAACAACAGCAGTAAAATAACCGAGCCTCTTTTAAATTAAGGAGAATTTTCTTTACAGATATTCAGTTGGTCAGGATTTTGGTCATCAGCTTTATGAGTCACCTCACAACACAGAAGCTGAACAATGTACAATTTATAACAGACTTAAAAGGACCTTATAGTCCTTATATATAAGGACTTAATCTTATCTTTATCTGCTCAAATTACAAACAAACTACATCTTGCCCCTCAAGAAGTTCTGACTTTTGATCTCTCTACTTTCTTTTTTAAGGCTCTTTCCCATTGGGTTTCCTCTAAGAATCAAAAGCTAGTCAGTATTACTTATGTGAAACTCGGAGGAAGGGCTTTGGCAACACCACCAGATTATAATCAGCAAAATATCATACCTCCCACTAACCAATGTATGGAAACTCACCCACATAAATTATATCATCCTGATTCAACTAAGCATGCTCAAACTGAGGAGTGACATTCATGCACAGGGAGAAGTTCAGAGAAGGAAAATAACAATACTCCTACAGTTAATTACACTCAAAGAGAAACAGGAAAATAATTCCTTTAGACTTGCACATACTCTGAATTCTACATTGTAGCTCTTGCTAGTAACAAAAATATTATTTGAGTTTTGATTGTGAAATAATTTTAATGGCTATGAAAACTGGCAAGGTGACAGCATTTTCTGCATAAAATCCTATATTTATCCACTGAGCTTATGTTTCCTTGCCAATATCCTTTGGCTTTTACCTACGGGAGCTACTTCTGCTGGCAAGCAATAAGTTCACTTCCATGGTTCACAGTTGAGGCTGTCAACAAATGTGCCAACCGAATGACATGGATATCTACTCAATAGAGAAGACTCAGCAAAATTATTCTATAGGTTGTATAAATGTCACTTGGTGATAACTTTTGGTTACTGTATACCTCAGCTGAATTTAAATAACTGATCTAGAAAGGAAAAGTTCTGTAACCCATCAGATCTCTCAGAAACTTATCCCAGAAAACAATCAATCAGCCACATTTAGAAACTGTCAGTTGACCTGTTTTTGTCCACTGGTAAGCACACAATTTACTATAATTTACAACTCCAGCTAAAAACTCTTATCAGTCAAATATTCCTAGTAACTTCTGTGAACTTTTGATTAGCTTTTACCAACTTAAAAGGAACAAGTACTTTTCATATGAAAAATGGTAGAAATACTTTAAACTCAAATTACATCTACTTTGTTTTCCTCTCTTCGGGTTTAGAAAAAATAGCTTCAGCAGCAAAAGAGAGGATGAGCACATGATCTTTTTCTGTTTCAAATCACTGCAGCATACAGGTATGTCTACAAGATATAACAAAGCGTTAAAGTGGTGTCCAAAAGAGAGACTTTGTACAAAATAGGAGCCACTTGCAGTGTTTTGCAGTGTAACCATCTAGAGCAATTGCTCTTGGCACAGGTTTAGCCAATTTGTGAACAGGCAAAATGCCATCTGAACAGATGGCATGAGGTACACAGCCAAATAGCCATGTATGTGCATCGGCTGTGGGTAGTAATGGCATGATTCCCAGCCATGAAGGTCTACAGTTGTCCATCCTGATCTTACAAGCTCATGTTTATAGAGAATTGTCATCAATAATACAGCTTTGTACTAAATTATCTTTCAAATAAAAAAAGTTCCTGGGGCTGAGAATGGCAGATAGTTGAGTTTCAAAAGAATTCTTGTATTAATTTATTACTTCATTTAAAATAAAAGTAATAATAATAATAATAATAAACATAATTTTTTAAAAAGGTACAGGTATGGAAAGAGCCCTGGGTTCCCAAACCCATTCTACTTGTTGCTTACTGCTGTGGTAACACTCTGCAGCCAAAGAGCTTGATTTGAAGTGCAGAAAATTAGCCTTTGGGTAAAGGAATGCCTGTGCTGCAAAACTGCACATTGTGCGAATATCCTCATCTTTCTTCTTGTTCCCAAATTATTCAACTGTTCCCATGAAATAAAAGAACAAAATGTTCTTCTGCTCTGGAGCTTCATAGGAATTATTCAAAGCACTATGAACACACCCGTGGCTGGGTACAATCAACTGTACCTGGAGCTTTACAAGCCTTATCTGTCCCATAATCATGGAACTACAAACCAGCTCTAATTCAACTTTCCCTGGCATCTTTACAAACAGCGTGTCTCAGCTACACGTGAAGATGCAAAGCAATGATTTTGCTTTGGCAAATTTCATTCAAATTCTTCAGTACTCAAGCACAGCTAATAATTACTAACCAGCTATTTTTTTCTACAGAATGAATCCTTTTCTGCTTACAAACTGTCCCAAAACAGACAAAGTTATCTTTGTGCTCATTAGTTACTTCAGTGGTTAGTTCTTATCCTTAAATCTCCACAGATTTTCATTATGTATATTTATAAGTTAGAGCTCAATTGGTTTGTTGACTGTACACAAAACTTAGAGCGACAATGGTTTTACCCCATTTGCATGAACAGAAATTCTTACAATTAAGGTTTTGACACAAACTTTTGTAATTCGAAGTTCCAAATGAAAAATTGCAAAAAACTTTTTTTATTTTTATTTTTTTCTTAAAAATGTTTCCTGCTAGTAAATGTTCATCCATGCCACAAAAACATTACTATTACTTATCATTTTTATCTTTCTGAACGCTGGGACAAAAATCCACATAACAAAAGACAGATATTATTCTGTAAAGAGAATTGACTATCTGAAAAAAAACACCATCCTTTCACTTATTTTATCAAACCAATCTCCCGATGCTTACTAAACTTTATTTTCAAGCAACAATACTGTGTTCTATATCAGCATCCATCCAAAGATCTTTTTGCCTATATAACATGTAATACTATAACGTTTTAGGGAAAATGTTACCAGCTGCAATTTATTTAGTTGTACTAAACAATCCATCCTTACAAACTCATCAGTGTAAATAAGTTGACCCTGTGCAGGTAACTTGGGCTGATTCATTATTGTACCTACCAATGTTCAATAGAATACACAAAAGACCATCAACTATAGTCTCTCAAGACATTTCTTGATGGATTCCTCTTGCATATGCCAAAGAATCTGGCAAACAAGAAGACAAATTTGGTGCCCTTGAAACAAGAACAACAACAGAAAGCCTAATAATTTCAACAGGGTCAAGAAATGGCCTGCAAACATATTAAAGATTCCAGATTATCAAGTTTTATATATATGGAATCACAAAGAACTGTAGGAATATTTTTGGAGAAAAAACTGTGATTATAGGTTACCTTTAACCTTACAGGGAGAACCTTGCTATTCTTAAAAGGATTTAACAGTACAACTACATGTAAAATAGGCTAGCAGAGATGAAGCTTACAAAAGCAAAAAAAACAGAGCTAAAAGTTTCAAATAGTTTTTAGTAAACCATATGTGTACAATCAGTTAAACCTTCTCTTCCAACTACACCTTGAAAAAGAAGTTTGGCTTAGGAAGTGGCAGCAGAAGCATAGATTATTGCCTGGATTGTTAAACTGATCAGGCACAAAAGAGAGAACAAATTACCTGTCTATGCAGATGACAGGGATGTTGCGTGTTGAGCAGAGGGATAAATATTTGGTGATGGCATCCATCTGTCCACTATAATACTTATAATGGCTGTGAAAGTAAAAGCCTTTCAAATTTTCTGTTTGCCTAGGGCAGCTGTAACAACAGCAGATTGTATAATATGGTTCAGGAATCCAAAAGAAAGCATATTTCTCCTAAAATTGCCCTATTTATTCCTGGAAGCCATAATGGATTTGACATTATAAGGTGAAAGTGGAAGATTTGTCCTATGTAGGAGGAGAGTGAAAAAAGAGATTCATGAACAAGACATATCTTTTCAGGCTCACTAAGGACCTGCAAACAAAAGCACTGATTAAAACGAGAAAGAGAAAAATTCAGAATGAGGACCCATGAGAAACCTCCAATGACAGAATATTATATCTGAGGAAGAGGCCAAAAGTTTAAGACAAAAAAAGCTGGTACTACTCAAAAAAACACAGACTAGGAGACCAAGTCTTGAAGAATACCAACTATGAAGATGTCAAGAAGGAACTTAAATAGCCATTGCTGCACTAAAGCTGGCAAGAGCTATGAGGTTGAAGACATTAAGATAAAAATCAAAATCACTCTTTATATGAGATTATGCCAATGATGTATTCAACAAAACACATTAAAATATGGTATAGATGAATGAACTTCAAGAAACTGTTTTTCAAGCAGCAGAGCTGACAAAATCTGGTTTCTTACTGATGTATGTCTGTTATGTTTACACAGTTGTTATGCTTACATATCTCTAACTCTCAAGACAATGCTGCTGGCCAATAAAGTGTGCCTATTGTAGCTCTTTCAAAATTAAATGTATGGTAGTTAATGCACTACTACTATGAATTAAATTGAGAGCTGAATTCTATCTGCTTTTCTTTCAAAGGCAGCCTCTCTCCTACACCAGCTACTGATTTCCACAGATTACTGAGATCTTCAGATATCTTTAACTTTGCTGGAATCAGCCTGATGCTCACGCACATACAGAATATGGTCATGTGCATTTTATTTCATTAGAGAACACATCTAAAATCAATGAAGCTGAAAAGATGGCTGAGGACAGAAAACAGGGATGGAGTGATGTAGCTGCATTCCAGAGGAATATCTCTTGAGCTTATCCAAGGGTAGAGAATAATGTTGAGCACTATTCCTTTTCCAGTGGTGAATCTAAATGTGGAAAAAAATGATAAGGAATTGGAACTGATAACCCAGGAAAAAAAATCCAAATACTACGTGTCTTCCCATAATAATAAGGAACCTATGTAATCCTTGGGTTTCAGTTGGACATTTGGCAAAACCACATTCCTACTAAGTCTTAAAACCAAAGCAGCAGCTTCTACCAGAAGCGGATAAAAAATTTCTATCCTGAAATCCAAGATGCACTTACAGTGAAGGGCAGGGTGTTTTATGGTCATTTAGTACCTTCTGGGAGTTAGAAAGTACTGGTGTGTCTTTATGACCTTGCTCAAGTCACTTACAGAGGAACTGTCAACTAAAACCAAAAATTCCTACACTTCTGCCTCAAAATGACTTAGCTCCTGTTATTATGATTCGTCCGGTATTAATATGCATGAATCTACTACCATTAAGATGTATATGAAAAGTAACATTCTCCATTTTCCATTTTGCTAATACCATGAACTTCAGAAGTCTTTTCCTGTATTTTGGTGTTTACATGTGTAATTTCTGTCCTTGGGTATGAGTGTGTTAAGACAGCAATGGAGGACAGTAAAAAGAATAAATACCCAATAAACTGAAGACCACTTATCTTCCACAATCCTTAAGAATTACTGTAGGAGATATAAGTAGAGGTGTAATGATTGAGATCACATGAACATCTGTATTTCAAATAGCCTAGACTTGGATTTAACTGCACACTTTTTGTACTCTGAAGCTAACTTTATCCATTCACAACAAGGGGTCAACTTACAGATGTATAAGGCTTAATGTTAAATGTTTAACATCACAGAGGGAAAGGTAGGGAAAAAAGTACTATTCCGTTGCAATCCTTACATACAAACAATAAGGTTTATGTAGTTTGAAGAGCAGGACACTGTCTCAGCTCTATTGCATAGTAACTTATTTTACTTAAGTCAACTAGGCCATTTTACAATATCTACTAGTTTCGTTCACAGCAAGAAAGCAGTGTATCAACTTCAGTTCACTAATGGAAAATATGGCAGTACACAGAAACCTCAATTCTCAAGTGAGAAACAATAGAAATCTAGAAAAAACAATTCAAAAAATATTGGATCTCTTTCAGAACTGCAAGTCATCAAATTTCTAGGGACCTTGACCAACAGTGTAGGACAAACTGTGTTTTTGAGATGGATCCAAATTGGAATTTACTATTGGAATCAACCTACAATGTAATTAAAGAAGTCCTCCAAACCACAGCCAAAGCATAACCTTTTTTTTTTTTTAAATATATATGATATACTTCATTATCACTTCTTGGACTCTGTTTGGAACCACATGTGCAAAGCATGGCAATAAAAGGGTTATTTAAGTAGCTTAAGCATCTGCTTTTGTGATTAGTATTTAAAAGGAGATGAGTGCTGCTCTTGCAAGGCACAAAATGACATGGATTATAACAGGTACTGTTAATGACAGTATATTAATGTTTAATAATGCAGAGTGATTAAGACTGGTTCTGTACTTTATTATTCTATCTTCTACATATGTCAGAATGGCTTGAATACCTTTTGGCATTATATTTAATTAAAAGCAAAAGTTAATTTTTCTCATTCATATCAGGTATAAGAGTTATTACTTATGATTACGCTAGATTTCCTACAATGACTTTCTTTGTTTAATTGATTGCTTACAGTCAGAATTAATACAATTTTATTTTGAGTTCTTTGATTTTTTTCTACAAAAATGTACAATAGTTTCAGGAAAATTACACTAGTATCATACCAATAGACAGAACATTGTTTAATATAAATAAAAAGAGTTGTGGGTTTTTTTTTTTCCCCCAGCAGAGCTGCTCAGACAAAGAACTGGACTTACAAAATTCCCAAGTGATTTAAGAGCATATCACTCATATATTTTCCAATTAATGTGGGACTTCTAAAATGACTTTAAGATCTTACATCCTGGAAACCTTGCTTTCAGCTTATTTGAAAAACCTCAGCAGATGCATTTTATCCATTTAATTAAAACAACAACAAAAAAAAACAAACAAAAAACTTAGCACAAAAAAACCTCAGACAAAAAAACCTCCTGAAAGTAAATATTTTGTCTAAGAATTTCACACCAAACAAAATTGACAGTAGAAAAGCTGTTAAAGATACTTTCTTAATAGATTTTAGATCAACTCCCATACTAAAATGAACCTATCACATTCATACAACAATAGTCTTGCTAAAAATAGCAATACTTCAAGTCACTATTTGAGCTCAGACTGACACAGACTAGCACATCAGCTTTCTGTATCTCCGTAACTCTCTGGTAGCACAGCAGTTTCTAAAGAGATTAAAATTAGATACACAACCTTACATGGCAAGTTCTTCTGCAGAATGCCAACATAACAGCTAAAATTAAGAAAGTTTTTCTAGAGCATCATCTAATCTTTCCTGTGTTTCTTTAAATGAATTCACCACAGAACATGATTTTCTGAAAATTTAGATGCAGTTTAATTCTTGTTCTCAGGCCTTGGGTTCTGTAAAATGGGAACACTATTTTTTTTTTTGTATCAAAACGCACTGTGAAATTATCTTCATTTGCAACCATTTCTACTGCAAAGAGAGGCATATAAAAGTCTATAAATAAACTACACTGTAAATCCCATTTATTCTGTGAATACTTGCCCACACTAGATTGCAACTCTGCTTCAAAAAATATGTTTGGAAGCTCAAAGGATAAAAGCCCATATGTTTATCTTCTGTATAAGAAAGTGCAGAGACAAATAAATTAGTTTAAGATACTCAAAATGGTACAAGGACTGATTCAGCTGATGTATAGTCCCCTGGTCTATGTAGCTGAAGGTGATAACAGCACAGGTAGATCCAGGTAAGGAAAAAACAAGCTATAAATTCTTGCCAGATAAAACTTTCATCTGATGTTTATCTGTGATTTACTTCCTGCCACCCTTGAGGCTTTAGCAAGATGTCTCTCCTAGGTATTGTGACATTCTATGTCTGTGCTTTCATACCTGTTTTTAAGAGGTATGATACTCTCTGCTCCCACCCATGCACTTGCTCCTGCTCTCTCCTCAAGCTTTCCCCCTGCACCCAGATTCCTCAGAGTGATGAGGTGGACAAGATAATCAATTCTGCCTTCAGGAACACCATGCAGAGACAGAGGAGAGAAAAAAAAACAGTGAATTAACAACAAAGCAGGAGAAGTAAGGAAAGATACATTTGCCTTCCACCATTCATGACCCTGTTGTCATTCGTAGGTCTGTTTCTAGTGCCAAGCCCAACTTAAGTGGCCCAGCAGGGATTATGAATCTGTGTTGAAACCCACCTTGCCCAGCTGAGTACTGCTACTAAAACTAAAAGAAATTGCTACTGACATATATTAACCATTCCGTTGTTCATTTGCTGTTTAAATAAACATGGAAGCTCAAAGCAACAACTGCTTGCATTTTCCTTTAACACCAGACCAAATCCCTACATCTCGAAAGCATTTTTGAAGGGGGCAAGAGAAGAATATGGGGGTTTCTAAATTGCCTTCTACCTTTGCTCTGCCTATTAGCACTGTTTTTTTGGGTTTTTTGTGTGGTTTTTTTTTGGTTTTTTTTTTTTCCCACTAAGTTGTTAATTCTTAGGACTATTGCTTTTCTCTAAAAATAAATTTCCCATCATATCAATAGATTTTGTTCATGGAGTTTCTGCAGGAGTATATCTTACACTTCTCAAGCACAATGAAAAGCACAATGAAGTTCTTACAGACCTTTATGCAATAGTTTGAGATATGTGGATTATTATTTTCCAGATCCCTTAGCAATTAATTCTCAATTGAAGTTTTAATGCAGCACAACACAGGACTATAAAGAAATGGAATCCTCCTACATTACTGTTTTCATAGAGAAACCAGATGTTAAAGTTATCATTTTGTTACAGTTAATGTTGTTTCTTCATTTGTCCACCAGAGCAACCATATTCTGATCCCTGACCTCATTCAAACCAATACTTCCACATATTCAGTAATTAAATGTGTCCACATCAGTATAGATATTTTTATAAAATTCATGGTACTGAACACAGAAATATACAGTTTAAAGAGGAGAAGAAATCTAGGTAGTTATATTTTCTTAACAACTTGATATTAGAAGAAAAGTTTTGTTTTTACCATAATATTTCCTTCCTACTTTAAAATCTGAAGATGAAAAAAACCCCATATCATTATTATTAAAACAATACTTAAAAAAAAAAAAAAAAAAAAAAAAAAGCAGGACCCATATAAGCCCCAGGGGCACAATTACTTTTCTTTCAACACTATAGTGTTCTCCTGTAACCTTCCAGTTGCAGGGAATGACGAGGAAAGAACGAGGAAGAGCCAGCAGAACAATACCTGGCTCCAAGCCTGGTGTCACCAGCAGAATTTGGGGTTTTTTGATCATGAATTGGTCTACACAATACCAGGCCTGCTGTAGACACACAGGGTATACCTGTCTTGAAGGGGGAAAAGGATCCTTGGGCAGGAGTTAGCAGGACTCAATGAAAGAGCTTTAAACTAGATTTGAAGGGGGAAAAGGTTAAAACAAGGCTCACTAAATGTAAGTCTGGGAGAGGTACACCAATATTTGAGGCATGGGGTGCTAACAAGGCTCCTCATTCTGCCATCTCAGTGGAGGTAGGGGATGAAGAGCCATGTGACAGCAAAGACACAAGGATTATAAATGTGATAGAAACCATGCAAGCATCTGAAAATGGTCATGTAGGAATGAGAGCTTCTCCCCTCAAAAAGGTGGTGGGATCAGTAGCCCGGCTGAAGTGCATCTATACAAATGCATGCAGCATGGGCAACAAACAGGAGGAGCTGGAAGCCACTGTGCAGCAGGAAACCTATGATACAGTTGCCATCACAGAAACATGGTGGCATGACTCACATGACTGGAATGCTGCAATGGATGGCTATAAATTCTTCAGAAGGGATCGGCAAGGAAGGAGAAGAGGTGGCATAGCCCTGTATGTTAGGAAGTGTTTTGAGTGTATAGAGCTTGACAATGTTGACGATAGAATTGAGTGTTTATGGGTAAAAATCAAGGCCAATAAGGCAGATATCCTGGTGAGAGTCTGTTACATACCACTTAGCCATGATGAAGAGGCAGATGAAATATTCTTTAAGCAACTGCGAGAAGTTTCGTTCTCGTGGGGATCTTCAACTTACCAGACATCTGCTGGAAATACATTACAGAGGAGAGGAAACAGTCCAGGGGTTCCTGGAGTGTATGTAAGACAAATTCCTGACACTGCTGGTCAGTGAGCCAACTAGGGAAGGTGCCTTACTGGACCTGCTGTTTGTGAACAGAGAAGGATGGTGGGTGATGTGATGGTTGGTGTTTATGGTTCTGTAGGCACCCTTCGGATTACAACTACAGAGAATGCAAAAATTTTTTTCTTTGCTTTTGTGCAGATAGTTGTGCATTCAACTATTTTACCCAATCAGAACATTCAAATTTCCAAAAGCATTCTATAATCAGATTATACCATGCTGACATTTATATACAAATTATAGTGTTTCCATGTATCATAACCCTTATAATCGTGAACAGCTTTAGTAGAATTCTCTGTGGAAGACAGCTTTGATAGAAAATCGTTTCTGTCCTCCCAGTTAATTACTGATTTTTTTCCCCACCAATTAGAAATTTGAACTCAATCCCACAGATTTATAATTTACAATCAGTAGCCAACGCATACAAATTACTCTTGCTTCTCTTTTAAACATGAATAAAAGTTCAATTTATTAAATCATATGAGATATCCACAGTAAAATGCTGTGTAGTAAAACCCTCTCTGGCTACTGGAGAATACAGAATAGTTATTTATTTTAACTAATCAATCTTAAAAGCTACTAAAGGCTTTTCTACACTCAGCATATGTGTTTGCACTCTAACCTACCAGATTAGTACTGCCAATTTAGACTCTTAATCAATTTAAATATATATATATATCTTTAAAAGCACTAGGATAAATAATACAAGTAAAACAGAAAATGTAGATTGAAAAAGGATGATTAACCTGCTAAAAAAAATCCAGCCAGCAAGGCAAAGAGAGAAACATTAATTTAGACTTCCTGCTCTAGTAATTCAGCAACTGAATCATAGTAGACTGAGGTTTCAAAATTTACCTCAGTTCCTAGGAAACTGCATTTCTCTGCATTTATTTCCCTCCTTCACTCCCATTACCACTTGATACTCAGTTGTACAAAAGAGGACTCCATATTGAAACATCTGAAAATAAGTAAATAGTGACAAACCATCGCTACTTGCAACTATGCTCACAGAGACAAACCACAGATATATGAATGTTCCCAAAGCTCAATAGTGCTAATGAGTGCAGAATTCATGTATTTTCCTGAAAGCCTCTTCAGCGGAGTTTCCGAAAGCCAATGTCAGCAGATGTTACAAATGTGTCAATGTAATAGTCTCTTTTCCAATTAATACATCAGAGAGTACAGGTATACTAAAAAATCACTGGGCAATACTGACTTCATAACATCCAACTTAGGACAACCACATGTACAGAATTTTAATTGTTTTCTTATTTGCTAACTAATGTATTATAAAATATAACTAATAAAGAACTGTCAAAAAACCCTTGATTAGATCAGTAGAGTGCTTTCAAGCAACTATAAAGGAAGAAACATGAGACAACACATACAGGAAGTATCTTATGTGTCACAGAAAAAATACTACAAGAAATGATAAGAATAAAATTAATTTTAGTTCTGCGTTTTACAGATTTGGCCTCAGTGCTATCAACAAATAGATGGCTGTCTTATTTACCTAAAAAGAAACATCCAGTGCTGAAACTTCAACCTATGTCACTTAGATTCAGATAGCTTTGGTGCTACTGATTAAAGGAAAAATTCTGATTGTTACAAATAAAAACTCTTTTTTTGGGCATTCTTTTCAGACTAAAGATCATCCTAAAAATATCTGAGTAACAAATTCAGAGCAAAGTTCTTTTCAATAATTAACTTGCTGACATGCTTTCCTCACCCTGCCTGGAGAAGAGCTGATCACTTTTCTACTTCAGGTTATCACCAGTAATATGGCAGAAAGTGCTCTTGAGAATGAAATGAAGACTGTTACTGAAAATATTCATATCCATTGATGACTTGATCAATTTTCCTGATCTTTACAGACAAATATCCTTTCACTCAGGTTTCCATTTTCAATTATGCTAGATTATTATTGTAACAAAAGACATAAACACTTAGCAGCTTAGTTTATTTTAACAACTTCAAAGAGAAGAGGCCTTTACTTGTGGAAAAAAACCCAGAACAGCAGACTGTAAAAGTTTTCATAGTGGTTAAATTACTGTAAACACAACTACCTGCACACTTCAGTAAATATGAAATGACTGTGAAGCTACTGTAGTGAAAATCATCTTTTTGTACATTACCTACATACATGTAAATACATCTGTATTTCTGGAACAATTCTTTTACTCCAAAACTCACACATTCAATCCTTAGCAACAAAAGTATTTTCTCATTATTTTTCTGTGTCTTTTTGACTACACAAGTGTTTGAAGTGTGAGTGATTCATCTGAAGCCTACTCTTCTCTCTATATTTGGATTTTTAAATACACAACATTCAATGCTGGTGGAATTAATGATCGAAAATCCCTACACATTAAGTGAATACTAATTTTATCGCTACAATTGTAATGAAAACAATTCTTCATCACAGTGAAATTCTGTTTTTGACATGAACTAGTTATACAACACATCCCTTTTTATCATATAATGATACTTATTCTTACTAGTTTCTTAAACATGTATGAAATACATATTTTTCACCCCATCATTAGAAAACAGAGGTTCCCTGCTGAGAATGCGCTGAATAAACAAACACATCATGGAACATATAGCCACATATTAACATGATCAAACTTAATGTAGTAATGGTCCTACTTGACTAACCAGATCTCCTTCTATGACAAAGTGATCTGCTTAGTGAATGAGGGAAAGGCTGTGGATGTTGTTCACCTAAACTTTAGTGAAGCTTTTGACACTACTTCCAACAGGCCAACAGCATCTTGGCTTGTATCAGAAACAGTGTGGCCAGGAGGACTAGGGAAGGGATTGCCCCCTGTACCTGGCATTGCTGAGGCCACACTTCAAATACTGTGTTCAGTTTTGGGCCCCTCACTACAGGACAGACATGGGGGTGCTGGAGAGAGTTCAGAGAAGAGCAACAAAGCTGGTGAAGGGTTTGGAGCACAAGTCTGATGAGGAGCAGGCTGGGGGAACTGGGGCTGTTTGGCCTGTAGAAAAGGAGGCTGAGGGGAGACCTTAATGGTCTCAACAACTACCTGAAAGGAGGTTGTAGCGTGGAGGGTGTTGGTCCCTTCTCCCAAGTAGCAAGTGACAGGACAAGAGGAAATGGCCTCGAGTTGAGCCAGGGGAGGTTTAGATTGGATATTGGGAAAAATTTCTTCACTGTGAAAGGGTTACCAGACACTGGAATGGGCTCTCCAGGGAAGTAGTTGAGTCACCATCCCTGGAGGTGTTTAAAAGAAGTGTAGATATGTTGCTTAGGGACATAGTTTAGTGGTGGACTTGGCAGTGTTAGGTTAATGGTTGGACTTGATGATCTTTATGGTCTTTTCCAACCTAAACAATTCAATGATTCTAAGAATTCAGAAAAGTTATTTTGTACACTATTACGTGTATATATAAGCAAATAATCAGGAGTGTAAAATATCTATTACCCCTAAAAAGAGATATAGAATCTCTTATACTCTCAATAATATTGCAGTTACTTTTTCTTTTTTAAGTGACTCCTTTAAGGCTATTTGCTATTTGTTTTTTTCCCTTCTGTCAGGAATTCACTGTCAGAGGAAACCACCAGAAATATAAATGAGTCTGTAAGCAGTCAAAGTACTACCTCAGATGTGTTGACTAAATGGTGCTGTTTGTTGTTTCTGGTTGTTTTTAACTTTTATTCTTTAATAAAACAATAACAGTGGTAATGGCAACACTAATGGGTTCCTTGTCCAATACTTTTACCTAAAATCTCAAAGTCTCTCTGTGGACTCTATTAAAGTCTACAGGAACACTCTCTTCGACTCTAATAGGGCTAAAGTGCATGACAATATTTATTAAGTATTAGCCTCCTTGTCTTGTAGGGGGACTTGGTACACTGACCAGTGTCCTAAAGTTGCCTAGTGTTTTTCTACATCATTCTGCTACCTTGATCCCAGATTATTTTCCACTTGAACTGCCTGTCTGCTTGTTCTTACTTTGGCTTCTCCTGGTCCAAGGCAAAGAAAACCAGCACTGACATTCAGGAAGCATACTAGGACCTGGCTTGAATTTGCACCCCTCCTCCATAAGCATGACACAAAACTGGCTTAGGCTGGTTCAGTCCCAGTCTACAAAAAATATCACCAGTAACCAGGCAGCTGCCCCCACAATTTTATTCTCTCATGCCCATGCCTAATTTTATTCTCAGATATATGATGTCATCCCACCACAAAAATGGGAACAACATGGGGAACCACAGACATGGCAAATTCAATGAGTGGTATAGACAAAGCTGATGCGAGGGGCATGTGAAGCAGATAGCACGGGACAGTGGGGAGGGAAGCAGACCCCTCACTCACGCTGACAGGGCTACTGACACAGACACACCTATTGAGAGCCAAATCAGAACAAGCAAAAGTACCTCGGACTCAACTCACAGCCAAGTGTGGACTGTACAGGAAAGAATAGTCCCCGTCACCCCCACCCCAAAACATAAAACAAAACAAAAACACCCAAACAACAATTAAAACAAACAAACAAACAAAAAACCACACACACACACAAATCCAGAAAATAAACAACACCAAAAAAAAACAAACAACAAACAAACCAACCCACACAAAAAGCCAACCTCCAAATAAACCTTCCTATTTCATGCTGGCATGTGACATACAGCTTTCCTCAGCGAAACAAAATTTCTAGTCCATGAGCTATGGAAAACTAGAACTGTAGAGAGCACAGCCAAATAATCACAGGTAAAACCATACAGGGATTTTTCCCAGCAACCCACAGTGTACAAGGGATTTTGAGGGAAAGGCAAGTTTTAAAATCACATTTTTGCTGTCACTCAGCTTTCCTCTTTGCTCTGTGGGGTAAATCAGCACTAAAAGTCATTGCTTAAAGAATACTTTCAGGCCAATTTTAGATTAAAACTAACAATTTTTAAAGAAATATAAAAATCGTTCTTCTGTCATCATACTGATTTTTTAATTTGATCTTCTGATGTGAAGTTCCTATCACACACTCCTACTGGAAAATAGGCAGCACTCAGTTACTTACACATAATTACATAAGTCAAATTCAGCAGTTCAGAATCCCTGATCACAGATCAAAAGTACTTCTAATACGAGGTTTCAATATTAGTTAATTCTCTAAAAAATTACTGTCTTCAGTTTATTAACCATTATTAGTGTCACCCTGACATGTCGTCATTTTCTCATTGACATCATCATATCTCTCTGCCACCATTTCCAGATGGCAAAGGTTTAGCTTCTAATGACAGAAACATAAAGTCTGCAGGTATATGTTATTCCAAACATCTCTAAAATAGAAAAGCCCTGAGCAAAGCAGTTTGACACACACACTCTGAGTCCCCAGGCTGCTAAACCTAATTACATAGAGATTAATTCTAAAAGAATAATTCTCTTTGGTTAGAAATGTTGGTGTGAACACAGAATGCAGTATTACCTGCCCTACAATAATACTGCCTCCTGTGGCTGAAAATACTTTGACTGCCTCCATGAAAGTTCTTCCCATTCCCCTGTGCCAGGGCACAGTTATTTATTATTTGTATTAACACAGTATTTAGGAATTATTGTAATGATTCCCAGCGCAAAGAAGAGCTATACAAACACAGAATAATGAAAGGGTCAGTTCTTGTCATGACTGTCCTCATTCAGAGCCATTAAAAGCTTTATCTGAAACATCATTTCTTTGGATTTAATAGTTCTGGTTAAATCTGGCATTTGAAATTTATTTAGTTCACAGTTCACACTAAATACTAAATAAGCTTAAATGTGAAAATAAATTTATTTTAGCAAAAAAAAAAAAGAGCAAGTTCTTGATTTTAGAAGTCATTACAAGAGTGGAATATAGCAAGAAATAACAATAAAACACATTTTAAGACTATTTTTAGAATTAAAGATCTTTTCTAACTGCTATATGATGTTGTCTGGTTTAGGAAAGATAAGGAAACTACTCCACCCCTAATCCCCACAAATGACTAAGCCTTGAGGGGTTTACGGGTTACATCCACTTTCTTTATTCTTTTGTTTAAAGATCATATACCCATTTTCCTCTCAGTCTGGCTTATATTACTATTCAGTATAGATTATAGATGTGTTAAGAAAGGTATCTTCCACTTCCATCCTTTGACTAAGCTTATTTCTTCTGGCTTAAATAATATTCCAGGTCACCACAATATTTTCAGGAGTGTTACAAGTCACAGAACACAGGTCTAGCATAGATGTATAAATCACAAACTGTAACAAGTTATCACTACCATTACATCTTCTCGAATTCCCAGTCTTTAGTTTATCATCTTCATATCTTCATGGAGACCAGACACAGTTTATTAATTACAGAGCTTCAAACTTGGCATTTAGAGTGCTCTCACCCTTTCCTCACAGCACTTGTCAGTTTTGGGCTCTTGCCATCACCACTATACTATAGAAAATCAGTAAATCAGAATTCATTATAAGATTCAATCAGTTTTCCAAGTGCTTAATTTACCCAAGAAGAATTTCATGGCCTCTAAAATAATTTTCATAATCCTTTTTAGCCTGTATTTCACTTTCTACATGTGTAATAAAACACAAACTTCTGAAACAAACCTAGAGGTATCTCAGATACATAAGGTATTCCCCAGCCATGCCAACAGAATACAAAACTTCTGATTTTACACCTGAAACCTTTAGTAAAATTGATGGTTACTGTATTACATGAGATCAGCTCTGATTATCTGTC
Organism: Streptopelia decaocto; assembly: GCF_964273445.1. Lineage (NCBI taxonomy): Eukaryota > Metazoa > Chordata > Aves > Columbiformes > Columbidae > Streptopelia > Streptopelia decaocto. The sequence goes on along the minus strand of NC_138655.1, from coordinate 133,574,437 downwards.
TTCCCCTTTCAGCATGGATGACTCCCAAAGACTACTGAAAATACACTTCCACTTTCATAAGCTCTATAAATATTTCTTCATATTTCATAACCTTGATTTTCATACTCTTCCCTTTACAAGTACATCCCACAATCAGAGTATATCATATGCAGATTCACTCAGCTGCTGTGCAATGCACTCAACAAATAAACAAACTCTCATTTAAAACAACAAAAGTTGTATCTGGTGGGTGGCTTTTTGACTGTTTTTCCTCACAGCTAACACCAGCCAGTTCTGCACTGATGTGAACCAGCAAAGCATCAGTTCTGCACTTCGATAAATATCCTTTTCCACTTCACAATTGCTGTGCATGTCCTTACTGTTAAAGTTCAGACTGGTGTCGAGCCACTGTACATAATACAGTCAAATCAGAAAAATAGGGAGATTTCTTGATCACTTGGGCTCTGTGTTGCTGCCTGCCAGCATCAGTAGCTACAGAAATACATTAAGGTTAGCCTGAAATGTTAAACATATATACAGCTATATTATTTGGCCTAGTCATATGAGCTTTAGTGCTTATGGCTGGGCCATTTTTTCCCATTGTTTGAATCTCCTGAGGTTATGGGAACTAACTTAACAGTGTTTAAAAGCAGCTCATGTCAGTCAATCAGTTTATCTCGAGAGACAGCTGTGAAACTTGATTTGGATTCAACAAATATTGTATGCCATGTGGATAGATGCCTAAAAATCAGCTAGAATAGGCTACTTAATTAAAGCCATATGTTCCCATCAGTTACGCACCGCACATGGAAGCAGCTGGTCACAAGTTATACAACTCACATGCAAAGTGCTAGTAAACCCTTTATGTGGGAAATTAATGTCTAGATGGCACACTGGCAGTGCTGTTTGGTACCCTTTGATACTTGGATGTACTCCATCCAGGTTCAATGTGGTATTGTACTTAGATGCTTGCAAAGATTTTATTTAAAACTTGATCATGTGCAAGAAGAAAACAGTAAATCTCAGATTTTTTTTGTAATGTGGTATTCATCATTCACAATTAATATTAAAATAGCACCAACCAGTAGAATTACCTTCAGTAGTTTAACCAGTAGTCAGATTGATGACCAAGGTAGCTAGAATTTAAACACATGATTCATTAAGGACTCCATGGGACCATGTGTTTTCATCAGACCTATGAAACCAGGAATGTGCCTCAAAACTTCACAATCAGATCCCTTATCCAGAAAAAAACATTGACTGAGGGCTAAGTACTTATGACTCATTAGTGACTACTAATTAATTAATGTTGTAATTACTATCGGCAGATACTTTGCTAATGGTAATGAAAAAAAAATCTAGACTACAGTTTTACTTGTAGTGAGGCTCTTTGTAATTCAGTCAGTATATAAAGATATCTTATGTCAGTGCAAATTTAAAAGCACAGTTAAAAGCACTCTGGCCTGGTAAAGGGACAAGCCTTTAGTTCATTAGAAAGTCTGGGTGGAAAAAGGTTCCCATGGCTTTTCTAGGGAACATTGACTTCATCTGGCTGACTTTGTGAGAGCTAAATATAGGTACACACCACAGAAAACAGAACTGTGCTAATATCTTTTGGGGGTTTCTTTTACTTTTTAACAAACAAAACATATACAATTGGGTCCAAACAAAGAATTGTTGTGAAAACCCTTAAAAAAACCAAGCAAATTCTGTATGATCCTCACAGTAACATGTTTGCAAGCAATAGCTTATACAGAGCCCAATACAACAGTGCAAATCCATGAGCAACTTTCATGACGAAATTATTAGCCATTTTACCCTTTGTGGCATAAAAGTACCTATTTCCAGAGAGGCTGCAGCTTGACCCACACTTGAGAAAACAAACCCTGGTTCTCCCTTCTATCAAACTTTTGAGCCACTCTCTTTCTAGGGTGGTACTTAGTGGACAAAGCAGAGCATAAGGTTTCAGCCAAGTGGCTCGAAAAGCAATCAGGAGAGGAACATTTTGACTCTCTCGTCTATCTGATGGGGCCGTAAGCTGGATACTCCAGTTCTTTGGCCTACAGATGACATAAATAATATTACATAATAATGCTATCCTTGGCAAGTGTGGTAATGAAGTTAGGTATTTATCTAGAAGAAGACAAATTTTCATTCCTGCTCAAACCAGGACAAACTAATGTACAATTTCATCACCAGCTTTTACACACAAGATTTTATATTCAAATTTCTGTGATATTGAATTTGCTGACTACCAGAAAGATTAAGATATGCATTGCTCTGGGCACAGCACTGGCCAAAAAAGGGCTATAGACCTATTAACCATTTCACTAAATTTGCCATGACACAAGACATCTTTATATACTGACTGAGTTACAAAGGTAAAACTGTAGTATATTTTTTTTAATTATTATTATTATTATTATTAATTGTGATTACCATGCATTTTGCATCCATTTGAGACACTAGCTACCAGTCTGAAATTGGAGTCCTGTAGCTGTCACAGTACTTCAACTAACAATACCAATTTTTGCTTATGCTGCTATGAGCTAGATCAGGAATGGAAGTGCAATAAAACTTTCCCGAAGATAAGAATCCTAAATCTACCTGGCATTTCTAACTGGCTAGCTGCTCAGTATATGTGTGTGTAACCAAGTTAGCAGAAAACGCAGAATTTTACAGCCATCCATCCAGAGGGATTTTATATTCTGCCCACAAGGGGTAAATGCCTACACATTTTCAAAAACATAGGGCCCCGTATGCAATCTTCCAGCTTGACCTGAGCGGCCAAGCTATATAATACATCCTGGAGCTACAGACTCCTTAGCAGCACTTTCATAAATGTTTGCTGACTGCATTTGAAATTTTATGCAAATTAATGGCAGGCAGGGGCTTCCAGAAAGTCACCTCTTGGGGATTATCAATTGCCCAGTCTGCTTCTATCACCCAAATATAAGCAATCTGTGTTATTTTACACATGTTTTACATTTAGACCCCTTATTTTTTTAGTCTAACTTGAAAAAAATATCTTCAACTGCAAGGCTTAGTTGTTCTTGGCAGCTGACCATAAATTATCAGAACAAGGCAATCAATAAATATACATGTTAAAACTCAATGACTGTAGCCATCAAAACAGTCATTGGAATATTTATACTCTGTGAAACAAGGGAATTATAGAAGCTGTCACTCTTCTTGACAGAAAAAAGACACCATACATGCTGTTTAACTTCAAATATAGTTAAAGAGAAATGGTACACAAAATGACACAGCTCCACACAGTTTAAGCAATGAGCCAAGGGTGAGGATGAACTTATAATTATTCTATGCTGCATTTCAACTGAATTTCACATATGTACATGCTCTTTTTCTGCAGCATTTTCAATTATTCTTTTTCTCTGGACTAAAAAATTATTCTTGCCATTAACCCCACTTCTAAATTGTCATATGAATCATTTGGACCTTTTAAAACTGTAGTCTTTAAATAGCTTCAGTGAAGCCCCAAATGGCATGTATCAACTCCAATCACTTTTTGAGATTTCAAACAGAAAAGGGAGTAAAGGCTGAAGAGATTGACTGAGATGATGTGATCAAGGAAGACATTCAAAGAATGGAATGTTTTTAATTAAAGTATTTGCTTTGACAGTACTATGGGAACATTACGAACCATCCCATGAAAAAATATGTAATAAGGTTCAAATCAAGTAGGCTAGCTTGTTAAACATCAAACCACTCTATATCCTAGCTTTGCAAGAAATGGGAAATTTGCCTACTGGTTTTCCACACATTTTCCTTTACATAAAAAATTCCTTCTCATGATAACTGGCAGATAAAACAGAAGCTCACAGTATTACGTATTAAAAAAAAAAGGTTGCTTAATAAGTACTGTAGTCATTGTGATCCTATCTTCATAATATTATATCTTATTTTATACTATTACACACTTAAATCTTATTATTATACTTACTGCAATATTTTTCAATTCTGTTGCTTTCAAAAGATTATGCCTTCTTTGCGTTGTGTATCTACCCTGCCATTTGAAATGTCCTTTGCTGTACATATGCAGCAGTCGAGCACTATGTGTGCTGGAGCACCAAACGACTGTAGACAGGCAGAGGACCTGAGAAGCCAGAGGAGCTCCAGCAGGCTGGAAGGGGAAGGACCAGCAACAGCCCACCTGTGTGCTGCCACTGCCCCTCCTTTCCTTTGGAACGGGCATTCCTGGCATCATTGAAGTATGTGGGAAAGGTCTCACTGACCTTCACTGCTCAACCAGAGTTCATTACGATTTCCTGCCTAAATAGGAAAAACATTCAATACTGCTGTTCTTAAATAAATAAATACCATTTGTTCCTGAGCTATATACAATTTTTTTTCTAGAAACAGTACTGTCTTGACTTGAAAGCTGAAGTGATGAAAGTAAGCAGATTGTCTCCCTGATTAATTTGCTTCATTTTTACATTTCAGTGACTCATGCCCAACCTTGATTTGTCTAGGTTCAGCTTATATCTTGAGGATCTTTGCTATCTTAACAGACTGCTGACTACCACATATTTTCTTCCCATTTAAGGTACATTTAGACTGATGAAGTTGTCTCTTCACTGCTCTTCTGCAATAAAGCTCTTAAACCTTCCAAATCACTCTTGTCACACTTTTCTGAACCTCCTTGAATCTTTCAACATCCTTTTTGAAATATGGATGCTACAGCTGGACAGATTTACCAAGACTGTATCCAGTGCATGCTACGTTTACTCAGTGTTCCCCTCAGAAGAAATTCAAGGATAGTATTTGCCTTTCTAGCAACAACTTATATTCAAGTGATTACTGAACATGGCCAGTTAATGCTTCAGAGTTTCTCCTTCAGAGTATGTAGCCTTCTAACTGTAATTTCCATGCTTCATTTCTAGATATCTGACAGTGTTACAACAGAAAACCCTTAATCTTGGCTGTTCAGAATAGCTATTACCACCCAAGAAATGAGAAGAGGGGAAAAACAGAGGCTGATCTAGATAACATACTTGCCAATTAATTTATTATTTGAGATTTGCCCTGGTAATTTCCAATATTAGGTATCTGAGAAGACCTGCAAACCTTTCTGACAGGCTGAAGTGTACGCTAATTAATGACAGTGAATTTAATCTCCAAGAATGTATTCTGTGACATAATATTGAGTTAATCACAGTGTTGTGCAAGACAGAGTTCATCTGAAAACATGTTTTTTATTCTGAAATTTTGTATTTTGCAGTCTGTTCATCTGAAATAATTTTCAGAGGTATTCCAGAATCAGCATGGTCCAGAGATTAAAGTACTGAAACAAAACGTATGGCATACTGTGTTCTAATGAGAAAGAATGGGAAAAGGGATTCTAAGGGCTTACAGTTGTGAAATGTGCTGATTTATCTAAATTAATTTAGACAAAATTGATGGAGTCATTTGTGTTGTTGCTTTTAAAGTGGTAAAGAGTGGTCAAAATTGATTTAGTTTAATTGGGTTAAGCTAAAACTGTTTTAGCCACTTTTAAACTGCTTCAATGTCCACACAAAGCAGTTGAACCTACTTAGCTAAATGGAATTAGAAACCGATTTTGTTAAGCAGGAACAATTCCTGTCACACAAAAGTGACAGAGTTAAAAACAGAGAGTGGTGAAGATGAGGTAATAATAAATGGGCATTATAGGATAAATGAATGAACCACGAAGAGGGGAAAAAAGTGAAGGGCTGAATACAAATGAAGACAGAATAGATAAGATATATGGATAAAATAGAAAAGAAGGTCAAACACATGGTGGGGAAAGAAGAGGGGTTTGACTTTAAACCTCTTGCAGAACAAACAAGAACAGAAGACAAAATAATGATTTTATAAATCATGCTTCTAAGGATAAGCACCTATGTCTTGGTCTGGCAAAGCTGCTATTGATTTTTGCCTGAGTAGAGACTGAGCCTCTAATTTGGCTCTAAGGGTGGAAATTTGTTCATTCTTGCCATGTACTATCTCAATGAACTATTGTAAGAAAACATGCTTATTATGATCTTTTGCTAAGATGCCAGGTGGTAGCACTTAAAACCTCTTGCTATGGGAGTAGAAAGGAGATTTATTTTCATTATTCATGAGAACCATTTTTAAGGGATAACCAGTAACATGAATGTAGTTGTGAATCAAGTGACATCAAGTGTACTTCTGGGGTTACAAAATCAAACGAGGTAAGGCAGTTACTTTAATTTTTGACAATTGCTTATGAAATGCAGGTACACTATGGCAACAAGTTACAAGAACCCAAATTCATTAGCTCCATGATTTCTTTTAAGTTTTCCTTGTATACACACATGTTGGTGCCATATAGGAAAAACTGAGATCTAATATTGTGCACACAAGATTAAGTGCTGCTTTGCATTGTAAGCTTCATTTTAAAATCTCCTCTGACTATCCAGAAATATTGATTCTCCTTCTTATTTGCTGTTCATATCATTTTCTAGCATGGACATTTTTTCACCTCTGAAATCCTGGGGAAGGGGAAACACCCCACAACACCACAAAAAGAATTTGGCTGTGGTAGCATGAAATTATCAGAATTAAATGCTAAAATTAGACAGAGAAATCTGACTAGACTGAAGTGGCCCAAAGCTTTTCAGAAGTCCTGAAAAGGAAAATTTCCTCTTGAGACCTAGGTAGTCCCTCTCATTCAAGCAGAAAAAGCTAGATTGAGTAACAAGTCATCTGAAAACAGGGTTTCAAAAATACAACCACAACCCATTTACTCTCTCTTGATTTCATCTCTAAAAGCTGTCTAGCCTATAAATTGAAAAATTCGAAATACAATATTCTTTGTTGCCTTGTCAAGAAATATTTTAAGCTATTTATTTTCTTTAGATTTTGAAGCCATTGTGAGAATAGAAGGATTACATGGTTATATATTATACAACAAAGTAAATAAATTTTTAGGTCAAAATTTATAAGGCTTTTTTTTTCAGAGATCTGAACTTCAGATCACTTAACACAGAACCGAATTAAACCATATATTAGTTAAACTATAAACACAGAGAAAAAAGATGTCATGAAGAAAAAAAGCCAATGATGCTATGACTGTGCATCCCTAAACTATCTCTGACCTGATCTGCTATGCACAGATAGAACAGTATCACATGAAGAGGGCTGCTCTGATTCTCGGTTCATGTTCAGACAGCATGATGCACATCTTTATCATTGTAATGGAAAATCCACAGCACAGATAATTTGCAGATGATCAAAAGGTCAAAAATAACATCGCTATTTTATCTATACTTAATAGTGAAAATTCAAACCATGCAAAGAAAGTTATGGCAGAAAAATAATTTTATTCCACACATGAGGAGTGGACTTAAGAGTCTGACATAAAAGTACTCTGGAGACAGTGTTCACTTCTAGAGAAAATTTGTCTAAAACTCCACAGATCTGATTCTGTTCCCAGTTCTACCCACGGCTTCCTGAATGGCCTCTTAAAAGTCACTTCAATATGAATAAAACAGAGATAATGAAACCTGCTTCTTTCGCAAGTGCTCAGAGGGCGTAAAGTACTAGTAAGTGCTACTGTCGGTAGCACCTAGAAGCAAACAGGCAAGTGACCCCCTTGTTTTCCCTCTCTCGCACTGGTGCCACAATGCTTACAACTGGACTCAGGCTTCAATATTGTCATGGGTTCAGATCACTGCGGATGTTAATTTGGTGTCTATGCTCTATTCCTGAAAACAGCTGAAGTAACAGAGTTTCTAACAGTCAAACTTTATTCTCTGTTGAAGCAGAGATGAAACAGCAGCTCACGTGTCTTTCCTCCTTTTCAAGTAGTGAAGAAATTAATGCACTGTGCTTATTTTTTAATATGTTTTTGCTGTCTAAAGCCACAACAAAATGTAACAGACCCTAATTTCAACTAATAAAACAAAGCATTTCCTAAGAAAAAACATTAGTAAAAACAAAGGGCTGAAACAGGAATTTTAAGGAATTGTGCACTTGTCTGAAGATTTCTTTGGTAGCTAACATACAGTTTACATACAATTTGCCTTTTTTTTTTTTTTTTTTTTTTTACTAACACCTCTTGTATTTTCATGAAAAGGGAAATCACCATAAACTTAGACATTAAGGAGATCATACGTCTAACAAAGGAGAAAATTTCAATATCTTTTTCCACGCGTTTTGTCTGGGTGATGGATTAAGTTACATTGCAAGATCCAGCTTCAAACATTAACTCACACAATTAGCCAGACATAATTAAACAGTCAAGTGAGAGAGTATTAGTCGTCATTCACTGAGCTTTTTCATCTTATGACCTGTACAGATTTCCATAAGGTGAAGGCCAAAATGGACTACAGCATTTTTATTTGACTAGCATTTATGAATTCATGTATCATTATATAAACATTATCTTTGATTGAGATCTCATTAAAGGTCTCCCTGTCTCATATCAAAATGTCAATAACAGTACTAAGAAGAGAAATGTCATTTAACTAAGGCTGTGCTTATTAATCTAATAACTTCAAAAATGATCATAGAAAATGACTTTTTTTTTTCTCATTAGACCCCTATTGTTTAGTTTTTTCCTTAAAAAATGCTTAACTTTTCTCAGAGATATTTTGCAATGAAAGCAGAAAATAGTCATAATTTGACGTGATACTTATTTTCCTGAACTAAGGAATTACCAAAGAACCCTCCTGTCACCGTGTTTCTTTTTGGCTTAACACAGGAATTTTTCTAGACATTAGCAGGGCCTTTCCTCCTCTCAGTCTCATTCTCAGTGTAAAAGTGACAGAACAAAAGAAATAGGATCACCATAGTGAAACTCTCATTGAAGTCAAGAGAGGAAAATAGAAACCCATCGTCCAAAGATGAATTATTTTTAGCATTAGTCAACTTCTACCCAGCCATCAATGCTTATGTCTGGGTATATTCACTTCCCTGAAGATTCTTCAGCCACTGCTGTTGGTAAAGTGGGGATGCTTCCTTCTCTGTAACTCTAGCAGAAGTGAATGTGGTTGGATATTTCAGGTAGGTGATATATCAGTTGGATGTGTCAGGTGACAGACAAGCTTTACAAACAGGGAAATAAGGCAATGAACATCTGACACCATCCCCTTGACATGGAGATGGAATAATGGGAAAGGGAGTTTTCTTAGTCACCAACTATGGGATTTTATAGATGAAAGCAGCAGACCTTTTCCCTGCTAGTCTCTAAGGGGATCAAAATGCTGCAGCAATCTAGACAAGCCCTGTAGGGGTTAGAACGGGCTTCCCAGGCTGTGTATTTCACTGATTTTTTTTTTTCCCTTTGGCCAAGATTGGCAAGGCTAGATCTATATAATCTGTTGTATCTTGCTATTCCTGAGTATTAGTTGCTTAAAATTCCAAACAATCCCAATTTGCACCTGCTTCTCCAGACAACACCAGGACTTCTGCTATTTATTTCCTCTAATATTCTGGATTATCTGATTTGTTTGAGTGCCAAGGGTATAAATAAGAAAGAAGTAATGCAGTAACATCCAATAAATATGGATTAATTACTTTTTAAATGTAGGACAAATGTGGCAAACAATTTTTAGGGTAACAGCTCTACACAGCAACTGTAAAGAGCGAATACCATGATCAGTTCTGAAGTGACGAGCGCCAATTCTGATGCGTATTTACTGGTATTATGATTTATGAAGCGTAACATTATGAGTTACAGAGTGTAGGGAAAATGAAACCATGAAAACCCTGAGCAGAAAAGTATGGAAGGTACATGTGAATGCCCTTGACAATCCAGCAAATAAGGAGCTTCTTCATTACCACAGGGACCGAAATGGCTGCATGACCAGTCTTTCCATCATGGCAGTACCACAGGTGCCCTGTCTACACAAAAGAGTTATTGAAGAGCATGTATGCGGCTTGGTGGTGTTAAACTAAGGTGCAGGTGCAAGTGGGTGCATGGCCTACCATGTGTAGTACTACTGTGTAATATGTGTTGAACTTGCACGGTTCTTGATGGGAGCATCCTTTATGGTGAGACGGCTGAGCAGGGTGCACTGGAAAGCACTGACTGAAATGTGTGGTCCTATGACTTTTACTCTGACGTGCCACATCAGCCCATTCAGCCTTGGTGACTCACCAGCAGTTATATAAAATGACAGCATAAAGGCAAAAATTTTGATCCATTCTTTGGCATGTTATAAGCCTAAGTACTCTTGGGATTGTCAGAGAAACAAAGAGTATGTTATGTTTTACTCTCAGAATTCCAGTTTAAATGAAGAAACTGTAAAATCACAAATAGTGAATAGAGAGTTCCTTGGCTATGTGTCTGTAGAGGCTCTTTAGTACAAATTGTTCCAGTAAGGACATGGAATAACTTATGTTCAGTAATTTGCCTCTAGTTCCACCTGGTTCGGATGGTAACATAAGACTAAGTGTTTCTTGGCTAAATCCACCCACTTTCAGTTTAGTTAAATCATGTTCCTTTTGGGACTCTGCCATAAAAATGTAGAAAACATGCAGATCTGGAAATATAAAGAATAGTTTTGTACCACTGGAATCTCTATTAAGCTATCAAATCTCTAGATAAGTAAATAATGCTAAATGGCAGCTGAGATTTTTAGATATTTCCACAATAATATTCCCCCCCATATAACATACAACATAAAATAATGCACATAATTTAAATAGCTGATATACCATTGTTATTTTTGTACATTTTGTAATGTGAACTCTTTTCAGATATATACAAATCTCTCAGAACAAAAAACTTCTTCCTAAATAGTGTTTGTTGGATTTTTAAAAGAATAATGTCCCTGCTATCTGGGCTCAAGATGGAGCACAGACATGTACTGTACATATGGCAGATGTCAAAACAAGAATTCCCCCTGCCTGTTTAACACCCAATTCACACATCAGATTTCTCTTTTAAATCTGCAGAGGTGCCCACTTTAAATCTCAGCATTCTAACAGTCTTTATTTCTCCTACTCATCCTTGTGTCTGTGGCCAGAATGCCTCTCTTACTCTTTTTTGATTTATCTTTCTCCCTTATAACATCAAGAACACAACAGCTATGACTACATAACACATGCTAAAATAGTATCATACTCATAATGCACTCAAAGGATCAATTTCTCATATGAATTTTCTAGTTTTAACAGTAATTTTGAATGCAGTCAGCAAGTAGACTGTTCTTCTAAACTAAGCCCAAGGCAGAGAAAAAAATTTCCATTGGCTATCACGCTGTTCATTTTCTAACCACTAAGTAATTCTAACCAATTCATTCATTTAAGAATTTAATTCTTAAATGTATATAATTAAATATCTCTAAATTTAATTTGATATAAAATGCATATAAAATGGATCTCCTTCTTTGTTACCTGTAATAGACTGGGTTTCATACTATGTTCTCAGAAATAACTACCGGATGTCCTCAGTGAGTACCTGAGTCAGCATGAACATGATTTCTTTGGTCACCCTCAGCTACAGATGGCAACCTGTAAAAACCCAGTAGAGCTCTGGTAGACCTGTGAAAGTAAAGTTCTGAGACAGGATCTTTAATGGCACGCGAAAGACGTAAATGATGTTGTCAGGGAGAAGCTGGTAAAGCAGCTCATTTACATAAACTGGTTTACACATATCAGGATTAATTTTCACTTGAAAACAAAATGATTAGAATTTCAATCTGAGCTATTTTTTTGATAGTTTCCATGCGTACACAGAGACACATGTTTTGTAGCTTAGTCAGGTGAAGGTATCAGTGTACACTCAGCCCACCTTATGCTCTGTACAGCTCCTGTATTTCAAAAACTCCTTTTCCAGATGCAGTTTACGTCCACTGCTAGCCTCATATGTTTTCAAAATCCTGGCCTTTTTTCTTCAAGTCATTTTCTCCCTCTAAGCTTCTTCCCACTTCAAGCTCATCATGAGTCTTATGACCAAACTTCAAGTTTATTCACCTTACTCCTGACTTCAATAGAAAGCATTGTTGGCTGCTGCCATTCCTCAATACATTACCATAATCATTAACAAGCAGAAATAAGAAATCAAGACAAGGACTAAAATTTCAATTTCATTTGAATACAGATGCTTCTCAGTCTGTGTGCAAAAAAGCCACATCGTATTTTCCTGATATCCTTGACATTTCTTTTAAGAACTAAGAATAACAGCATTAACAAGATGAACATACATCACAATTATATTATGATAATATGAATGAAATACTATAATGAGCTCTTAATCATTACTTAGTATATTACAAATTTCCCATGGAGAAAATAATAACTTACATATATAATGAATAATATTGTACTAGGACTAATACTGTTGTAAGTTAATTACACACTGTGTAGCTGATTTAGTTGCATTTAGCTAAGGAGCTGTTCCGAGCTCAATGCAGATTAATTATGTCTTTAAGCATATACTCTCATTTATAACTGTCACTTGCAGTAGAAGCTGTTGGCTAGGCTGCTTTGTAGATCCTTCCTTTATTAAAATGAATGAACCCCCAAAACAACAAAACAAACAAAAACCCCCAGCAAAAGCCCGGAACACACAAGACTCAAAAGCTCTACTGTCTCAGGTAAGCAAAGACAAAGCATTGGAGGACTGCATGTTTCATTTTACTTCACAAAACATCTTTTATAGTATCTGTTTAGTAAAACTATAGTGCCTCATTGCATTTTATTTAACTAGCTTTTTCAATACTGAAATATAACTTCTTCTCAATTCTATAAATTGTTCTATTTTCCAAATCCCTTTTAAATTAAAGAGAAGAATTTAGGTAACTGTTGAAGACTCTCCCAACGATTCTTCTTAAAGTTTTTACTGACTATAGGAAACAATAGGAAACAAGTCACTTTCTAGCCTTTGTTTCACATCAGAAGAATAATTTTACATGACAAGAATGGGTAATAAGTGATTCCAAGTGCATGAGCTACTCATAAATCTAAAACAAGGGAGTCTTTCTTTGTCGAAGGTATTCAGCACTGATCTAACCTCATCATGAAACGTTAAAGAGAGTCTCAAATACCTAAAATTCCAAAATAAAACAAAAAAAATCTATGTGGGAAAATACGAGGGGAAGGAGGAAGGTCAAAGTTAGATATACTACACTCCTGTATGACTTTTTCAGGTTTATTGAAAAACTGTTGGAGCAGCAATGAAATTTTAAAGCAAATCTCTTAATCATCCCCACCTCCTGTGATTTGGTTTGAAGTGAAGACTGGTGTATCTCAGCTAGATACTTTTGGATGGAAGCATGTTTCATGCTGCTGGTGTGCTCCTCCCATATTATGGGAACACAGGGGCCAAACTGATGACCAAGTCTTTTTAGGTCAGTTTAGGACAAGCACATGCCAGAAGAGTTCATCGCAGGGGAACAGACTATATCCAGTTTGAATTAAGACTCCCAAACTGCATGTTTTGTAGACAGAAGGGACTCAGCATCACTTGCTGAACTCCTACTGAGCCAAATTACTTGGTAATGTAAATATAGCCCACAGAACTGTATTTTCACTGAACCTGACAAAAGCCTTCAGTGAATTCAGCACACTCCTCAGTATTTTCGCTGCGTTATAAGGGAAATCATACACACAACTCTCAATCTATCTATATTATATACCTACATATTTTCAGGAAGTTCCAGCACAGACTAGTGTACATTCACATTTTAGTGTTAGAATTAAAATAAATAAATAACCAAACAGTAGGAATAACCTAAATTATTTTAATTTCTTTATACTTATATGAAAGACAAGAAATGTCTTTCTTGTCTATAATAAATAAAAAACAATAAAAACTATAATTTTTAGTAGGATTCATTAAGTAGTACAGTAAGCTCTGAATCTCTGGCGCTCTGCATGAACGTATCTTACACGTTGCATGAAGTAAAGTGCAGATCTCTCATTAGGATACCCTGATACACCTTATGAATGGCAGGAAGTTATAATGGCAAGAAGGATTTACAAGGCAAATCTAATCCACAGTGGTAGGAGGAAACTAGCCAGCAGAAAACACAACAGCATTGTTGTAATACAGATATTACGAACTCTAAGGCTTAGTGTTTTTAGCTATGAAATTCACCTTCTGCATGTCCAGGGAAATATTGCTGCACAGCAGCAACGAGAAGCCTTCAGAGTGGCTCCTATTGCTGTTTATCCATGACTTATTCTACAGATCCAGGTTTCCATGGTATGTGGTGCGGGCTTGTGGCCTTCTGCCACATGGAAAAAACAAAAAAAAACCTGCATCAAAAAACCCAGATCACCTCTAATTGCTAGATATTATGTTCAAAATTTCTGCAGAATTCCAATAGCAACAAAAGCTGAAAAGAGTAAAAATGGTTCAAATGTGCAAATGACAAAAGCATATAAGAATAAGTTGTAAAAGACTAGTAGTGTTTGGAGAACAAACAAGCTAGCTATAGATTGTACTACCAATTACTTCTGAATAAGACAGTATTTTAAATCTGGGACTGAAGCTGTTGTGAACATGCTTCTTCTGAAAGACAGCAGAATTCTTTCCACAGATAGAGCAATCACTTCTACAGATTTGGCTACAAGACTGAGGCTATGATATAGCCAATATCAATATGGTTCTTTTATAATTATATTTACATTCACATACAGATGAATTGCTCATTCTCTTAGCCCTTTTTGAAGAAAAAAGGTGATGTGGATTACGAAGCAATAATATTGTTTATTATGAAATGTTCTTTCCCTCGCTGGCCCAGAAATAATCCAATATATCACAGCATTCCATTAATACATTCGAAGTGATTATTGTGATTCAGAAATCAGTTAAGCATGTGCTTATACCCATATATATACTCCGGGATTCAAGAGGTGCATTTTTTTAGTCATTTTAATGTAACTGCAGAAAATGGTTAAAAAATTAACCAAGTATTTAACTGCTTTGCTAGACCAGCAAAATTTAAACGCTTCCTCAAATGTCACATTGAATTAGTATTAAGATGTGAATGTGCTTAAATTCTGCATTGAATCAGAGTCTAAATAGCAAATGTCCTATGGAAAAAAAAAATCCCTCTACCCACCACAAACAGCAAAAAGCTATGAGGTTTTGAAATTTCAAAATACATGGCTACAGCAAAACTAAAATTCATTCCCTTTTGTAAATGCTATATACCATAATAAATTCATTTTTTGTAGTAATGCATGCATCCTGAAATAACATAGATTGAAAAAAAAAAGATGATGGGATCACATTGTCGGTTAGAGAAACAACCCTACTTAGACTCTGATATTTGTGACTAAAATTTCTGATAGCCAAAGTTTCTATTGATGCTAATGAAATGTTCTTGCATGAGAGAAGCTAAAAATATAGCTTCTATGTGAGAATTTTCTTACACTTTTTTTTTTTTGCATTTTTGAAAAAAAATAATTAAGGAGATGTAATGGAAGTGGAGGTTGATGACTTAGAATATAGTGATGAGGAAGAAGATCCGTAACAAGTTCAAATTTATGATTATGAGAATTAAGCAGTCATATTTTTCCCCACTGGCAGAATAAGAGGCTCTTAGTGACTGGTTAAGGCTGAAGGATATTAAATCACGACCATACAAATATCTATTTGATAGTGCATTTGGATAGTAACATATTAGATGTCATAAAAGTACACTTGTCTTTGTCATAGACCTTTACTACTTTGTGATAATAATTTTGCAGAGAACACATTCTGATTGTAGTATTACTTACTGGTGTTAAAGAAGTTTTCCCTCTACTTCATAACTGATTTTTTTAACAGCATATACATTTCCAGGCACATTTAGACACCCTTATTGCCTTTCCTAAATACAATTGCAAAAAATATTGTTGTTTTAGATCATCCAAGTGAGAATATCACCGTATTGCTATGAAGTCAATTATCAAATGCTGTAAAGACTGAATGAAAGACTGAGGTGTTCTACCTGCCTAAGTTCTGTTTTGGCATTAAAATTCTGTATCTATTGATGTTACAATAGCAGTCATTTGTAGTAGTGGAAGTTTCTGAACTGCCATGGACAAGTTAATCAAATGGACAAAAACAACAGATGGAACAGGAATCTGGATATCACAGTTCTTTTCCATGTTACTGTCTTAATTATTGTCCTAGCGCATTCCACTCATTTTTTCCCTCCAGTATGTTCTTGGGTATGTGTTTGCACATGTATTCAAAGTTTCAGCTAAAAGGATGTTAGAAGATTCTTATTTAAATCCTGTCTTGGTAAGTAAACAGGATGTTTTCCACATCTCAATTATCTTGTGCAAATGAAATAGTTCGAGTAATATTAGCTATAGCTTTAAGTTTGCTAAGGAGCTTGATTCTGCTGACAATGACTCTTTAGTGTATACATGCAGAAGAGCACCAATAGCAAAGATCCCAAGTAGGCTCAAACCTAAGCATGCACTCAGCTGATCAGCCTACACCAGGGAGAAGCAATTCAAAATTTCTCAATGTAACTTCTACATTTCTACAGTCCTAAAATTACATTTGGCCCTCGAAGGCAATCATGATGCTGATGTGGCCCCAGGTGAAAATGAGTTTGACATCTCTACTCTAAGAGACTCTGCTGTTATCCTAAGAGACAGCATCCCTTGAAGTCCTTCTGGCCAGACCATTAAGCAATCCACCTAAGTGCAAACCGAGACAGTATATATGTTCTTTATATACATAACAGCTACATAATTTCATCCAAAATATGAGTTAGTTCAAAATTTGAATGGAATCTGGCCCAAGAGGAACAAAATTGAGATGAAAATCAGCATTACTTAGCCAGTTATTAATACAGAACATTTTTAATTAAACACAAAGATATACAATGGTTGCTAGTATAATCTTAACAGCTGCTCTCTGCAAATACTGATCATTACTATAGCATTTGATTTACTCTTGCACCTTGAACACTGCACTGACAGCAATGAGAACGGCTTTCATATCAGAGTGGTATCTACTGTTTTAACATAGGGAAGGTTGCACTCTGCCACACTTCAGCTAGTATAATTTGCCTTGAAATCTACCTCAGCAATATTTCTTTCTGTACAAACTTGTACTAAAAGACAAGAAAGATGTTTGCAAGTGGCTTATGGTCCAACACTCTAACTAATGAGCTGCAAGTGGCTTAGTAGCATATGCTCTGTAATACCCTATGCAGTATACATAAATTTGAATGAAACTTAAAGTTTATCTTCTATTAACATCAGACAAATTTATGATTTATTTCAAAATTAAAAAAACGAAAGAAAACAAAGGAAGAAAATGCTTATGGTAAAAGATTTTCAGTACTGATTCATGCTGACCTAATTTTAGCTCCATAAATGCTAAACTCTAATTCAGTGGCAGAACAGTAAATTCAAAATTATGCTTCCTTCTGGAAAACACACTTTAGGACTGTCACTTAACAGCAATGCACACCTATTCACAATTTTTTTCAGCATTATTTCCCACAAAATTAAAAACAATAGAAAGTGCGATAAGTAAACATACAGGAAGTAACTGGGAGACAGAGTGTTTGGTTTAAACCATTTTAGCCTTTTTGAGGTCAGACATTACCTGGGTAATTTTTTTTTTTTATATTTTCAAGTTGTTTGAATAATAAATGTAAAAAAATCAAGGTCTAGCAACATTGGCTGCTGCAGAACAATGCTTGGTACTCAGCTGACTACCTTTGTGCCTTTGACACAACTTGTTCATTGTGAGATATCAAATAGCAATGAGATCTTTTTAAAGGACTCAATTATAATTTTTGCCTGATTTCTCTGGGTTTTGGTGTTTTTTGTGGTTTTGTTTGTTTGGGGTTTTTTTGTTTATTTTGGTTTTGCTATTTGTTTTATTTTTTGTTTGGTTTAGGTTTTTTTGTTTGGTTGGTTTTTGAGGGCCTTTTTGTGGGTTTTTTTGTTTGTTTGTTTGTTTGATTTTTCTGTTTTTGTTTTATCTTCAATGAATGTGTGGCAGTTACAGCACTGCTAATACTCCCGGACTTAGGAAATTAGGACATTTTGGCCAATTTTCCAGGAACTTTTATTGACTAATCCAAGGGCAAGTGCCTTACAAAAATAATTTAGCACAGAATAGGAGTTTCCTATTCTTTATAATCATATCAGTGACCAGACTTTGCTTAGCCAATATTACTTCTGAGCTTTTAATCAACTAATTCAAACCCAACACCTCCACAGTAATTTTGCCTGTACAACTCTGCCTCCATCCTGCATCTTGCATGTCTATGGATTGTTCCTAGAACTTCTGTGGTTCTCCTGCTCCTCCTAGGAATTAGAAGCAAGCCCAAGTAGAGAGAAACACTGACTCATTTCTCCAGAGTATCCACCTCAAAGAAGCGCAGCAAGCCTAAGTAACAGAGGTTTCTTGTTCTCTCTTACATTTTTCCTACCCCTAAGTATATAAGATAGCTTCTCCCCCCTTCCACATGCTCTTTTCAACTAGGCATTTAGTGAACATTGAGGTTTCTAATGTTTAATCACAACTGAACATTTAATGAGGCATTCTTCAAGAAAGCTTTTATCAAAATAGGCATTTTGTCTCAATTTGAGACAATCACTTGAAAACACTAAAAACAAGCATTGTAACTTCCCTCCATATTTAACATTCTTTAACAGCTTCCCCATAAAAGATGCATAGACTTGACAGTCATTCAAATTTAATTGATGATTATTATCTAAGTAAAATTGCTTGAAAACTAAGCTACTTTTCCCCAAGCTTAAAAGGATTGTTTCTTCACATCTTAGCATTATGTAAAATATCTGACCATGCTGTTATGTGGTTTGATGATGGTGCAGACACAAGTCCTTCTCAAGGTAACAAAGACTGTCCTGGAGTTTTTTTTGTGGTTTTTGGCTTTATGTGAGAGTTTGCCTCTCTGACTGTTGGTCCTTCATTTTCCATGGCCTACTGTTCAGGTCTCACTCAACATATGATTATTTCACAATCTTCAATGTTTATATGTCTTGCATGTACTTGAATTTAGCGCACTTTTTGTGAATTTCATGGAATATATGTCCATCTACTAGTACATTTTGTAATTAACAATGTGTATCTATGTTTTGCTGTGACTGCATGACTGTTTGGTGAAAGTGGTTTCATCCTGGAAAGATCTGGGATTAGACTTGTGAGCAATTGTTTATGAAAACCTGGTTTAGTTTTGTGGGCATCTGTATCCACTTATTTCCTCTTATTTTTGCCACTTAGACTAATGCTGGCATACAGTCATGAGCATATAGGGGTTTAGTTTGGAGGCATTTTTGGTTGGTTGTTTTTGTTGGTGGTGGGGTTTGTTTGTTTGTTTTTAAGTTCAGGCATTGAACTGATGATTTATTACTTATGACTGAATTTTGTGAACATATTTCTCTATGCTAAGATAGCATGCTATGCAATTGATTAGTGAAGTGTGGTTTGTTTGTTCTGTTGTTGTGGTGGTTTTTTGTTTGTTTGTTTTATACAGGCCTGGGAAATAGATATGGAAAATAGCTAGAAAAAAAATAAACCAGATATGCTATTACAGTAAACAAACTGAAGTCACTGTCCACATATACATGTTGACCCACTATTGGTGAGCAGCTGAGTGCTTGAAGAAAGTAGCATAAGTTATGTTGTTTTATCCATAGGGAAAAGACAACCATGACAAACGCTATGCACAAGCTGACACTCTATCTACACACACGCTCCCTTGAAGTAAATTGTTTATAACCTCAGCAAGTTAGGTAAATGATGGGACATGACTGAAATTCCATTACTGTAGCACTTGCAGAAATGCACTGCAAGCCCACTGGCTAGAATACAGTCTGGGATAACACGCCAATACTAACATTACTGAACTCTTCGATGATCACTGAGATAATATCAGTATCATGCATGAATGTATGACTATTAAAGCAGGTTGTATAGATTATGGGGAAACTAATTTTTTATTTTTCTCAAAAATATGCCAGTAATTTTACTTGGTACTGACAGTTGATCTAATGTTTTCTGTCTCTAGTATACCTGCTTATCTGTCCTCTAATATTACCAGTTATGTTTGTCCAGCTCACTGAATCTGAGAATTTCCAAGACAAGCTTCCACTTTCAGATGGTCCTACTATATTCTTGAGGAGGGAATTTTTTTTTTAAAGCAAATATGACTTGACTGCTTTAATAAGCATTTTTCTTGGATATTTAGCTTGTTTCAGTGACTCCAGTATTATTGGGAAGCAGATGGAACTTCTCTCCTGGTATCTTGCCATCCTGACAGAATGATGGATGTGAGCACTTGAAAAATCTTTATCTTATTCTACATTGCTCTTAGAGGTTTTCTAGCTCCTGTTTTGAAAGTGACACATGGCTTGGCTTATGCTTTATACGGTTCTTCTGTGCTTTGTGCTTTCATTAGGTTGAACATCACATATACCATTCAGCTACTACATCTCACTTTGTTTCTTACTTTTTTTCCCTGTACTTATGCATAGTATATATACATAGGTATATGTATATATAAATATATGTATATATAAATATACATATACTTACATACATATTAGAGCTCTGAGACTGCTGTACCAATATGCCTTTTTTTGCCTTGAACATACTAATCAAAGTTTTCACATACTCTTACTACTGTAAAACATTCCTTTTCAACTTAGTGCACCATTCTCCTTCCAACAGATAAATTGCCTTCTGATTGCTGCTTATGATAAAACAAAGTAGACTGCAGACAAGGAGAGAGCAGTGGATGCCATGCACAACTTCAGCAAGGTTTTGAACACTGTCCAACCCAGCATTCTTGTATCCAGGTTGGGATATTACAGTCTTGATTGGTAGAAAAGAAGTTAAAAAAAAAAAAAACAACAAACACACACACACACACCAAAAACAAACAAACAAACAAACAAAACCCACAAAA
Organism: Streptopelia decaocto; assembly: GCF_964273445.1. Lineage (NCBI taxonomy): Eukaryota > Metazoa > Chordata > Aves > Columbiformes > Columbidae > Streptopelia > Streptopelia decaocto. The sequence continues at coordinate 133,553,603 of NC_138655.1, read as the reverse complement.
AACACAAAGACTGGCTGGATGACTTGGCTGACATGCCACAATAAAAGGTTTTGGGGAGATCTCACAGCAGCCTGCAAGTACCTGTAAGGAAGTTATCAGGATGACAAAGCCAGGCTCTTCACAGTGGCACATAATGGGAAGATGGGAGACAAAGAATGTAAGTTGAAACAGAGATTCAGAATGGATATGAGGAAAATCATCATCATAAGGACAGTCAAGCACCAGGACAGGATGCCTACAGAGGTTATGCCATCTCCATCCTTGGAGGCTTTTAAGACGCAACTGGATAAAGTCCTGAGCAATGTGACCTTTTCTCACAGCTGACCTTGCTTAGAACAGGAGACTGGACTGATGACTTCCTGTTGTCCATTCCAACCTGAAATATGGTCCTAAAGCAGTAAGAACATTTAACTGAGTTTTACTCCCCTGGCCTTTCTAAATATATATTGGGATTGTTTGTTGTCAAATACAATTTCTGCTGTACTGTTACAAAATTCATACAGCAGGTTCTATTCTTATCAGATTAGAGGCTGTGCTTATTATTTAGCATGAATCTATGACACAATGTGCAATACGTTGTAGGTTACCATTAATTTTCACAGGGCCTTGGAGAAACAGTAAAAATGAGAAGATGGTGTAATTCAATTAAGTGTAAGTTTCTGCATGTAGGCAGGAAGAATCACCTATGAAAAAGCCAAGTGAGATTTGAAGTAGTGGTTCTTCAGAACAGTATCTGAAATTAACAATGAATCACAAGTCAAATATGAATAACGAAATTCATGCTAATATTCAGGTTATTTTTTCTTAATAAAGGTATCCTCTACAAGACATGAATTAATTCCTCTTTTCCACTCAGTGCTGATAAGACACCAACTGCAGCATTGTGTTTAATTGGGAGCACTATGGTTCCAGAGAGATATGGTCCAAAGGGAGTAATTGGATTGAATTCTCCTGTTTTATTTGAACACAGATAAAAGCGACACATATGATCAGATGTCTAGAAAACACTTTCTGTGAGGCTGAAGAAATTGGATATAGAAAGCTTACAGAACACAAGACTAGGGGATGATCTGATAGACCTTCTAGTAGGTAATAAGTAGTTTAAAAGAAGAATGGAATAATTTGTTTTCCTTGTCCACTCTGTACAAGACAAAAAGATCTGGGCCCAGACTATACCAAGACTATTCTGGTTAAATATGGCAAAGATATTTCAGAGTACAGACAAAAAAGTAATACAGTAGGTCATCACAGGTAAATCTGCTTTATTATGAATTTCTAGAAACAAACTGGACAAACATCTGTCAGGAACTAGTCAAGGGCCACTGACACTACCTTATGGAGAGGAATGGATAAATGAGTCAATGATTTTCTATGGTTCTATGAACAACATCAACTACAATATCAATCCTTATGGTTTCTCTTAATATAACATTGTAGGCAGCATTAGTATTTTTCTGCTATAGGCTTGACTCCAGTTAAGGTCTTGGGTACCAGCAGCTATGGACTGGTGTGTAACATGGTGGTAGATTGCTTCTTTCCCAATTCAGTACTTGCCAAAGTTTGTATTAGGCTCCAAGTATTGAAAACAATTCTGCTTTCATGAATTAGATTTACTTTAGTTGTAGCCAAATTTGAGTACTTAGCCTGTTTACACAGATAAACATTTTCCCTGGCTTTTCAAAAGTTACTATGAATGCTACCTAATATATGAACTACACAATTTTAGCAAGTCTAAAATCCAGTTTCTGATGTTCTCCATTCACTTTCTTTTATTGAACAAAATCGAGAGGCAGACATTTTATTTAGTTCCATGTATGACAAACTGGGCAGATCTTACTCCTTCAAAAATATGATTTTACAATTTTAGAAGCTTTTCTCAATGCAACATATTGCATTGTCCATTCCTGGTATAATTTTCTGGTGCTCACATTTCTATTATGTGAAGAATCAGAATTTTTGTGATATTAAATTCATGGACTTAAAGTTTTTAACTAAAACCTCAGTCTTCCGGTTGTCCATGAAGCCTGCTATTTTCCTGCAGCATTCTACAAATAATTTATAGTATCCTTAATAGTATTATGATCTTTCCACTGTATAACTTCAGTTCAACTTTTCAATTCTGTTTTCTTCCCTTTAAAAATGCTAAAGGCTTCTTTGAAGCCTAGAATGTTCACAGATGTCCCAGTATCTACTTGGCATTCAATTTCCATTTCTGTGGTGTGTCTTTACACGTAGTAGTACTCTACATTTTAGAAACTATTTAAATTGCACTGTATTAATATATACGTGTAAAATCTTATCACTTCTCCCTCTCACTTCTTGTTTGATTTCTTAGTATAATACATTTATTTTCTTTCTTCATCTGTGAGCTTTATCATCAATAATTCCTTTTGACAAAGTCAATGAATATTTCCCCCTGTGCTGGGCATTTTCTGTTATCATGGTATTTTTTTCCAGTAACCAAAGATTTTCCTTTGCACCTTCTCTCCTATTTATGAATTTAATTTTGCACTGGTTTTGGTGCATATATTCTGCATTTATGTACTTTTATATACTAATTTCTGTTATTTATGTTGGATCTAGTTGTTCTCTGCACTAACCTTGAACAAGAGGCTAAAATCCAAAGTATTCAGGAAAAAAAAAAACAAACTTAACAATTTCTTATTGCTTAAATATCTTAACCTTGGGGAGACCTGATGAATTGTTTTTCCAGCATTTAGGACTACACAGTACAGGAAGCAAAGGAAAGTTTTTAAGGAATAGACTGTCTCTGTGTGTTGCTCCTAGGCATTATCAAAATTAAGAATTGCAATTAAAAGGTAAAAATTTCATCAACCACTTAAAGCTGAGGCAGAACCTTGTTAATGCTGAAGCACAGTGACCGAATAAAATAAGAACACATCCTTATCTTCCCTGGATTTAACAATGCTGTACGTTGTACTTCCCACTAAAGCACCTTCTGTAGCGTGTTGAAACACTGAATTGCAGAATTAGATATCCTGTACAAGTGGATTTTGACTTTTATAAAAAAAATATATACAGACTCATGTGGAACAAGCTGATTTCAGAACAACGAGTGTAGCTGTTGCAGGGCATGTTCCCAAGCTAATTAGACTTCATTTGTGTCTGAGTTAAAAATCTTATTTATGAACTATTAAATCTGTGAAATCCAGACCTCATCATGGTCCCCCTTCTGCTTGTGTCTGACAGCACACCCATATCAAAAAGCTGAAGAGTCGGACTGGACATGCCCAATTCCCCTCGTACGTGCAGTGTGGATAGCAGATACAACAGAAAACCAAAGTGAAGCACAAGCACAAGAGATGCAGTTTAAAGGACACAAGAGCTTCATTCAAACTGCAAATATTCCCATAAGACAGAACCAAGAAGATACTTGTGGATTATTTTTATATTATTTTATTTTATGATCTAAAACTGCCCTGAACAAATAAATAATGCCACTGTTCTTTTAAACAGTTCTGATTATGTAAATCCTAACGGAAAAGGTTACCTAGAGTTCTTACTAACTGATTAGTTTTTCTTTATATTTTTATAGGTTCTTCATAATGACAACCTAAATTTAGTGCTATGGCTGCTCATAAACCATTAGGAACAACACAAATATCTTCTTTATAGATGGGAAGGTAGGAGGTCCTGAAAAATAATTCTGGTTTGAATGTGTGAAAGTAAATTTATGTAAATTGCTGTCAGTCATCTAAGTATTCATTTCACTGGCAAAATAACATTATAAATGGTCTGTAGCCAACAATTCTTCACTTGAAGACATGCAATGAAAATATTTATTCAAAACAGAAAAAGAAAATAACTTAAGGATAAGCATAAGTCTTACCACGCCAATAGAAAAGTAGTTATTGATGATGTTGTAAGGCACTGGGTCTCCTTTCTCATCTTTATCATTGGGTATTACTTCAAATTTCCACCTGTCCAGCAAAATCTCTGAGCTGTTCTCAATGTCTTTTAAGATCTTCATCAAATTCTCACCTTCATAGCCTAGCAAAACATGAAAATGTTTATTTAATCAAATATAATAAAGTTTCATTCATTTTTTTTCTAGATGACTGGAAAAATAAAAAAAAATATGCACATAAGACCTGAAAACCAGGTTTGTGTTTGAAGTATTGACAATTTTCCAGCACCTCTCATTAAAAGGAGTACAAATACAAAGCTGATTTCTGTGCTCAGCTAAATTAATGTAAACTTAGATTAACTCTGCAGATTTCACTGGGCATCAGATTTATACTGGAGAAAATAATTTGATGTTCAATATCTGCCAATCTCTTGAATTTTCCAAACAATTATGGCAGTTATCCAAGAAGCTAGAGTTATACTTTGCAAAATGTTCTTGTTCTGAAATTAATCTTAATGCTTAAATTCCCTTGATTTCAAAATTTCTGGAAAAAAGACATACAGTAGATTTTTCTGATTCAAGTCAGACAAGGTTAAATGTTGTCTATTATTTTTTGTTGATTGTTTCAATGTGGTTAATCATAACCAATCCAAAATTTGAAATCTATAACTGTTAACTTATCAGAAGAACTATAAGAACAGGTTTCCATCTTTCAACAATGTCTTTATAAGCTTCATCCCACCCTATAGAGAGATCTTTCCCACCCACATGTCTTTAGGTAATTCACTTGTAGTAGTTCACTACATTGTACACTAAACTCAGTAGAAAACTTATGCATACTCAGAAGCGTGTAAATACTATATAGTATGCGTGTGTACATGCATAAAAAGTATGGGGATTTAGCTAAGGGAAATTATCAACTCTGAATACTATTCAGACTAAATGACTTTATAATAGATAACTGAGACCTGTGGACTCATTCCTTTTTCAATTTAGAAATGAATTTTCATATTCAAGCAAAATGTACTTCCTGGGTCACTAACAGTTTTAGAAAGTAAAGTCATTGCTGATGTATTTCTTTATGATTGTATAGTATGTTTTTGTTAGCTATTGTTAGTTATGTAACAGCACCCTGCACAATTCCATTTGTCTGCATCCTTGAGATCACTTGCCAGCAATTTAGTTTCTGGAAGCCCTGTCTCCTCTCCCATCTATGGAAGTTCCAGACAATCTGTGTTATGGCATTATCTACCACAAAGCAACTAGGCAAAGAAACAATCCAAGCCAGAATATTTTAATGTTGTCTTTTTCTACTTTAGTCCAGGTGGAACCATTCGAAACAGAAGGTATATAAACAGAATGGAAGGACAGGTCCTGACTAAGGTGATCAAATGCTCTCACAGCCGACCCTAATTAGAGCAGGAGATTGGACTAGCAACTTCATGTAACCTCTTCCAACCTGAATTATTCTATGATTCTACTCTATGAACTGTTCAGAAAGTGAAGCAAGGCTGATTTCATTGGCTTTTGGGTTGGTTTCTCTTATTTTCTTTCCTAACACTATGTGAATAAACAATCACCAGTCATGACAAAGAAAATAAAGGAGGTCCTCAAATGATCCAATAGAACATTATGGTTAACAAAAAGTTCTATAGCATGGAAAATATTGAGAATTTGCTAAAGACTATCTGGTCACAAGGGCAGACATTTGGAAAGGAAACTTGCTATGATGAGACAGAAGGAAGAGCTATCTACAAAGGCTGAGAAGTTCCAATAAACAAACAAGGTCCAAATACACATCATCTCAATTGGAATGATCAACTGAAACCTGAACTGTGAGCCCATAAATCCAAGTGCTTTCACCAGAGACAGTCTTGACTAAGACTTGCTTCACATCTCCTTCAAGTTATCCTGTAACGCAAATTCTGAATGGCAATCAGTTATTGGAGGAGCTGAGAGTAAGGCTCCATACATCCAGGAAAGAATGCAAAGAGTATTAAAGGTTTGACTTTTCATATATTCTCCTTCCAGCATTATTTTGTCTCCTAATTTCCTGATAAATAGCACTTACTGTCTGGAATCCTCTGTGGCAGAAGGGGAGTGCATCAAAGGAACTAGTCTGAGGCTGAGACAAATTTTTCATTTAATATTTATGAATATTAAAAAAGATTAAACCACTCCAAACCCATTATTAGCTTTTTTCAGCAAACCTTTCAGAACACCCCAATTAAAATCCATTTAAAAAAACTCCCTTTATAAGGTATTGATCAAAGAAATAACGGCAATATAGATGGTAAAAAGCCAACCAAATAGCTATATACTGCTGCTACGCACTGCATCTTGGAGGCTTTTTGGTGTTAGCAGAAGCTACAAATAAGGTATGAAGTGTGATTGCAACCTTTAAAATTTATAAAATTGTTCATATAACATTTACAACAGCTAATTCCACAAAGAGGTAAGGTGATAACAGTTCTTTACATACATCATAACAAAGAAATCCAAATACTGAGAGTAAACTTTGTTGCAAAATTTATTTTTTTTATTTTTAATTACATATTGCATCGTATTTTAATTTGTGCTTACCTCCTCCCCATCTCAGACACCTTGCTAAGTCATTGCCAGTCCCAAGAGGCAGGATAGCAACTGGAGGATGCTTAATTAAGTTTGCTTTCTCTGTGAATAAAGAAGGAAAAACATAACTAAGAAACAAAAAGATCTAATCATATGGTACTGATGCAGTAACTATGTTAGGTTTTGTTTCCATGAAAGACAGCGATACATGTTTTGTGTATGAGATTATGCTGCCTGCTCAGCAACAGGCATTTTACCAAGCCACTCTACTATGCAGCCCCTTCCTCAGGCAACATTCAGTTCTTAATCCTAATTTACTCGACTGTTATCACAAGGACTTTTGCAATCCATAAATGTGATAAACATTCATAAACAACGATACTCAAGATCTTTCCAAAACTGAACATGTTGTGCTCTCCATTGTTTTCAGCTCTGCCATTCCCAGCTACAAACAAAAAGAAGTTAAGGGCATGAACAATTAGAAGAATCTTGTATTTTTTCATCTGGGTGACCAAATTTGTGACTAACTGTGTACTCACTTGGATTAATGTCTATACATGAGCACCATTACCAAGAACTCACTGGAACTAACACCAGGAGTTTGGCCATCAGGAATTAAACCTGCTATTCAAAATGAGCCTTAGTCTATCTGATCAAGCCTCTTAGTCAATATTTTTAATTTAATAAGTAATATTCTGAAATGTATGAACTTACAGTGATTTTGACTCTTTACCAGTACTCTTCCAGCATTTCAAGCCAAAGGATCTCTGTTCAAAATCCGGTGGGAAAAACTTTATCAAGAAATACAGCCTTTCTGAAAGCTGGAAGTGGGGTAGATATCCCCCAGCTATAATATTTAAAATATAAAATTTGTCAAATTCCCCATTTAATTGGAATTAGTAGCATGTCTAGCTTAAAAGTTATACTTGAATAGTTAAACAATCAGCTATTTTGTTCATACAAAACTCTCAGCAGGAGTTTATATACCCAATGGATGTAGCAGGGACGTTTTGTTATTTGTCAGTTTCTCCCATCAATTCTTTAGGAAGACTTAGCATTCACAACAGAGAATATAATATTTAATAGAATTAAAATTTAAAAAGTAAAAGTAAGAACCAGCTAGAAAGTGTTTATTTCTCAAAACAGGTGATTTCTTACACTTTGTATGTGCTACTTGTGCCAAAGAGTTTGTTCGCTAAAAGACAGCATTCAAAAAATCTAATTCCTGCACCTACGAAACAAATGGATCCTCGATCCATAGATTATTTCTTAGTTCTGTACCACAAAATTTGTTGCAGAAAACAGTATTTTATTAAGAAAAAATGCAGTCTTTAGTTCAAATAAGGCCATTGAAAATAACTCCATAGCATCTTAAACTTCAGGAAAAAAGTGATGACACAATTAACAGCTGCAAAACTTCATCCCTTCTAAGTTTAGGCAATACACTTGTTAATTTTGTACATGGATTTATGATTTTGAAAGCTGTTTGAGAGTTACAATCAATAGTTTGTGTTTGCAAAAAGTTTGTTGTTTTCTCTTCTTTCAAACCAAGACTAAAAATATGCCTTTGTTGTCACCCATTCCTCCATGACACCATTTTTACTTCTCACCGAACTTTACGTTTCCTAGTCCACAACTCCTACAAAACACATACTTTTAAATATTCTTCATCCAAACTTTCTGTTGATTCTTTCAGCTTCTCTTCATCTTCTACCTAATTTCCATTCTCATATGTTCACTTTTTTTTTTTTTTTTTTCTCTGCAGCCCTTCTTATGCCAAATAAATGATCACATGGGGTGGCAGATATTCTCCCTAATAAGCCTGAAGAAGTTTAAGTCTGTAATATCTTGACTTCTGGGCCTTCCTAATGATTTGTAAAGAGGACTTTACGGCCGACTGACTAAAAGAATTCCAAAACTGAAATGACATACATACCCTACTGCACAGGTATCTACACAGCTGTCAGAACAGTCCTTTTCAAATGACTGTTATCCCATTATCTCCATTATGAGATAATGGAGCATAAACAAAAATTTGGAAATTGTAAAAGCAAATGAGCAAATGAGTAAATGGTCTTAAGAGAAACAACTTAGATTTGATTCAGTTTGGGCAACAGACTTTTAATTTAAATCAAAACAAATCAAAAGTCTTGATTTCTGGGAATCCGAAGGACTCTGAACACTGGACTTGTCTAGAAATTTTGAATATCTCTTGTAATTTGAATAACCTTAAAAATAATCATGTCCCAAACTGACACATTTAAAAAAAACAAATGAACAACATCTTGTTTGAAACACCTGTATCCATAAGCTGGTAAATAGGGAGGAGCAGTAAAATGAAAAACATGAGTCAAGAAAAACTGTGTAAACACTATTGATTACCTATGCAATCCAAAATCCAGCCTACTGTTCCGTCTCCACCACATGCTAGCACTCTGAACTCAGGAACATCTCGGAAAAAATTTAACCTAAAAACAGCAAATGAAGATATCTATTTAATTAACATAAATGCACTGTGCGTTATGCATACATTTTATGGCTTAAGGCATTTTATTTAATAGTAAATGGCATGCAAACACTTGAAATAATCGTCACCTCTGCTCAGGCATTCATTTTTAGACAAAAACAGTCCAACATTGTATTATCTGAAAAATTTAATATGAAATCATTAATTCAAGGGTTATTATGGTACGCTAATACTAGAATAACTCATTGTTAACCCAAATTTTTGTCTCAGTCCCAATCCTGTTAGAAACTATTGCCAGAAAACATTCTCTGTTTACATAGTTGCAAATGGGTATGTAGTCTCTCAAGACAGAAGAGTCTAAGGTGGATAAATGTATTAGCCACAACATTTCCTTGTGAGGTGCTGGCTATAAAAGCATATGAAAAAAGCATGTTTCTGACCATACACTAATACGTATTAAGATGAGCATCTTGTGGTTGATAAAACCAGTTTTGCACCATGGTTTAATACAAAATGAGTAAGTATCAGATAGAATTCACTCATTCCATCATCCTACAAACTGTATTTTAAATGTGAAACATCCTGGTAATATTTGCCTGGCTATTTCTGCTTCCATTTCTATTGAGTGCTGCACAGTATTATCATACCATTATCCACTTCATTCAATACCAATGTTCCATAATGCTGAAAAGTGAGGATATATTGAAAATACTGCAACTTAGAATTGTTCTAACTTAAAAGTATTTTTTCAGGATAGCTTTTGACACATACTGAAATTAGTCCTTACACATATATTGTGACTAGACAAAAACATTTCAGTGTGTGTATGCAAAATCATATATATTCTAGTGATTAGTGTTGTGAACATCTGAATGCATATTTTATATGATAGTGACCGGATCTGATTTTCAGTTTGCAATCTTGTAAAAAAAGGTCCACAAATTCTTAAATATGCAATAACTAGCGAGTGTTTAATTCAAGCTATTTTCCATATGAAACTTCAATGCTGCACAGAGAATGGTGTTCCTGTCCATAGAAAGTTTTAAAAATTGTTTTAGGCTTCTTGATAAAATCAAGAACAAATGCAAAACCAGAGAGTTAAAGAAAGAGCATACAACAAAGGAAAGTACAGGGGTCAAAAAATGTTATTTAAGATGTAGAAGACAACAGCATAACCTTTTGTTTTATTAGTTTTAGACCAGAATTTCAGGGTTAGCAAGGCTACACAGAGCTTAGCCCATCACATTGTTATCCCACTCCCGCTAATATTCGCTGCTCAGAAGAGTTCTTAGACAATTTCAAGTGTCAATGTCTGAAAGATGCACTCTATATTAAACCCTTCTTTGCCCTTCTCACCTCTTATCTTTTACTTTCCACATCTGCAGGACAAGCACTATAGGACCCCTTGTTATCCAAGACATGATATGGCAAATCTGACTGGGTACACTTGGGGAACACATCTTCTAATATGCACATGTGCTGGAAGACCCTCTCCTGGAAGTCACGTCCTACCACCAAGATATGTCCAGGCCCACAGGTGTGCATCTCTCTCACTTCACCACCCTCCGCAAAGAGACAAGTGCCTCCCATCACTCGCATTCCCACTTTGACCCAATGTGATGGGACTGTAGAATGTTAGCAGATCTAATTATATTGCTTCCAGTACTGAGGGTATTTCAGATTAATTTAAAATCGAATTATAGCCCAGAAGTGAAGGCAAGGTACTAACTTCTATAAATATTTAAGCATTTTCACCACATGTAACGGATGCCAAAAGAAAGCCTGGAAAAAACAAACAAACAAAAACCAACACCAGCAGTCCAAAAACCAACACCAGCACCAGCAAGGTACTAACTTCTATAAATATTTAAGCATTTTCACCACATGTAACGGATGTCAAAAGAAAGCCTGGAAAAAACAAACAAACAAAAACCAACACCAGCAGTCCAGGGTTGATGCTAGCATTAATCCAGATAGCAAGAATATAGACCTAAACCTCCATCTCCCTTTTTATAAGCAAGCATCCTCACCATATCAAAAATTAATTTTGTTTTGACTTTATATTTAATCTTCATCAAAAAAAGTGTAACTTTCCAAGAAAGTCGGGGATTGAAGAATGTGACAAAACCATATTGCCAAAAAAATTCTCAATAAGCTTCATTCACATTTCACAGAATCACAGAATGTCAGGGATTGGAAGGGACCTCAAAAGATCATCTGGTCCAATCCCCCTGCTGGAGCAGGAACACCTAGATGAGGTTACACAGGAAGGTGTCCAGGCAGGTTTTGAATGTCTCCAGAGAAGGAGACTCCACAACCTCCCTGGGCAGCCTGTTCCAGGGCTCTGTCACCCTTACTGAGAAGAAGTTTCTTCTCAAATTTAAGTGGAACCTTTTGTGTTCCAGTTTGAACCCATTACCCCTTGTCCTATCATTGGTTGTCACCAAGAAGAGCCTGGCTCCATCCTCGTGACACTCAACCTTTATATATCTGTAAACATTAATGAGGTTGCCCCTCAGTCTCCTCTTTCCCCTGGAGCATTTTCTGTTCATACACAGTGAATTTTCCAAACATTTTCATAGCACAGCACTAAGTTCATATGACTTTCTCTTTTTATAAATTTAAATATTAAAATTATATATAGATTATATATCATACAAAAATGCATAAAAATAGAGTATAATGTACCATACATTGTATATTTGCATATATAAAGATAGCGTATATAAATGTACTATAACAAATATAAATATTTATAAAATCAAATTAATTTATAAAATTAAATATAGCTATATAATTACATATGTAAATAAATCTCATTCACTGAATTAGAATGTGCAGTTGGTAAGGGAACATGATTTTCTATGTATAAGGTTCCATTCAAACTCAGTAAGTGTTATAATGGTAAAGAAAGAATTTGACAGACTTCTTAATAGAACTGCAGGTAAAGCATAAGTATTGCCTATGAAGACAGCTTTAGCCAATTAGTGTTTTAATAGCACCTGTTACCTCTTAGTCACAGAACATTTTATATGGTTTGAAAAGAAAAAAAGTGTTGGACTAGAAAGTGGTTTGAAATGGAGATTTAAAAAACGGAAGCAATTGTAAAGGTTTTGTGCACTGTCAGACTAAGGCAAAGGACCACAAGAGAAGATGCAGTCTTATTTTCTTGAACTGATTTATAAAATTTTACAAGTATTCGAAGTATATATAATAATAATCAAATAACAGAAAAATATACACCAGTATGTACAATGGGTTTATTCCTCTAAGGTTTTACGTCTACTTTTTAACAAATTATTACTATTATTATTAAAAAATTTAGAGAATTACTCTTTACACAGCACAATGCAGATCTGAATCTTATGACAAGTATGACATTAAGGACAGGTGTTCAATATATCAATAATATTTAAAAAAAATTACATCAATGACCTTAAGAGATATTAAATGGGTTATCAGAAACATGTGAATGATACTTCAAAGCATGTACTTTATTTGTATCAAATAATTCGTACTACAATTCACACAGAATCATTTAAACAACATATAATTTTGACTTTTTTCAATTAAGAAAAATATTGCCACTAACAAAAATTCCCCTTTTGTTTATGGACATTAGAATAGGTAGATATTCTTTTATATAGATTTGATATTTGTATACATTATAGTAAAAAGCTTTCCTACATCACAGAAGTCAGCATAGCTGGAATGGTACATAAGAACATTAGGCTGGTACAGTCTGTAATCCAAGTTATACCTATTCTTCAGTCACTGGCAAAAAGGCAACAAGAAAGATCAGCAGAACTTCTATTACCACCTCCTACCACAGGACAAACAAAACTCTTGATACATTTGGGAATAAAAGATGAAAAGGTACAACTGTAATAATCCACAAGAAGAGAACAAAAATGCGTGGTTGCACACTAAGACCTTAAAAGAGCAGAATATTTGCTAGGTGAATTGTTAGATGATTCTGGAAATTTAACCGCTTCTCTTTCTACTGAGAAAGGTCAATACAACTAATCCCTAAATTTGGATTACAAGAGATTATTACATTTGATTGTATTTCTACCATCAAAATTGACAAGATCATCTAATTCTTTCCTGATGATCAAGTTCTTCTATCATTAAAATGCAGCTTCCCTTTTTTTTTTTTTTTTACGATGTCTCCCAACTTTCCACTTCCAATAAATTTCATAAGCATACACATTGTTCTTAGTCCATGGTCAACTGTGAATACAGTTAATGGGCTCAGTCATAAGACTGAGCTGGAAAACCTATCAATAGAGATCTTCATCTCGATAGTTCCCTTGTACATTGACCTGTTTTAGTCTTAACTAATATGGTTTCCTATCTGCTAGAAGTAAAACAAATAAACCACTCAAGGTGTCTGATACCAACCTATTTTTATTTTATTTTGTCAGACACAAGGATCACACACACAAGCAATTACTGAGTTTCTGCTGATAAATTAGTAATTTCTACTTGAAACATGGCAACTCTTTCAATTACCTATACTACTCTAATTCAGTTTCTTGTAATCATCTCATCAAATCCATACAAATGCAGAGAAACTATGAAAAAAAACACCAACAGTACAGGACTTAACTGTTTGCTGTCAAATCATCCATTCAATTGATTTATGCACAGAAAACACACACTCCACTCCACCCCTTACTCTTATAGTATAGTTTTAGGAAACCCAGTCTCACATTAAAACTATTTTAAAACAGAAGCTGGAATGCTTTCCATTCAGGTGCCTGCACATGACTTTTTCCCTCATGCCCAGAAGCAGTGCACTACATTGAGATCTCAGGTGCTCAGCCACACAAGGTGGAATAACAACAGCCCTGTGTGACCTTGTTCAGCCAGTTGCTTTCACTTACAGTGGAAGCAAAAATTAAAACTGTCAAGTGCCCAAGCGTAAAATAATCCACTATATACTGGTATCTCAGGATAGGTATCGGCTAAATGTGAGGTGCATTGCAAATTACCAGTGGATAGAAAAATGCTATTTAACTTGGTAAATTTCTCCACTGCAGAGAAGAGAAAAGTGAAAAAAAAAAAAAAGGGAACATAGTATCTGTCTACATTAGAGAAATTTTCTCTTGAAGACCCTACATAGCATTACAGCTAATTAAGTTCCTGTGGCTTAAATCCATGTTTTTCCTCAGTGGTTTTACAGTTACCCCTGAGTAATTTGGATTCATTTTTTGGAAAAGGAGAATTACTTAGAAATAGATGATTAGTAAAATTTGCAAAGACTTTTGCCTCATAGCTTCTCAGACAGTATTTATTATACACAGTACATGAACTTTACCAATTACTATACTTGCGTTTAATTGTAATCAGCTGCAAGAGTTCAGAAGCTCTGTATTATGATTTACAGAGATACTGTATTAAAAGTTATCTGTTATTACTTATGTTTCAAAACTTCTATATTTACAGTAATAAAGTACGGTGGCCTTAAAGGTATTGGGACAATAATACTGAATGAAAAAATATGTAAGATCATTAATTCATAAAATGTGGTAGAAATAAAATACAGTCATACTATAAAAAAATTTCTTGAATGGCATGTGTAACTTATCAGTTTGATAATTACAAGTTCACTAGTATGACATTTGCATATCGGAAGAGAATTTATGCTGTGTATGAACAGAAGTGAATGAAAGATAAATGTTCACCCTAAATATTATGAACTCAAAGCAAATTAGAGCCTGTTAAATCTTCATTAACAGATTTATGTTGATACAGGACCGATCTGATAGATACCTCACACTTCCAGGTGAACCCTATCATTTAGAAACTCTGTCCTCTAGTGGATTCACAATGCTGAGTTTAATCTAGTAATTTCACTAATTTAGACGTCCAAATCACTGCTGATTCTTCTTAAACTAACTGTCCAGAAGAAAGCACCAAGTTCAAAGACAAAGCAACTGCACTGTTGCAATGTTTATGTCTTTATTGTAATGACCTCATTGTAGTCATTTTACTAAACAAAGCAAATATACTCCTTGACAAATGGTTATTTACTTGAGCCTATGAATGAAAACTAAAAACAGTTTTTCCTCCTCTAGACTGCCAGGCTGAGCTGGCCATGTAACTGGACAATGTATACAATTCAACCTCATTACAACTCTGAGTTACAGTTTTCTATACAGTGCAATGACACTATTAACATAACAGTAATTTCAGTAAATCACTCTAATAAAAAAAGTTTCAATAAATTCAGTTTCTCATGCATGAGGCAATATATTCTCCTCCTGGAATAGCATTTTAACGTGAAAAAGTTAATTGGTAGATGCATATATGGCAGCTGCAAATATTGTTTATCTAAAGATAAAAGCAGCTATCAACTTAAAATAAAAGGCTTGCAAAAAAAACCCCATGACAATACATTTAATAAACAAAAACCCCAGTCCTTCAGTCTGTGATCACATTGGATATTGAGGGACCCCATGAACATAGGGGACATTCAACTGTCAGGTATGCAACACTGAAAACAATGGTCCATATGGTATGCTTCACACTCAAAAATAACATTAATATCATAGAATCATATAATGGTTTAGGTTGGAAGAGACCTTTAAAGACCATCTAGTTTGACTCACCTGCCATGAGGAGGGACATTTTTCACTAGATCTTATTGCTCAGAGCCCTGTCCAACCAAAACTTAAGTTTTCCTTAACTACTGCTTAAGATGTAACCCAACCTATTTTTCAATATAGCATTAGTGTCAGTAGATGGCCCCAAATCATTCTGATACAGGTACTAAACAATAAAGATTAGCATCAAACCTATATTCCCTGCAAGAACGAAATTAGCTTTATCTGCATAATTGCCACAAGATGGATAGCAGCCTTGCAGATTTGAGAGAGATGTATGCCAGTCACAAGAAGAAATACAGAAGCATTTGTGGGAAGAGTGAATCAATATATGCTGGGTAGTGGATAAAGATGCTGGATGTCATACATTCAGAAGTAACTTAACTGTGACAGTCAAAAGCTTATCTTGGCGTGACTGAAAAAGAGAACCAGTTTAAGAATGCAAGAAGACCAAACTAGTAAGCAAACTAAAGGATGAGGCAGAGGCTTTTAAAATGGATTTCAGACAAATCATAGAATCATTCTGGTTGGAAGACACCCTCAAAATCATAAAATCCAACCATAATTGAGCTCTAACACTAAACCATCTCCCTAAGAGCCTCATCTATACATCTTTTAAACACCTCCAGGGATGGCAACTCAACCACTCTGTTCTACTGCTTTACAACGCTTTCTGTGAAAAAAAAATTCCCAATATCCAATCTGAACCTTCCCTGGTGCAACTTGAGGGCATTTCCTCTTGTCCTATCACTTGCTACTTGGGAAACGAGACCAACACCCTCCATGCTACAAACTCCTTTCAGGTAGTTGTAGAGAGTGATAAAGTCTCTCCTCAGCTTCCCTTTCTCCAGGCTAAACAGCTCCAGATTCCTCAGCTGCTCCTCATGAGACCTGTGCTCTAGATCCTTCACCAGCTTCTTTGCATTCCTTGGACACGCTCCAGCACTCAAATGTCTTTCTTGTAGTGAGGGGCCCAAAACTCAATACAGTATTTGTGGTGCAGCCTCTCCAGTACCAAGTATAGCGAGATGATCACTTCACTTGTCCTGCTCGCCACACTATTCTTCTTGCACGCCAGGATGCTGGTGGCTTTTTTGGGCAAACTGCTGGCTCATGTTCAGCCAGCGGCTGACCAACACTGCCAAGTCCTCTTCTGCCAAGCAGCTTTCCAGCCACTCTTCCCCAAGCCTGTAGCGCTGCCTGGGGTTGTTGTGACCCACGTGCAGGACCCAGCACTTGGCCTTGTTGAACCTCGTACAATCAGCCTTGGCGCATTGATCCAGCTGGTCCAGATCCCTCTGTATGGCCTTCCTACCCTCCAGCAGATCAACACTCCCACCCAGCTTAGTGTCGTCTGCAAACTTACTGAGGGTACACTCGGTCCCCTTGTCCAGATCATTGATAAAGGGATTAAACAGAACTGACCACGGTGCTGAGCCCTGAGGAACACAACTCATGACTGGCCGCCAACTGGATTTGACTGTGATCACCACAACTCTTTGGGCCAGGCCATCCAGCAGTTTATTACCCTGCGAAGAGTACATCCATTCAAGCCATATGCAGCCAGTTTCTCCAGGAGAATGCTGTGGGAAACAGCATCAAAGCTTTACTGACGCCTAAGTACACAATATCCACAGCCTTTCCATCACCCATTAAGCAGGTCACCTTGTTGTAGAAGAAGATCAGGTTGGTCAAACAGGACCTGTCTTTACAAACCCATGCTGACTGGGCCTGATCACTTTGTTGTCTCATATGTGCCACATGATGGCACTCAAGATGATCTGTTCCATGACCTTCCCAGGCACTGAGGTCAGACTGACAGGTCTGTAGTTCCCCGGGTCCTCCTTAGGCCCTTCTTGTAGACGGATGTCACATTTGCCAACTTCCAGTCAACTGGGACCTCCCTGGTCAGCCAGGACTGCTGATAAATAATTGAAAGTGGCTTGGTGATGACCTCTGCCAGCTCCATCGCTACGCTTGGATGGATCCCATCCGGCCCCATAGACTTGTGTGTGTCTTGTGTAGCAGGTTGCCAGCCATTTCCCCTTGGATTATTGGGTCTTCATTCTGCCTCCCTGTCCCTGTCTACCAGCTCAGGAGCTGGGTACCTGGAGCACAACTGGTCTTATAAAGACTGAGGCAAAGAAGGATTTAGTACCTCAGCCTTTCCTCCACCTTTTGTCATTATGTTTCCCCCTACACCCATCAGAGGACAGAGATTCTCCTTAGCCCTCCATTTGTTGTTGATGTATTTATAGAAACAATTTTTCTTCCCTTTTACAGCAATAGCCAGGCTCAGATCTATTTGGGCTTTGACTTTTCTAATTTTCTCCTTGCATAACTTCACGGCATCCTTGTAGTCCTCTTGAGTAGCCTTCCCCTTCCTCCAAAGGTTATAAATTCTCCTTTTATTTGCAAGATCCAATCGAAGTTTTCTACTCAGCCAGGCCACCCTTCTTCCCCGTTGGCTCGTCTTCTGGTACATGGGGACAGCCTGTTCCTGTGCATCTAAGTTCTCCTAAGATTTACAAAGGCTGTGTGTGGCAAACTCACTACTGAACAATTACAACGATTAAGAGAGAGGTGAATGTATCTGTCGCACAACTTTGGAAGTCTAGACTGAGATAAGAGTGGAAATTACTGATATTTACAATACTTAAAGATTGTGATGCGTATG
Organism: Streptopelia decaocto; assembly: GCF_964273445.1. Taxonomy (NCBI): domain Eukaryota; kingdom Metazoa; phylum Chordata; class Aves; order Columbiformes; family Columbidae; genus Streptopelia; species Streptopelia decaocto. The sequence continues at coordinate 133,535,409 of NC_138655.1, read as the reverse complement.
CAGCAAACACCACAGATGTCATACAAGTAAAAATACTGTTAAATAGCTGTTTAAAATATATCTTTAAACCCAAGGTTTAAGTTTCACATATGAAGACTTATTGTGTTCTAAGTACTACTGCTTTATCGTGCACAACTGTAATTTTAATCATTAGAGTAAAACCAACTCACCATGGCTTGCTTTGCCCTTCTTTGGCAAAAACGTAATTCTTCTAAAGAAAAAAGGACGAGATTCAAGGTTTTGTTCAGGTGAAAATAACTATGCAGTTATTATCTTCTAAAATATTCTTGGTGTATATGTCTTCCCAGAATACTCTGTATATTCCAAATGTCCCACAGTAAAGAAATGCTCTAGCAATCAATTCCAATAATAAGGAAAAATAGTGTAATTTTCAAAAAGAGCCTATTGCTTTGTGGAGTTATAAAGGCCCAGGTGCTGTAGATTACAGAGTAAGCTGTAGGGATTCAGTTTGGCTGTCTTGGACATCTTTAAAGTGGACAGAATTTTACAAGCCTGTTGAGGTAAACTTGCGGATAGAACTTTTAAAAATACATGGTCTCTAAATTAAATGCTTAAGGGAGTTAGAAAGAAATACAACTTTTGTGGACATAATTTCTATTTTAGAGTATAAAAATAACATAAATTAGACATTTTAAATAATAGACTTAAGAGAACGAGACCGTTTTTAGAGGAACAAAGCCTTCGTGAAACAGTGACCTCTCTACAGAGTCATGTGTGTCTGTGGCTCGACTGCTATTCATCCAGCTCTTATTTACCTTTCTGTGAAGTGAACAATAACTGAATTTCAGATTCTTCAAGATCATTAAATCCACAATAACAGTTGTTGTCAGAAGTAGAAGACTCCTATAGAGATGTAACAACCAAACAGGGAAACTCTTTTCAAAGCTGAAAACACAGGTGCTAGGCACAAATTACACAACGTATAAGCCTGGCAATTTTCACGTCACTTTGTTAACTCTGGCAGTCTGTAACTGCACAGTACCTTTTATGCCTCTGTTCAGCTGCAGAGCTTACACGGTTTCTCCAGCTCACCCGTATCTCTCTACTCCCAAAGAAAGGATGTCTAAACCATTAATTATCATACCCATGTTTCAAGTATACTGTTGCCCTTTGGCTGAGAGTTCCTTGATTTTCAGGCCTCCCAGCAGGTCATTTTCCATTGTTGGAATGGAATCAGTGCCAGAGAGCAACTGCCATGCAATTTATTTGCACCACATACATATTTTTATATAGATTATGTACACAAGTCTTGACATAAACAGCTCTGAAAACCTTAGCTTAGGCATGCTAAGAAGCTACAAGAAATATCTTTGTTGCTCTCCCTGCAGTTCTCCAAGGACCATCCCACCTGTTATGAAAGTAGGTGACATCCTCTTGAGTAACTGCACATATAGATAGCAATACTAAAATTCAACTTGTTCAAAATATTTTTCTGTTGACCTGCTACAAGCCAGCATGTTTAGAAAAAAATGCATAATTACTGATATTAGGAAATGTGGGCACTGGTTTGTGTGCTTTTTTGTTGTTGCTGTTTTTTCTTCTTTTTTTTTTAGAGGAGAGGATTGAAAGGGAAAATGAAATGTCTTATTCCTAGTTTTCAAAGAAATTCAAATATAAGACTAGAGTAGTGGCCCTTCTTCCCCTGAATAAAGATTATTTTAACCCTATTCCAACTCAGGCCCTTTATTCCAACACATTTCTGTGAAAGAACATGGTTATCCCACTGAAGAGGAAGAAGTGATTGAGCTGTTGACTTCTTTATTTATACAGAAGTTCTACAGTCCCTCCTAAGACCTAAAATTTTACTGGTGTCATAGTTCTCTTGTCTTTCTCCCTGTTGTCTTAACAAGAGACTCTTAGATTTTCAACAGAAATGAGTTGGATCTATTAATTCATGTTAGCCACATATGTTTGGATGTCGAGATAGAAAACTCGTGAATATTATCTTCTTGTTTGATGACAGCAGCCCAGGAGAAAAATATCATCATAAATTTAAAACATTAACATGTGGGTTAAAGCAGACAGTCTGGCCCTACCAAAAACATGCAAATTCTCCCCTAATACTATGAACATTCTATAGGTTGAATAAACATGATGGATATTAGTATTCAAAATAAAATTTAAAAAAAATCACAAAATAGACTCAATTAAAATGTATTACAATAATCATAAATGCTTTAAAATAAATATACATTATCTTTATCCCTTTCCACTCAATAACAGTAACTTGCACAAAGAATGTACTTTTGTTTTTATCTGTGCTGTACAATCCACCACTCTGTTCCATTTCAATCCAAATGACACACGACAATATTATATAAATGTAACACTTTGATTGACAATCTAGTATAACTGGCATTATAGAGATGGATGAGTGAGTGGACAGATGGATGGATGGGCAGGTTTTATGAGGCAATTCAGCCCTTGCAGAAAGGGAAACAAGGACTGGTGAGTGAAATACATAGTTTATTCAATTGCTCGCTTCAGGGACAAATTATATGCAGTCTACACAGTTTTCCCAGGGGCAAGAAGTGATGGCAGAAGATAAACTGGAAATTTAGGTTTATTCATTTCTGTGGAATGAATAAAAAATATTCCAAAACAAGCTTAATAAAATATAGTGTCTGTTTGAAATTTAATTAGAAATTTCTTCAAAGAGACTCTGAAGTAAAACTATTTTGATTCCTAAAAGGAAAAGAAATTGAAAATATTTTCTAAAAAACACTGTCCTGGTTCAAAAGACTAAAGTTTAAATCGCTTCCATGCAGGGTCTCAGTTTGAACTTAACACTGCCCTCTTGTGCTTTTGCCTTAAAATACATTTTCCTTTACATGAAGAGATACATGAAAACTAGAAGTCAGTAACAGACAGAAAGTGGGGTCCTACTTTTTCTTTTTTTTTTTGTTTCGTTTTGTATGCTTGGTTGGGTGGGTTTTTTTAAAGTTCAATGAAACACAATGTATTTGAACAAAAACATTTCAGTTATTTTAAGTCATCATCTCAATCTCCAGCGTGGCATTTCTATTTTAACATATATAAAACAATATTGGTTACTAGTTTTGTCTCAGGTAAATTTTTTTATTAATTCCTGAGCTAAGTTTCTGCAATTTTTCTAGTCTACTTACTCTTTGGACTAAGATTACTTAAAGTTTCCATATGTGTCAAGATTAGCATAACAAAACATAAACAATAAATATAATTTGGGAAATAAAACAGGACTAACGTTCAGGTACAGGTTAAAATTACAGGCCTGAAAGAAATCATGTATGTCATTATTTCTGTTTTTTGGGGGGCTTTTGTACTATTCTGCAGGTGGCATGTTAGCTACTCTGTCATACGATATATGCTGAGAATCTAAACTTCCAGAAGGATTGGGCCCGTTCAGTTTTTCACTTTCATCAATGCTATACACATCCTAAGTAACGCAATAAATAAGTGGACAGTTGTATAATGGTTGTAAGAGAGAGTAGTTTCCTGTGTGTTTGGCCTTAAAATCAGCAGTACTGGCAGAAACTCTCAGAGCATACTCTTTCCAGTAATATATCTGATAACTGAAATATAACTTTGCAAGGCATAAGCCATGTATGTTTGCACCTTCACCTTATTTTCTTCCAACTTATAAGAAAAAATGGTCTCAACTAATAAAAACTCCCCAGATTAAGAAAAAAAAAAAGTATTCAACAACAGTGTAAACTTCCTGTTAGTAAATATATATCCCCTATTTTCTTTCTCCCACTCTTCTCACTGATGTAAAATTTCATGTTATCAGCGACATAACAAAATAACATCCAATACATTCAAAATGATACACAGACCGCCTGTTTTCTTCTACAAAAGTACCCACTACTTAAAAAGGAGAGAGTTTCAGTTGGAAAAATTTGGAATTTGGAAAAATCTGCAATTCTCCTGCCTTCACATGAATGCAAAATGCACGGAAGCAGCATGTTAGGGGAGTGACTACAACACAGCCGGGTTCACAGAACACTTCAGTACCCCGTAAAAAGTCACTGACAGCATAAAATCAAGCCTGTCCAGTCATTTTCTGCCCACTACCCGCCCACCCCCAATAACAGAATTGATAAGAAGCACACAGCCACTGTAATTTGAAACACCCTATATCTGACATGCATAAGAATATATACGTACGCTATATATATATTAGACAGACAAGTAAGCATGTACATATGTGTGTTTACATAAAAGAAATGTTTGTCTTGCAGGTCAGTCTTTAAGGCTATTTGTAACCAAAGTAACCCCTGAATGAACTTGGGTGGCTGATATAGCAGAAAAAGCTGTGAATAGAAAGAAATTTATCACACAGCTCTTAAAGAGTACTGCATGGTTATAAGTAAAACATATGATACGTTGTTGTACTAGTACACGTAAACAAATGACACCTGTAAATTTCTGAAGCCAGTCAGAGGTCTGTAGTGTTGATACATTCAAAATATGCTATATGTGCCTGAGGCTGTTCATGTGATTATGTAGCATTTTATTAAATGAGTTCCTGGTAATAATATTAACTGTAGACTTACCCTGGCATTGGCCCATTTCCAGAAAGACTATAAACTTGACGAGGATTTAAAAGGTACTGAAATTTTCTATAAATTCTGAAGAGGTAAAAGAGACAAGGAGAAAATATTTACTTGAATGGGTTTTTTTTTGTTTTGTTTTGTTTGTTATTTTAACGCTATCAATGAAAGAATTCAAGAGTTTAACACATATTATCTCATTTATACGAAAAGTCAAATATTTGAACACAGCACTTACAATTCATACATACAGAGCATTGTGGGCCTAAAATTGAGACAGAAATGCTACAAGCTATCCATAATTCAAATGCTGCATATAAACAGAAAATAGAAGTGGGGCAAGGAGGAATAATGACACAACAAAAAAGGTAAAAAAATAATCTGGAAGAGCACATTGGTTCCTATTAAATTAACCCCATGGTAAAGCAAAGATTTATTCCTGAAATTTATTGCTAACACAAAATTACAAGTATAATTAATTGCAACAGCAAATCGGCTTTGCCACCCACTAAAAATGTCCCCACAGACTGAAAAACATTCTGGGAAAGCAAATCTGTTGTCAACTACATCTCCTTTGGATTATACTTGAATGGGAAGAAACCAGAAAAGATTCAAAACCATTGTTTTACTTAAATTACACATATTGTTAAATTGTCTGAATAACAGGACCCAATTTATTGATGCAGCATGAAAATGATTATACTATTTCATAAAGGACCTCATTCTCTGTCCCACCCCCAGCAAATATTTCTTCAAATGGCAGAATATTTCAAAAACTGCACCTTTACATATTTGAGGTTACTTGCCCTAAAAGTAAGACAAAGATTTTGCTTTTTCGTTACAAATATTAAAAATGTAATTTCCTACATTTACTACACTGAGGTACCTGCTTCATTTTTATATAGAAACAAGTCAGTACATGAAGATGTTGGAGCCCAGAATGAATAAATGTATACCTGAGATCTATGACAATAGTTTGAATTATAAACCTCTGTTTCTTGCTTTTAATTTTAATGTTTATTTCCTCAAGATAATCAGTATTTTAATGTTTTTAAGAAAGCACTTATTTTTTCCCATTGACATAAATCTCATAACTCTTCACTTCTTTTTACTGCCTTAAATAAAATAGAAGCACAATAATAGCTAAATTTTAAGATGTCCACATTTTCAAATTCAGGTAAATAAAAATGTCTAGACATGATTTATAAGCACACTGAGAGATTTTTTTTTTCCTTAATTGTAATGCATCATTTATCAGGCAAGGTGGAAGACAAGGGTGTAAGAATACTGAATACAAAAATAATAAAAAAAAAAAAATCACTAAAATTGCCAAATTTGAACATTTTCTTAACTTCTCAATTATTCAGTGCTAACAGGTTCCTCATAAAGCATTGTATTCAAACATACTCACACAATCTCTTCATTATGCCATTCCTGACAGTAAAAGTCATTGTGAATCAGACATTTGACAGTGGATTTACAACACATGATATTTCCATTTGATTTGCAGCATCTTACCAAGGTAAAAGGATCTTATTTTTGATTTTCTAGTTAGTAAAGTGTACGTTGCTTCACAGCAACATAAAGGATTTAACCTGGTCAAAGGTGCAGATAATTCAATTTGTGTAGCTGACCACAAGAAAGTCATATATTGTTACGAAGTCTCAAAGGTTTAAGAGTTATTTCCCTAAAAGTTTGGTGCTAGAAAACATCCTCGCCATTACCTACACTCATGATACTGTTGTCAGGTATAAGTGAAATGCTATAAAAGCCTTCTTAATTAAGAGGGAGCTAGGTATCTCTAGTTAAAACCCAGAAGTCCACCTGCAATAATGAAGAGAATACATTGAATACTACTTGATTCAGTGCATGCCATTCATAGGTACTAGTCGAACATCAATATCAGATAATCACACTGTAATGACTCACTGCAAATGACACATCATGATTTAAGTTATTATAACATATTTATGTATGCTAATCTGTGTAAACTTCATAATTTGATGGTTCATTTCCAGTCACACATTCTCCAAAGAAGAGGAAGATGCTATCTACAAATGCTTGCCTTCACGCTGAACTGTAACTAGACCTAACAGCACGACACATGCAAGAGGAGGAAATGGACAGTAGTATAGTATTCCAGTTTTATATCTACAGTACCAGCAGCTTACTAACACTGATGTGCCTCTGAATGTCTTGCTTCAGCATATAAGGAAGGAATGGGACATGGTTTCCTTGTGACTAGAAATTTGTGCAGACAAAGCCATGGGGCAGCACAGCTGGACAGGGTGCTGGGCCAACTTGTCTAGACCGTGGTTTCACCAAGAAGGGTTGGATCATATGGTCCTTGAGGTCCCTTCCAACCTGGTATTCTATGATTAATGCCCCAAAAAACAGTTTTTTATGATGGAGTGCAATTTTATGAACAAAGCCAGTTCATGAAACTACCACCTGTCAGCACCACCTCCACCTGGTTCCTACCCCATGACACATTTTTTCAACAAACATTTCTCCATGCTTCTGTACCTGTTTGCAGGGTTGTTCTGTGATCTGGAAAACTAAGAAGTTCCAATTTGAAATACAAATCCTCAGATAGTTGCTCTATTGTCATTTTTTTCCCTTCACTTAAATCATGCCTGTGATCTCATATGAATCTCAAAACTGCTGCACTAGCACGACTGAGGAGGCAGAAAAATCACAGCAGGAGTGTCCAAGAGGACTGGGATCACCTTTAAACAGCTCTGCTGCTGAAGAAAATACTCAAGTGCACCTTCAGCTGAATTAGACTGAGCTATCTTCTGAACTCATAAGAGCATTAGTTTAGAAAGAAAAAGACAGAAAAAATAGCAGTAAAGTTAACTACACTGGGGAAGAAGTTGGCCGTACCAGTGCCTTGTGCCAACTAGGGGATGCATCTTCAGGCATTTAGGAGGTGACTACTCAAGATGTGAACAGTATAGGCTTAATTTAACCCTAACGGCAGAGAAGAAAGAAGCCAAGGACTCCTTCCCAAAAGTGAAAGAATGTTAGTGAGCTTCTCTCCTAGACATAAAACATTAGAAAAAGATAATTTGAAATTGCTTCTACATTTTGTCTCAATGCTAAATGAAAGCTTAGAAAACCAGGTTAATAAAAGGGCAGGAGGGAAGAGATACTATGAACCAAAGTTATTTGAACTCAACAAAGGTCAAAGATATCATCAGCCTGTGCTGCACAGACACTGAACGTGGAGTCAGCAGGAAACGTCAGTGTACGGAAGCTGATCTCCAGTGCATCCAACCGCACATTTGTCAAGGAAACAATTGTTTAAACTCACCTGCTGGTCAGGCAAATAAATTGGAAAATGGGGAAGTAGAAAACAAAGTAATGAGTATGACAAAACAACGGCATGATTTAGAAGGACTCTCATGTGACTAGCATTACCCTTAACAATAACAGTCTTTAGAAGCATTACATTCTTGTTCTATATTCTTTCTGTTTAAAGAAATTATTTTGTTAATGATGTATTAAATATTCTATTCAGAGATTACTGAAAGCTGTTGTCTTGATTAGTGAAGACATTAAACGCCAACATACAGAACTGTGAGCTCTAGGATGAAATGGATGTACTGCCATTCTTTTTTCTGATGAAGTCAATGATACCTGTTCAATTCATGCATAATCACTGAAAACATGTTACAGTGTGATACAGCCTAAGGAATTCACCTGACTGGGTTTACTTAACTCCTATCTGATCTCATGCTTAATTAAAATCTATTTCTTGGTGGGTGAAAGGCTCATGAACTTCAATTCTAATTTGCTAATGTCTTCTTAATAAACATCAAATTATATTGTTCTATTTTATTTTAAGCCTATGTATTACCCATTGGACTAAATCATTTAAGTCCAAACAGCTGTAAATGTATTTGTGACGGGCAATAAGCATCAGTCTTGAGAAAAAAAAATGAGAAAAAAATATAACTGGGTTGTTTTCATACTTCATTTTGCAATTATATCTGAAAGTCATAGCACTGTTTTTTAAAAGAGATATCTATTCAAGAAGAACATATTTGTCACTATACATTTTATAAAATGCTAGAGCTTTCTAACAAAATTGAATTTCTAAAATGTATCAACAAGGATATAGTTGTAGAGAAAGTATTTTTGTGTTCTGAATACACTTTTTCTACATTATCCATTTGTTTCCCACCACTGCTCTGTTCCAACATTCAAAAACCAAAACTAAAGTACCTAACATTTTCTACCTTAAAGTGATGCTCGGTTCTTTTCCTTTGCATTTGAGAGATTTGAAAAAAAAATGCAAAATAAAAAAGGAAACAACAGAGTATCACTGGGGGAGTGCATTTATTCAACTGGTTGTCAGATGGATGCATACACTCCTCTCTCCAAGTCTGAGGGCAATGAAATGGGTTGGGTCACCATATGGCAAGGCATAAAATCTCATATGGGGAACTGTGGGAACACTGGAGTCTTGACAGTATCTGCAATAACCTTTCCGTGTTCAATGAAAGTCAATTTGAAATAATAACTTCACTCATTGTGATCTCTCAAATACAGAAAATCCTAAGTAAAGACTGAAGAACAGCTTTCAGTAGAAGAGAACCTAAATCTAAATGAGTCAAGATAATGAAATTCTCATCTACAAAAATTAGTAGGTTTTGGTTCTACCCCCCAACCCCCTTCCCTGCTGTGGAAATCTTACTTCTGTTATAGCCTGTTCTCTACTCCTAACCTTTCAATACCTGACCAGATTATAACATCATTATAATCAAAAAGCCCAAGCATAACTGTGCATTTTGCAAATCTATTTATATCTTCAAATGTCCTGTCATTTTACTTTTCACAACATATAACTGCCACAAAATTGGACGAAGGTGGGAAGTGGACAGAAACACGGGGTTCTTCTCTTTCTGGTTACTGACTGTAGAGCAGCCAGATTAAAACCAGGAAAAGTAAGAAAGTTGAATACTATTGCTTCTCGAAAATATTTTCATCCCTTAGATTTAATCTTCAAGCTAATATGCACTCTTAACACTCTCATTTTATAATTTTATTATGATACTGGTATTGACATGAAACAGTAACGTCTAAAAGGCAGAGGGCAAATCCCTTCTCAAACAGTCCATATGTGGACTTTTTTAAACCTTTTTGGATCTAGTTTTAGATCTAACCACGAGATATTATCTCCTGCTGGTGAATGACTTGAGATATGTCTACATGCAGTCAACCTTTTGACGTGCTCCTCCTAACACAGAAATATGGAGTGCAACCTTGAATCATTAGTATGCAATTTAACATTCTCCTTTAAGAGCTTCTCATACTTCACTATACTTAGTCGCTGGTGGCTGCCCCCATGCTATACACTTCAGTGTGCAATGAGATTTGTGGGTATTGGTGTTAGCGAATGACGTGTGTGTAAGGATTTCATTTTTTAAATCCAAATAATTCCTGCAATCTGTTTGGTCTCAGCAACAGTTGTGTTAACATACACTGGGAAGTGTCAGACTGCAATATGTGAATGGGAACAGGTGCCTGAGAAAGGGATCAGGTTTTAAACTTGCTTTTACCCTGGAGAATATCTAACATTATATGACATCCCTCATGCATTAAGCCCATTCAGATAGTAACACTTGAGACCAATTATCAGCCGTGAACTAAAAGCTGTGAAACAGCATCTCATTAAACTGTTTCTGCGTTATAACTAACTACATAAGTGCAGGTCTCTAACCTGCCTCTCGCCTACAGAATTCCAGACTGGATCCCTGATCCACTCACTTCATTCCAGCACTACAAAAAGCCAAGATGAGTGTCAGTGCATTGTGTTTCACATGCCCCAAGGCACAGACAACCAGGGCTACCTCACACTACTGTGTGTGAAACATGACTGCCCAGGACAGCTCACGTCATTTTGCTGTCATTGCAAAGGCACGTTCGTGAAACCGCTTAGAATGAACCTTTTTGATCATTAACTGCCTTTGACAAAAGTAGTATTGTTGGCATTGCCGACATCTACGTACTACCAGCCCAGGGATTACACTATCAGCTCTTAAATGATAACCCTGTTCTCCCAGAGGTCTTAAAATGCAGTTTTGGTTAAATGTTCTTCAGCTCTGAGAATTTCCCTAACACCTACTCTGCAGGATTTCTCCCTTTTGTCAAGTTTAAGGGACACTGTTTTAAAGAAGGGACCTAACCAAGGCAGTGAGGAGATAGGGAAAGCTGACCCACTTGCAGTTACTTGCTTGGTTCCAAGATTTAGAATCCCACTGGATCCCTCCTTCTGTGCTTTTGGGTACCCACAGGTGTCATCTTCAGCCTGATCTTGGTCAAAAAGACCGTAACTCTTTTCAAGACTTGAAGCATAAATTACAGCATTGACATTGTAAGCTAGGCTATAAAAAAATTGGGGATTTATGTGATGATCAAAAAGGGCCACATTTTTAGCACTTGTATTTCTGAAGTAGATACTGAAAAAATCTGCTCAGAGGTAACTGATTCAGCATTTCTGCCTGAGTTTGATGGACAGATCAGAAAGAGAATGCTCCTTACCTCTGTTTTATGCTGGCTCTGATAAACTGACATTTAAACATAAACTTAGGCACTTTGAATTTAAATCAGTATAATTAATGACGTATATAAAATTAAGTATGTCTTTAAAGTTTGTGTGATTGGACTTTAATACTTAACTGGATTGCTAGAATGCTTCCTATCTACAGAAATCAAAAGGTTTCTTCACTGTAGGAAATCTTACAGAGCGATTGGAGAGTCTAACTTCCTAAATCTTTGAAAGGCAAGTCATACATTAGAAAATGGAATACTGTTCCCCATTAAAATTGGCCTCTCTGTATATTATTACAGAGAGTAAAAGAAAACTGTTGTAACTTCAAAGTTTCAATGCAAAATACAGCAATTCACACCTTCATGCAAATCACAAACCCAAACACTGAATATATCTACTTTTTCTGATGTGATATGAAACTGTCATACAGAACTCATTCTGGTTTTTAACCACAGATTTTTTAACTATATGCTAGTGTTTACTGCTTCTAAAGGGGGCAATGGGATGTTCAAATGTGAGGCATAACAGTATAAAACATTAGGTTTCTTTTCAAATAAAAACTTTCAATGTTCATTTTTAAACGTATCATGGAGATCAGAGTAGAGAAAGAGAGGAAAAAACAGAGAAAATAAACCTTACCTTTCTCCTTGTTTCCCACCACTTTTAGGATTGACAAAAACTAAAAGTGGATGAGTGCCTGGAACTGGAGTGATCTAAAAGAAGGGAATAACACAGCCACTCATTAATGCTGTGTGTTGCATTCATTTTTTCCTATAGTAGACAGAAAACAAAAAGCTTAATGCAAACTCTATGTTATGCTATGTAATCCAACTGGAAGCAATACCATAATTTGCAATAATCCTCACTTCATTAATTTGCCACAAATTGCAAGGTGACTTTTTTTTTATGCTAGCTGTCTTACAGCTGCGATGCCATTTTAACCTATAATTCCATTGAAATATTTATATATATATATATATAGGATACATTCATCAATAGAGAAGAAAATTTTAAATGGTAGAAATGCACAACTAATTCTGATGGTAATTTCTCATGGAAAAATCTATGAAGAAACTGTATTTTTGTAGTGAGAAATAACACTACACTAGAAGGGTCAAATATAGATACATGAAATTTTTAATTTGCCAGTTTTTTAATGACAGAAACCTGGAACATTTGATATGATATGAAATCACACACCTCTTACAATGCAACAAACATAACAATAATCAGTCCCTTTAAACACCTTAGAAAGCTGGAAAACTGTAAAAAGCAGAGGAGAAAATGTGGAAGAAGGACAAGCCTGAGGAAAAGAATGTAGAGCAGGATATACTGAAGGGAACAACGAATTCTACTATATATTTTAATTCTTTTGTGCATGGAAAGTTTTACATGTTCACATTAGTGTTCAGCTTTACAAACTAACACCTTTCAAAGTAGTAGAGTTTGCACTTTCAGATACTTTAAGATGCGAGTGCTCACTGCCTTTGCTCTAAAGATTTCAACATAAAAAAAAAATTACATCGGATTATTTTTCTCTAATGTCTGGTTTTAAACCATAAAGTTAGACTATTCATATTTCAAATTATCACTTTTAGGCACATATAATATCAATTCTAGAATGTTTAAAAGCATACGAAGAGTTCAAAGTCTAGACCTCCAAAGTCATGCACTAACAACTTCAGAGATGAAGCTTAGACTGTCTCCATTTCAAAATGATACATTGAAAGTTCTTGCTCTGAATCCTTATTCATAATACCCGAAATAACAAAATCTTTTCAGCTGCAGATTTCATAAAATTTAATTTAAGGCAGAACCCAAGAAACATGATAGCTAAAGAGTCTTACAGGTATCCTACAGACATAGGCATACAACCCTATAAGAATCTAAAAGCACTTTTCTTCTGGTAGAAAGTGTTAAGCACTAGTGTGTCAGCTCCAGCCCTAACTTCACAAACAGATCCAAATCCATTCCAATATATACAACAAATTATGAAAAACTCCAGCAAACTTTATTGAATTAAGCCTAGGATAAAACCAACCCAGCATCACATGCTGACACAGTACGTTGTTACAGTAAAATGCTGTACGTTGAAACATATATCAAATTGCAGGATATAGCGAAGTTTGTCATATATTTAATTTTTATCTACTGTTTTAATCAATTTTAGTTATTTAGCCAATTCCCATGATGTTTGTTCCTGTGAACTAAGTGTAAACCAATGGTACTCATTGTGACAGAGATGGACTACCTACTGAAATCCCTTAGCACGCAGGTTAATTAATGAGACTCATCTTAAGGTTATACATGATCTATTACTTCCTCTAATTAGAAATAATAATCCTGATCATTAAGCTGGTTAGCTAGAAAGAAGTAAGATGAATGTGCTTAACTATGATTAATAGTCTTTAAGTCGTGCAGATCTCCACTGCCACTAAGTTATCTGCTCACGGCTGTCTGATGGAAGGAATGTTTGGTCTTGATGCTTTTCTCAATAAAAGCTATTTGATGAACTTATTTCTATTTTAAATCTTTAATTTCAAAACTTAAACATATTATGACAAGCAGAAGGTTTAGGACCATCAAAAAAATCTAATAATCAGTTTGCATTCCAAAATAACTTTCAATTAATTTCTTACAACTTTTCCAAATTACTTTTCTGGATAACGTATGATTTCCATATAACAAATGATGCAAATAAAGATTTTGACTAAATTGGTTAATATTTTCAAGCCTTAATCTAGCATGATTTAAAGGCAATCTCTACTTGTTTATTGGATAAGTGACTTAAAATAAAATTTGAAAAAAAAAAAGTGGTGGACCAATTATATGTACCTTCTCCCACATTGAAAATATGGTTCTAAAAGGAGTAGTATAAAGATTTGCTGGGTATCTTTGATATGTTACCTTGGAAACTTATAAACAAATGCAATTAATGTAACAATCATTTTTTTAAATTAAAAAGGTTCAAAAAGAAGTCACAAAAATCCTTTTCTTGTTCACTAAAGTTCATGTCAAAATGAGACCATGCCAGCAAAATTAGAGTATAAAAATCAGAGTAGCATGCTTTGACCACATATGGGAGAATTAGAGTAGTATATTTTGATCTGCTAATTTTTTTTTGCTCCAGACCATCTTTAGGCTAAATACCAATATTTATGGAATCTTACATCTTCGTGGAAATAGTTCCAAACTTATACCATATGTGATTGGAAAAAAAAATATCTATATCACTGATGCTAAACTTTCACGATGGTATCCTTCGAGATCCACTCAGCTTTCACGATGATCAGGTTATTATTATTGATACTGACCAAAAATTTAATAGTTGGTGCTAAGATAGATTCCTGTTACTCTAAACCAATTTATGCACCAGAGAAAAACAAACACCATAGTATAACATCCCTATTACTGAAACCATCTTGCTTCTCTCAACTTTTCATTTTGATGTGCCAAATACTCTACTTGGAAACACCTGAACAAATAACATCCATGAAGCTTACGCCATCCAGCTATTAATTAACAGGTCCAAATGAGAATAGTGAACTTTTATCAAGACATAGACTCAGATTTATGACATAAATTCACACAATGCTGCATAACAGATACTGCAACAATTGAATTCAGCTTCAAGCCACAATATAAGTGTTTTAGAGCTAGTCTTCCCTCCCCTTTAATGTCTTAGGAAATCCTACCAAACACATGAGAAGCAGATTTGCACCACAGGATTCCTGTACAGATGGAAAAATTTACTTTTTGTGTTTTTAAATATGTAAAAGTGAAACGTAGACAAGTGAATGTATAGAAAATATTTCACTGTAAAGATTACACGTTCTATCATTGCCTTCATATCTACAAGTATCTCCTTAAAATTAAAATAACAATAATCACACCTGAAGACCTTGTCCATCTACGGTGACAGAATTTGCTCTTTGCATTTTGTTTCGTTCTCCCAGTTTGTTCATTTGCTGGGGACAAGTCTTTTCTTTTTTCACTGTTGCCTGTCTTTCCTTAAAAAAAAGAAGAGAAAAGGAGAAAATGGAACATTTTAACACAAGACATAATGCTATACAATTGTAACTGAGACTGTGCCTCCACAAAGATTTTTTTTTTTACTACAGAGATATGTCAGATTCTGCTTTAATGGAAATGAGATCTCAGTCAAACTATTACACCATGTCTGGCTACTTCATATAACATCTATCTGTGTGCCTGGACATTCCATAGTGACGAGGCAATAGATGGATGAAAAGTGTGCAGTCACAACACAAATTAATGCAATGATGCGAAAAGATAATCTGACATTGCCAGGATAGCATTTTGAAACTTGAAAGCCAATCATACAAAATACTTGATAATTTAATAAGCACATTGATAAGAGATCAGTAATTTATCAAAATTTCATCCTAACTCCTAGCAAAGGTCGGATGCTTCAAGAGGCCTGTATCACTCTGGCAAAATATACCTGTTCTAAATGTATCATAAGCAATTGGCTGAGTGGCTTTTCCTAAAGTATGTACTTTATATCAGAAAGAGAATCCACATCAGATTCTAAGCTGCTGGCAACTTTTGATGCTGACATGCAGCACAATCAGATGATTATTTCAAAGAGGAAAGCTCAACAGTATGTTACTGCAATCAGATTTTCAACTGTTGTCAGGTCATTTCAGAGAACTCTGAAGGGGAAGAAAAGTCCTTGCTCTTTATATCTCATTTATCCTATTTATACGCTTCACCCAGCATGTCCTTATATGTTGTCCAAAAATGCACCATAAATTCAGGCAGCAGATGTTTATCAAATAGAATCAGTGTCTCCAATCCTGACTGCACCCCAGCCACTTTCCTCACTTCACAAGTGCAAGAAGACTTTCAGCTGGCCAGAGGAACTGGCTGGCATGAAGCTGCTGCACTAGAAAGGAGCGTGAAGGACACTGATGCACCCCCCCGCTGCAACTGCGCTCACAAAGAAATTCATTAAATGCTATGATTTATTTTCCATACCAGGCCAAACCCATCTCTGTGGTACCTCTGATAAAGCCTGGAGCAGTTTAAACTGGTAAGAAACACTGACACATTCTCTGGCAGGAAAGGACTAACTCCCAGTTTAATACAGTGCTTTCCTAGTATTACTGTAACACAGATGTGGACTATCACTGTTTTTACACCATCTTTGGTTTCCTTAAATTTGCAAACTGACACAGCTTCAGTCTTGTCCCAGTGCAAATCATGGTCCAGGTCATTCCAGGCTCCTTTGAGTAGCCAAGTGCTTTCGGGAACTCTGGCAGTCTGGTGACATTTCCTATAAAAGATCTGACGAACCTATGCCATATAAAAAAAAAAAACCAACACAGGGCAGTCTGGACTGTTTCCCGCATGCAGTGAGATTCCTAAGAGGTTAGTGAACTGAGCTTCTGGATGCTTAGAGTAACTTGATCAGTTCAAAAGGAGGTCCAGGAGTCTAGACTACAATATCATTTTTTCAAACAGAATACAGTAAAACCAATTAGAGCTATTCATCTCAGCCCTAACCTTCAAAACACAGAAAAGCACTGTCCATATCATTGCCTAAGAAATTACTGACTTTGCACTTATTTATTTGATGATTTTTTTAGAAACTAGAACTCCAAACAGAGTAACTAACACAAAACATTAATGCACAATGGCACTGGTTAGTGACAAGGACAGAGAGTAAGAAACCAGTATCAAGGAAGCTTCATATTTCATTACAGCAGCTTTGAGGTTTTAAAAAACTTTGTGGATAACTACCCTTAAAAGCCACTACGTTTCATATGAAGTAAGCATACCATGTTAAACAGGATTTTGTGTTACGACCAAATCTGGCTCTTAGATATTGCAACTTCTCAAAAAAAAATCATACGCCAGTAATGCAGACACACAGCCAGTAAAAAATCTCTGATTTCCAATAAAAATCAGAGATGGAGAGAGCAAATTTTAAGAAGTCTAGAAAAATGCTAAGCCAAACAGCATATTCGTGATACTTCGAAGAAAAGGTAACAAAAAGGAACAGATCCAGCACACTGAGTATGTGCATTAAGAGAGGTTAAAACAAACCCTCTTCAAAAGAGGCTTCCTTATAAAGCGTGGCACTAAAAATCTTCTTGTGTATATCATGCTATTACTTAGAGGAAAAGTATTTATAAACTGCTGAGAACTGTCTTTACATAAGGGATGCTTACCACAGTGCCCAAGCCTGCTGTTATCAATCATTCACAAACAAAATGCAGTAACAATTACCTCAGGCAAAGTTTTGGATATTGTTTATTTTTGTTCCAGCATGATGCAGGTAGCAGGAAATACCTCAGCCCTATGACTGCTGCATCAGCAACATTCCTGCTCCAATTTATATTACCTGTTCCATAAGCAAAACAACTGCTGGACTCACAAAGACAGTTTCTCCTAAGCAATGACTACACAAGATCAGGCCACACACCTTACACAATATAAAAGAAAACCTGTAATAATGATACAGAATTTTCTGAAGTGTTATTAAAAAACTTAAATATGAATACTTGACTTCATTATTACTGAAGGTCTGCTTCCTTCAGCAATGATTTTTGAAAAAAGTAGAAATTTATTTTGTATCGTCCATCTTCTATGCATATGTCACAATATACACCACGACATATACCAACAGTGCTCTCTGAAAAGTTTCTGAAGAAGTTGACAGGAGATTCTAGATTTTCTAGAGCTATATATACTATAATTTTCAGATATGTGTCATACTAGTGAGGATATGACTTTGTATGAAATCATATAGTAATGTCTATCCTAATTCCACTGAACAAATCTATCAATGGAACACAAAAAGATTTACCACTTTATTAAAAGAATCTTTTAAATATTCCTGAAGAGATACTTTATTTTATATATGAAATAGTAAGCTGTCTTTCTAATCTATAGTTCTACGTGACCCTTTAAATAACTTTCTTTCAGGAACTACAACATTACTAAGCTATCCGAGAGTGTCAGGAACTAAACAGTGTCATTTTTTATGAGAGAATAACAGTTTAATAAAATCACCTGTGGATAATAACCTACAAATTCTAGCAATGTTAAGACAAATTTGACATGCACTGAATAAATCACTTTACAAAATGCAAAAACTTATTTTTTCAAGCTAAGAAATGTTTCTACAACACTTGTGCTGTATTTAATATCTTGTTAATCAAAGCATTCAAAATGATAAATGTATCTGTGAACCAGCTGGTTTAGTGGACATGCATGAGGTTAAAAGAGCTACTAAATACAGCATTTTAAAAGCTATTGTACATTTTGATGGCTCAAAAAAATGAAGCTTTTCTGTTCTTTTGGTATGTGACAGAGCAGATATCTTTCAAAATAGTAATCAACACAACAAAAATTTTTCCCACCCATTTTTGAACTTCCCATGATGCCTTTTCTCCCCTTGAACTCCCACTTTGAAGTCAACATCCATTAACTGGAGCTTCTACCATGTAGTATTGCTCCAGAGAGATTGCCATCAGATAAGAACTATTAAATTGTATCTATCTCTTATTCACCCAAATAAGAAAAAAGAATTGGTAAATAAGACTGGGCCTTTCAAATGACAACACAGATTACCATGCCTACATTTTTAGTTCAGCCCCAAAATGCACTTTTATAGCAAGAAGAACGTATGATATCAAGATCCATTAGTACTCGTGCGTACATGGATGCCTCCTGTTACGCACCTCGGGGAGCAAACCTCCTAAAGCGGGGAGTGTCTGTTGGGAAAAGAGAATGTTAGGCTGCAGCAGCAACAGTTGGGACAGGAAGGGGCACAGAGTGCGCTCCCGGGGAACGTTACCTTGCAGCTCTTGTACTTAACAAACATACACAGCGCTTTTTTACACATTTGCACAACTGTGCTCCCCCAGTGTTCTGGCTGTCATATTATATAATTCATACTCCAGTAAGTATGTTTGGGATCATTTTATCACCAGCTAAAAATATTAGAAAACCTGAGGACTATATTATTTCGAATAGTAATAAGAGCTACTTGGTACCTGGGGAGTATTCTTTTTATTTTTTCTTCCAAGTCTTTGAATCCTCATCCAAAGCAAGGAAGCTTATTTAAAGAGCTTTCTTCTACTACAATTGACAAGCTATACAACATGCATCCTCAAAAAGTATTGCTTTACATAGAGGTACAGTCTTTTAATTTTACCAAAACACTGACACTTAGAAATATCATAGTCTATCATAGCTGTTATAAGGAAACAGATGAAGTAACTAATGGCTTACTAACTAGTTACCCCTTTACATTTTAACTGCTGACACAGAATGCAGTGTCAGTGCAGCAAAAAATGTTTTTTCTCACCATGTCCTTAATCAGTAAATGCTAATATATTTTTCTGGATTTTCTCTCAGCACAGAGATTATTTAAAAGTTTATTTTATACATTAAACAAGAATTTATTCATACATTAAATAGGATTGTAAAGCCATTAGTGAATGGTCAATAACATTATGCAGTTTGTCAAGTAACTACTCAAAACCTGAGAGTCCTTCTGAATGATAACTACTTCTTTTATACTCTGTGCCTTCAGATGAGGCACATACCCTAAAGCCTAACCTCGGGATGGCAGTGCATAAGGCAAGCACCAAATTCTATATTAATATGTGTAAACTGAAATGTTTATTAAAAAATATCTTACTGTAGAACTCTGAAACTTGAAAGACACTGATAAGGGGAACCTGGTCATGGAAGATCAGATGGAATGCACAGAACAGTGTGTAAAGGTATCATCAAATGTTTGCAGGATGAAGGCCATGGAAGTTTAAATATGTGACTTGAATACCAAACTGATGTTTTTTGAGAATCATGGAGGAAGGTTGCTCCATGATTCATTAAAGCTATTTTGTTTAATGACACAGGAATCTACGAGGGATGCAAAAACTGTGCTTTAATACGCAATGAAATAATAGAATAAGCACTCTTAGACTGTCATTTTGTAAACCTATGTGGTATTCAAGAGCTTGCTTACAAAAATTCCATTCTATGCAATTTCTGTCCATAGTTACACAACAACCAAAGAGAATCGAAGATTCAGAAACCCTCAAAACTGCAAAAAAAGAAAAACAACCCACCACCAAAACCTCAAAACCCTGGGGAGCAATGTATCTGTAATACCTACTAGATATGGCATCCAAATAACTATGATTTACATGTGCTTAAATATTTTCAAAATTTACTGCATGATTTTTTTTTCCACATTTCCAGATATAACCCTGTGTACATAGTAATGTACATACTAATGTACATATCATGCTGTCTTGAAAGTTCATAGAGTTGTAGCACAATACCCAGGCTCTACATCCATGAGTTGAAGCCATAAGTCATCCTGTTGACAAGATCAGCGACCAATTCACTAGCAAAAATACTTCATGATGATTGTTTAATATGTCTTAATAAAGATGTAAAGAATTACACATCAAAATCACAATCAAATATTTCTCATTAAGCATGTAAGCCTTAGCTCATCTAGTTGGCCTTACATCTTGCATTCATTCAATATATTTATCAACATGCAGCAGCTGTAGTGCCCAAGACTTTCATTTGCAACCTAAAATGAACTTGGGCTATAGCAGGCAACTATATACATTGTCCAAGAAAGACAAAAGAGTTGGAAAAGAATTTTGAAAATCAAAACACATTAAACTCCCACGGGAGAGGATGTAAGGAATAAACTTAGGGACAGACAGTAGTGATAAGTTGTGGGCAGGCAACTAGATATAACTTAAAATGATTGAATGGCTGCCATTCCAGTTTATCAGCATCTTATTATTTTAACATTGAACTGTGTTTGCCGAACAGATAATTAGTTAGGAAGATACATTTTCCTCCAGGGCAATTATTAATTTCCTTCTGACTTCAAAGAAATTAAAAAGCTCTTAGTGTAGATAAGCACACCATTATATTTCAAGTCCAGTTTAGATTCTCAGAGAACTGAATCTGCAATATGATATGCAATTGAAAACGAAAAAGTGTTTTGTTTTGTTTTTTTAAAACTTCCCTCCCCATAGAAGAATATATATTCGTATAATGGGGGGGGGGGAGGGAGGAGGAGCTAGTATTTTTGTTCAGAAACTCAGAATAAGGCTAATACTCATCTTCAAAGGATCGAGTTGCTCATAAAGATGCTTAAAACACTGCACAGACTTTCTGCACTCTACGTAGAGCTTGGATTCAACTGAGTTAAAACTGATCTCTACTACAATAAAACCAGAAGAATCATTTTAGGATTAAATACTGGAAAAGGGATTAAGAAAGATCATTCTTCAACCAGAATCCACTAATTCCCTTTTTCTCTCTCTGCATCTGCTTTCCAATGTAACATTTATCTACCTCACAGGAAAACAGTATTAGTAAGACATGTTATCAGACATGGAAAAATATCTATTGAACTATGTTGCAATTATAACACAGCCATTAGCTATTCTATCTAGTCTCTCAAAATTCTGGTAGCCAAAGAAAATTCTTGTACGTTATTTCCAATTCTAATTCTGCATTACTTTTTGTCAACATCTCAACACACTTGCAATATTTACACAGAAGTTTGAAGTTACAGATCATAATGTAAATTGTTTAGTTGCACAGGACACATTACTTAGCTAAAACATTCATAATCTATTGTGCATATTGTTTTACATGGCTAACTAGAACTCGTTATAAAAGATTTTTGAACAATTATGTTCTTGCACAATAAAATGCCAAACCAACCCAAACCCAGCCTGAATCAGATACATCTGTTTCCTCCACCATTTTAAAATAAGAGTTCAAGCAAATTTGACTTACGATGGCATTTTATATTGGATGTACATAAACAAATTTACTCTATGATGTATAAAAATTCTATATATATTTTACATATACCAAATTCTCTCTATATATATTCTATATTTTTATGAACAGAATTTATGCTTAAATGATTGTGTCCTAAAAACTTAGAAGAATCTTCACTAGATAAAAGTCAAATTGATTCCTAAGAAAAAAGAAACATAAAGTGAGTTGTTCCAAACTTTTTATCATTACCAATTTGTCCCAGAATGCTGAACAATGAAGCTGAAAATCAAACACAACAAAATGTATAAGTTGTTTTTTTTTTCTTTCACTTCTTGTCTTCAGTATTACAGAAGACCCTCCCCCTTTCAAATGAACTGGTTACTATGGAGACAGTGATAACTGCCATATAGTAACACTCACACCATAACCAGGGTACCTTATGTTTTACAATTTATTCCATAATTTTCTTTTTATTCCATGATCAACAGTTTTAATTTCTAACATTGATTTTGAAAACCATAATTAAGTACAAAATAATTCATTGTAAAACTCACATAAACAACAGGAGACTCAAAATCATCATACATTATGAACTACATATATACTTATTAAATAGTAGACTTTTATTGGTTGATTTGTCATTACCCAAGGCTATATCTATTTTGGTGGGAAACAGAAAACTAATTACTTTTCTACAAACTTAAATACAAATTAGAACACCCTATGTGTTCATCAATAAATGGAGCAAAGTAAAGGAAGGCATGAAATGAAGAAGCTATAATAAAATGTATGTTTGCATTTTTCCCTTTTTGTCTTACAAAGGAGTAGGGGAGAGAAGCTGTATCATAAGGAGAGACCAATCTCTTTTCTTCACTACTCACTCATCTCATTCCAATACCCAGTTTTTAACCTGGTTATGATCTAATTCTGTACTCTTGGTAGGCAAGGATTCAATTGAGTTAAAGATTTTTAAACTCACTGCCAGTCAACCTTATCATGAACTTTCATTATGTGCATGTAATTAATTGGGTCCAATGAACAATATCAGCACTGAGTTATAGACTTTTTCCCCCCACCATATAATTAGAATATAATTACCCACAGGATATCAGAATGATGCAAAACCTTTCCTCTAAATGTGCCCTCATTAGGAAACAAGTCTCAATGTACATTTATTCAATCAGTATGAATTAATTAAAACATTACTGAAATAAAATAGAGTAACATTAAAGTGTATCTGACATCTATTAAAAGACTATCACTTGAGATCTGCACACACAGTTTATAACAAAACTCATTTAACTTGAACAAAAAACTTCCCCATACAACAAGCCTTATATATGGCAAACAGAAAAGTAAAAAGGATTAGTTTTAAAGTTGACAGACTACAGTTTACTAAAACATATATAAAAAAATCTTCATATAGCATTGAACCTAGTCAGATATGTGATTCTTTCATGACACACACCGTATCAATTGGTTTCTTTTTCAGCTTAGAACATAGCTTGTTGTATCTAGGAAAAAACATTTGGCAAGTTCCATTTTGTGCCATTTTGAAGATGGAAGTCCTCTTATTTAACTTGGACCAGCCATCTAACTTTCCTATGACCAGGCATTTATGCTCTTTCTCTAGCCATTAAGAGAAGGGACAGTATGGGAGGATCATGTCAATCATTCTATTTTAGAGGAATATCTTTTGAGCCGAAAGAAACCCTTAATAAGTAATTTAGAACAGTCACCTGAGCTGAGATGGCTATGTGCAGGGAGAAGTGTCATCCTTTGTGATGCTACAATCAGGAAGGATACTTTTTTATTTATTCTTCATAGTTGCAGCAGTGATTTGGGGCATCAATGGATACCTAGAAAATGGAGCAACTGAGAGGACATGGACCTGAACAATAGATTGCAGCTGAGAGACCAGTTTGGTTCTATGACTCTATGACTTCTCAAATAAGATGCATAGTGGCTTCGCAGCTTCATCTTCCAGTTCCCTCAGGTCCCGCATCTTATCAGGTCCCATGGACTGAGTTCCTTAGATGACATCAAACTAGAACTCCTACAGTGAGGCAAAAAAAGTCATTGAGTACCTCACCTTTCTCCATCTTCCAGGTAACCAGCTCTCCTATTTCCTTCTGGAGAGGGCCCACATTTTCCATAGTCTTCCTTTTAGCACTCACGTACCTATAGAAGCTTTTCTTGTTGCCCTTGACATCCCTGGTGAGACTTAGTTCTATCAAGGCTTTAGCTTTCCTAACCTGATTCCTGGCTGCTTGGACAATTTCTCTGTATTCCTCGCAGGATACCTGTTCTTACTTCCACCCTCTGTAACCTTCCTTGTTTTGTCTGGGTTTGACCAGGAGCTCCATGTCCATCCCTGCAGGCCTCCTGGTGTTCTTGCCCGATTTTCTCTTTGCTGGGATACATCACTCCTGAGCTTGGAGGAGGTGATCTTTGAATATTAACCAGCTGTATCGGGCCCCTCTTCCCTTCAGGGCTTTATCCCATGGTATTCCATTAAGCAGCCCTGAAGAGGCTGAAGTCTTCTCCGCTGAAGTCCAGGGTAGTGAGCTTGCTGTGCACCCTCCTTGCTGCCCTAAGGATCTGGACCGCCACCATTTCAGGTTCACTGCAGCCAAGGCTGCCCTTGAGCTTCACATTCTGCACCAGCCCCTCCTTGTTGGTGACAACAAGGTACAGCATAGCACCTGTACTCATTGGCTGCTCTATCACTTGGAGAAAGAAGTTACCATCAACACGTTCCAGGAACCTCCTGGGTTGCTTGGTATGCTGGTATGTTGTCCCTCTAACAGATATTCAGGTGGTTGAAGTAACCCCTGAAGACCACAGCTTTTGAATGTGAGGTTGCTTCTGCCTCTTTATGGAGAGTCTCAACCACTCAGCTTGGTCTTCCTGGTCAGGTAGCCTGTAACAGACCCCCATTGTCCCAGCCCTTCCTTTAATCCTCACCCATAAGCTCTCAAGTGACTCCTCATCCACCTCTGCACAGAGCTCCATGCACTTCAGCCAGTCAGTGGCATAAAGGGCGATAACTGCCCATCTTCCCTGCCTGTTTTTCTAAAAGAGCCTGTATGCTTCCATTTGAACATTCCGGTTATGGGAGCCATCCCACCACATCTCCATGAGACCAGTAAGATCATAGCCCTGCAGTCATGTGCACTTCTCTAGCTCCTCTTGTTCCCATGCTATGTGTGTTTGCATAGAGGCATTTCAGCTGGGCTCCCGAGAAGCTGACTTACTGGCTGGAGTGGCTGGAATTCCTTTGTGTTCATATTCAGGTGCTCTCCTGCTGACCTGTGATCCTTCTCCAGGCCCTGGGCATCTATTGCTGGCACTGGCATCCAACCGGTAGGACAGGGATGGATTGAGGTTCCCCTAGCCCTGGCAACTTTAGTTTAAAGGCCTCTTCACCAGCTTGGCAAGTCTATGACCAAAGAGATGCTCTTCCCCTTCTCTGACGGATGGACAGCATCAGCCCCCAAAATGCATGTCCTAGGTGAAAGACCCTTTCACTGTCAGGTGAAACATTTTTATTAACATTTTTATTAACAAACACTTACTATTCTATATTTAGACAATTCTGACATGGATATATTCACTGTTTCCACTGTCATTATTGAGAGTGCAGATTTCACATACATGGAAGCATTATGTTTCTCAAAAGGAGGACTCCCCATAACAGGAAATAGGAGAAACTAATTAATAATCAATAGTTTCTATGAGGAATTTGTATTAGCTAGGTCACCAATGTATTATCTGTAATGTAAGTATACTTAGGATTTTAATGCATTTTGGAAGAAACTACTAGATGAACAAATATACTACAAAATTATAAAGGTCACATTAAATCACAGTAAAATATATTTTCCATTCCTAACAACATACATTGGGTTGAAATACATGTTTAGTGTTACATTATTAGTATGTAATATTGAAACATGATTCTGATACAGGAAAACATATTTACTTCTGCTTATGACTTCAAAATTTGCAGATAAAACAAACCTATTCAAGTGTGATTTGACTCTAGAGTGGTTTTGTATATCCTCTAAACAACTTAACTAAACTCCAACTGTGGAATTAAAATCTTAATTCCTCCATCCCTCTTCCTCTTCTGAAAAGAAAATGGAGTTACGCAAATATAATTGAAGATGAAATTTCATGCTTAGGCTTTATTCAGTTTATAAGAATCGCAAACAATAAATAAAAATAAAACAAAAACACTCCAATAACAAAGTCATAATTTCTCCATGTTAACTTTTAAAGTACGACCTAAAAATTAAATAATGCAATGCAGCATGTAATCATCCAAACTTAAAATAATATTTTACAATTATTATTCAGAACTTGTCCAGATAATATCAAAATAACATTACAAACAAACTACAAAACTACTGACTTTTCAAATAAAATTTAAAAAATATTACATAATTATTAAAGCCAGATTTCCATTGCTTTACCTTTATTGACAGCAATGGAATAGTCCCAGTTTAGTCAAGTAGAGGGCCAAAGTCTACATCCATCCCTTAGCAGATTTATAGACAAACAGTCAAAAGGATTAATCAGAAAATAAGTAATTTACACTAGGCATGAGTATTATTTTTAATTATCAGAAACAGATTTAAGATTAGAAGGTATAATTCTCTTGTTTGTCTTCCCCTGCAATCAAACATTCTTTCCCAAGTTCAAGCATTTCTTACTCTTACTATGAAATATGTTTAAAGAGGACCACATGTCTGCTCTGTTATGAAAATGATGAGGCTATGACTTTCATCAGCATAAACCATCCAATTTAATATGTGAATGCATAAGTTAATTTCGAAGCTCTTTTTTCACGATAAGCTGGTCAGCTCTTTTCTATATAACCTACACATAACATGCATTTTTATTTTCCTTGAATTGAGTTATTGTTTTTGTGGACAGAGAAATTTACCGTTCATGACTGCAGAATAAAATATACCATAATGTTGATGCATAGCTTACTGCAAGACCAGTGTCATCATTCTAGGTAACCTCCGGTTTAGATCAGAGACCTCAGCATTGCAGATATACAATATGCATCCCAAGCAAAAACTGTCCATAAGAATAACTTCATTATTCTGGGAAGCTGGATCTATAAAAGATGTAAAACGTACAAGTGTTCTGCCTATACTGTTTCTGGTAAGTACAGTCTGAGTAAGTGATAAAACCTGAGTCAGCTTCAGCTACAATATGCCCTGCAGAAAGTTCATTCTCACATGAAGGAAAATGCAACACGCTTGTGCCTATAAACTCATCAGCCAGGATTACCCATCATGTTTAAGGTTCACACAGTTCCACGAATGTAACAAATACTCTGGCAGTCAAGCCCAGCATTGTTTTAGTCATTACCTATGACAGAGGATTACAGCTGAAATAAAGATATGGACAACTCACCAATACTACTGGGCAGATTGATGTGGGTGGTAAAATATGGTCCTTCAAAGGTCCACAGTCACATTCAGGTTTTAGATGTGAAGCACATTTATTATGCAACTACAGAAAGACAAAAAATGAAGATTCAACTTAGACATTTTTCTACTTCAGCCTAAGAATAAGGACATCCTAGAATGGGGTGAGTAATTAATCTAATTGTTACCAGAGTTACTACAAGAAAAAAGAAATACACTGCAGTGGAAAGCCTTTTAGGATTGACCAAACCAATTAATTTTTATTGAGGAAAAGAACAGTGGATCAAAATATTTTCTAGTTTGGAAATTGCACATGTGGTTGGTCCAGCACTCAAAATGAGAACACTGCATGGCAGTACAGTAACACCAGCATAGGGTTATGTGTCATCAAAACCTTCATTTCTTGCACTGAGCCAGAAACTCTGTCCTACTACTAGTTGGTAATCTGGGGTAATTCAAGAAAGCCTTTGGCATTATTGCTATAGCTCTGCTTCCTAGCTGAAGCTGATAAAGTCAACACCAATTCAATTGTGATGCTGCAATATCTGTGAAAATATATCTGAAATAGAAGAGAATAATGTAGGAATATCTAAGAGCTTTAAGCTATACTGGGGAAATTTTGGGCTTGATTGAATCAGTGTTCAGGCTTCCATTGACTGCTGAGGAACCTGAATTACTCTCCTTTTCCTCCTTCATTCTTAGCATTCATCCAGTTTTCCTGAAAGCAACGAGAAGAGTTCTACTCTGAAAACATGGAAAGAATATCCTCAGGTCTGCTGACTGAAAGAGCATTGGCTTACTTCTGTATTGTTAAAAAGCTGGAAGGGAAAATGTGTGTATAACATCAACATAAAATGTCAACAAATAATGATATATTTATTGAAATATTTGACGTTAATAATCAAGAGTTCTTGTTGACATTTTAATATTTAATTCAAATCTCTCTAAATATAATGTTTCAACATATATATACAGCCAAACAGTACAAAGGCAAATTTGTGTGTCTGGATCACTCACATTTAATTAGTAAACTAGTATGCTTCACAATGTTATTAGAGATAGCCACAAAAAAATAAAAATTCATATTGTGAAATTTGGTGAAAGTTTATTATTTGGACTCGATGATCTTAAAGGTCTTTTCTGAACTAAGAGATTCTGTGATTTTGTATGTGCATTGATTCAATAAACTGTGCATTTCCCATTGAGATGAATATTTTATTTTTTTGAGAAGATAGGCATATTTGCATTAAAGAAAAATAATCGAGATAATAAATATCAGAAGTTTTGAAGTACAAATCTTATTTAACAAGTGATTTAACTAATATAATCAGTAGCATACACCATTAGTTCAACAGGTTCAATAGCTGTTATAAAATCCGTAGTTCAATGTCTGTGTCTGTAAATCACATTTTTCCAATAACTGACTCATTTTCCCTCAGATGATTTAACTATGTCAGTATGAACTCTATTAAAATTACACTAAAATTGTACCAGTTGCTGATGTACATAAGTTTTACTGGCTATTCAGTTTTCATAAAGTTATCTGGTACAGTTAATGTTGACATAACATTTCTGAATTTTGAACTGAATGGCACCTAATATTAGCCTTGTCCATATTCATTTATCCTGCAAAGTTACCTTTTCAGGCAGTTACTTAGCAACAGAAAATAAAAGTCTAACGAGTTTCGATTTACTCTGAGTATTAAAGCTTTATTGTGAGGGTATTTTGGTAGCCCTGTAATCTAAATCATTTGTCATGCTAATTCTCTGCCTCAGTAGTAAAGCTACTTGTACCATAATTAATGCACACCAGGCCATGTTACATCAAATAAAAGTATCTTCACACATTTGGTGGTAATTAGCAGCTTTGCTACTCGGTGGCATGCAAACTTATCTATGAAAAAAAATAGCTTAATCTTCTTATTAGTCTCTGCTGATCTTTGACAACAGAAATGGTGCATACCAAACAAGAGAAATGGTAGAAGATGCATAGCTTTAATGAAAGTAACACTTTGACACAATGAAATAAATTAATATGCATCTCTTCTCAAAAGAAATATTTTAGCAGATTTTAAATACAGTTCCCCAAAATTCTCTTACCCCAAACCTAGCTCCGTTAGAATATTACCTCCCTCACAACCAGATGCTTGCAAAGTATGAAAAACCATATTTACTGGAGAGAAAACAAGGAAAAAAAAAAACAAAACAACAAAACAAAACAAAACAAAGCAACAAAGCATTTACAAGACTGTAGTAGTGAACTACAGAGTATATGGAAGAGGGAGTCACAGGCCTGGCTGAGAACTCAGTATAACAAGCCTCCTTAGTGAAAAACACCTCTAAATTTTGGGATTTGATTCACTTATTTGACATTAGAAGTGACTCGATTAAGTTGTAAAAAGAGACATATATAACATGCACAAAAGAGGATCAGAATTAGTTGTGTAAGAACTCTTACACAACACACCCTCTTATATTATAAAAAGATGTCCGCAACAAGCCCTAAATGTGTTGTTTTACAAGGAATTGAAAACGTATGACAGATGTGATGATAATTATGTGACTTCAGAATATCCATTCAAAAACCATGCATCTGTTAGAAATGTAAGCCACTCTTTTTTCAGTAATAAAGTTACTACTATTAGCAAAGGAAGTTATTGCAATAGGATATACAGAATACATGGAATTGCAAGAAAAGTGAATAGGAGATGGAAAAACAAGTAATTTGCAGTATTTTTAGAACTTTTAAAATATTCATTTTTCACTTATGTGAAGCCATAAAAATTAAATAAAAATATGACTAAAGATATCTTGAAAATACGATATTAATTTAACAGAAAACAAAAATCTTTAAATTACTGATGCAAATACAATTGCAAAATTCTAAACCTCAGTGCCAACATTTTCAGTTTTGGCTGTAACAAAAATTAGACCCTTTTTTCATTGGAATTTTTATAGTATTTAAGCATTTAAATATGCACACAATCACCTAGGATATCTCAAAAAAAATTTAACCAGTTCTTTCACAGCAATTCCGAAGACAAACCATTCCTCAGTATTTCCTCAGTGAATACCAGTTCTTCTGGAAGTCTTCTAAACCTTTACATGTATCAAGAAATAAAAGGCCTTTACAAATCTGGTCCAGATTTGCATGAAATATTGGGAAAATATTTTTTCTGAGGAGCTACAGAATTTGCAACTTCCTTTGACTTTAGGAAGAAGCCTTACATAAAATATATTTCTTGAATGATATACATATACTATACAGATGTAAACACTTTCATATTTAGAGTGGAACACTCTTGTTTATCTGTCTAAACACAGATAGCCATTGCCTAAATTTTATTATCTGCATGTGAAATTTTGGATTGGGTGTTTCACTCTCTACATAAATTATCCAAATTTTGACAGCAATCTGGACTACATATTTGTTTTCTTCTAAAATATTGGTTTATAAGTAATCATAACAGCTTATCAGTGAAAGTATCCTGGATCTATTTTCTTTTATGGTGTTTCATATTTTGCATTCTTCTGTTAAGAAAATATGTCATAAAACATCCAAACTTGTGTGTTGAAAACAAACATTCACTAATGCCTCAGTCTCATATTATTATTTAAAAGACTGAACAAACAACTGGTGTTCCACAGCAATAACAATAATAATGATATCAGCAAAAAAGCAAAAACCCTACAAGAAGGCTGAATCTCTCCCCATTTAGATTTAAATCCTGCTCTGGCTAGGAACAGAAATACTGGCATTGCTCCTTCTAGCATGAAGATCTCACTTATAAAGGCAGTGTTCCTTGAATGTCATTAGTTCCAGTTATTGGTTTCTGCTGAATAAGGAACACACAAAAGTTGTATATATTAGACTTGGTGCACAGATTAGTATATTATCAAGATGTCTCTGCTATTATGCCCAGATACTTGAAATCACTGTATCCTACCAGATGTCCTCAATTTCATTTGCCTGTCAGTACACCACAAATTAGGATTTTGCCCTAATGTCATAGTGACCTTAACTTCCACCAGTATTGAAAACTTATAATCTTTCAGTAATATAGATTTGGAATTCTGCTCTTTAGAGTGACATGTATTCTTTTCATTCATATAAAGTCTAGAAGCAGAGTACACCTTTAAGCATATCTGCTTGCGACAATTTAGGACTCCTGCCAATATTCTACATATACTGTTTCATAAACAAACACTATCTATTTCTGATGACAAAACTGAACGAGACCTTTTGATGAATTATGAGGCTATGAAAAAGATATGCAGATTTTTGTCTCTCTAACCTGTGCTAAAGGTTTTACAATAGTATACTCACTGTGATCTGACACCAAACACAGTGAAGTCCAGTCAAGCCTTGGTAACATTTTATAGTTTTGTGACACTTATCACATTTTGTTGGACAATTTCCTTCTACCCAGAAATGGTGCATTACCTGCAAAAAAAAAAGTGTGGATATACATAGAGTTACTAAATTAACACATACATGGCAAAGTTAATGCTACCCCAAACTTACATCAGTATTCTTTTTGGACTTCACATATGTTTTGATGCAAGATGCGGGAGCTCTTGCGACACAGCGTTCGTGGACTGTATACTTGCAAACTGAAAGAAGAAACACATAAATAGATGTTGAGGCAATGGTGTTTCTGACTACATTTTTATGAAACAAATAATGCTACCAGCATGCCATCTCTATATAATCAATCCCATCAGTCAATGAAAACTCAAACTAGACTGCTTTTTCCATGGAATATAAAAGGCCAATTAGAACAGGAAATATTATGCAAGTGAGAAATCCAAGAATGCACTATTATTGCATAACAGGAAATGCTTAATTAAATCAGAGCTCAATAAACTTTTTCACAATAATTTCCAAATGATAAAAATATTAAACAAAAATTGATGACTGCCAAAGGGTTTGGTGTCATTTGCTTATAGAAAGAAATCTATATTTTACAAACTATAGGAATGAGAGCAGCTGGCAAGCACAAAAATAAAAGGCAATGAATTTATATTGTTCCTTCTATTGACATATAAATCTTAAACGGCTGATTAGTCCATTTTCAGATAGCAATTGTTTCCATGCATTCCATGTAATCATCCCAACTTTAACTCTCCCAAATACTAACTCCTGAGAAGCTTTTTTTCCACCAAACCCTTCCGCACCAATTTTAGGTAACTACTGTTGCTGATCAGGTCTGTAGAGATGGCACTAGCTGCATTTAGAAAGCATACAAATGTCAGGGTACAATGCAAAGCTCTCCTGACTTCGACTACACAACTGTGCTTAGGCAAGGAAATTATGCTACAGCTTATACCTGCATTCAATAGTCAACTATTAAAAACTGAGAATGAATTTCTCCCTGTATGGTCTATGTCTCATGCTTTTGACCTCGAGAGCAATTAAGCACAAAGTACTTCTAAACACCTTGCTTGCACCTATTACACAAACCCAGTGGGAGGCGCAGCCATTAATCAGACAAACTGCAGGGAGTAACATTGTTGATTGGACCATGGAGGGATGGTGAGGCCCCCTGCAGTCTCCTCTTTCCTTTTTTTTCCTCCCACACAATCTAAAATGCAAATAATAACATCTATAGCAACGCTCTGAAAATATATTGGAGAAGACGCTTAGTGAGATAAGAAAAGAGTGTTAACAGTTTTGTAAGTAGACTCATGCCCCTTGCTGCATGAAGTAACTAAAAAGAGCATGTGGATGTTCTTCAGATACTCTGGGACAATTGTTCTCACCAAATAAATGCCAAGGACAACAAAAAATAAATTTTGAAGAGGTACCTTGCAGCAGAGAAAATTACAGCTCTTGTAAGGTTGGCTTTTCTGGGGCAGTTTACTGTATGTAACTCATCTACACATTTCTGATAACTGCTGAGGATGATGATCTATGTTATTGGCTCAGTAGAATTTTATCTTTCAAACATCTATGATTCTTATATTTCCTCACAAGGACTGAGTTTACATCAGTCTGACATAAAAGAATATTAAATAATGTAACATTTCAAGATCTAATAGTCAATTCCGCATTTTATATATATAAATATATATTCCGGGTACTGTCATTAGCATTCATTAATCTGAAGTTATGCGATTTCTATTTGTTTGAATTTTAATAAATGTATCTCTCTCACTCCATAGTATTGTGAATTAAATTACATTACGTGAAAATGCATACATGGAAGATTTACATCTGAATTATGTTTTAAAGAGAACTGTGCCCAGTGAGGAGAGAGAAATGGTCGATTCCAAAACCCTCATTTATTCCGACTAATCTCAAATTAAATCAATAAAAGTATGCACGCAGAAAGGTTCTGATCAGCTGTGATGGGCTATCTTTCATACCAAAAACAGAGAAAGTAAGTTACACTAAGAAACTGATTAATTTATCAAAAAGAACAATGAAAGGTGACTTGATACCATCGTGAGAAGACTACAGTGGGTACTAAAGATCTCATTAATCTAAAGGAGCACAGCATAACACGAACCAATCATTGGAACCATCTACCAGACATACTGAAATCAGAAAATATGTCTTAAAAAAAGATGATTAATCATTGGAACACACCACAAAAGAAAGATATGGATCATCCATCTCTTCAAACAGAGACGAGGTATCTTTCAGGAAGATTTGGTTTCTCAAGATACAGGCTATGAGCTGGTCAAACACAGATTATTAGGAGATACATAGATACAACTGAAGGAATTGAACTGTAGTAATTGCATCTAATAGTCTAATGAAGGTCAAATTAAATGCAGTAGTTTTTCTGTGTTCCTTCACATCATAATCAGTTTATATGTGAAAGGCTGCCAAAACTAAGATTTATGATTACAAACCAAATAAACCTACAAAACTTTAGAAGTGTTATAGAAACCTGATTTCTGGGAAGCTGGAATTTTTACCTTCACAATTAACAAAACAAGAATTCTGTGAAAAAATTGAATAAACAAATATGGGACTTAAATGCAAGTCAAGCGAGTACCTATCAAAGAATATGAATAATTATGAATAAATACAAAAGAGGAATAACAAAAATATAAGGTTAAAACTTAAGCATGATAAGAAAAAAAGAAAAAAAAAAGGCAGACTCCAAAGGAAACTAACACTGAGAGCTATTCCAATACAGAAAACTCCCTCAAACAACAGCTTTGAAAGCCCAATATCCTGAAAAACTAAAAATGGAACCTTGAGCACTCAAGCATAGAAGACCATAGAAGACAAAGGGGAAGACACCATTGTGCTGGCAAAGGTTTTGTAATGGGAAGCTACTAGTTCTTTGTTATTTAGTGAGCACAACGTTTCTAGGAATAGACATGTAATGCAAATGGACACTGAAATGCTGATACTCACAAGAACAGCAGAGACCTTGCTTGCCTACTCCGATTAGCATGTTCAAACAAAGATTACAGTAGGCAGGCTTGTTAAAGTGTTTGAGTCTCCATACATGCTGCCCATCATCTTTCACATTCTGCACAGGACATAAAAGAAACAGATTTGACTTAATAAAATAAACAATAAAATATATAAGTACCAATAAAAATTGGAGATTGACTCAAGAACATAAAAGACAAGCTGTTTCTTCGTTTAATACTCTGCACCAGATCACAGTATAATCATCCTAAATACACAGGCAGTAATAAAATAAAAAATTCTTCAGAAGCTCATGGACATCCATGTGTTTCAAAAATGACTCAGAAAAGGCACCAGGCTGCTGTCACCACTGCAACACAATGCTAGCAATAAAACTAAGCTGATATAAAATTACAACTAGTATTAAAACTAAAATGTATTCTAGGCTAATTCTAAAAATAAAGGTGCTGCAGGTTAGAAGGTAAAACCACCCAGAATAAACAACAGAAAGGATTTTTTAAAAACTACAGACACATTCCTAATGATCCTTAGAATAAGGACCATGTATCAACATATGTGCAGTGGGAAATCTAACCCCCCCACAAAATAATACCTATGGCCAACTTTAATTTATGTTAATCTACTGCCAACAGCCTATCAAAAAATCAAGTATTTAAGGGTGAGACTTACATCCTGGACCTCTTCTCCAAAAACTGAATTCCTTGTATTTAAGCTCACAGTTTCAGGTAGCTGTAGCACTTGACTCAAATGTTGTGTGAACAGACTGATTAACTCATCAGCACTTACAACTCAGGGGCCTACTGTAACTTACATGTACAACTGAAATATTATCAAATCATTTGCATCCACAAAAGTAAGCTTTTTAGTTGCAGGATTCTCTTCCTCCTTTTTAGCAGAATCATTCTGAGACCTCACTGTTATTAGAAGGTTTTTACAATGATGTGAACTTGGTGCAGTGTTAAATTAATTCTATAAATTCCAGGTTTCTTGGCAAGTCTGGCTGTCAGAATTTTTCCTTTTTGCAATCATTACATGTTTTGATTTTAAAAAAATAGATTAACCTAATGTAATATAATATAATTTGATTTTTTAAAAACGTATTTTATTTTTTACCAAACATAACATCCAAAGGAACAAAGGCAGTTAATGTCTCTCAGCTGAAAATGGGCTGCAGTGGTTTGATTCTTCATTGTGTATTGCTAAAACACTATAGTCTTCTTGGTCATTTTTACCAAAAAGAAATTGTGACACGGCTAGAGGAAAGCTACATCAGCCTCTGGTTCTCATCAACTGCTATTTCTTAAGCAGTTTTTGATTTCTCACTTCAAGCTATTACTACTACTTGTCATCACATATATACAATATTCCTGGCTACATCTTCAATAATATGACAATTTTCAATTATAAGGACAATGTAAGTCAGCGAACAAATTTGAATACAAATTCAGTTTTGTCGTATGTTAGCATATACTGCATGACTCATGCCCTTAAATATCAATATTGCTCTATTCTAAGAATCAGCTGTTAACAACAAGTCAAAGATGAAGACTTCTTCATCCTTGTGGGGAAAAAAAAGTCCTGAAGGAAAACCATCACTCCAAGAAATTAAAAATGTTTGGTTCAAAGCCAGGCCCTAGCCAGAAGACAACTTTGAATAATTCCTACAAAACACCTAGAAACAAAAGGAACTGAAGTCAGTTGAAATATATATATATTTTTTTTTCCTCTATTGAGATATCAGGATCAGAGCCTAAGTGGAGTTTCCCCGATATTATCAGCGGGAGTTCAAATGCCATCTCTGACAGCTGGGCAATGTCAGGGTCCCCTTGCTGCAGAAAGAGCAGAGCAGATGCCTAATGTAGGATTCTCAGCCTGGCAAAAAGTGTGGAAGTTTTCCAATTTTCTCTGAAGAAGCAAAAATAGATTCTGCAGCTGTGGAGCACTAGAAGTCTGTCAAGTTTCTTCATGACTGGCATCTGAAGAGGATGTATTTCATTAAATGGAGCTCTGCAACTTCTATTTTTCTTTCCATCTTACTACCACATTCCACACATTTTAAAAGTATTGTTAAACTGCAATATAGTGTGTGAATTTCAAGCCTTCTGAAAGCAGACAATTATTCACTAGACAATAAAGACCATGTAAACCCGTCTGAGAAAAAAACAGTAAACAATGTACTCTTGAATTTTAACATTACTCAGGTCATCAACAGAGTCATGAATCAAAAGCAATTAAAATGCATGCTGACCAGCTTTCCTTACAATATTTGCTATTTCTGAAAATTAACAAAAATTCATAATTATGCATAAACTTGCCCCTCTTCCACATTAGTTCTGTGTTACTTTTTCATTTTAATTTTATTTTTAAAGAATGGCCATTACATGTGAATATGTGGCTTCTTATTTGAAAAGAACATATGGACTAACTTAGCTGGCATTTTCCTTATCAGAAAAACAAACAAGTCTTGATGTGGGTGTTCTGCCAATTAAAACACTTAACTGTGTTACAGGCTGCAACTGATGCAAATCCATTACATAAACACAATGCACTTTTGGAAAATAGCAAATTAAATTTTTGCTCTTATGCACTGCCAAAAATAAGCAATAAAGTGCTGCATATGATTATGCATGCACATAACTTTTTAAAACACTGCCAAGAAAAAAAAAAGACATAATATGAAACAAAGCCCCCTCAATGCAAGTCTTTAAGTATGAATAAAATCCACAATTCTGACACATTAGTGCATTTTACTGACATTCACTCATTTTGCTTCCATATCCTGAAAAACAGTTTAAAAACACAGTCATTAAGAAGATCTCAAAGCAAGGCAGGTACAGTAAAAATATCTTCCTCACTTCATTATATATCACTGAAAATGAAGTCTCTATATGCCATACACAGACTTCAGAATATAATGACAATAGTAACATTTATTTTGTTAACAACAATGGTTCTCTTAACTTATGGTCCTGACCCTTGTACCACAGCTTTGATTGCCAAAAGGACCTGACCTTAATAAGCAAGTCAACTGTGAAAGAACCAGTCTCAGAATTGGTGAAAAATTTAATGCAGTCACAGAATTTAGCTAGACATCCCTAATCTGGTGTAATATTAACTTAGTTCAGCTTTTTACATATTTGTAAATAAAAGTAAGCAAAGAGATCTGAAGGTTTCAAGCACAAAATTCATGATTTTGAGACTTAAAAAAGGGTAATGAAATCACTGATAAATTTTCATCCTAGCAAGTATCAGCTCTTAGAATAGCTACAGAGCGTCTGAAATACCAGCATGCTCAGTCTTTTCTAAGAAGAGCCAGTAACAAGCAATCGAGGGAAAAGTATGTTAGTGAGTCTGTTAAATCATTCTTTCACTGCCTACTTTTATTTTCATTTATTTTAAAAATATTTATATGACTTGACACTTTTACAACCGATCTTTGTGTAACGTTCAGTCAGTGGAAAGGTGAGAAGAGTTTCCATTAAACCATGCAGCACCTCCTTTTAATACAAATGCAGTTAAGTTCCATATTCCTTTGGTGGTTCTCAGCAAAGAATTCATGTCAGGTTTTGTTTCATTTAGTTTGGGGAAAGCGGGTTCTAACTGGTTCAACTGGAGGGGGAGAACCATCGTTCAAGAGACATGCATTAGGGAGGGTTTCTCACTTCTGCCTTCCAAGATATTTTGTGTCTGTGTGTGTGCTGGAGAAAAGTGAAAAGAAAAAAAATCCCTTCCCCAGCCTTTATCCATGCACTCACCAGTGTACTATCCTGATCATCCAGAAATGCTTAAGTATTAATGTGAACATGAGAAAACAACAGCATAGAAAAGTGAGCACAGGAGGGGAAACAAATTTGTTTAAACAAGCTTCAATATTAGCCACACTCCAAAGTTTCCTTGTCCCTAAACTGCTAGTCACCTGTCATCCACAGAGACTGATATGCTGCAGAAATTCCATTTTAAATAATGACAAATTTGTATACTTGCATGAAATAGCGTTTATTTTACACCTTAGACACGGAAAAGGTTCTGATTACTCCTGACATCTGCTGGGCTTTTACCAACCTCCAGGCAACAGGAGAAGGAGGATTGTGGAAAGGAAAGGCATTTACAAACTCCCTGCAAAGAAGTGGGAGCCAGCACAGCATAAAAGCAGACGGTGTTGTCAAGAAAAGAGATGAGCACTTTTACAGCAGCTCCTACTATGCAGTCTCACAAAGCATTAACATTCCCCCCTCTGCTGGCAATGCCGTGAAATGATACAGGTAAAAAAGCTCCCGTTACCGCTTCGGGTGAATCTGCTTCCCAGCTGGCAAGGAGCTGGCCCAAAGAGGCTGAGCCCCTGCTGCCTCTGGCAGGGTCTTGGTTTTGCCCCCGTACATATGGAAACAGCATATGACCCATTGGCACTTCAGTCTTTTACAAAACTCACCTGTCAGACTTCAGACAGGACTTATAAAAATATCCTTGGGGACAATAAAAGGCCAGATCGCCCTCATTCCTCGCTGAATGAAGGAAATACAACTCTACAAAGCTGCCCAGGTATCAAACAGTCATTTCAGACTTTGGCCTGAGAGGGACTTCCCATGGTGCAAAAGATCCCACACCAGACTTGCAAATGTTTGCAGTTCCCCAGTTTGGTTCCACTTTCACATACTCAGAGCTCAAAAAGTAAGCCAACAATAATGTAATATACAATGTAAGAAGTAGTATTTCCAAGTATGGATTCACACTTTATTCCACACCGTATTTAATAAAAAAGGTTAAAAAGGAGTTAGTGTAATAGCATAACAAATAGCATAACAGCTCTATATATTATATTATATTATATTATATTATATTATATTATATTATATTATATTATATTATATTATATTATATTATATTATATTATATTATATTATAGCATAGCATAGCATAGCATAGCATAGCATAGCATAGCATAGCATAGCATAGCATAGCATAGCATAGCATAGCATAGCATAGCATAGCATAGCATAGCATATATTTGCTGCTTGAAGATTCAAAAATAAAATTGTAAGAGTATTCGCTTCTGATTTAATTGAAGCATAGTCACGCTTCAACACAAACGTGTTTATCCCATTGAGATTTACCTTGATTTAAAAGGTGAAATGGGTTGATAGTTAAAATTGGTGACTTAAGAGAAAGGCATAGTGGCCTGCTTTCAGATTACTGATGACTTTATGAAGCATTTACACATTTTCAAGTTCTCTCTCACCCTAGGGCAGCTTTTCAGCAACCATACAGCACCAGACACGATGCAACTCTGACATCTAGTGGCCACTGAAAAAACAATAAAATACCTTCCACTCCTAAAACAAGGGATTTTTTTTTAAACACTAGCACTTCTGAACTTGCAGTTCATACCTACTTTTTGTACAATCTATGACAGAATTGGTAGTAATGACCCATTACAAGAGGTGTGAGACCAAAATATCTAGCATGGAATTACTACAGAAGATAAATCAAGTACTTTTATCAGAACAGTGTGGAATAATATTGTACAAGTGAGGAACTCCTAGGGAAGAGCAAAGTATTATGTTTGTGAACGACAACAAACCTTAGGAGTGAACCAACATTAAGAGGCATTTTGTGCCCAGATTACAGCAGACACTTTAAGCAATGCTACAAGACTCAATGGGGTAAATTACAAACTACACTGACAATGTTGATCTACTTAAATTAATGCAGAATGAAATAAAAAGTTCAGAAACTACGATGTTTCTACTGTGGAGGAGTAAAACAGTCTAGTGGTCACTAGTACGCAATAGGCTACTTCCCAAAACTGTAACTATCAACCAGAAGAAGTAATGCAGGGACATCTCAGTCCAGTCTGTGTTTGGACTGGAGACAAACTATTGCCTTAACAAGTAAAAATAAATTTGGAAAGTTGATGAGGACTGTGAAAATTGCAGGCTGAAGCGTGACATTCAGCAAAAAACTCTACCTCATACATTTATTATTAAAAATTGTACCACAAAAATTAAAAATCCTCTTTAGTTACCTGATTTTTTTTTTTTCCTACATGAAATTCTCACTTTTCAAGAGATTATTTCTTGGAACATTTTCCATGAAATTGGCACAACTAAACCTCAGAGTAAGAATTATGGGTCTTAAAGGTTTCAGTAGATGCAGTATACATTCAGCTTCTGCTAAGTGGAAAATTGTAGTCACCCAAGTACAAATGGTTTATATACATAATACAATTACAAGGTCTTTTCTTGCAAGACAAATTTCCAAACAGTATGTGTATCACAGCACCCCTATAGAATAAGAACCAATTAAGTTCTTATTCAAGTTCCTTATCTTGTACTACAATTATCACATCAATTGCCTTGAAAAGCACCAAACTATCTTGTTTCTATCCTGGAACAGTCGCAGAGCTAAATCTCTCTGTATTTCTAAGTTCTACTTTCACAGTAACTCTAAGCTAAAGTTTCAGGAGGAAGCAGCATAAAACCCAGTAAGATAAAATAAACTGGATATTTAGGCTGATTTCCTAGAGAAATTAGACTTATTTATGCTCTTTGTCCCTTTATCTCCATGACTCTAAACTGCTCCAGCAATTTTTAAATTAATTGAGTAATCTCAACTAGATTTGAGAGGGCACTAGAAGTTTCATGGAAGTCTAGAAAAAGGGGGGGAGGAGGGAGCAGCGAGAGAGAGAGAGGAGAGAGAGAGATCAGAAGACAAGTCAGGCAGATTTCCCAGTTGCTTCTTTTAACTTGGCAACAGCTGGCTGACTAATATTTGTAATAACAACCTAATACTCCTGTTACTCAGAAGGGGATTACAGATGAGGTCAGAGGGCAAACACCACAAATCTGTGAGAGATTAGGCTATCTCAACCTCATTGTTTATAAATAGTAACTTGTTTATTCTTTTATTTTTGAATAATATAGTCCCATATTTCACTCAAATGCTTCTCTGATTTTTTTTCAGTTATTGTAACTAAAGCATCTAATATAGTATGTTATAAAAACTGATTGAAAGGCTTCAAATGTAATATAGAACTTTTACATGATATCTGATATTTTGATACAGCTCTTAAAGGAAACTAAAGATTCACTATAAACAATGTAGCTGAATTCTGAAGGTACTATGACAAATATTATAAATTATCATAGTTTCACTGATATTAGCATAAAAATTACACCAGCTGAGAATCTTGTATTGGTTGTACAATTTCTATGCAAGAGTTAAGTATATGACAGTAAGTTAATGAATTCCAACCCAACACAAATTAAAGACCTCACTGTTTTTTTGTTGGTTTTGTTTTTAAATAAACTCTGTCACTATCATCCTGGATAAGCTCTGAAATTGATGTATTGGATTTAAAATGTCATCATTGCCTCAGTTCAGCATAAGAGCCAAAGCATAGTTGGCTCATGTTAAAAGAATGTGAGAGAACTGTTTGGTTGGTTTGGAGGGTTTTTTTGCTTATTTTCAACATGTGAAGACTACCTGGACAGGTCTAAGCCATAAGTAGGTTATGCCCTTTATTTTCACAGCCCAATCACCCTGTAGAAAACTTTAACATATCAGAACTTTATTATTGGTTTACTGAGTCCAAAAGAGGTATGTTAATTTTCTTTACCATAACTAAAAGGAGACAGAAAGCCAGCCAAAAAGCAGAGTCCTGGGAAGCTAGGTTGGCAAAATCTAACAGCAGCCCATAAAAAGGA
Organism: Streptopelia decaocto; assembly: GCF_964273445.1. Classification (NCBI taxonomy): domain Eukaryota; kingdom Metazoa; phylum Chordata; class Aves; order Columbiformes; family Columbidae; genus Streptopelia; species Streptopelia decaocto. The sequence continues at coordinate 133,492,945 of NC_138655.1, read as the reverse complement.
ATAAAAACAAGGAATAAAAACATTCCACTAATGGGAATGATGCACTGCTTTGGTAATACATTAGATGCTGTAAAACCAACAAAACCATGCTGTAAGTTTACACAAAATAATGATGGACAAGCGTTACAGTTTTAACTTTCTTGATTTAACTTTTCAATGTCCTAAAGTACATTTAGATTTGATCATTTAGGACTGTGTACAGACAGAAGTAGTGAGTTTTTGCAGGTTTGATGGAAAATTTATAAATCTCGCTTTCCTCTACACACTATGCAAATAGTTTGAGAAATAAAGAGCAGTTTCAAATATGAAAAGAAAAATGGGAGACCTTTTAGAGGATGGCATAATTTCCTAGTAAATCGTTAGCAAATTACTAGCAATTCAGCTTGTACAGTTCTGTAGATAATGGACTTCATTCACAATAAAGTAAAATATTAAAAAGTATTAAAAGCCAACCCATCCATTTTACTCCAATTTTCAACTAATAAAACTATGCTTATTGATCAAAAATATATTTTGCATACCATTATAGTATTTTTTCACAACTGTACATTTATGTCTCTTCAACACGTAATGTACAGGGAATACTCTTGATGACCAAAACACTGACCCATGTTGACTGCAGGCCATAGAATTTTGATCATTGTTGACGTGTTTTTATTATTTCCATATTAAAGCTAAACACAGAAAGATAAATTATCTAGTAACTAGGAAAAACACTTAAAAGGATAAAAGGTCTGATAACATACATTTACAGAGCTTCTTTCCAATAGCTTTTGCTTTAATATGAAAATAAACCTTTACAGAAGGATCTGCACTAATTTATAACGGAATTTATAGAGTTTTAAGTTTAGAAAGAATGAAGTGTAGACACTGAAAAATGCTCCCAGAACATCTACACTACCTGTCACTAAAGAAAAAACTGTACTGAGATTGACTACGTTATCTGCTATGTACTGATTGCTTGACAGCATTTGCTGCCCTTTGTTTATAGTAATTCTGGGGAAATAATGGAATTCAGCCTGACAAAGTCCTGTTGTTTGATGACAAGGAAGAAATTCAACAGTTTTGTTACTCAGTCACACATATAGAATTAGAATTTGCACTTCCAGTAATCCAAATGTACTGAAAGTTATCCTCAATTCAGATATTTAGCTGGTGATTTGATTAATAAGATTTGGCATGAATTGTATACCTTCTGCTAAATGTGTCGTTTTGTTGCATATTTCCCTATGGAAAGTCTAAGTCTTACTATTTTTTGTACAACTAAAATGCCATCGAGCAACTACAGCAATCTAGGCTTAATTCCGGTCATAGCAGTATACAGGGAAAGTAAGTAATATTTATTATTTCACCTCAATATCTGAAAAAGACTTCAGAAAAAAAAAAAAAAAAGAATAAAAATGTTTTCTCTCAAATAACAGAAAAACATTTGAAACATATGCTAAAATACTTGTGCTAAAAATTAGCTCAAATACAGGACAGCAGGTGGCACTGGCAACATGCCAGTGTTAAAATAGCTGTGTTGAACTGGTATAAAACTGATCATATTACATCTATCTTATCTTTAATGTGAAGTTGTAAATGCACAGAACATAAGCTCTTCTTTCAAAACACTCTATCCTTTGGTGTAAGTGTTGTCTTTGATATTATTACTTTGTGTAGTTTATTAAGGTAGTTACAGAGACAGAAAAACTATAGTCACAGGGATGTATCATGACAGGACAAGAGCCAACAAGCAGTAATTGCTGCAGAAGAAATTCCATCTGTGCCTAAGAAAAAAAGCTCTTTCACTTGGGAACAATTAACACTAGCCTACAGAACTGGTGGAATCCACCCCACTGGAATTATTCAGGACTGGGCTTGACAGGGCCCAAGATTATTCAATCTGTGGCCCTGCCTTTAATAAAAGGTTGGACCAGATAATCTCCAGAAGTTCCTTTCAACCTATATTGTTCTGTCCTTCAGTTAATACTTACATTCTCTAATCCAAGGAGGACCAAGAGCGGGATTGTAGTCATTCCTCCTTGGATCCATTCCTCTAGAGAGACAGTGCCATCATGATCGTAGTCAATTTCTTCCATCATTTCATGAAGGATCTACAAAGTTTAATGAAAAATCTCATAAATTCTTTTCTAATATAGGAGCTTCTAGTTAGAACATGTCCAGATCTCAAATTCCCTCAGCTGCATGCAAAAAAGTAAGGAAAATATTATCTGTATGGCACCTGTAGTAAAATGAGTACTCACAGTTTAGAAAAGTGTCATATTCCTATTTACATTTTATTATCATCTAAAGTTCCCAAACTAAGTTGTGTCCCCTTGTTTACTTACTATATACAATACAAGTAAGACATAGTTACTTTTAGGAAATATTCAGAGACAAATTAGTTGTGTTATAAATGTTAATTACTACATGCACTAAAGAAAACCTTACATTCTAGTAAGAATGTTTCAGAGATCAGATTTAATCAGAATAAGACTCATAAAAGCACTAATTGACAGTGTCATAGTGGAGCACATTCTATTATTATTTTTATGTTACTAGCATACAGAATCACATGTTGACATGAAGTACCACAAAATGATTAAACACCATCTCTAGCAACATGAAAAACTTGTGATAAAATGGGTTCTTACTGGATTCAGTTCAGTAACATCCCATTCAAGGTACTCTGCAACATGCATCATTTGAGCAATTATATTTTCCAGCTCCTACAGATGAAAAAAGAAGAATTATAATACTTAATACAATATTATAATGACAAAGTCTATTGCAAGCAACTTATAATTCAACCATATTGCATTCAATGACACTTTTTCATCAATGTTCCTAATACAATGTCCTTTACACTGGAACCTGTCCACTCCTACGTGAATCCGTTTCACTAGCAAAACATCAGGCACAGACCACAAAGCATGCAGGGAGGTGAAATACAGCTCCACAACTGAAGGACAGCCTCTGGCTTGAAAGTAGTAACAGATTCTTCCTTCCTAGTTGATCATTTGAGCATTGGTTTCATGTTCTGAAGCCCAACCTGTGATCTGATGATGTAAGGTCCTTTAAATTCCATAAATCTAACAAACTTTTTTTTTGACAGTCATTGTACAATTCCCAATTTGGCATAAAGAGGATGGTATAAACTAATACAGAGATATTTTCTTACCATTACAGTGTTGTGACTTCCCTGGATCACACACCACTAGTGCTTCTCCATATTCCTTTATACAATTTGGTTTGTAAACATGATCAAATTCTTATCTAGAACCCTTCTGAATTCTCATGTGTATTTATTATGCACTAGTTATCTAATTAATATTTTTATTGTCTAAAACAGTTATACAGTATTTACTTTATAGCTCTATATAACTTAGCTTCTCTATTCCTCTGTAACTTATGGGAATCTGCTATTCTTTACCATTCCTTTCTATGCTGTCTTACTTCAGTGAGATACAAAAAGGGGAAAAAAAAAAAGGAGAAAGAAAGCTGCCAATAAAATACGTCTTTCTGTTAGGTAACAGAAAAAATAGTTACATTTTTAAGTGATTGCTATATCTCTGATTTTGCTTCAAATGTTTAGTTGGGCTACTCTTCAAAACTTTGTCTTTAATACTGTTCCTCCATTCTGAATAACAACCTGGGAGTTCCGACATCTCTCCATTTATATCCACTGTGTGACTCTCATACTTTCCCCTTTTAATGAATTCTTCAGAAATGGTACTTTCATACACATCTACCAGCAGCATACTACAATTTCAGGAATCATATTAATGTGTCCCCTACGGTAATATGATTAAAAATCAAAAGACTATAGAATAGGACTCCACTTTAGCAATGTCAACATTTGAAAATGTATACAGTTGTAGAAAACTGAAGAGTGACTCTAAAAATAGGTGACTTTTTATTGTCTGTATTTATACTGCTTCTATTAATTCAGGATAAATATAAGCTTGATTTGGATTAATGGAGTTTTGTATAGGTATGCCATTATGACATACTCTTACAATGCATTAAAATACATAAATAACATTACCGAACTATCCAGGTATCCATTCCCATCTGTATCATATAAGCGAAACATAACTAAAAATGAAACAAAAAGAGAAGAAAACTCAGTTAGAAACCATAGTAACAACATTGTTTCATAAAAAAACATAACCTAAAGTGAAACACAAAACAGCAAGGCCTGAGTTCTAAAGAAAGGACAAACATTAACATTTTCACACTAACTGCAGACCCACCAAACACTTCATGTTGTGTGAGCGGTTCACTCCATTGACTACCCTGCCCACAGCGCCTCCAATGAGACATATTAGCAGGACAGTGCAATTGCACATTTCCACATAATCACTCCAACAGCTAATTTGGTCTGTGAACTTAATTCTGGTTCCTCCTAAAGATGGTCTGTATTCATGGTGAGTACCACCAAAAGGCCCTTTTGTCATTTCACCAAACATAGGATCACACACAGTTGGTCAGGCAAATATTGCTAAGCCTACTTAAATTACAATGTTATCCTACTGCTTGGTTGCGGCTATCACGACTCAATAGATCCGGGACAGTTTGTCAGAGCTCTGAAATCTAAAGACGATCCCTTCAAAAACGCCTTTTTTTCCCCTCAGATCTATTTTCCAAGGAGTAAGAAGAGAGCCCATGTACAGGTGGGTCCCAGACACTGTAATGTCTTGAGTGACAGCAAAAGCAAAGCAATCTGCTTACAAACTGTCTTATCAGGTGTCTTTGGACACACAGCATACGACCTTGTCCACAGTGAGCAATCCCACCACATTGGACCCACAGCAAATGCTGTTACAGTCAAATAAATTCTGTAAGCAAAGTTTATCGCAGTTTTCAGGAAACAATATGAGAAGTGAGAGGAAATTCTTAGCAATTAGAAAGTAAAATTCAGAAAGAAATTGATTGGTTTTGGCTTGCAGCAAAACATATTTAACAATATGGATTGGTTTGCTTTCATTATATCTCCCCTATCTTATTCTGGTCACCTAACTGTAGAAAAAAAAGGTAAGTACTATACCTCTTCACCACTTCAGCAATTTTTGCCACTATATTGCACTGCTCTTAAGAGCTGCAATATGAGACTGAATATATTGGCTATAGCACATTGTTTCAAGCTACAAAGGTCCATTACTCATTAGTTACAGGCTAAGAAAAACCTATAAAAATACCTTTATTTGCCTCAGAATTATACAGCAGAAATGTTTAAGTGTAAAACAACAGTTAATGCTAAAAGCCACCAGAGAATGGTACTGTCCCTGCTAGTATGCCTTCTACCAAAGCTGCTCAGAGCAGGACAGCTAATGTTATAATATCTGGGAAAGATACCATTAAGCATTCACAGTTTCCATAGGGACGAATCACTGAATCAGCCAGTGATAAAGTTCAAATCATTTGGTTCTCCTTCCTCCTCCTCTGTGATTGTAATGCACTGGTTGAAACAATGTCCTACAGTTATCACAAAAGCAAGGTTATCAACTCCTTGACCCTTACCCACTCCAGGGAAGTAGTGCTTACAACTTTTTTTCCTTTATTATGAATTAGTAATTCTAATCAGTCATTTGAAAACAGATATTAGCATAATTATAACTGTTTCACCTCTGTAGCAAGTCTTTCCAATTACATATGTATTGGGTAGTGAAAACACCCAATCTGTGCTCTTGGCTAGACTCTAAAAAACATTACTGGCGTTGCATGCAATCTCTTTTCTATTCATACCCTGCTAAATATTCATGGTGTTGCTGATTTACGTACTCTAGGAGAAAAAAAAACAACAACAGAATGATAAAAACATCTGAACAAAAGTTCAGATGCAAACTACAGAGCCCAAGTCAATCTTTTATATTTATTTTCTCATCCCTCTACCTGATAGCACCAAGTGGCTACTTGATTTTTATTACCAGACTGCTTACCTTTTGTAAATAATTAAAAATGTATTAAAAAAATACCAAGATGAGATCAGTCACTGCACTGCTATACTTTCACGTGCAACCTCTGGACTTCTCATCTTGCATACGACAACAGGTGGTATCTCAGAAATTCCAAGAGTTAAAAATTATGGCCTTTTGAGAAGAAGTCAGGGAATTCATTCTCAAAAACATATGCACACACAAGTGCTGAATGCACTTTCTATTTTCACCAGTGCATGTACTCTGAAAACTGTGAGGCTTGTCACACTCCATAGAAGCCTGAATGTCCAAGAACTGCATAGCACAGGAAAAATAAAGACTGTAACTAATCATTGGCTGCAAAAATACAAAAGGACATTGAGGCATTCTTGAATCTTCTATTGGTATGGAAGAACAGAAACAGAATAACCTGGAGACAACCTTGATAAGAGAAACCGGCAAAAAGCCCACAGCTCATAATTCTTGAAGTTTCTGTTCATAATAGTGGAGAGAAGTTTGAGCACTTTTAAGCACAGTATGTTTGCAAACTTATGGTAGCCATAGAGGTTGTGTGTGCTTCCTCCACACCATTTATGTCTCCTCCATACTGCCACCTGACATTTCTCTGAACAGTTTCAAAAGAAACACATGCCTGGTGTCCATGGTTATACTAATAAAAATCAGATACGCACTGAGGAATAAAGCCACTGCTGATAAAGCCTCATGTAAATATGAGCTAAAATAATTTCTGCTGTTGGGGACATTAAAAGAGGAAAAGTTGAGCTATAAAACATCATTGTTCAGTTCTTAGGGAGTACCCTGCACATTGACAAGGGGTCTTTCTTACACATTCAAGAATCCTCATGTGGACAGCAGCAAGCAAAGCTTGGTACATGTGAAAACAAAATGACGAGCAGAAAATGGTTTCTATGGATCAAGTCTACAGGTTGAGACAGAGCATGAAGGTACTTACAATAAATGTACCTTGAACTATTTGAAATATGACTAAAGAGAACTAAAATTCTGCCAATGTATCTCTGCTAAGAAAGTTTGGGATATTCTTTCTATTGAGGCCATGTATAGTTTATGAATAATAGATAGGCTGAGCGTGTCAAACAGGTGACATTCATAGTGTTTAACACCTCCAGGAATACACTGCTAATAGGTTAGAGAACCCATTAATCTGCTGGAATATTTGTAAATCTATGAAAACTCATAGATCACATAGATCAAATACCTAAACATTATTTCCTTTAGGTGTATTTTATCCTAAAAAATCATCTAGCTTATATCAGATTTTATTTGAAAGCACTGCTTCCATATTCTGCTTGTCCTGAATCTAAAGACTCAGTTGTGATTCACAGTGTTATGATTTGAGATTAACATTAATGTTGGCAACTCCAGAATAAGCCATCTTTTCCTTTTTCACACCACTGCTACTCATTTGTATTTTACCTTAAAACCACAGGACCTATCTTTCAGACAAAGGGTTTAACTATATCATGAATTTGTAAGGAAGTTTCAACTAAAATCAATAGGGAATTCTGCCTACTAACGGTACAGTATAATCCAAAATTTAGACACTAAAAAGTGACAATATGGGGAAATTTCAACCCTGTATGACAAAGTAGAAAATAAACCTATATAAGAACCATAGCCTTAATTATATGTAGTAAATTCAAATGGTCTTTAATATACAAAACATGTAAGTGCCATACATTTATTAGATCAGGCTCTCACTCCTAAATCATGTAGATCATTTACAGTGTTTAGCCTATGCAGCTCCTGTTGCGGGAAGTTCATTGAACATCCCCTGCACTAAAATCATCTGCTTCTCTCCCCTTTTTCATTGTACCAATTCCTGGCACCAGGGGAGGGAACTGATCCCCATTTCATGCTGTTTTGTGCACAGAGTGCTTTAGAGCTCTGATGAGGCTTTCATAGTTTGCTACAATGAAATAGTTATGATATTGTAAGTCGATTTCAATCCTAGGATCTTAGTTGTCATTCGCTTGTGTTCTGAATGCACAGTCACCCATATATCCTTGTATTCTAATCATATGATACGAAACTGGTATTACCAAATTTGGGGATGGATCCTTATAATATTTGCTGAGATAAAGGTATCAGTGATCTTACAGCACAATTTTTTTCATTCTAAGAATAGAATAGGATTGGAAGGGACCTGCAACAATCATCTAGTCCAACTGCCTGACCACTTCAGGGTTGACCAAAAGTTAGAGCATATTATTAAGGACACTGTCCAAACACCTCTTAAACACTGACAGGCTTGGGATACCGACCACCTCTCTAGCAAGCTTCTTCCAGTGTTTGACCACCCACTCAGTAAAGAAATGCTTCCTAATGTCCAGTCTAAACCTCCACTGGTGCTGCTTTTAACTATTTAACTATTGTGCCGATAAATTATTTAACTATTTCAACTATTTTAACTGTCTCTGCATACTAGGGAGAAGAACTCAGCATCTCCCTCTCAACCTCCCCTCCTTAGGAGGCTGTATAGAGAATGAGGTTGCTCCTCAGCCTCCTTTTCTCCAAACTAGACAAGTCCAAGGTCCTCAGCCACTCCCCACAGGACATTCCTTCCAGACCTTTCACCAGCTTTGTTGCCCTTCTCTGGATGCATTCAAGGGTTTTCAAATCCTTCTTAAATTGTGGGGTCCAGAACTGCACACACTGCTCAAGGTGAGGCTGCACCAACAGTGAATACAGCGGGCCAATCACCTCTTTTGGTTAGCTGCTTATGCTGTGTTTGATGCACACCAGGATGCAGTTTGCCCTCTTGGCTGCCAGGGTACACACTGCTGGCTCATATTGAACTGCTGCCACCCAGCAATCCCAGACCCTTTTCTGCAGGGTTGCTCTCCAGCCACTCCTCTCCTGATGTGTACTTCTGTGCAGATAAACTCCATCCGAGGTGCAGAAATCAGCATTTTGACTTGTTAAATTTTATCCCATTAATCACTGCCCAAGGCTTCAATCTATCTAGACCTCTCTGCAAGGCATCTTCTCCCTCAAGACAGTCAGTAGCACCTCCCAGTTTGGTATCATCAGCAAACTTGCTAATGGTTCATCTAACTCCTGCATGCAGATCATTGATAAATATACTGAACAGGACTGGCCCCAGGATGAGCCCTGAGGAACACCGCTGGTGACCAGTCGCCAGCCAGAGGTAGCCTCATTCACTACAACCCTTCGAGCTCTGCCCTTCAGCCAGTTCTTCACCCAGTGCACCATCAACCCGCTCATCCCACAGCTGGAGAACTTGTCCAGAAGGATGCTGGTTAGTAAGCTAACTACAGGTCATGAAACATCAAGATACTTCAGTAACATGCAGTCATGCAACCTTGTAATGAATTCTCCATTTCATCAGATGAAGCCTACTGTTTGCACTTCCTATCGTATTATTTACTTTCCATAAAGTATTAGAACCTGATCCCATAGTTACTTAATAGACAGCTCAGCTATGTGTATAGAAGCACACTTAGTGTCAGTAAAGGACTATACAATTGGATTGACTGTTTATCTATCTGGAAAACTGGCTTCTAAAATTCCACAATGGGGAAACACAATTTCTTTCTTTTTTTCTCCAATTTGCAGATGAAACTCAGTTATTTTTTGAACAGGTAGAGTTGTTGGACTTTAATGAATCAGGTCTCTAACTGAAAAAAATCAATTTCTAACTTCTAGCATCAAACATTCATTCCCAACAGTGGTGGAGACTTGGGTCATTCTTGGCTTTTTTGTCACTAATATTACAGAGTCTATGGCCTATATTAACAACTGTTTTTTGTTTGCATTAGCTGGTTATCTGCAGATTATTCACCACTTCTATATATTTCTAAGCATTCTCGGTATATTTCATTTGTTTTTCACAGATTCTATTTTAGTCAACAGACAATAGTATAGAAAGGATTATTTTCACTGCAGAATGCATGATACTTACTCTTCATCTTAGCACATGCTAGATAGGAAGAATTCAGTTAGAATTTCATCAAATTAATATATTCTAAAGAATAAAAGATCATTCCTGCAATAACAGTCACCTAGGATCATATATTATAATGTAACTACTATGATCTGAGTTGTAAACTCAGAAAACTAAGAAACAGAGTTTTCATGACTTTTTTTTTTTAATTTCCCTGAAAATAAAGAAAATGAACTTAAAAAAAGAACATACATTCTAGCTTGTCTTCAGGTCTTCCTCTTTCTAGCAGCGACAAATAGCAAACAATATCTTTCAGCTGGATCATGTCTGGCGAATTTAAGTTGGCAGGAGTAGGAGGTCGGGATGTAGAGGTACCTTTGTTAAGTCTCAGACCTGAAAATAACACACAGCTTTTGTTAATCTTAATATATGGTATAAGCAGAAAATGAAAAGCAGAACTCCTAGATACATGCATCTTTGTTTTATTTGAATCTCAGATGACTTTTTAATTTAAATATAAATGAGAAGTTTTAAACAATTTATGTTCAGAGTTTATGCAGCAAAGGCAGAACTAAAATGGATGGTAAGGTTTTAAAATATCACACCAACATAGCAAATTATTGTAAAAAGTAAATCAGTTGTGGGAATGGCACAAATATTTTTTCACTTGTGTTGATCCGGTGTCATTTGATTACAAACAATTTGGTGAAAAATTTTATTCTACTGCATTCCATGTTAATTTAAGTATTTAAACAATCCCTGCCCAATACTGCATCCACTTTTCTGTGCTTATAGGAATTTTGTCTGACTTCAAGATTTACACTTGCTACACCAATTGAAGATGTTTCAGTGTAAAAGAACAATGATAATACACAAATGTCTAGTCTTCCCATAAACACAGCCAGATGTGTATCATAGTAACACATATTTAAGACATTGAAGCCTTAGCCACAGAATATAAACAAAAAATAGACAAATAAAGAAATAATTTAAATATAGTCATAATAATTGCTCAAACATTGTGATCAAGAGCAGTTCCAGTGTGCCACTTGGAACAGAAGTTTCAACATTGCCAAAGTTTGTTTCAAGAGAACATTAATGAGCAGTCCTGATGATATTACTGAAATCTACAGGAACAAATAAATAGAGGGAAAAAAAAAAAAAAAGGAAGGACAGGAATACAGAGAGAAAGCAGTAATAAAACCTTCAAACCTTCTTTACAAGTTTGTTACATTTCCCACTGTAAAGATGGGAAAAGATTGTTACAGTTCCCACTGCAAACATAAATCTTTACAAAAGGATTTACTATCTTTAAATATTTCTGTAATTAATTCAGAACAGATTCATCATTGCATACACAACCTGCGCACACAATTTCTCTCATCCATTTGTCTTGGACATGTTAATTACTGCAGCAAATTGAAACAATTCTGGTGGGTTCCTCCCCACGCCATTTTTTATCTTGAAAAACTTCATTAGAACCGAAGACATTTTTAAAGATCTACTGAGTTACAAACATTAAAAAAAAAACAAAACAAAAAACACAACCAGTAAATAGAGCAATTTGGTGTGCAGAAACATATCTTTTAATCAGGTTCATGCCCATGATTTCAGGTAGATAATTAACACTGAAAGTAAATATTTAAATGAATAAAAAGATTTAACAGGGCAATGTTCTCCTAAATGAGTTTGCGTGTCAGTAAGTGCCCTTAAAATTAAGACAGTATAAAATGTTAATCAATCAAGATGCCAGCTTCAGTCATACAATTGACACAAATAGTTCACATTCCAGTCTTATGTGAATCCTACGCACATAATGAAAGGTATTCTAAAACTTGAGCTAACATATCTCAAAAAAGTATAGTCCTGGATTTCACTGAAATTCAAATGAAAAGGCATAGAAAGTTTAAGGTATGTTATAGCTCATCGCCAGCTACAAGCTAAAGGTTAAAGCAGCACAGCTTAATCAGAGGTGTGAGAGAGGTGACTGCAATGTGCTGACTTACAGATGACTGATAGTGCAGCTGCTTACCTGGCATCTGTTTCCACCTATCTTCAGACACCTTAACTGAAAATATAATTTATAAACAGACATGAGTGGACCAAGAGACATTAAGTAAAAAACAGTCACACGGCAGAGAGATTTATGAACCCTGCTACTTTCCTCGTGATTTTCTCTAGCTCTCATGTACCTTTCCACATTCCAGAAGAACATTAAATGTTTCTGACAAATTTCCCGGTATGGTCAGCTTTTTCACTATTAGTAACATTTTAAAATTACTAAATATCCTAATGTGAAGGTTTCCATAATTTTCATTTGTACATTAAAATCTACCAATGCACTCTTTTTCCCTTTAAATGCTACAAATTATAAAGATGTTACATCTCGTTTAAACCTCATGCAATTGAATCACAATATAAACAGCATATTTTCAGGCAGAAATAACCAAGAACGCTTGCATGAAGTGAACTGAATTACCTCTCTGAAGATACTTTGCATGTAACAATTTATCAAACAGTCCTTCTGGTATTACGCTAAATACATATGGAAGACTACTAAACTGCTCTCACGTTACATTATTTCTGAAGTCCTTACTAACAGAAAAAGATTAACTACAAACTTGGAAAAGTGAGTGAAGGAGAAAAAGCTGTAGGAGTTAGAGTAAGAAACTCAGCATACAGTTTAAATAACTATTATTATTATTACTATTATTATTATATTTTGCCACACATTAGAATAAAATCTCAGAGAATTATAGTGAAAGTGAAGAAAGCTGAGCATGGACTATATTGGGCAGAATTTAGCTATAGATCTGACAATGACCTAAAAACAGTTGTTATTTCTACATGTGAAGTGTCAGACCCATAGAAATAAAATACCAGAATTATAAAATATGATTTTTTAAAACAATAGTACTCAGATATCGTATGTAAAACCACAGTATAATAAATAAATATGCATGACTAAATGGCAGCTGCTATTGGAGTTTCAGGTAAAAAGCGTTGAGGTAAAAGATTGCAAATTTTGGTGGCTGATACAGTGCATGTTTATTGCTGGTGCTACGCATTGATGAAAATATGACGAAAACGCCAAGGAAAAATTAAAAGTAATGAAAGTGGAAATGAAATTGTGCTGCTAAGACTTCATAGGCAACAAAATCTATATTCACAGCACAATGCTGAAAATTTATGACATCCAAATTATACACTGCAGCATGCAATGAAGAATACATTTAGACATGCCCTTAGAGATTCCATGGCAAGCATCTTTAAGGGCAAGGGACTGAATGGTCTAAATGACTTGCTCAAACCTGTAAGTGAATCACTATCAGAGCTGCAATTAGCAGCAGAAGGTTTTGAATACTCCACACAACAATTACACTACAGTTTACTAAGCTTACTGATCTGCACATGGAACTAGTCTAGATAACTAATAACAAAAGTCCAAGAAGTTTAAAATGTACTGTCTACAGAGCAGATATTTGCAGAAGGAGATGCATCCATGGCAGTTCTGATTGGAAAGGACAAAAGGAGATCGCTAAAGAATTTAATTCAAATGGAAAAAAAAAAGTATATTAAAAAATCATATAATTAATGTGGTAAGCAAGCTCTGCAAGCTGAAAAAAGCTTTTTCAGTTCAGTCTAACTACCCTTAATGATCATTACAGTATATACACCTTGCAAATAATAGAAGATGATAATGTAATGTGGTGGTTTGGGTTATTTTGTTTCTTTGGTGTTTTTTGCCAGGAAATAAAAAGCTAAGAAGGAGAAAAAAAAAAAATGTATTGTACACTTAAATAAAGATAACTGAAACCCATCTATTTAACATAGTGGAGAATGGCATCCACTGAAAACAAAAAACAGGTCACACTCAGTGATATCCGAAAACCTGTAATCAGTATTGTACACTGGGGCATCTATGGAAATCTAGTGCTTGGCATGTGCAAGAGAAGCTAACATTTCAGCAAGTAGCACTTGTACCAAATTCACAATTTCTGGATGACTTGCAATTTGAAGACACTTAATGTTCACATAAAGAATTCAAGCAACTAAATACCCATCAAACCATTTGGTAACTCGCTCTAAGTGCTTGATTATCCCAGCTGTTCAAAACATGCAATTTATTTCATTAAATTAGTCTGGCATCTGCTTTTAGATACTGGAGTTTTATAGAGTTTCCAAATTGCTAATGTGTCAAACCAAATATATCAAGTTAGGAAGGTAACCTTAAATTTCTTCTCCAAATTTTCTTTAAAAGATTTATAAAATGTTGTAAGTTGACAGTTTTTAACACTATTTTTCATTGAAATATTTTAACCTGTTGCATCCTCTGAACTCAAAATCACTTTTAACCAAAAGTGATTTTGGTTTAACCAGTTTAGCATGAAAATTTCAAACTGCATTAAAGAAGATCCTTACACTGAGAAAAGAAATACTGCTAACACTTCCAGGACATTGAAAATATCAGTAGCTGATAAGTATTTAGGATTACTAATAGCAGCATCACACCTAGACAGTTAAGAGAAGCAGCAGTAACTGGTTACAGAAACTGTACAGCACCAGCAGGAGCCCCCTGACTGATGCTCTGAAGGTTTCGAAGTGTTTATACAGTAGAGTAGGCAGCAAGATCATGTAACCATAGCAATCTGATTAGCATTAACATGACAAAGGTTGTCCACTTGGTGTCTCAGCTGCATCATTATTGTGAATTAAATAAAGGAAACCTTTTAATTTCCATTTCTTTTCACAATATTTCTTGCTCATGATTTGGTTTTCCAGTTTCACAAATATCAGAGCAAAAAAGAAATACATACAGTTTAGAATTCCATACAGTGACAGCTATTACAACTGAAATAGGAGGGGGATGGAACCTTCAGGACTTATATTACTGTGATTTTAATACTTACCTCCAGAAAGGTGCTGGGGTTTGTTTTTTATTAATGGGCTGCAGTGAGAGATTTTGTTGCTAAATGATGTAAAAAGATGCTCAACGAAATCATCTGGTAGCTCTGCCTCCAGAAAAGTCTTCATGAACAGCTTGAACCCTTCTAAATCGATTGTCTGCAGTGAAAGAAAAAAAAAAAAAAGAAAAAAAAAAAGAAAGAAAAGTATTTGAAATTATTTGTTTCACAAAAACTTCCATACTAATCCATCAGATAATATTCTGTTAACAAAAACTTCAGACTGCATTTAAAAATATTGATTTCTGAAGATATAGGCTGGCATACCTATTCTTGAAAGTGACTGATTATTGAATTATTACTTTGAAAACTCACAGTATTGGTACAATAGCCCAGAGCACAGTGTAAGATAGCCCAGAGCACATTCAGAGCACACGTATCAGGACCCCAAAATGAAATTTCATGCTCTCTAGTTTATTAATTAGATAATGGCTTAACAGAACATACAAAACTGCAACCAAAGGCACCTATGGAGCTCACAGGGACACACCTAACAAGTCTTAGGTTTTCCCATAATCAGGCAGACAACAAGCAGGAGATTTTTGGAATTCAGAGAATTGAAGGCCACTTGTCTCCTCCTAGGCGGCAAGATGTTTTGCTGGTATTTGTCAAAATCACCATGCCTTAAATAGGTTCTAATAGTCAAATGAGAGGGCTGAGATGCACAACATTACTTACAGGGAAAAAACATTGTTGATTTGAAACATTTGTCATTTAGGTTAATTTGGTTTTGCTTTTGCCAGCAAGTCAAGAGCTGATTAATGAAACTTCATTGATTATTTCTCCTGGTAAGAGAGAAGTAATTTAATTACTTTTAAGTAATTATTACTTTTTAAGTAATTACTACTTTTAAGTAATAAAATGGACCATAGAATCATAGAATATCTCAAGTTGGAAGGGACCCACATTGAGTCCAAGTCCTTGCTTCTCGCAGGACTAAATCATATTGACTAAGAGCGTTGTCCAGATGCTCCTTGAACTCTGACGGGTTTGGTGCCGTGACCACTTCCCTGAGGAGCCTGTTCCAATGACCAACTGCCCTCTCAGTGAAGAACCTTTTCCTCAACTTCCCCTGACCCAACTTCTTTCCATTGCCTTGTGTCCTATTGCTGGTTACCAGATCTGCACCTTCCCCTGCGCTGCCCCCTTACAGAAGGTGTGGGCTGCCATGAGGTCACAGCAATGTAAAACATTAAGATCCCATTTTATCCTGCTAATATAGAACCACTAAACAGAAAGGTGTTCTGAAACATATCAAGAGAGCTTAAGACAATTTCATTTTTATCTCAGAAATAACTGTGACACAAGTGCATACTTATCAATGATGCTACTCAGTTACGTACCGGATTTTAAAACAGCTTATCAATCATTGATGTATAAAACACACTGTTGCGGTCTTTGTTTCTAGATGAAACAGGACAGCAACTTTTCATCATTAATAATTAAGGGATAAAGCCACATTATACCACAAAAATCAACCTGAAGAAAGTACCCCATGCTTCAGGAAGATTCCATTTCTCCATAGAAAACTCTAATACAACTCCTTTAGTTCAGCACAGTGAATGCAGCATTTGGAGGGAACAGACTAGCATGAAATCAGCTTGAAATCATGCCAGAAAAAGAAAATGGAAATTCGATTTTCAAAATGCCTCAGTGATTTTGGAATCTGAGTCACAGTATAAATAATTTTTACAACAACTTTAATATCATTTCAACACTTTGGAGCAGGGATTTTTCTCCCCCTGCCTTCTCTGTATTGTTTCTTTTTTCTTTTATATTTATGAGACGTAGAAATTTTGTGTCCACATGAAATAAGCTGTTGCCCACTAAGGCTGAGACCTAAGTGCCCCGGGGTGATGTTTTAAATGTGTATCACTGTCCTTACAAGTGACCAACACCACAGATTGCAAAATTTGACTGATCTTGTGCAGGTCATTATTTGGAATGCAGACTTGACAAGAGGGTATCTATGCTGAGCTTCTAATCCAGAACACCTCATTTGAGAAACAAGTTCAGTGAAACCAATAAAGCTCTCACCTACTGAACACAAAAATAGCAGAGACTGAAAAAAATTGCCTCCACAAGGCACAAGCTGGGCACAACCTTGCCTGTGGATTTTATGTATATACTGCTAAAAATATTCCTTGAATTTACAGTTTAAACTTTTAAACTGCTGCCTGAGTGAGACTGGTCCACCAAACTGCCAGCAATAACTATACCCTTAATGCTACATCTTTTCCATTTATGGGTTTAGAATTATGTCTGGGCAGAGGTTTTGATTAATAAATAAGGTCACAATTATGTGTTTCTTCCAGAAGCTTCTCTTTCTCAAAGATGCTCGAACTTTACCATATTTCCTAAAGTTGGTCAGATTATAATTTACCCCAGTGTCCTCCAAAGCAATTGTTCCAAATTGCCTTGTATTTTCTGTCCAGGAAAGACAACAGATATCAAAGTAACACATGACTTCGCTGCCATGTCCATTTATTATATTTGAAACCCTGACTGCGACTGATTAGCGTGCTCAGCAAAGGAGAAAAGAAAGTGGATGGTTGTACTATAAGCTTGTTCTACAGTCGAATTTCTTCAGCTGAAAGTGCTTCATCCTCTGCTCTAACGTGCTCCATGACCTGTATTCCCCTGGGAAAGCAGCAACATTCATACGACCAGAGTTCAGATGCTGCACATCCAAAAGCTTTCAAATGATGCTGAAAGTTGGTTAGCGGCTGGTAAGTGACTTGGATACACACCAAGAATGTTTATAATAGCCCAAAATGCAGATGCAAAACCACATGCTGTAGTCAAAGGACGTGCAACAGTCCTGCCTAAAGGAGATCTATGCACAGATCTCTTTCACAGAAGAGAGAAATACAGTATTATGAGCATTTCTCCATTCTGCAATTATGCAGTATTTTTATTTTTTCCTCATGGAACTTTACCCTTCTAAAATATGAAAATTTGTCAGCAAGTAACTACCCTTCCTGTTATTAGTAGCATTTCCCCTCAGCTCCAGCTACTTTTTAAAGGAACCACACAATGTTTTGGTAACCAAAAAGACTATAAGAGGAAGGCAGAGGACTTTAATTTTCCAGACTAACAGGAATCATGTTCACTCTGCTATGTACACCCTTTAAATCTCACTGTCATATCAGAATTTCTAGATGAAAAGTTCAATAACTTTTGGTAGGGTTTGAAAATAATTTATTTCTGTTAATGAATTCACAAGCATTAATTTAACCGTTCAGATCAATAACATTAGAATAATTTATAATGGTTGATGTTGTTTTCTTCAGCATGCAGGCTAAGTGCTTAATTTTCAACAGTTGCTTGGTTTCCAGAAGCTCCAGCTGAATTAAAATGAACTTGAGAAAGAAGGATTTAGCATTTCAGAAGGCATTTTCCATGACGTTTCCCAAGTGAGAGGATGAGAGCGTGAGAGGATGTACCACACTGACTACAATTAACCTGACACATGAATTAATTCATTCCCTTTCACAAGAGACTATCCAGGGCATAGGGAGATTATGATCACAAGGTTAGGGATCTCAGGAAAATTTTCAACATTATAGGGAGGGATAAAGGGACATAGTTGTAGCAGCCACTAGTTATTCAGACGAACATGAAAGACATTTCAAATCATTTGGCCTAAATGTTCTGAGGAAAGAGGGGTGGAGGGAAGAACAAAAATCTGTGCAGTTTGAGCTTTGATTCAAATAAAAAAGGTACCAAAAAGCCTTGCCTGTAGGTCACAAAAAGGTAGGTGTTTTTACATTAATCATATACTACTGGATTCCTCTTTTTATATGAAAAACAACTGATTCACCAAGCTTACTAAAGCTCATTTCCTTATGTCTTACAAATATAAAGTTTACAATATAAAACCTCATAAATATTTAAAATCATCTATATTATTAATAAAACTTTGTTTCATAATGAAACATTTTGATATAAGACCAGAGAAGTGCACATTCAAAAACACCATTGAATTTCAGCTACTTTAAACCATAACATCCATGTAACACTAATTTTACTACTATTTTTAGAAGCCGTTCTTATCATTTCCTGTTTATAGATTGTATCAGTTTCCGATTACCTAAAATTCAAAAAAAAAGTGTGTATATATATATATATATATATATATATATATATATCCACCTTGGAGAAAAGCAAAGGAGAAAGGACAGAAACAAGAAGCAAAATTGTACGGTTTTAGCTTTTAACTTTTTTTTAGCAAATAAAATGTGATAACCATTAAATATTTTTTAGCTTTTCTGAAAATAAACATGAAACTGGACTCACTATGACACAATGCAGAGGAAAATAAAAAAATATGCATCCTTTTTTTGGTGACAATTTGTCAGGGAAAATCCATAACATTTAATTAACCATCCCCCAAATTTCAAAATTAATCCCAGTACAAAACTGCCAACAAGAATTTAATCCATAACTATTTTTTTTCTGTAAGCTCACCCCAAACAAATCCATACAACAAAGTGAAAAAGAAGCAGCACACCAAAATTTATGACTTCTAAATGATTAACTGACCACAGAAAGAAGGTTCTGGATTTGCCCCACTGCATCCAAGTACTGTACATAACACAAAAGATTTACAGAAAAAGGCATCCTAAGGTGTCTTGTACGCCTTTACTAAGTGTGTCCATTCCTGAATACCCTGTGATAAGGCATTACTTTCACTTGACAACACTGTGCAGACTAAGAAACCTGTTATTTGATTTCAGCCTAAAGCTGGACATCGGTATTGTATTGATGGCCTTATTCATACTGGGATTTTAAAGGACTCTCTCAAGTGCTACTAATCCCTAAAGCACTTCTACTTTATAAAGCCTTTATGCTTTTTACTTTTACTTCCTAAGGTGTTCACAGACTTGTTTCTGAACATAAAGAAAAATGTTACAGTCTTCAGTGGGTTGAAGATTTCATCACATCTAATGCAATTAGGGTAGATAAATCTGTATAACCAGATTCTGCTATACATGTTCACAGGAAACAAACAAACAAACAAAAAAGGCACTGTGCAACAAGTGCAATGAAGTCCTCCATGGTCTTGTAAAGGCACAGAAAAAGCAACAGATATTCCCACCTTTTGGAAAAAAAAAATCTCCTGTAAAGACACCTCCCCAGTGGGGGTTACACCTTGGCTGAATTCCCTTGTTTGCCTGAGGAAATTCAAACCTGTATCTTTTTCTCTAGGGAGTATCCAAGTATCAGAAAAGAGCTGAAGATTCACTGAGGGAAAAAGAAGTTTCTGTATGCCTATGCCAACAAAACAAATATTTACTTGTAAAGATGTTGCTGAACAAATTACTGAAATAGTCCTTTGAATGAGGTGATCTGAACATCTTTAAGAAATCAGGCTAGTCAGGGGAATGTATCAAAACGGATACCAAAACGTTGCACCTGTTAAGGCAATACTTCTGAACACAGCAAAGAATTTAAGGTGCTTAAATAACTTTTCTAGAAAATGGCTAAGACAGCTTTTTTGTTTCTTTTCTTTTTTAAATTGCCATACCACAGTTGGGTGCTAACTTCACTCAGAGTGGAAGTAACCCATTTTGGATCTAAGCATATACTAAAAGAAACAAGTCAAATTTATGTACTGCATATACATAAATAAATATTAATGTATACAACCTATTATATACAGTGTTATTTATTAAATGAAGCAGAAAACAGCAATTATAGATTGTTCAGAGAGGTCATTTGGTGCTTCTGAGACTATAGCATGTCATCTCACATGCTCCATTTATTTTACAATTAAATTTTGACAAATATCCATTACTCCAAAACACTTGACAGGCTTTTTTAATGTTAATGCCATGAACATATTACATACCAAAAGTTTCATCACTGCAAATAACTCACTATTACTTACTTATCTTTAAGAATAGCAGAAGCAGTTTTTATAACAACGAAACAAGACAGACCAATCTGTCTTATTTCCAGACACTACGAGAATGTCCCTGTTGTGATGTCTGACTAAGCAAATATAGACAGATTTGCACAGAACTTCAGTTTCAGCCAAATTTGTCTTGTTAGAGAACCCATACCCAACCATTGTCTTGTGGTGGAAGTTTTTCTGAAGCTTATGGCATCCTTCACTTTACAAGAAAGCTACAAACACAAACAATTATGATTCCCTCTGCCAACTCCCATTACTTTGAAGAAAATTCCCTCAAAGAGCCCTTTAAGAACCAGGATAAAACAGAAATAATTAGGCCAAGAATTATACTCATAATAATATTCTTGAAATAATAAAAACCAGGTACTCAAGGAACTCAGTTACAATGTCTTATAGATATTGTAAAATATAAGAACATAAACCAAACCAACACTAGCTATATGGATATACAAAGTGGCAGCTGTACAAGGTAATGCCATATAGCACCTTTTTTGTCTAAACTAAAAATCTGAAGGGAGAGAGACAATGCCATTTATCCACAGATGGGAGTATGTGGGGAGGTAAAAACTGAGCCAGGCAGGCACAGGGGGAAACAGCAGCAACTACTGATCCTTCTTCCAAACTCATAATCTCTAGTTTGGAATTCTTTTCCTCCATTCCAGAAGCAGCCAATGAGGCATCACTGGGTCATTGTGTATGGGGTGGAGAGGAAGGCTAGAAATGAGCTACAGACCCCAGATTTGGACTCTTGAGAGATTTCAACCACATCTGAAGGCAATGTTTTTAAGAAATAATCTGCACTCTAGTCAAAGAACTGAGTTAAGATCTAGAAGAAAGTCACTCCATGGAACACTATATTTCCCTCTTCCTCAGCTGCTAAAAGCTCTTGGGAAACTCCTTAATGGCTCTAAGCAAGCATTCTTATATGCTTTCCTATTTTTTTATAACAATACATTTTAAAAGCCAATTCTGCAGAAAATTCTTTAGCCTGGGCTTTTATTTTTCTTCTCTGCCTAAGGAATCTGATCACTAGTGTATTCTTTTCAATGTACCACAAGAAATCCTATGACAAAACGACAAGCACACGTAAAAAGATACAAACAAGTGACAATCATTGAACTAGGAAAAAATGACAGTCAAGATTCCTTAATAACAAGAGTTGAAAGTCACCAAGAGATTAAAGTCCTGTCAGCTTAAAAGATAAACAAATTACAATTTTCAGGATAAACTACATTTTTCAAGAGTTTCCAGGATGACACCTATCACACTGACTACAGAATTCTCAATTCTGAAGAAATAAAAATATTAAAAGTAGCTTGGGATTTTTATAGGTATTAAAAAATCTCACTTTATTCACAGTTAACAAAGTAGTGTGGAATTTTGTTCTACTGTTACTGCACAGAATACTACAAAACTGACAATAAAGCAACTACTACTTTTGATACCACTATCATGACCGTATGCACATTTCTTTGCACTTACCCCATGTATCTCATACAATTATGACGGGAAGCTTTTAACCTACCAATACCACTAAAGAATACATATATCTTACTTCTCTTTCTCCTCTATACCAGCAGAGCTCTTACTTCCCACTCACCAGTTTCTTTTGAATCTCAGATTCCCAGAATATATAAGACTCCAAGGAAAAGAAATGGAAGTCAGTCTATGCTTAATATGCTTGAAAAAAATCTCCAGTTGCTATGATAAGAGGTCTGTTTCTTCTCAGGCAGTCACTGATAAGTGCATTACACTAATTTAGTGCTAGTTCATAGAAGCTGAGTCTCCCAGCCTCAGAAAAGACAGGAATTGAAAGACTGGTTTCCAAGTAGCAGCTGTGACTATGCTCGGCAAAATAACCGACAACTTCAGGTGTCTTCTGATTTTGTATCAGCAGCTGAAGGAATGGGGGCTGTTTATCCTGAAGAAGGCTGAGGGGAGATCTTATTGCTGTCTACAGCTACCTGAAAGGAGGTTGTAGCATGGAGGGTGCTGGTCTCTTCTCCCAAGTAGCAAGTAATAGGACAAGAGGAAATGGCCTCAAGTTGCGCCAGCAGAGGCTAAGATTGGATATTAGGAAAAAATTGTTCACAGAAAGGGTTGTCAGGCATTGGAACAGGCTTTCCAGGGAAGTGGTTGCGTCACCATCCCTGAAGGTGTTTAAAAGGCGCTTAAATGAGGTTCTTATGGACCTGGTTTAGTGCTAGAGTTAGGTTATGGTTGGACTTGATGATCCTGAGGGTCTCTTCCAACTTAAATGATTCTATATATAGACCAATACTCAACTAAAAATACAGGGTCTGCTCAGGTCTCTGATCTTCTGATTAAGGCTACAACAGGCTATCGAAGTGCCTTAAAATACCTGATTTTGTCCAGAAAGCAGAATGGCTTCTAACACCTTATACGCCAGGGAGAAAGAGGCTGAAGTCCACATGCGTTAACAGGTTTGTAGGTTATAAAATCTGCCTTAAAAGATCTGTCATGGCTAACTGAAAGCACAGGATCACCTCTACAAATTCCCATGTCTTCGCAGAGAACAGAAACCAGAGCAAATGTACTATGTTCTGCTCATCCTCCACCACATATTGAATAGGACCAATCTCAGGTAACTGGTCATATACAACAATGTTGCTTTCTACTTTCTTCAAATGGGTGATGTCATAAAATTTCCCACACTTTATCTCTTTTGTAGTGAAAATCTGCATTGGTGAGAGCTGATGAATCATGTGCATGAGACCCACAGGAATCATAAAAAAGAACACACAGGAAGCTATAAACCAACAATTTGAGACACTCTTGGCAACTTTCACTGGACTCTTCTCGCAAGATACGAAGCATTCATACAGCTATTGGATTCCCCAAACCAATTAAGCTTTCCCCCTCTCTGTGCTAAGCAGAAGTTAATATTCCTTAAATTATGCATTTCAGGTTTTGGTGTCCCTGACTAGGAGTGTGATTATAGGTAAAATAAGCCAGCTGCAGGAACTCATCCCTTGTTCCTTCATCTCACAGAGCAGAACTGACACATGGGGTGGGTGAAGAAGTGACTGAAAAAAGGAAATACTACACTGTGAGTATTTGACTTCTTCCTTTCTCCTACTGCAGTTAAGCTGTGCCATTTTATAACCTGTTCTTCTGTTTCACCAATGGCACACAGGAATGTAAGATCAAGAAAAATCCAAGTATGCATACTGTGAGGATGTATGCATTTATGTGTGTGTTCTGTGCCAACATACACAGAACTCTACATGGTATAGACATCACAACTCAGTATATCCTGATACTGAGAATACACAAAACATAGTTTCTCATTTAAAAATAGGATGTATATCAGTAATGCAAATTCTGCATCCTTTACTGTATTGTGAAGAAGAGTGTTCAAAAGCTTTAATTATGCTTATTATATTATAAAGAAAACTATTCAGAGGTTTTAACTATGCTATGTAATATTTTAACTCCTACCATATTAAGATGTTTGAAGAGAACAAATATTTAGACAGAAAAAAATTGACAGCTTTTGATTCAACATGTACCCTAACACAAAACTGCAGAAGAGGTCTAACTGCCTCCTCTATTTTCCAAGCTGATTTAAGAGCAAAAACCAGTTCTGCTGGATGACATGAAGAAGGAAGGAAAAGAAGCTGTATCATTGCACTTTCTTTCTCCTCACAAGACGCAAAAAAGCAACTTCTTAATAGTCTCTTGACAAAAGATTTGTCGTTGTGGGTGGGTCAGGGCAGGGAGGGGTAGAATAATAATTCCTCTTATTCCTCCCCACCACATTGGTCACATTAAATGGGAACAAGACATGATCCAGTGTTTGGAATTAATCTCCGCCCATAAATTCTTTTAAAATCCCACATTCTCTTTCGTCTTTTTCTTTTTAAATTGGTACAGAGTGTTTCAACAGAAGCCACTGTTTTTGTCATCCTGAAAAAAATAATATAAGAGAGGGGAAAAATAAAATAAATTGTTCATTCCAGCAGACTTCCATGAAATATGGTTTTCACTTATTAAAAAGAACAGTTCAGAGATAATGGAAAGAGAATTATGTTGAAATATAATTGTCAGTTAATTACTTTTTAAATTACGTTGCTGATCTCCAAATGGTGCCAAAAATGTAGAGTATAATCAGCTTTAATCTACTGACACTAATAGCTCTGGGTTATTTTTGTTTGTGGGTTGGTCCACTTAATTGATTATTTTCTTTTAAACAATTTATATTGACCGAATATCTGAAAAATGAGCTGTTGAGAAGGAAATTATGTTAGAGGGCCTTTATTCACACATAATGCTACAACAATAATCACACACATCAATTCTAGTGCATTAGTGACAATTACATGACTTGCTGTGAAAAGCAATGTTAAAGCACTCCCAGTAAAAGTCCAAGTTTTGAAGATTCATTGATTCTGACAATGTTGCAAAAGATGACTTTTTCCAAAATACGTGGAAAAAAAGCAGAGACCATACTGAGGGTTAATTAACTCAAAAACATGAATTACATGAGAATGCATAGGTTTTTGGTCTTCAAAATGTATTTCTAATATTTATATGGCAAAAATTCAAATTAAATTTTGAATTCCTCATGGAGATTGGCATTGTACATGAGGGTGAAATTTGGTTAAAATCGAAAGTCTTCAGCATTTTCTGATCTAAAATTTGATTTAATCAAATTTGTACATAATTCATTTTGAAAGTTCTAGTAACCAAGTACAATTATTTCTTAGATAAAGCAGCTTCTAAATTCTCATCAACTGAGATGAAAGTTTACAAGGGAAAAAAAAATAAAAATCACATGCTCTCACAGGTTGCTCCTACCAAATATTCCATATGGCCAAATAATATTTGGATATTATCAATAATACAGACATATAGAACTGCCAAAATTTTTCCTCAGCTAGCATGTATCTTCAAAGAGGTAAACTCAACAAAGCATCCAAAATGGAAATGGGAAGACTCAATTTTTATGCAATAATTAGATTTTTAAGCATAATCTTGTAGTATCTTTTCATGTTATTGTAATAAATTGATGCTAATTACAAAAATAAATCTGGAATGTATTCACCAACCACCACAGTCTCATCCCAGTCTTGTTTCTGGGCAAGAAAAAAAAAAAATTTACTACTGGCAAATTTTTGTTACTACATGATTATATAGATGTGTAAGGATATATTGTTCTTCAGAAAAAAAAAAAAAAAAAAATAAATATATCTATATATAAAACCACCACCAAACCACATCCAGTCATAATTAAATACTCTGGGTGAGGCACTTTAACCTGTCTTTCCTGATTCAACCTGAGTAAACCTACAGTAAGTTAAACATGTTTAAAAATGTAAACCAGAAACTAACAAAACTAACAAAAATCAGGCTGTTCTACAGCTTTGTCAGTGCCTGCAATTTCTAGATAATATCCTCTGTAGGTAAATAAAATATCCCTGCCCTGTCTCTGACCAGGCAACATAAACATCTGCAGAACTGTTTACAAGAACCACATAGTCCTTAATTATCAAACTGTTACAAAAAGGATGTAAACCAAAGAACACTATAACACCAACAGAGCACTGATTTCATGGCTTCACAGTTCCCACTGTTAGAAATTCAACAAGATTTCAACATTGAATATGGTTCTCTTAAGAAAATGTCTTCATTTGGTTTTGTTTCACAGATTCCAAATGCTCATTAGCCAAATACCTCTCACCTGTGATTTCTTTCACAGCATTAGTTCAGACACATAGTGATCAAATGAAGGTACAGCATAATACAATTAAAATTACAATTATTTAAAACTACGGACAGATACTTTTCAGTTGATGTTGAACACACCTTAGTAGTTGCACATTAAAAAAAAATCTATCACCAATGACTAGCAGAATAAATAGTATACTTGTATGTATACTTGACCTGAAATGCATCCATGTTAAATATTCATTGATGGCAAAATAAAAATCAAGAAATACACTAAAGGTACCCTTTCTGAAGGAATTTATTTCTATGTTTATTTCACTTTAAGAAAAGAACAACTTAGCTGATAAATTAATATGAAAATATGAATATAGTATTTTCATACTTTCTAAGTCAGTATCATAATTGGTACCATATTTACACTGTTTCCATACTGTTAGAGGAGCTGAAATATTGTCAGAGTAGTCTTTTACTCTTCAATAAAAGGCATTAGTGTGACCCTCCACTTTTTATTTTTCTCTTTTAAAAATGGTGTAGCTTTAAGCAGCATACTCCTCTGGCCTTAGTGTCAAGACAGCTTAAAATTCTCTAACAACTTCTATCTAAATACTGATAGTGGTACCCTAACAAAATCAAAAAATAATCTCTTTTCCTTTTAAGATACTTTGAAACAGTATCCAGTGTACATCAGAGCAGGAAAATAGTCCTTAAGTTAGGCATTTAACACATTATGAGAATAGGTAACAGGTAAATAAAAGCAGTATGAGGCTCACAGAGCTTAAACGTCCTGAGCAATGCAAAAAAAGTAGAGGAAAAAAAGGACAAAAATGGGATCTTAAGGCAGAGAGGGGAAGTATCACAAGGGAAGGAAGAAAACAAGGATGGAGAGATGTTAGCACTGACTGGAGGAGACAGAGGGACCACTAAAGATCATTAAAAATGTTCAAAACTGAATGGTTTTGCAGCAGAAGTTGACTATTTGGAACATCTTACATCTCAGTGCCCTCAACACTTCCCACAGAAAGCAGGCTCACAGCCAGACTGCCAGCATCTCTTCCTGGCAGGCTTCCCAAATCTACAGCTATCCAGGAAGCTCTTTCCCTAGAAATTCCGCCTGGAGACCCGGAAAAACAGAGTGCCCAGTGTCTGAAGGGCAGAGTTTTTGGCTGGTGACACTCACAAGTTGCTAATTTTTTCACTTATGTAGCTACAAAGATTCAACATCCTTTCTTGGTCCTCAGTTATCAACATGTGAGGGACAGGCTTCTCCTTCATAATAAATACACCATAATTCTCCACATCCTACCAACCCTTCTGCAAATTAGTTACAATTTCAGTTAATTTTGTCTCATCATTGGTTTGAAAGCAGAAAGATGTGGTTTCTGCAGTAGCTTTTTATAGAAAATTAAATCTTCCTACCTGTAGCAGAAATACTTCACTTTATATATTATAATAAGGCAAAGTCTTTACAGTAAATTAATATCTTCTATCAGATCAAAGACTGTAGCAGAGGGAAACAGCACAAGAATCCTTCTTTCAACCCACACTTATGTGTGCTTGAAATTTTAGTTTTCCACTTATGTCAATGGGCTTAAGACAGTACCTTTTCTTGTTTTGTTCTCAGACCACCATGGTCACAGGAATACCACCACAATGACCCAGCAATATATTTCTCTTCTTCATGATTAAACCAAAATGATGCTTTGCAATTATCTTGTGATCTACTACCATACACAACAATTTATCTAACAATGCCACTAGTCCCAGGGTAAACCACATTGTAATCTGCACTACTGCATTTTGTTCCGTTTCCATTTACTATAGTCCATAATGTCATCAAGCTTTTCCAGCATAATATTCAGATTTTTCTCCATTTTAGCAATAATTCCCAAATTTGGTTTAGCGAGCTCATTCTATTAGTATCCATCTATTTTTGACAAGGTTATTAGCAAAGATACTGAGATTAGTCTCAAGACCAGTCCTAGACACACTGCTTTAACCTGAATACCTTCTCTTTCAGGACCCATTGTAATCAGTCTGTTAGCTTACTAAAAAAGTAATGTTGGTCATCTGAAGAAAACTGAGCCCTTCTGTGAACAGGCAGGACTGCTCTCAGTAACATACCTCTAAAAGCTCAACTGGCCTTTGACCCCAGAAACTGAGGGGTTCCTACAAAAATAATCCTTTCAGTCTCTTGACTTTTTCCTTCTTCTCAAGTTCCATCTGCCTCTTCCCAGAACAGTAAAGCAGAGGCTTTTTAATACCTCTGTGCTACAAAGGAAGAATAACTAGGTCATTTAAAAAAACTAGTTCATTTGATTAGTCCTTCTTCCCTAGCTTATTTTTTTTCTTCTTCTTTTTGATCACTGTATTTTTATACCTGCTTTCAGGCTCCTGAAGCTTCTCAGGAAGTCTTGGGTTGATGCTCAGCTCTTTAACCATTTCTCTTGCAATTGCTGTAAAGTCGCACTCACTTAAAGCACACCGTAAACCTTATTCAAATGATTAAATCTGCATTT
Source organism: Streptopelia decaocto (assembly GCF_964273445.1). Lineage (NCBI taxonomy): Eukaryota > Metazoa > Chordata > Aves > Columbiformes > Columbidae > Streptopelia > Streptopelia decaocto. Next base: position 133,464,008 of record NC_138655.1, on the reverse strand, counting down.
TTAAGCCTGCTACCTAAAAATGGTGTTATATGATTATAGAAACAGTATTTTATATCTCCTTAGTAAGCTGAAATTTCTGTGATAAGTATGAAACCAGTTAAATGTTTGCTCTTAAATTATTTTTCATATTTCTCTGAGTTAATGTTAGCAAAACTATGTATTGTGAATGACCAAAATGGAATTGACCTAGTGAAAAAGTCTGCCAGCAGAAAAAGAGTGCACTTTGCTCTCTGCTTTAAATATTTATTATCTGACAGAATAGACACATGCAGCATTTATTAGTAGAAGTGACATCTCAAAGGAAGCCTATAAAAGACACTACTCCTATGCATAACAAAAATTAAAAAATAAAATTAAGATTACTTACTTGATTAAGTATATCTTGTTTCTGTAACGCATGCAAGGAAAGAAAGAACACACGTACATTAGTGCAGTGTCGTAACACTCAGGCTCTGTTTTCATAATAGAACTATTTTTGATGGAAGGTTAGTGATGTAGATGAACAGGTTTAAGACATTAGACAGAATATCCCATTTTCTTGCATTAGCACATGACAAGAAAATGGCTCTAAGTCAGCATTCTAGTCTTGATTAGAAAGCGCAAGCAATTTATTTTTAACCATGCAATGACAGATAACCAAGGAAAAAAGTCAATACAATGCCTATCTTTCATCTCTGCTTACTTTAAAAAAAAAAAAAAACCACATAACTAATTACTTGTTGCCAAGAATAGCTGTTAATGAAACAACTTAGCAGAAGTGAATACAATGATAAATTCCATAAATACATTAACAACTAAAGGAGGGCTAAGGAGAATCTCAATCCTTTACTCTATGTGAGTAGAAACACAGTGACAAAAAATGAGGACAAGGCTGAGGTACTTAATGCCTCTTTGCCTCAGTCTTTAATAGTAAGACCATTTGTTGTCTGGGTACTCAGGACACTGAGCTGGAAACAGGGATGGGGAGCAGAACGAAAACCCCATAATTCAAGGGGAAACGGTTGGCAACCTGCTACACCACTTGGACATACATAAGTCTACGGGGCCACACAGGATCCACCCAAAGGTACTGAGGGAGCTGGCAGAGGTTCTTGACTAACATGATCTCCTTCTATGACAAGGTGACCCACTTAGTGGACAAGGGAAAGGCTGTGGATGTTGTTTACCTGGACTTTTGTAAAGCCTTTGACACTGTTTCCCACAGCATTCTCCCAGAGAAACTGACTGCTCATGGCTTGGACATGTGTACTCTTCACAGGTTAATAAACTGGCTGGATGGCCGGGCCCAAAGATTTGTGGTGAATGGAGTCAAACCCAGCTGGTGGCTGGTCATGAGTTGTGTTCTCCAGGGATCAGTACTGGGCCCAGTTCTGTTTAATCTCTTTATCAATGATCTGGATGAGGGGATTGAGTACACCCTCAGTAAGTCTGCAGACAACATGAAGTTGAGTAGATGTATTTATCTACTGGAGGGTAAAATGGCCATATAGAGGGATCTGGACCAGCTGGGTCGATGGGCTGAGGCCAACTGTATGAGGTTCAACAAGGCCAAGTGCCAGGTCCTGCACTTGGTTCACAACAACCCCAGGCTTGGGAAAAGTGGATGGAAAGCTGCCTGGTGGAAAGAGACCTGGGGGTGCTGGTCAACAACCAACTGAACATGAGCCAGCAGTGTGCTCAGGTGGCCAAAAAGACCCAACAGCATCCTGGCTTGTAACAGAAATAGTGTGGCCAGCAGGACTAAGCAAGCGAACATGCCCCTGTACTCAACACGAGTATGCTGAGGCTGTACCTTGAATCCTGTGTTCCATTTTGGGCCCCTCACTTCAAGAGAGACATTGAGGTGCTGAAGTGTGTCCAAAGAAGAGCAATGAAGCTGGTGAAGGGTCTGCAGCACAAGTGTGATAAGGACTGGGGCTGTTTAGCCTGGAGAAAAGGAAGCTGAGGGGAGACCTTATCGCTGTCTACAGCGACCTGAAAGGAGGTTGTAGCATGGAGGGTGTTGGTCTCTTCTCCCACGTAACAAATGATAGGACAAGAGGAAATGGTCTCAAGTTGCACCAGGGAAGGTTTAGACTGGATATTAGGAAAAACTTATTCAAGTAAAGCATTGTCAGGCATTGGAACAGGCTGCCCAGTGAAGTGGTTGAGTCTCCGTCCCTGTAGGTGTTTAAAATCTGTGGTGCTCACAGACTTGGTTTAGTGGTGGACTTTGCACTGTTAGGTTAACAGTTGAACTTAATGATCTTAAGGGTCTTTTCTAACCTAAATGACTCTATGGTTCTATAAACACTAACAAGCACTGTTGCAAAAGTCATCATTATATGCTGCTTTAGTTGCTAATAATTTTTATTCCTTTGAATAAAGGTGGGTGCCGTATTAATTTTCTACTTTAATCAAAACTCCTATCACTATTTCCCAGTAAGAGGTACTACCTTTAAATTACAAATACGGGTGTATTCTCTGCATAAATTACACTGATTGTGCTGGACTTTTGCTGAACTAGAGTCACCAGACTTATCCTTTGATACGTTGACAGAGTTAAATTAGAAAAAAATTGAGACCCCTGGAAATCAGAAGGACCCTAGAGAAAGCTTTTTAGAAGTATCAGCACTACTTCAAAAAATGCAAAAATCCTTTGGACAAGGTAGATGATTGCAACCTGACTACAAACATTCTGCAAAATTTAGGGCTTCACCCCTCTGGGCAGATGAGACCATTGAATGTGCCTTGTGTCACGTGCTCATTGTCATAACTTTCCTGTTGTTTCTGCATATACACATTTATTCTTTTTATTCACAACCAAACTGTGGAATTCTGGAGCACTGCCCTGCTTCACTTGCAGACCCCAGCTGCACTCTGACTGCTTGTCTGGCTGAGACACCTCCACGCGCCTTCCACTCTCACTCTTCATGCACTGATAAACTCTAAGAGTTCTAGACAGTAAGTAGGTAAGCAGGTAAACAAGATATTATGGTGCACTCAAACAGATCCCTCAAAAGTGATGATGACACTAGGACCACAAGCAGACAATGATGTGTACTTAGTACCCATTTAGATACAGTCTTTAGCTCTACCTGCTTTCCTAACTCTTGCTGGCCTAATCAGTGCTCCCCTCAAAGACAAATGGCTGAAATTAATTAACTAAAATAAATCTCAACTGATAAAAAGAAAATTTATAAATCGCAGCTTTCCAGGAGGCTGATCTTAATCTACCTGTGTGTCTTACATCAGGTATAAAATCTATTCCTAATTACATATTTGACACTGACTTAGAGAAGAAGGTGGAAGGGCAGAGGTTCAGTAGCATTTGTATAAGTTTTAGTCATCTCCCTTACGTTGAAAACAGAGAGTAAAAGCTCCATAAATAAACTCCCTATATTGGATGTCCTTCTGATAATCAGATACATCATTTCCACTAAGCCCGAAACCCACTCACTAGACAACATATAAGATAATGGAAAAACAAACCAGATGACTTCAGGTAACAAGCTTCGAATACCAATAGCTTTTCTTTTGCTATTTCTGTCTCATTAAATTGGCTTGTGATAAAAAACTGTAATATAGAAGCAACGGAGCAGAATGAATTCCTGAACCCTTTAAGCAGGGAGAAACTTGAAACAGGAAGTTCTTTAGGCTTTTTCTTAAGTACATAAATACATCACATGGCTAAGTCTGCCATAGCTCTATGCCCCATGTTTGTAGTAAAAAACTGGCACCACCTTTTGGTAGAATATTGGCAAGATTTGAAAAATACTTGGAGTGCTTATGAGACAATTATCTAGGAAATAAATAATGAACTAAAATGGAAACATGATGGTATCCCCTACAAAATACAGCAACAAAATAGAAGAGCCATCTGTAATATGTGGAACTAAAAAACTGTACTATGACTGATTTCAGCTGGATCATTCAGTTTTTGTCATCTTATTTACAGACAACAATTAATTACTTAAATAGTACAACCAACTCCAGGAGTCCTCATCTGACCAGATATAATCAACTTGCAAATCATTCTGTAAAGAGTTTATCCACAGAGGCGGTTGAATGCATGCCAAAAATATAGGCATGCATGTGCAAAGGGAGTTCTGTCTGACTTGGTATATTCACTCAACTGAAGTCCAACTCAGTGCCTTTGCCTCCAGTTCAGCAGTGTATGGCATGAAACTTGAGCTACTAGATCCAAAGTAGCTTCACTGCTAGCTGTGTTTTCTTTATGTTGCACTTCCTGAAGTCTAAGTACAAAAGCTGTCAGGGTTAGTCAGCCTAGGTCCAACATTGACCCAGTTGTAGTGAAGAACCATCCCTGCTAAAGACACTGAAGCCATCACAGTGTGTCTGACTTGCATTCCTTCCTCCCCTCCCATCCTGCTCACTGGCTTGGGAGCTCTGCAGCTCTGTAAGCCCTGCATGCTTCAGTACACTGGTAGGATTCTGCAACAAATAACTGTGCAATTAAAAAGTCTGGGAAATGCTATACAGAATCACAGACTCGGCTCAGGACCAACTGTGTTTATTAATTACAGCTTTGCACAAATTCTGCCAGTTCACCTGGCTTCAGACAGGGCAGTCGTCCCATCACTTTTTGCCATGACTCAACCTCTACACACCCCCAAATTGGAGGAATGACTTTGTTAAAGGAGACTAATTTCACAACGTCACACACAAACACTGATAACTTGATAATGCATTACCTACATGGCAGTATGTTATTTAAATAAGCATAAAACACACAATTATTTTGTACTGTAAAAGGTTACATTTCACAAAACTGAAATCTTGTATGATGACTGAAAGTGAAGAATTTCAAGAATAACTATAGATAATAAATTAAGACCATTGTATCACATACACTAGGAGCACAAAACAGCCCTGCAAAAATTAAAAGTGAAAAAAAAATAATAAATAACACACATGTCTACATCTAACAAAAATCAGTTAAGGGAGGTCCTACAGCCAATGTTACACTGGAGAATAAATTAGATGATCATAGCATTCCCATCCTTCCCTTTATAATCTAAGATTCTAATTAACTAAAATAATGGGAATTTAAGATTATCACTTACAAGATCAACTTATACTATTTTACTGAATTATTAAATATTTTCTTCAGAAACTGACAAAAATGATCAGCATTATGCTTTGCAAAGTTCAAAGTGTCCAATAATTTTTCAATACTTAATGAGTTATAGTGACCTTAATTCACAATCATTCTTCCTTTTTATATCCTGAAATGTAAGATCAAGTCATATTCATAACTGTTTGAGTGTTTTTCTGTCCTGAATTCCACATAATTCAAGCACAGTTAAAGACATTACTATTAGAAACATTACTAAGACACATTTTTGTTTAGCTACATTTTGAATCGTGCTAATGGGATATGCTAAGCAGATACAAAGTGCAGTTCAGGGTAACAAAAGAAAATAATCTGTCTTTTTCTACCAGCCAAAACAGAATATTTTGTCTTGTAGTGAATCTGTAGTGACAATGCACACACACACACTTTTTTTTCAGCTGAATTGTCTTAAAACAAAATGGGGATCCCACTACCAGAAACAACACAAGAGAAACAGAACTTAGAGAGAAATTGTACCTGAACAGATTTTACTTTTTCTAACTTTTGAAATCATACTTAATATTTCCAATCCTTAAAAAGAATTGGGAAGCATGTTACCTTACCATAAGGATCGTTTGCTTTACTTTTGTGTGCCTGTTTGTTTAAATCTTAGAAAAGAAAATCTGGTTTTAAGTAAGCTATTAAGCAGGCCTGTCTAATATAATGTTTATAAACTTTTAGCTTTTCAAAATACTCATATTTTTGTTTTCCAAACAGTTTCAAATACCCCAAACAGCAGATTTATAAATAATCTTCTATTTCAGATGTTTAGATTTGCTACAACATTCATAAATATTTCTCCCCACCATTTCTGACCATTGAAGAAAGAAAAAGAATTACCCCTTCAGGATTATATTTTGCTAACACACCACTGCCATGGAATTCTTCTAAGACATCCTTAATTTTCTTGGTAGAATCTGGATGAAGAATAGAGAGAGAGAAAATGAAAATACAGAAAACTTATTTACATAATATGAACTGTAATTAAAGAAAAAACAACCAAACTGCTAATAGCTTTTCTCAATTCACATTAGTAATTTTCTCTAGCTGTATGAGAGCTGTGGGCAGAAAGAAAATGAGAACATACTATACCCTCTCTACCAAGTACTGTAAAAATCAGATCAGAAACAAACATTCTTTGACCCAGCCCTTAACTACTGTTGAGTAGCATATTTCTGAAGGAGTTGTTTGCAAGGACTATTTTAAGTCACTTTTCTCGTCCTTGAAACCTGAGTCATGTACGGAACATGGTCATTCCCAACAGCGCTACTAAATCTCCTCTGGCACAGCTGCCAGTGAGTAGAGGAACTGTCAGAGGAGCCAGACAATATCAAGACGAAGTGGAAACTTGAAGAAAAAAAATCTTTTCCTGTGGTCATGTCACAGAAAACAAATGTTGCTATTGAAACCTCAGTTTTTGCAGACCTCAGATGTTCTAACCACTGCCAGCTACAGTAACTTCAGGACAACTTTTGTCTTACAGAAATGTGGAAAATCCCTGAAGTTCAGAAGCACATAGGTTTAACATTTTAAATTGCTTTTTGTCTACATGCAGAATAACAAAACTAGTTATTTCAATAAGCGGCCACTATGTAAAAGCTTTAAACTCAGATTCTCTTAGAATACATCATGCATAAAACTATCTTTTCTACCTTAAATACATTAGCAATACTATAAAAATAATTGTAACTCAATTTTTTCTTTAAAATGCAGTAGTTGAGTCCATAATGGTCAATGTGCATAATGGCCACAACACTGGAGTAAACCATCAAGCAGTGAAGAGTAGCAGATGCATTAAAGAAGAAAACAGGTAAACTTAATGACTGCACATTTATTTCTACAAGAAATCTGGAAAGAAAGGAGAGAAGCAAAGGGTGCATCAAGAACAGGACTATCACATGAGCATTTAGTTAGACACAATTACAAACATTAGGACCTAGCCTTAAGGATTTATTAGTTATACCAACAAATACAGCATCATAATAGTTCTTAAAAGTTAAAGAAATTCAGCACTTAAATCTGTCTCTAAAAAATACATTTAATAAATTATATGACAAGGAAGGAGAAAATGCAGTGGTAAAGGATTTGAAAAATAGCTTTGTATTAGTTCATAACAGCTATAAACAAGACACACCAGTAAAACTCTGTTTTAAGAGTTGCTGAAGAAGCTTTTTTCCCCAGATCCTCATACACAGTTTAGATTGTAGTAAGAACGGCTTTTCCCAATGTTTGCCATTTTATGATTATTTCTTTTTTTTAATGAAAACACCCTAAACAATGTGTGGCCTCAATAAAACAGCTTAATTTCATTAACTGGATGCATTTGAATGTTACTGTCAACTGCAAGCAGTGGAGTTTAGCTGATCTCATGAGTAGTCACAGCAAATATTTAATTGATAAAGTTATCTATAGTCTTATTGCTGTGTCATTTGAAATACACTAAATAATTATAGCTTTGTATAAAAAAAAAATGAAAAACTATAAAAAAGAATGAATCGATATATTAAGAAATGAATTTTCTAACTGCAATTAGCAGCTGATGAATTAGATATTTATTTATCAGCACAAGTACACGAATTGATGACTGACAAAAATTTCCTTTTTTTACTTTGTCTCTATTATTTCAATATGTTTTTCGGTTGTCATATATGGCTGTATATAAAAATCATTGCATTTTATGATAATGAAGTCAATAACTATGAAAGCAGCAGCGTGAGATCAGTCAATATATGACAGAAGTGACTCAACTTCATCCTAACAAAGGATTTTTCTGAACTTTGGAAGAAGGAGGTTAAATATACATCAAAACAGAATGACAGCAAGGTCTCCTTACACACCTTTTACTAGCCAAAAAAAAATCATAAATAAAATAGAAATGGCTCATTTTCTAGCAGTCTAAAACAGTGTCTTGAGGTTTTCTCCCAGCAATCACCGTGTTTCTTTCATTTATATTTTGCCAGATAAAGCCTATTCATCTTTAAATGAGTATTATGCCTAGGCAACTGTAATTAAAACCCAAACCTGTGTTATGTTACTTATTAAAAATAAATCAAATCTTTGCTTTTAATTTTGTTCATACTCTTCTTAGTCAAGTAGAATTAAGAATAAAACATTCTCTATTCCAGCAACAATACAACTATTCACCTTTTTCATGCATGGGCTTAAAGCAGTGACATCCAAAAAGCATAGCTAATTTCATGCTTGAAATAACTGCCACGCAAAAGGGTCTGTGGATGTAAATTCTGCTCTGGTTGTCCCAGCAAAACTCTTCAAGAGACGTCCACATTCTAGACAGGAGTTGTATTTATTACGAGCACCATGACATACATTTCACAGCCAAGGCAGACCCATTTTTCACAAACCATTTTATTCAAAGTCATTCAATCATTTTATCAGTTCATGTGACAGTATCCACAACAACATGAATAGAGATCTTTTAAAATGCTCAAAATGACAAATCGATATCTTAAGTCAAACACCAAGTGACAATCTTCTGCATGTGTGCTCTTCAACAGTGCTGACATGCCTCAGAAAAATTAATTTTCCTTCCTCAGCCTATAGTAGGCAAACTGTTATTAGGCATATGTCCCATTTTTAATAAGTTGACCTAAAAGGATATGAAAAATAGGATAATTTTCAAGTTTCACTCCTTTTGAGGATCACATTAAAAAGAAATAAATGAGAAATTCCAATAAAATGTTCTCAATTCTAATTAAAAAAGTCAAGTACATGATTTCTGTGAGAAATAGAAAAAAAAATCTAGAAGATATACACAGAAGTAACTTTTTTGCTAGGTTTCCTAACTAGGAAATAGCAATAATGCTATGGATTCCATTACAGTTATTTAGTCTGATCCAAATAATCTACATGCCCACTGGAACATGGTGGTGCAAACACAAGTGTCAAACCAGAACCTGTGTTCTCAGTGTTACCTACAAGTACAGATGTTCTACATAACTAAGCCACTTACTCCTTTGTGAGCAGACACAGTAAATTCATAAGCACCACTCCAAATCAAGGACAGATTCCTTCTTGTCCAAGTCTATGTATTCCAAGCTCTTCTTAAGAGGGAGTTTCTAAACCGGTGTAGATATGGCCCACAGCCTGTCAACTTCAGTGATTAAATCCCATCTTATCTGCAAAGCTATAGCTGACATAGTATGAATTTCACACAGCTTTGAAGATAAAGTTTGTTTCATGAAACATTTCTCTCTTTTTTTTGTTCTCACAATTTTATCATTTTCATTACCCACTTGCACAATGTTTCAGGCAAGGAAGACTTTCAATTCACTCCTCTGCCTGAGTGGATTTAAACTCTTATCATCCAACCCATCTCCTGTTGCAATTTGGATAGAATGCAACAGTGTTCATCTAGCCAAGGGGGTAGAAGGAGAACAAGGAAAACTGTGGTGCAAGAGCCAGAGCTTTCCTTGGATGAGGTGAGACATGGTTTCCCACCTCATGCTACAGTGAGTTTGGGGCAGAACAAACAAGGTTAGGCATGGTGTGGAAGACTGCTAACTGAAAAGCTATTACTAACACATGGGAGATCCTACAGTGCTGCAGAAATTCTATTTTAAAATAAAGACTCCAAACAACAGTTATATAGATGAGACTTGGGCAAAACAAGAGTTTTATAGATGAGACTCGGGCTAATGTTGTACTTTTTCAGAATAAAGGCAAAACAATTAAAATAATGACATTAGAAAAAAGAAACCTGCATACGTAACAGTAAAAGTGTCAAAGTTTCTGACTTTTTCTTCACTGTCCTTCAGTCCTAAGAAAGATACTTTTTATCACTGAAGACAAATTTACATACTAAGTTCAAAACCATTTAAGTCTACATTAAAAAGTATGATTTTTTTTTTAATGACTCAACTTTAGATCAAGAAGATTGAGCACTCAATTGAAACCAGAATTTCTCCCATAATCAGAAAACACAGGACAGAAGGAAAGCTTGCCCAGATCACACACTTTGTCTATATTTTCTCCCCATTGTACCAGAAAAATCTTTGAAAATTATTTTTTTCTCAATAAAAAAAGGAAAGAAATAAGAAGACACACTTACAAGACAACTTACCTAAAACTCAGCATAAATCACATGCTATACACACAAAACTGACTTGCAATTTAAAGGGAAAATATGCACTAGAAAACAATGACTGGATTATGAGTAATTCCCTTACAAATCCAGATATGTTTTTCATTTTCAACAGAAATTCATTATTATCTGCATATTATCAGACCATAACTAACTTTAACACCCACACAGAAAGTAGAGCAATAACTACTTTCTATCTCAATTTCACTTTTGTAAACTTTATACAATTTGCAAAATATCATGGGCATCCCAAGACCTACCACGGTGAAGGTCAGAATTTATATATAGAAGTTCCAGGGAGATTTTCTATGCATCTCATTGTGATTCATAATAAAAAAAAAAGTGCAAGCTTCAATACACTATTTTCTGTATGCTGCCAAAGCCCAGCTCAAACCTGAAAACCCTGCTTGATGAGAAGCACGGGGAAAAAAACAGCACTCAGTTGACATCACAATTTTTGTATGGCTTCTTATTCTTCTATGGACTCTTTTTTTCTTTTGTGGATGCAACCATACAAAAAACTGTGTATATGTATATAAATTTATACACAGTTTGGTTTTTTTTTTTCCTTTTGCGTATTTTATTTTATTCAGAGAACCGGAAAATGCTTTTGCTCAAGCTCTAGCTCTGCTTAATCTGAAGTTTTACTGGTCTAGCAATACCTGCGTGTCAAAAAGGTCAAGCCTGCCAACAAACCTGTATGCAGCACCAAAAGGTAAAAAACTGTTCAACTTCCAACAAAACAGGTTGTTCCAATAAAAATATGGTTTACCCAGCCTGGCTGAGTCTTGCAGCATGTCTGTGTTGGTAAAGGATGTCTGATGGTTAACATTGATCCAGCAGAAGGCAGTAGCTTACAAGTCCTATGCTTTCCATAGTTTGGGCTGCAGTCTCACTGGCAAGGTCACACCTTGGTTTTGATTTGTGACTTATAAGAGGCCTTTTGATGCAAATTTCACAGAAGAAAAAAAAAAAATAAATAAACATTAAGTGGGATAAACACTCAATTTTGGTTCTCTTATATTTAGAATTTAGAACCTATTGTAGTCCTGAAAAGAGTGGCCAGGCTGGGAAGGCAATCATTTTCCAGTGGTCTGAAGGAGACCTCCCCTCAAGTAGTTGCTACCAACGGTTTAGGTAACACTCACTCCATAGACTGCAGAATTTGAGCGACTACACCCTCCAGCAAATCACATTCCCACTGAATGCGTAACTGCTTGAGAGAGTCCAGCACAGAGCCACAAAGATGATTAAGGGAGTGGAGCATTTCCCTTATGAGGAAAGGCTGAGGGAGCTGGGGCTCTTTAGCTTGGAGAAGACTGAGGGGTGACCTCATTAATGCTTCTAAATATGTAAAAGGTGAGTGTCACAAAGATGGAGCCAGGCTCTTCTCGGTGACAACCAATGATAGGACAAGGGGCAATGGGTACAAACTGGAACACAGGAGATTCCACCTAAATATGAGAAGACACTTCTTCACAGTGAGGGTGACAGAGCCTGGAACGGGCTGCCCAGGGAGGTTGTGGAGTCTCCTTCTCTGGAGATATTCAAACCTGCCCAGACACATTCCTGTGTAACCTCATCTAGGTGTTCCTGCTCCGGCAGGGGGATTGGACTAGATGTTCTTTCGAGGTTCCTTCCAATCCCTAATATTCTGTGATTCTGTGACAATTAATTAGGAATAAGCTTCTTAGAATCACAAGCAGAATTGGATGAAGTTGGCTAAACAAACATGGTGGTGAGTGGCTTCTGCAACTCCTGCTGCACAGGACAACTTCTCCCTCCTGACAGCCCATGCAGGAGACGCCTCTTCCACCTGTCCTCCCTGCTGGGGCCCATCACCACAGGAGAAAGACTCACCCATTTACCCATTGCTGTGTATACAGACAATCCAGGACTTTTTATGAAAAAAAAAAAAGCAATATTGATGGCATGTGCCAACACATCATTAGTCCACATTAATAAAAAATGCTCACCAAATCCCACTTCCCTGCAGCAGATGTTCAACTGAAAGTGCACAACAAACAACAGGGATTTGTGGAGGAGTAGATAGAAGCTTAATTTTTGTCTGCTAGTGTGATGAGCTTTGAAAGGAAGAAAAAGTAAAGGACAAAAATGTACTCCAGGACTCGAGAGGAAGTGCAGGTAATTCCTGTGTGTACTTAAAAACATTTTGAGAAGAAAAAAATATTCACCTTTTACATTTTAAAGTGACTACAGCTAACTTCACTTCTTTTGGACTCTTTTGACTCCTGACATTCAGAAAATCAAGGCTGAAACAGTTTGAAAGATCCTCAGCACACATCTCTGAGAGCAAGGTTCAGGGTGCTGCAAGGATTCCTGCAGACCTGTCACATCCCCACAGGGAGCCCTGGGGGCAGCCCCAGGCACCTCCCCAGGGATGGGGCAAGGCCAAGGCTGTCAGCCCACAAGTGGGCCTAACTCTGGAGAGCTGGACACCAGCCCTACTGAGGTGCTGCCAGGTCATGGGTGGCCCCGGGGGGCAATACTTCAGAAACAGCTTGCCCTGAGTCCAGGAAGGTAGAGACACCTCAGAAGACCTCTCTGGCCCTCAGAGACCATCAGCCAGCTTCAGCCTGAAAACTAATACAAACTTCTAGCAAGTAACTTTGTAGCTCCTTCCCTTTTCTCATTTCCTGCTTATTTATAGCAGGTCACAATATCTGATACAAGCTGCCAGCTCATAACCTTTCCAGTTGGAACGATGATGAAACCACTCTCTATTAAATGAAGTAATGCTATTGATAACACATTCCACCTCAAACATTAAGCACTAACTTTCTAATGGCAAAGAATCAAATCAGTTTGGTTTGAAATTAAGCATGTATTCTTTCTGATTTTAAGTGGAAACAGGGAAAGGGCTTTTAAGTCTGAGGATATTGGTACTGGTTTTGAAATCTACATTTAAAAAGACAGAGTAGTTGCTTGCTTCTATTTTCCCCAATATTATTCTTCATAGTTTTTAATATGTATACTTTGAACTAATTAGCTATTTAACTATTACTGCACAAGATATAGAAACATACAGTATACTCTTATCTATGTTCTTAAACACAAGTCTATATAAAAAAAGTAAATTTCTGCAGTTATTACAAAAAGAAGTAGCTCAAAGTAGTAAAGTAAAAATGGCACAGAATCGCTCACATGACTACAATTGAATATTTTGCATACTCTGCATCAGAAATTAGAAATACTTTGAAACATTCAAACATGGAATTAGATATCTATTAATATTTTATACAATTCCACAAAAAAAAAAAAAAAACAACAAAAATAAAAAGCTAGAAGTGGAACTGTGAAAGCATTACAATGTCACCTTTCTAAGACTACAGCTAGGCCTAAGATACTTCATTTCTACCTAACACGTTATTCTTATGCCTGATCTTCTTCTGTCATCAAATTTTAGCTCTCCTGTGTATTGCTTCAACATATATTTACTAAAAAGTGGTAGCCAAGTTTTTCACATTTCCACATATATTCCAAATATGAAATTGCCAAAGGGATCATGGCATATAACCAAGGCATATAAAAATGTTAAAAACTTGTGGATTTGAATTTACAAAACCACTTAAATGATCACAAATTATATGAAACACAATAACTGTGCAAAGGAAAACGGTGAAGGAGTTCAAGCTAACACATTTCACCTGTTCACCATGAGGGCGAGTCAAAACTGGGAACACATTTTATCAAGATACCCTGGCTTCTTTTGTTTGCCTATCTTTATTTTAAAGAGCTTGGAGGAAGCTCCTCAGGCGGTATCAGCTGCCCTGTGCAGTTGGGGGTTTGTTTTGTTCTATTTCTTTGTCTTCCCTCTTTCCCCATTTCTTCTATGAGCAGGCTGTCTTAAAGCCCCTGTTTCATTACAAGACATAATTGAAAATCTTGTTCTTCCATTCTTCCATGTGCTATGGACAATTCTTGAAATGCTTTTGTAATCTTGAAGCAGGAAGATTTTTTCTTCCATTTTGCTTTATCATAATTTTTCTTCCAAAGTATCATATTCTTTTTAATCTTCCTCTTAGAAAGTTTCAAAGGTTCATACAGTGACAGTTCTTGACAACCTATGTACTGAAATTGTATTTCAAGGATGAAATTTTAGCTCTCTTGACATTGGAGGCAACGCTTTTGGCTTTTACCAGACAATTTTCTTAACACACAATAATTTTATTCTTATGAATAAGGGTATATAAATGTTGAATCAAGGGACTATTTTTGAAACTAAAAATCCAGCTCAATTTGGTTTTATTTGTTCTATGGGTTTCTGATCCATTAAGATACGCCTGTCTTCCATTTCAGGATGTACTTCCTCTTGCAAGGAAATGTTATTTAAAAACAAAATTTGCACTTGCAAACACAAGTCTCTATTATAGTTTATCTTGGGAGCAAAGGCTTTAAAGTCAAATAATTACATAGACCATAAACCGAAAAGAATTAGCAACACAAGTACACATTGCTCTGGATCTTGAACTACAAATGATGAAGGTTCCTGCACTTGCTGAGGATATGTACTAGTAATAAGCTGTTTTACCCTTTGTCTGTTCTAAATACAATCCCTAAATTTTTGTTCTTTGTGATCACACGCTTGGTATAGTAGTGAAGAGCAACTGAAAAAGTGTTCACTACAACCTGTTCTCCCCAGAACTCAGAGAAACAAGCCTGCACAACCCATATAAAATCTTTTTCAACATTTGGTGGCAATCAAAACTATCAAAAACTCTATCAATCACTGTATTACTATTATTGTATACTGTTATTTTGGCATGCCCAAAATTCTGTAGCCTGACTAGAGCTGGATGTGGAGCCTCCACATGATATATATACATGGTATACATACAATGCTGCCAAGAATGTTGCCAAGCACTTGTACATACACATATATGTTCAATTTGGTAAATCCAGATCAACTTTTGCATTCAGTATAATATTACCTGATCTAATCTCTATCAATTCTCCATAAAAGTTGGCTTAAGGTTGCCATATATGATCTGAGGAAGAGAAAGAGAAAAAAGTCTCCTCTACATTCTATATATCTTCAGACAGCCTAAGCAGATTTGGCCACTTGAGGCATTACACAATATTTCATATTTGTTAAAATTATGTTACAGTTACATAATAAGAAATTGCCTGAAATTTCATGACTCAATACTCCTGATAAAATATGTATATATCAATCATATTGCTTATATAAAGTCTCTCCAATTTGTATTTCCTATGTAGAAGGTTTTTACGTTTGTGTGCTCAAAGTGTTGACACTGCAACAGCATTTCTAATTTTCCACTGTTTCTGCTGAGAATCTTGCCATAATTCCATTTTGGATATAATATATGACAACTCGTAGTATTACAGATGTTGACCCATAAAAACATTAATATCACAGAAAGTTTAGAGACAGTCACTGAAAAAATAAGAGCTGTGTTGTCCATAGGAATGAGCTGCTAAGTACACATCTGCCTAGAAGTCACAGCCTCCCACCCACTGCGTAATTACAAAGGCACAGTCTGATGCAGATTGTTTCCACTGTGGTATTTACACATTAAGCTACCTCATAAGGCCACTGAAAAAGTGTACTGCTAAATAGATAGAATTAAAAAATAAAACACAAAGAAAAAAAGCTACAGGCTGAGTGGTAAAAATCAGTAAGTCGAAATTCCAGGTCAGGATCCAACTTTTGGGATAATATTTTTCTCCCAATGCCCAGGAAGTTTAATTAAATAAAGGACTGGTAAGAAGCTAAAAGTTTGTCTTAATAGTATATCAGGAAGAATGGGAGTTCTCCTATTTCCATTACTACTGCAAAACAAAGCAGTATTTATATTATACCTTCACACATTAGCAAAGGTTAATATATATTTATTTATCTTAATGACTGCAGACCTATTCTGGGAAGTCTGTTTATGTTCACTGCTCTGAGAAACAAATACGTTTCAAGTACTACTTCCATAAATATTCCAGCTGTGGAGTTCAAGATTTAAAAAAATTCTGTTTCCACCTAAGCCAGCTCTGTGTCCAAATTACAAGTTACATAGGTCTTTTACAGCATTGGTATATCAAGTCCTTAATTTTGTTAGCATTAAATACTTTCTCCTATCAATTAATTTATTTATCTCATTAATTTCTTAAAAGACTTTACAGACAATATTGACCATAACAGACAATACTTGAGAAACAGTGAGAGGTACTACGCATGGACATCAAGGAAAGGAAAGCCCGTAAAAACAGTTTATGCTCTTGCAGAGCCAAGTTCTACTGATACTTGCTTGATGCATCTAAAATCCTTTCCATTTCACTACAAATACATTAGAACTGAATTCTCTGCCTTACTTCAAAGGGATTTAATCGTCCAATATTTAATTTAATATCAAAGCTGGAATAGGATAATTCTTTGCTCATTCCAGGGCTCTAAGGAACCAGTAAGCAAGAATAAACATTGTAATATAGTCCACTGATAAAAGCAGGATTAAACTCCATTACCAGGACTATTTGTGACTTTATCCAATGACATTTTAATGTCAAATATAGTCCTCAGAGAAGGACAGCCCAAGGAATACAGCATTTTCATCGAAATTTACCTGGCAAGATAATAACATTGTTCAGATAAGTAGCTCCCTCAAGCAAGTTTATAGACCTCTCTAATCATCCTAAACAATATGTGCTAGATAATATAAAGGGTTTAATACACTTGGGTTAGTTGCCCTCTACAGGCTTAGAAGCCAAAACCCATTTGCTCTCTGAAGCTTTATTTCTTTCTCTGTTATCACTTTCTGGAATTCTCTTTTTAGATAATAAAACAAGTAAAAAAGAATAAATACATTCTCAGCCATCTTTGTTCTAGTCTCTCAGATATATCTTTAATCCTAAAATTATCCTATAATCAGTTTTCTATGGTTTAATCCCATCAATCTGTTCTTTCTTCATATTTTCCCATTTTTCGCCAATCTTGTTTCCCAGGATAGATGTTTGCTCTTTTGTGTGCTACCACCAGTTAATAGTTTTTATGTGATGGATATAGTAGTACACAGGTATCTGTGTTTTAAAACTTGCCTGTCCAGCCCTATGAACTTAACTCCTTGTCTTTCAAAGTATCACCGTGTTTCACTATAGGGAATGCAAAATGGATTGCTTTCAGCACATCTGAGTCATAGAGAAGACAGACCATTATTCAAAGGGAATTGTCTTGAGAAAGGAATGAGAAGTACTACAGATCTAGACCAATTTTTTGCTTTAAAACACAGATGATGGACTGTTGAATAAATGTACTAGAATGAATGAATGGAGATGTAATTATGAAGGCATCATGTGAAAAGGATGGAAGCCAAGTGACTGTTACTTACTAAACAAGTTTATTCATTGAGTGGAATGAAAAAACATATACACAATGACATCATGAAATAACCTACCACCCAACAAACCAAAGACTCCACCAAATAAACTGGAAAAATGCATCTTATACTAAAAATGCATATAACAAAGTGAGTGAAGGGCTAAACAAAGTTCTACGAACTGTGATTACATACGTACTAAGAGTGCTTCTCACCTACAAGAATAGCAAGAACTATGCCAAATAAGTTAAACATCTTTTAAAATAAGTATAAAACGTGAAGAGTTAAGCTGTATTAACTTGGGGTTTATTCTTGATATTTCCAAAACAGTAAAACATCTTAAATGCATTTCTAACATTCACAATGGGCTTTTTAGCCATCAATTAGTGATCTATGCAATTTATATTGGTATTTAACCAACAGTTTGGACCAGGAGAGGAACTAGTCCCTGATTCAAGAGAAGCAAATTACATTATAAAAAATAATTTATTCAAAATATTTCTATTATCTTTGTTCCGAATACTATTGCACAACATGCTCACATGTATAAAAATCCACTGAAAATACAAAGCTACGGAAGTTGCTATAATGATGAACACAAGACTTTAGGACCTTTTCCATGGCCTAGTAGGATGGGAATCTTTACAATAAAACATGGCAATGTCTCTCTTTAACAACAGGGCACAGCAGATTCCATTCCAGCAGTAACTATTGCTATAAACATCCTTGAAACAGTTACCTAAGAGACTTTACTAGAGACACACCCAATACACCAGTACCACCATCTTCTTTCATTACTGTCCTCATTTTGGCTGGGATAGTTAATTTCTTTCTAGTAGCTGGTATAGTGCTGTGTTTTGGATTTAGGCTGAGAAGACTGTTGGTAACACATTGATATTTTAGCTGTTAAGCACTCAGGACTTTTCAGCTTTTCACACCATGCCAGGTGCACAAGCTGAGAGGGGGCACAGCCAGGACAGCTGAACCACACTGGCCAAAGGCATATTCCATACCATACAATGTCATGCTCAGCATCTATATTTTTGGGGAAGCTGGCCAGGAGAACTGCCACTCAGCAACTGGCTGGGTATCAGTCAATGGGTTGTGAGTAATTGCATTGTGCATCACTTGTTTTATGCATTTTGTTTCATGCAGCCCTATGACAGGTCTATTAAGAAATGGCACAATGCATATAGAAAGATCTTAAAGAGCATACATGGCACTGATTAATTCCATGTAAAGGTCTACTACAGGTGAGCACCCAATATGGACAGTTACTCTAAGTACACTATTGACTAAATCATTAATTTTAACAATGTAATTCTGCCATTTACCTGTTGTTATGGTCAGAAAATATTTTAGCAATTTCTGGCAAGTTCAACAAGAATTTCCTCACCAAAATCAGTTTCCAAATCACAAATGAGTTCCCCATCTTTGGTTTGGCCTTTCCTTAAATCATCCTTGACAAAATCCCTGTCAACAATCAATAAACTTCGGGGGAAGAATCATTGACCTTGCCAATCCATAATACTACATGTTAGGGGAAAAAAATTAGGAAGGAAATAAACCAATCAACTAAAACATCTCTTCTGTCACCTTCATATCAAACTACAAAGATATGTCCCTAAGCTAAACTCAACATATAATTAGAAGGAAAAGAAAAATGTCTACTTACTGTAAGCTTAATAATTTACATAAGCTTATTAAATTGTCTTATGCACATGTAGCTCTAAAATACAGGTATTATAACCACATTAAGTTACCTAACATAGTGGCAAAGCACCAGTAACAAGGCACCAGCATTCATCAACCTAATATTGCCACAGACAAAAGGCAATGTAACAGTAATTGAACTAAAAACACCCCCAGGTCCCCGGATTCATATTTATATCCCTTCTTAATTCATCCACTTCTACCTCAGTATGCTCACACAGGACAAGTTTGTCTATTTAATTTTATATGGTTCCGTCAGGAAGATTAACAATGATACTGACCAGAGCCTCTAAGATCAGGATAATTTCTGCAAAGATGACCTGACAGAGCAAAAGCAAGCAGAAAAGACATGAAAAGGAAAGAAGGATAAAGAGTTAATCACCAAAAAGGATAAAAGGAAAAAGAGATGACAAAGATGGGGAGAAGGAAAGATAGGAAGAGGCAGATGAGACTTCAAAAACAGCAAGACAAAACAGAAGAGTTGATTCATGTGATCTTCATCCCTTCTTTCACCCTTCTCTTCTTTTGCTCCTCTGTACTTTTATTTCCCAAGTTGTAACTAATGTGTTTTAAGGAGAAAAACCTGTCAGAAATGCTTTATCACTTACAAAGACCTTAAAGAATCTAAAAGTATGATCTCATAATTTTTCAAGTTTACAGAGACCTTAACTTTGTGATGACCTAAAAGGATGACTTCCTTTTCAGAACAAAGATTCTCCATCAAATGCACTTTAGATAAGGGGGAAAAAAAAAAAAAAAAAAAAAAAAAAAACCAACAACAAACAAAAAACACCATAACACACATATTACAAGTTAATATTAGAGCATTCAGAAGTAGGAAATTATAGTCATAAACAGAACCTCAACTCTTCCAAAATTTTTCTATTCATCATCAACTTGTAGACAAATATTCCAAATGTTCCAGAAGTCTGATTATTAAAAGTATTTGAATGTAGTAACACGTTAATAAAATAGTTTGATTTTAAGCAAATAAGAGGTGAGAGGATGACTGGAAACAGACTCACTTAACCTGAGGAACCGACTAGCTGAGAAGGAGCTACATTCCAATTTCAATTGAGCTACATTCCAAGCAAAAGGAAGAGCAAACCATCTGTGAATTTTTTGATTCAACTGCTATTGGAGATCAGACTTACTAGGCATAAACTGCCTTGGTTCAGGAAAAGCTGAGGAAGAGGAAAAGTGGTTTATTCACTGCAAAACATTAGAAATTGCAAATAAAAAGTAAACTAGACCAGAGATTTGTCAAATAATGGTAAAGGCAACATTTTAGACTTGGTCCTTCCTTTTTGAGCTGGGGTCTTGCTTTTTTATGTTATAACCTGTTTCACAATTAGAAAAAGCAAAACATTTGAATACTTCTGTTATAAAAACACTGCTCTAGAACATTTTAACACAAGGAATCTGTTCCTGAAAAAGACGTTGGCAGTCCTGCAGCCTGCCAGGCATGAAGTAAATACAGTACACAGTATCTTATGAAAAGATCTAAGACATTTCATCTTGAGGAAAGATTAATGTCTATGGGGATAAACTGGGCAGCATGGTTTTCCTTAAGCAATGGTACCAGCCTGTCACATGTTCTAAATACCACTATATAGACAAACATAAAACAACTGTAAAAGCAGAATTTACTGAATACTATTGAGCAGGTAACCTGCTTCCCTAAGAAATACAATTAAAAATAAAGATATGTCATTTTTACTTGGCAATTAGAATGATCCAAGCTGGCTGCTCCACTCCTCTTGCAGCCTCAGACCCATATGCTCTTTTTCATTCTCTCACAAGGTAAATACTCTTCAAAGGTAACTTCTTAAGCATGGATGTGCCTCTGATTAGGCACATAAGAAAACTGTAGCCACATTTACACTCAAGTTTCTCACAGAGCAATGACTTAGCTTGGTTCTAATCTTTTTCTAATGTTCTGTGCGCTGAGTAAAAGACAGCTTATCCCAGACTGTGAATTAAAAAAAAAAATGACAGTGAACAAATGACTTACTAGCTTTCAATATGTATGAGATCATGGCTTCAAGATAAGTCATATAATAAAGACCCAGTCTCCTGAAAGCAGTGACGCACAATCCTCTGCACCATTAAGAAATATGCCAGACCCTTGTCAGAATATCTCAGGCTTAGTGTCACTCACAGATTGCAAACCAGAGAATATATTCATATAAGTCACAGTAAAATAAAGAATCTATGATTTACATCCCTTTTCTGCATCTTCTACCAAACTCTAAATCCAGAAAGAAACCCATCACCCAATATAAGGTACGGATATGAATATAAATAAAATGACTAGACAGAGGGATAACTCATTTTAGACAAAAATTAAAGATTTAAATTTTTGAAGCTGCCTTCAGAAATCAGATCACCCAAATCAACATGCGAAGACAATACAGAAATCTCTCTTCAATTATTTTACTTATAGTTAAATGTTACATTTAACTTAAGTCTGAGCAAACTATTTATTTTTGTTCCACTAAAACAACGTGACAGAATTTTTAGTAGAAATTTCTCGTTAAAAAGAAAACCGAATGCTTCAGTAGATAACATATTCCAATAAGATCAATATTCCTATTCTTTGACAGCTTTCACTTCTTTTTTTCTCTTCAAGTAAAATATTGAAATATTTAATTCTGCAAGCATCCAAATGTTTCAAAAGGAACACCACAATGTTATGTTTCATCAAAAGAATTTGTTGTTCTGTGTGCCTACAAATGGCACTATTATGCAAAGACACTCTGATTAGCTTGAATCAGGGACTGGAGGAATTTTAGAGCTCCTGAAATAAACTGAAAATAGACTCCAGCTGTGCTGCTGCACCAGTTTACTGCTCGTTTCTAGCTTAGGAATCTTTCCACTGCACTGCAAAGTACAGCATAAACATGCTGCTTCTCTGGGAAATTCCCAAGCATCACAGCCTTTTATTCCTGTAAGATCTAAGAAACTTTTTTACAATGAGGGTGGTAAAACATTGAATGTTGCCCAGAGAGGTGGTAGATGCCCCATCCCTGGAGACATTCAAGGCCGGACTGGACAGGGCTCTGAGCAACCTGATTTAGTTGAAGATGTCCCTGCTCAGTACAGAGGGTTGGACTAGATGACCTTTGAAGGTCCCTTTCAACCCAAACTATTCTATGATGACACAGGTACGCAGGCAGACCCTCTTTTGGTTCCCCACAGGCTCCGAGTTTCACCCGTGAACCCCTCCTGTGCAAACTGGGTCATAAGGACGTCCTGAAGCAGCAATGGAGAGCTGCTTGTGTGAGCACTGGGCACGGCACTGTTGCAAGACGACAGAGAAGAGATGAAGCAGAGAGGATGTGAATCCCAGCAGGGAAGTGGTGGAAATGAGGAAACCCATCTGAGAAGGGTATGGGGACAGTTGCTAACCACTGCTGAGAGTGTGAGGAAGGAGGAGGAGGAGGATGAGGAGAGCCCGTGGGCAGTCGGAGCGTCTCAAAAGCTCAACAAAGCAACATGGCTGCTGGTGCTGGACCATATGGAATTAATTGCAACCACATAAAAGCAGGAAAATCAGAATGAAAGCTTCCTACTGAGCCTGCTGTGTGTCCTGGGAAGACATCGAACACTTCACAAAGATCAAGAATTGACTTTTGTCCAGTTTTAAACAGAACAGCTATAATTCAAGTTGTTTAAAAGTTTGCATATGATCAAGTAGATAATTTAAATACAGAAAAACAAATACATTTTTATAAAGTATTACTTCTTACTCTTCTGAAAACACAATGAAAGAATTCCTCAAGAGGAATGTTGTATTTTCGTTCTCATCTTAGCTTCTTCTCATGTGTGTAGCTTCTCTCTTTATTCCAAGCTTCACATAAACCCTTGATCATTTCTCGTATACTACCTTGCTTCCCATTAAGCTTTCTTTTATCTTTGTCTTTATTTTTATTTTATTTAATCCAAAATTTCTCCAAGCTTAATTGCAACAGCTTTCTTCAACTGTGCTTAACTATTCATGTTTTATCCTTGATGGCTACATGCTTACAATTATTTTTAATCAAAATAACTAGCTGACGAAAATCAGAGTTTATCTTCCCCCTTGTTCACTGCATGTTTGTACTTCACCTGTACAATTTCTTAAGGCAAAGGATTAATGTAATTTCAAAAATCTATGATGCTCTGATAATGATTAAAAATAGAGAAAGCATGATAAAATGAAATAGAATGGTCTTTTCAGAAGAAATACTGATAAAGAGTTAATTTGAAAGAGAAAAGTGATGCATACCCTGTAAAAGATCAGTTACTGAAATTTAATTTGTTTTCTCAATTTTTTCAAAACTCAAAAAGCAGATTGCTAAAAAAACCTTCAAAATTTGAATTTCCAGACCTGCAAACGGGAACAGAGCAGAACATTCGACATTCCCCCAATATGACTTATTAAAATGACTAGTTCAACTGCATTACTGGATAACATTTCAAAATGCAACTGGATGCCAACCAAAATATCAGTTTGAAAAATCTCAACTCTGAGAGCAAACTTCAAAGCTATCTACTGAGGGTCATTTGGCAAGGGCTGGGAATACCCACTTTTACAAAGCTCCATTGATCACTGAAGTTATGCAACATAAGCTACCAGACTTTTATCTAAGACTAAATGTGTGCAGTGGGGGAGAATAAAAACAAAAACAAAACAAAACAACCACTCTAGAAAATGTATGTAAAGAAAATAATTTTTTTCAGAATTATATGGAAGACTATTACTTACACTAAACTGAAAGCCAGTATCAGTAAAAGTGGGAATCTCCTGGTGAAGTGTTGTTTCACAAAAGATTAGGAAAAGACTGATCATTCTGCATAAATATTAACACTAAAAACTGATTAAGAAAAAAAAAGCGTAATGAGAATAATAAAAACCTGCTATTATAAAGGACTTTTTCATCCCTCTCACAAAAGGAGAAGGAGAACAATGTTTCCCATTTCTCCCATCTGCTTCATTTTTACACAACAACAATTACTGGTTTGTAATAATTAAACAGGTTGGAGAAATGGGAAGCATTTTAATGTCACAGCAGGAGAAAGAAAATGCAGTAGAATCCACTCCTTAAAACGAAATAGGTCACTGAGCAACACTTACAGAAAAGACTGAGCAGCTAAATGTGCCTTTAGTAAAACAATGCAGAAATCAAATCCTTAGAGACACTTCGCAATCTTTAAAACAAAGCAGATGATCAACTCTTCTGAGCTAAAACTAGTTGAGAGCTGTGGGTGTATGTTTTTTCTTATTACCTCTCTATTAGTTCGATGTGGTCTGTAAGAAGCTTGGTCTAAAACAACTAGAAATCTTTTAGAGCTCATAGTAATACATTAGCAGTCTGAATAAGAGAAGCACTTATAAAAACTCATCTGCTGTTATGAACAAGACTAATCACAATTAAAAACCCTAACAGAGTTTGCCTTAATCACCACCTCAGAACACTACACTGTAATTTGTCCAGCAGCCAGCAGCAAGCGAACACAACTTCTGTGCCACTGGCAGCTGGAACAGTGAACCCACAGGACCAGAGCTCTTGTGTACCCCTGGTTGCTACCACACAAGTCCTGCAGGGGACAAACAGGACATGACAAATCCTCTCTACACGGGACAGAACAACTTTCTGTACATACAGTATCTCAGCTGGGCATTCCTATCCAATAAATGTACGTAATTCCTTGCATTAAATAACATCTTTCAGGATAAACACTCAAGTACACATCAACTAGCAAGTTTAATAAACAAAAATGCAGCAACATGATATGTTCCCGAATCATTAATCCAAACTATTAAGAGCAGTTTATGCAGCTTTATTCACTAGAAGTGACTGTCCTGGTTTTGTTAAAAACAAGACCAGCTCTCTTTTCGTGATTTTTCCTTTAGCTAAGTTCTTCTAGGTGGCTGTACTGTTCTGAGTTTTAGCCTGCATATTTTTTCCTAGGATGCTGTACTCGGTGCTGATAAGAAAACCAACAGAATGCTGAAGAAGCTCATGTTTAGATTTATTACTATGGTAGCCAAGAAAGACTGATAAGTTTTCCCACCTTCTGTTGTGAGAGGGGCGTGTTTGAGGAGGGGTGGATGGAACAGGTGACTAGAACTGACCAACTGAAGATCAACTGAGTATTCCATCCCATAATCGTCATACTCCCTATATAAGAGGGTGATCACGAGGGTCCCTCCCTCTTCGACCACGGCCGGCATCTAGAGAGGACCCTGCCTGTCTGCCTGTGATCTACAGGCCTCAGGCCCTGCATCCTGCAACCAGGTTCCGGTTTGCTGTAAAGTCCAGCCCATGACTTCGGTGGCCTGAAATGCACCTGCTGGAGCCGCCAGCTCCGCACACCCAGGTCCTGCTGCTGGAGTGACACCAACTCCACATCGAGCATTCGAGATTGGTTGTGTATATTTTGTATATATTCTCTATTTATTAGTAGCATTAGTAAAACCCCTTTAAAACTTTCCAACTTGAAGTCTAAGTCTCTCTTCCTTTTCCCTTATCTTTCCAGTCATCTTTCCGATCTAAGGGAAAGGGGTGGCAGGAAATGAAGGGAAAACAGGGAGCATCTGCCACAGTTTATTGCCGCCTTGCCTTAAACCTTGACAGTGACACAACACTCAGTGAGGTCTGACTCAGTTGTAGACCATATTACTAGTTTCCACTAAAATAATTAAATGGAGACGTGATTATAACCCATTGTGAATAATTATGCAAAATTTGATATTGCTTTTTGTGTCAAGACCCCAAATCAAGTTTAACATACTTGTGCCTGGAACACTTACAAAATATTTCAGATGCATGCCTCACAGGGACAGGATGCTAAGCCACAAAAATGACTGGATTTGTTCAGGGATTTTTGGTTTGTTTTGTTTAGGGGGTGGGAGGGAAGGGGGTGTTGTTAACCACAGGTGCTATGCAGGTTCTATGGCTAGAGGAGAGTAGAGCTGATCTTGGAGAGTTTGCAATTGGAAGAGCAGCTTAGTAGTCTTCTACATAATCAGTCATTAAACCTCTAGAACACTATTAGAAGGAAGCACTACTCTAACATTTGCTCCTGGAAACCTAATCCAGAAAAATTTCAACGCATGCTTTAAATGAAATGCAGAGTTACACCAGGAAGTACTTCAGAACATGCTTTTGTACCATTTGGGGCAACTTAATTATATTTTGTCTTTCTTTCTGTGGTTCCCTTGAGCTCCCGGAGTCCTCTTAAATGACTGATAATTTAAAATTACATGATAGTGTCATACACTGTTTGGAGATACCATGGTCCTTTTTGGCGCTATCACATGATGAACAACATGACAAGATTCATTGTGTCTGACGCAAAATATAAAAATATGGTTCTATACTTAAAACAACACAAAGGAATATGAAATGGGTCAGTATTCCTTTAACTATAAACTAATTCCTAATTAATTGCCATCTGGTCCACTAAATTAATTCTGAACGAATAATCATTTCTGATTTATTCTAGAATAAGAGCACCTCCAGAAGAAATGCAAGTGGCGTATTTCAAATTCCAGTTTGAGTACATGTTTGGATTTACCCTCTGCCAAAATTAGCTAAATAGGTAGTCAAGCTTTAGAATCAAATAAGAATTTCCAAAAATCAACCTTTAGGTACTGAGCTCTGTTTTGGTTCCTGTCTGCTGTTCTGACCCTTTAAAAGCCTACTTTGACTTTGTCCTAATCATCTCTTTCTGAAATCTGTTCTTCTCTCAGTTTCTTTAAATCACTCAATACACTACCTATAAGTTATAAAAATAGGACAGATCCATGAATTTTGGTCTACCAAAAGCTGGTAGACTCCAACTTTATTTGTAGCCATTTGTTTTTTTTTTTTTTTTTCTCATGGCAGAATTTTGAATTATTTTTATAAATTTTTTCTCCTTCAGAACTTTCATCCTCTTCATCCCAGGAACTCTGAATCACCTATATTCATGCTGCTAAAATGATACAGTTACCATCTATTTGTAACCTTAGGTCAAAAGTAGAGTAATGTACTTATCTTGCCACTCACTCTTTTTTGTTGCATCTCTTCAATCTGCTTTCATCATCTCTAGTATCATTTCAATAATTTCTCAAGCTCTTAGAGCGTACCCAGTACTGAAGTGTCTCTGTTCAATAAAGCATTCAGACCCATGCTTAATATATAAACTATTTTCCCATCCTCATTTCATAACTGTTTCTCTGTTTCCTTCTATTCATTTCAACCTCTGCAACACATAGGTTCTTATACAATATGCAGCCTATGCTTTTTTCCAAAGCAATGATGTCCATAATGACTGCCAAGGTCTTTAATTAATCTATTCTGTTATGAATAAGGATGCTAGACTCTGTCCCATCTCTGTAGTGAATTTCAATCATAAATAACTTATTAAAAGTAGAAATGGAGGGCCCTCAATTAAAAAACAACAACGAAACACCACCACCACCACCACAACACCACCACCACCACCACAACACCACTACCACCACCACAACACCACCACCACCACCACACAACAACACAACAACAAAAGCAAGAACAAACAAAAAAAACCACAAAACCAAAACAAGCAACAAACAAACAAACAGTTAACACAGCATTTTAAAGCTATTTTGTATGCCTTTGGGAATGAAAATATCTATTCCTAGGTCAGGTAATTCTGGGAAATACATTATTCATAACAAATTCATTATCAATAACTATAATTACTGCTATAATTGAGTGTATCAATAATGAAAATTATTTATAAGGTTTTATTTTTAAAATAAAGAATTTATATTTTTAGAAACTATGCAAGAAAATAATATATGAGAATTTAATCACAGGTTCTTTCCTCAGTATTTCATACTGGTTTTAATAAAATTATAAACCACATAAAATCTGACATTTCTAAAAAAAAAATTTAGCAATCAGTAGTGTCCTCAAAAACCCATTACATTTTGCAATGCAGCCAACAAAACTATGCAGTGACACTCCATAACACCCGCTAAAAACCTTCCAAAGCCACAGAAAAAGCAATATATTTTTAGTGCTTGAAAAAACAATGAAAACATACATAATTACAAGCACATTTAAATTTTTTGCTTCTTCTAATTGGCAGAAAACAATGGAGAGGAAGGCAATGCAGGGTCCTTCAAGCCCGACAAATAGCAGAGGGAGAAAGGCCTTCTAACACCAGCAGGCAGCCCTAAGCCCACTTTTTTTAAAACAAAGGCCTCCAATTCTAGATTTCAACCATCAAGAGCAACCTATCTCCTATTCTCAGTAGCAACAAAGAACGTAGCTTTGTCTCTCCTTTCTTCGGAAATCTAGGAGAGGCAAAACAGCATAAGCAGTAACTCTAATAGCAAAGTATATTTATTCAGTGAACGAGTTGAACAAGTGGCTTTCCCCTTCTCACTTCAGGCATATGAAGCTTTGCTGGGCTGAGAGGACCCACTGTGAGCTACTGGTCCTTTGGGTTCAAATCCCATAAAAGCAAAGAGAGATCATCCTGTCTCTCAAAGCTATTTTTTTTTCAGTTTGTCTGATGAGTCATGGGTTGTCATCATTTGAATTACACTTTTGAGCTCTTCTATAGAAACATAAGGACTAAAAATACATGCTTTTAATGAGAGCTGAGATTCTGCCACAGTCACGTGGCTCCCCAATTAGTCCACTCTCCCTTCATTTTGTTTCTTCAAGGCTTGGTGAACTGTAATTCTCTGTTTGTGACATCAGGCTCATTTCCATGGCAACCAATTGAATTATCCCCCAAACCTTTATAATAGGGAATAAGCAACAGGAACAGATGAACTCTTAAGAAACAAAAGCTTCTCACTGTTTACATGTAAAAGTCCATAGAAACAACCAAACAACAAATGAAAAAAAATATATGGAAGATACATAGAAACACAGGAAATATTTCAAAGGCATAATCAATGTTTATACATTTTACAGTGTATAAATACACATTCAGTAATTTTATGACTGTACATCAGGTTTGTAATAACCACAATATGTGTTCAATGCCAGTAACAGGTGATGCTGCAACACGAGTACTTAAGGACTGGCAGCGTATATTAATGCGGCTTCACTTCTAGAAAGCAATCGTTATTTTTGACAGAGGAAACAGAAATCAAGATGAGATGACATAATTTGCCTTTCAGAATTCTAAGACAGCAGTTATCGCTGCCAGTCACTGCACATTATGGATCCTACAGCTACAGAAACTTGAGAGCTATGGTTTCTATTTTGGACTTCTTAGGAACTCTTCAGATTTGCTTCTTGCAGTGATATCCTTGAAAATGGAAATGCATAGTCATTGACTTTCCTCCTAAAGACTTACTCATAGTTGTTTTCTGTTGCAACAAAGGCCCACCATTTGGGACCCTGACTATATTATTAATATTGAAGAACTGTGGATCTAACTGCATGTCTAAGAGTTAACACAAGCCTTGATACTGTTGGCAGTGTGTCCTGGTTTTGTTACAAACAAGTTTCTCTTTTAGTGAATTTGCCTGTCAGCTAAAGCTTTCATATTAGCTGCCTTTTCATGGAAAACCAGATACATGTTTTGGTAAACAGAGCAATGGAATGTGAAGTTATTGATAAGCATGGATGCACCTCTGGTGAGAGGGGCAACAAGAAACAGGTGACCAAGAAACTGACCAACTGGGTATAACATTCCATTCACATGAATATAAAAGTGGGAGATCACAAGGATCTCGTCCCTTTTCCTTATGGCCAACATTAGGAGAGGATCTTGCTAGTCGTCCCTGCAAACTGAGGCCTAGTGACAGACTGAATCCAGCTCCAGTTGGCTGCAGAGTCCAATCCAGGACTTTGGTTGCTGGCTCTGCAGTTGCTGAGACTTTTAAGATTGTTTTTTTATATTTTGTATTGTTTTCTCTATTATTAGTAGTAGCATTAGTAAAACATTTTTAATTTTTCCAACTCTCTTCTGTCCCTCTTTCCCTCCCGATCGTCTGTCCTTAGTGGGAAGGGGGGAGAGGGAGGGGCTGAAAGAGGAAGCAGGGGGGAGAGGAGGTTAACAATACATCTGCCGGGGTTTTATTGTCACCCCGCAATCAAAACCTCAACACAGTGCTAGAGCTCTGACTAACTTAATCTTTCCCAGATACCTAAACAGTATGTCCTCAGTAAAACACTGGAAACTTGGTAGCCTAATCTAGAAAATAATACAATTATCCCAAAAATAAAGGTCAAACATTATCTGGTCTTAGTACAACTAATTCTGTACCTGTGTTGTATTGAACTGTTGTGTTTCACTGCTCAGTGAGACTGAGGGATTGTTACAATCTTCTCAAAGAGTTGTGATCACCTTCTCTCCCTCATTCTTCCAGATGAAGCAGATACACAAGATGGTTGCAAGTAAATTACCACCTTACAGTGAGGCCACCAAGTGCTCTTGATGATTAGACAGTGTCCTATTCATCAAACACCAAGCACGGCCAGTGAGTCTCTATGCTCAGAGAACACCTGAATAAGTCAGATATTTCTGGGAGCATCCTCTTTTTCAAAGGAAAAGAGCATCTTATAAACAGCAGAGTATTCCCCAGTTTTGCCATCCGATAGTCACAAACACATATAAATTCACTGTTTTCCTTTCTTAAAACTTGTGTCCCTGCAGCTGGTGTACAAAGTTTCTTCCAGTCAGAAGAGAGGGGAGGATCCCTAAAATTAGCTAAGACATGAACATAGTACTGTAATAAGATCACTTTTAGTATACTCAAAAAGACATTCAACGTGATTTTACTTTGTGCCATTCACTGTGTACAATTGAAATAAAGTTCTAGCAAAGCCATTAGTTCCTAAAATATTGTTTTAAATTAGACTACACAGTATCCTGAGAGGGACTGAAAGGACTCAAATGCATTTGCATTTGTCATGAAACAAAGTAACGCTTGAATAATTTGATAGGTGCTTTACTCAAAGTAAGGTCAGTGATCCCTTCTGCATTGTCCCTTTCCCTAAATAGCCTATTGTACCTTAAACAAGTGGTATACCCTTCTTCAGTATGGGCATGGGAGCAGGCAACAAGTTCTGCATACACCTGAGTACCCCACCTGACTGCCGTGAGAAGGTTACTCCTTACTCACAGTTGTGAGTCAATATGACACTCTTTACCCTAGACAGACTTTATGAGAACTTTCCTCCATCTTCACTAACAGCAGCAGAGATAGCATGTTCCTAAAATCCAATACTTGGGGTAAAACTGTTGTCAGTAATCACAAGCAATTTTCTCTCTCCCCCTTCCAAACAGCAAAAAATAGCTAGTTTTAGCACTCTCTATTCTTTGATGAGGCCCATTCCCTCTTTAGAATTAGCACAATTCTATGTGGCACTGGAAGCCTGGGACCCTATGAGGGATTGCATAATGGCCCATAGCTGCTGGTCACCAGCTGCCACTTGAATGAAGTTCCCCACAGGTTATCATTTATACTCATTGTAAAATTAAAATCTTTTCCATGTGTGAGGGCCACAGAATCAAACCCACCCAAAAGTCTCTGGCAATTTAACTCTGAACTGAAACTTGTGCTGATCTTCCCGTTTCTCTTCAGAGATCATTTTCACAAGTTCCTCCTTCCTGTTCCCGTATAAAATTCTGTCTAGTTCTTCCAGTAGCTATTGATGCTACAGCAAAAGATGCTACAGCTGCTGATGCTGTCCCTGTTCTCAAAGCCATTTCAGAATCACTCCAACATCTATTTCTATCTTCAGGCTGTAACAGTCTGCCCAAGTTCTCCTCCACCAGCCTGGGAAAAAAAAAATCACTTCCAAAAGATTTGCAAAAAGTCTTTTTCAGGCTTTTTCCTCAGGGCACATTTTGTTGACAAACTCAAAAGGACAACACAAAACCAATCTGTTTCCCCAGAGTGCACATGCTGCCAGAGCTCAGAGGCCTCCACCTCTCTCTGCCTGCTAAATGAAGGGCAGACCTTCTCTCTTCCTTTTAAAGCCTAGCTGAATCATGAAACAGTCTTGCTTTAACTGTTTCAAATCCCTTCAGTATTTTCACATTTGCTTTCAGAGAAGGATCCTCTGAACTTCCCTTAACGAATCATTTGGGACTATGACAGCCATAAAACTTCATCAAATAAAAAGGACACACACAATTCATCTAGTAAAAAGGATACAAAAACTCCTGTCCAAACTAATCAAATTTATCATACCAATAATAATAACAATTAATTTATTTATATTGTTTCTCTCTAATGTCCTTAGAATTCAGGCTGCTGTTAGGAGTAGTACAGAACTATGAATATACCTGGTACTATACAGTTTAGAAGAAACAGTCTCTGCCTGAAAAGTATGTACATTACTCTATGCACTAAAGTGACATTTCTATGCAGAAACCCCCCTGCATCTTTTTGTCTTTCTTTCTCGCAGCCACTATTGATCCTGAAAACTAAAGGAAAAAAAAAACTACTAATTTTCTTCTCTTCGGCACATTTCCCTAGAAATAGGTTAGTTGTTGTTCTTATTGTTTTTAATAATACTATTATATAATGAGGACACCACTTATTTATCTTTATTTTCATGTGTTCTTCTGAAGCAGTTTAAAACCAGGCAAAGATCTAATGCAAAATATTTTCTACTATTCTCTCTTCAGAACAAGAGGAGAGAGGAGATTTTTAATTTGACCAGCAAGGAAGACACAGAGGAACTGTCTCTGGAAATAATTATTATTCCAAAAACCACACATATGCACATTAACTACAAAAAGCCAAGTATTAGGCAATATGCTCTTTGAATTGTAGAAATACACTTTTCTTCTTTTTAAAGTAATATTTAAAGTGTTCAAAAAATTCATTTGAAGCCCCAAATTATTTAAGTATGGCAAGCAGATGAAGAAAGGTCTTTAATTGTAAGTATAAAGTTGCCTTAAATTGACCTTGAAAACAATTCAGCAAAACAAAATTATGGTTATTCCTTGGATTAATTTAATGCAAGGTATTCACTCACTGTTAAGTTCTGAGTGTCACTTGGAGGGAAATGTTTCACGGTTAGGAACAAGTGGTGAACTTGTTCTCCTTTGTTGTTCAGCTACCTTTGTGGAAATGGTGAAAAGCTGGTGTGTATTCAGGAAAGATATTTTACAGTCAGGGTTTATGTTCACCACACAATACATTCGGATCAAGCTAAGAATCACACAATAAATATGTGATAAAGAAGAGCGGCAAACAAGATTCTGTAGCAACTTCTCAATGGGATACCCAGGCCAGTATCTTGCACACAGTGCTAGGAGCAGGCCATGCGTGTTTAACTACACTTGCAAGGGCAGACAGGCTATCATCAAGCTGGTAGATAATAAATTAAAAGTGGAACTACACCAAACTGAAGCAGCGTCTTTCAGTCAGAAAGTGGAAAGCACGTGTTCCAGTCCAAGCACTAAAAATCATGGGAGGAGTTTAACAGGCTTTATAGTGAAAGATTCATACACCTACCATGGTGACTGAAGATTTAGGCTGAATTCAGACCTCTAAGCACAGGACAGCCAGATCTGTGATGTCCACCGTGGCAGCTGAGATCCAGAGCTTTCAATAGGGAAGTTGATAGTTCTTTAGCACCTTTTGTGTGCCTGTCCACTTGTACACACCTAGGATGGTGCTGGGGGTCATGTCCCCCCCAATCTGGGGGCATGAGGGTGGGACCCTCAGTCAGTTGACAGGGTCCTCAACAAAGCAGGTGTCCAGAGAAGCTGAGAAGCTTCTGGACCATATTGTAACAATCACAGACAGATCTGAGCAGGCCATAAAATGGGGTCCCCACCGAAGACCCCCTTTGAGTGGTCTTCTCAGAGCAGCAGGTCTGTAAACTGGAGCCCTCCCCTTAGACGGGGATGCCATCTAAAGAAACTTCCCAGGATTGAGTGTGCCTCACCTCCTCATCTGTTGAGTGGTTGTTTTTTTATCTGCTGGATATATCTCCGAGTGAGTCCTTGCCTAGCCCAGGCAAGTGTGAGCCCTCGCCTAACCCAGGTGAGTTTCTTCTGAGTACCCTTGAGTGAGAGGCGTCTGTTTTTCTCTTGTGAATGCATGCACGTTGCAGATCCTCACCATTCTTAGGTTGTCGTACCCCAATAATCTCCTCAACTGATATCCAAATCTGTATTCTGTGTTGTTGGAGTGCTAAATAATTGTATAAACCCTGTTTCTAGTCAGTTTATTTGCTACACTTTTTCGGCTAGAATGAAGCCTGTTTTGGAACTTGTTGTCCGCCTACAGTTGACTTCTGGGGTGCCTCCGTGACATCCACACTCAATAAGATGCAGTTCTGCACGTAAAACCTAACTCTGGAAGTACTTCAAGCTTATTATCTCTGCAGCCTGTGTTTCAATACAGTTTGAAAATGTCTTTACATTACTAAAGTCAGTTGATGCAGAAGCGAAGCAGGAACCTAGATGAGTTGCTAAGTCCTATTGAAGTCTAAAGATAACAAGAGACAATTCCTCTCTTAGAACCTGGATGGATCAATTCCTTCGCTATCCACAGAAATCATAATAGTTGCAGACATGACTGATTTCAACAAAGTCTGACAGCAACAGACATCTTCATAAAACAGAAGTGAGACAGACTTGACTTCTAGTTAGCGGAAAGACTGATGATATGGGTTCACACTGAAGTTCAACCTCAAAAGACTCAAATTGAAATACCTCAACTGCTACAGGTATGCCTTGTCTGCTACACAGCTGAATAGTCAGGGTTACCACCCCTTCCAACATTGGATCAAAACTAAGGCTATCAGAGCAGAAAGGTGCTGTGTGCTTGTGTGGAGGGCAGCGGCTGGGGGTGTCACAAGCAAAACACTGTCTCACTCTGCGGCCAGCTTAAGTTGAGGGGATTCAGCCTGAGAAGGAAACTATGAGGGTTTTGCCTGACCATCAAGCAAATATGCAAAACACCAGCAAATGCATTTTAAAACTAATTTTCTGGGTGGACAGACACACGAAATGCAGAACATCAACTCCTCTCCTGAAAATAAATGAGGAAGCTTTCTTAACCAAATTTACTTAGGCTCCAAAGAGAAGCAGAAACTGAAACACATCCTGTGCTTAAAGCTTCCTACTGGGTAGCACAAAGCAACTCAGCACACCTCCTCTTTGGGCTTACCTCCTAAAGGTATCTGTTTGTTGCATATTTGTTGTATATTTGAGCATGGCAATATGATAGAGACATATAAGCATGAACTCTGAGTCAAGTACACTGGTTCCCTAAAAGTTTAAGACTTTATGTTTTCTTTCAATTAAGTCTTTAACATTCTGTATAATTACTTTTTATTTGCACATCAAAATCTGTGTACACTAATACATCAGAAAAACACTCTTTCCATAGGTCTTATTGTTTGAAGTGCTTTACTACTTTCTTTCAGGCTTATGCACAGCTTGTTATCAAATACCTTCATAAATTGATTCAGAATTAAAAATAAACCAATGTATGTTTGCATAATGAGCTTAAAAGAACAGTTCTTTTCACATTTCAGCTTATTGTTGCATTGGGTTTGCATCATAACGTTTCGGTAGCAAGTGGGCTACAGGGGTGGCTTCTGTGAGAAGATGCCATAAGTTTCCCCCATGTCTGACAGAGCCAATGCCAGTCGGCTCCAAGACAGACCCGCTGCTGACAAAGGCTGAGCCCAACAGTGATGGTGGTAGCACCTCTGGGATAACACGGTTAAGAAGACGGGGGGAAAAAAAAAACTGCTGCGCAGCAACAGCCAAGAGTGGAGAGCAAGAATATGTGAGAGTAACAGCTCTACAGACTCCATGGTCAGTGAAGGAGAGCAGATGCTCCAGCTGTCAGAGAGGAGATTCCCCTGCAGCCTGTGGTGCAGGCCATGGTGAGGCCGGCTGAGCTGTTCCCCTGCAGCCATCGATGTCCATGGTGGAGCAGAGATCCACCTGCAGCCCGGGGAAGACCCCATGCTGGAGCAGGTGGATGCACCTGAGGAAGCCTGCGACCCCATGGGCAGCCCACACTGGAGCAGGCTACTGGCAGGACTTGTGATCCCACAAGGGACCCAGGCTGGTACAGTCTGTTCCTGAAGGACTACACCCTGTGGAAAAGACCCACACTGGAGCAGTTCATGGAGGACTGTCTCTTGTGGGTGGTACCCCACACTGGAGCAGTGGAAGAGAGTAAAAAGTGACGGGCAGCTGGCATCCAGCCAAGGTCAAGCCAGCATAATTCTACAAAAGTAATTCTGATTCCAGTGAGCTCATTAAGTAGATGTGACTATCAGCCATTAAGAGTATGATCCAAAGTCACTGACATCCAAGGTAGACAGGTTTTTGGGAGACTATACTTTTTGTTCCAGTACTGATTTTATGCCAGATTCAAACTAAAATAGGTATTACAAATACTATACTTTGTATGTTTAAGAAAGTGTATCTCTTAAAAATTTCCATAGTCAAAATAACATTGTAATTAATCAAGATTTATGAAGTCTATACACCAAACTGAATGAAAGGCAGAGCAAATGACAGCCCCACATATGAGCAGGTGAGTGAAAACCAAATCACCTTGCTATAAACTCCCTACTGTATTCCAGAATCCTTCAGTGAAACCCACTCCTCAGCACAGGGCAAGGCTGAGGGCTCATCACCAACACTTGTTGGTGGGCAACTGCCACAAAGTCAAACTTCCTTACAGTGTTGTCTTCTCACACCCAGATCATCACTCCTTCCTGCAGGAGCCCCACTAGTACCTCAAGTCACATGCTGGAGGGAAGTGTGCAATGCCTTTTTTTTTTTTTTTCTTTTTTTAAATAAATCAAATGCTACCAAGCCAGCCAAAGTCTACTAGAAATTTGGTGAACTTTCAGTTCACTACCTTGCCATGTTCAATAAAAACAATGAAATACCAAAGCAATTATATACTGAAACTTCATAAAATTCCACATAATTTAATTACTATATAGCAATGGATAAAGGCATCTACTGTCACAACATTTAATATCTCCACATGTTAGATAAAAATGTATCAAATACAAAAACGTTGGCTCCAAGTAATTTTTTTTTTAATTGCATTTTAAAGTCTTAAATCACACAATCGAAAGACACTGCTATTGAGTCATTTAGCAAAATTAACTTGGGTAGCTCAGAAAGTCAAAATAAGACCTATATCTAGGTTATATTCCCTTGGTATTATATGTTAAAGTCTGTATACCACTAACATTTTTTTTTTTTCTAATTGCATCAGAAATTGTACTATTTATACAAAGACGCATGGCATTTCACCTTTTTGAACAACTAACATCCTTCTATTCCAGTAAAGCAGAGTAAGCTTGAAATATACCATGTCTTTATTTTATGTACACACACAAATCTGAACACGAACCAATACAACCAGTTTCACCCAATACTTTATCCTGACACCAACAGTTCTATTAAAGCAATGGCTCTGAACTAGGGTGCATGCAAGAAGTGCTGGAAGAGTAAAGGGAAGTAGAAAGAAAATTAATATATTAAATTACTTTTTTTCCCATAATGAAGA
Source organism: Streptopelia decaocto (assembly GCF_964273445.1). NCBI lineage: Eukaryota > Metazoa > Chordata > Aves > Columbiformes > Columbidae > Streptopelia > Streptopelia decaocto. The sequence continues at coordinate 133,426,230 of NC_138655.1, read as the reverse complement.
TGACAAATATTTTGGTAAATGATGCACTGAAGGCTTAAATTGACAGAATGCATAGAAAAAAACACACATAACTGCTCTCTCTCTCTCTCTCTTAGAAGTCTTCAATTTCTGGTATTGAAAAAATTAATGAAGAATCATTTTTAAATATTTTCCCAGGAAGAAGTAAATGTTTTCAGACACAAATATTTTCTTTAAACTGCTACACTATGTTTAGTATCCATTTGGTGATGTAATTCGAAAGAAACAAGCTTGTTCACACCAAACATGAAAAACAAAATTTTGTTTGCAATGCTCTTTCTAAACTCCATGTAACTGCATCTTGTTTCCCTTTATTTAATGTTTCTGTGTGTTACATATGAATAAAAGAACTACTAAAAAGCATGGATATTTTCATTTCTCAGACTCCTACCAGATCTTTAATGCCTTCTTTTAAGGATTAAATACCAGGTGGGTACCAATGTCTTACATTCCACTATGAAATGAGAAACAAAATAGCTCCTTAATCATTATATAATTATATAATAGCTCCTTAAATCATTAAGGATTTAAAGCAGTATATAGAGCAAGTTTCCTTCATCTCTATAGCTAATCCTTCGAAACAAGAAAGTGTCGTGGGAAGGAAACATACTTTGTTAATAATTAGAATCCGTTATAGAGCAATTGTAGAAAACTGTGAGACACAAACAGACCTATTCCAGAAAGCATCATGTAAATATTTCTGGCCAATTTTTTTTTGGTTCAATGACATAGCATTATATAAAGTATCATTCATTATTTAATGTGATAGCGTGAAAATATTAAGAATCTCAATCTCATTCCAGTAGAATGTACAATTAAAGTTAACTCTAACAATCATTTTATGATTATTCCATTAGATGACTACACTGAAATACAATTAAGTATATGCTGTGATGTCATAGGCACAAAAACCACAATCACCAGTCTTCATTTTACCTTATATGCAAATGTTTCCTCTAGTAATAAATCAACAACAGTAATAAATCATGAGATTTTCTCCATTTTAAAAAATACAAATTTAGTTTACTTATCACATAGGAAAACTTCCTAAATGTTCTTGATCCTTTCCAGCTCAGTTCTTACCAGGCTTCATAAACTGTCTCTTAAATCTAACTTCTCATGTTCAGTATCTGTTCTCTAAGCACATAACTCTGAGCCACTTAAATTAACTAAATTACTAAATTAACTAAAAAGAAAAGGATCTTCAGCTCAGGATTTTTGTTTCCTGCTCTTTCACAGGACAACTCCTCCTTCACATTGCTTATAGTAGTAGAAACATCTTGAGCTGTGTTTCTCCTGGAATCTCCATGTTTCCTCCATGAGTGAGGAAGCCGTCTTTTTAAGTAAAAACCCCACTCCAGTGGCCTACAAATTCTTATGGTGAATTTAAGGCAGCAAGGCCATAAAAATATACTCTCCAAATACCCATAGTCACACTATGTGGTACTACACTGGATAACAATAAAAATAAAAGAACTTACAAAAACGAACAGATTTTTCTTCCCTTCCAAAGAATTTATCTTTTGAATTAAAAAAATAAACATAAACCATGATTTAACCTCTTATTTGACAATTAATAGTATCAATAACAATCATGTTATATTCTGCACTCAAAGTATTCTTAATAATCCATAAAATCACATATTTAAAAAAATTACTTACATTCTGCATATTTCTGAAGCTGAGAAAACTCTCCTGGACTAAGGTTAACCCACTTCTCTTGGCTTGTCATCCTGGCAGCAAGGGTCCTTGTTAAATATCAGAAAAACATTCCCTTTGACCCAAGTGACACAATCTCCCTAAGGATTCTTATCTTCAGTTCACAGCGCTTGGAGACTGGAGGGATGGCATCAGTCAACGTGGATGATGTTTTTGATGCTATGAACTGTTCCCAAGATGTTGGTTCAGTGGCGAGTTACAGCCCTGTTAAAAGAAGATCAAACATTGGAAGCATAAATATCAGTTTTATTACTGAAATAAATGTAACTTCTAAACATTTTCTTATACACAGTTTTGCTCAAAATCTTTCCATAAAGTATTTGTCCATAAATAGTTTTATATGTTTTTCCAAACTTTATCATTCCAAATGCTCATATGCAGCACTGATAATAAAAAATACCAATTGTTTACAATCAAATTCTACCTGGACACCTTGTGTGGGATTTTCATGTTTCAGTAAAAACCAGTGCAATACTAGATACTATCTACCAGTAAACTTAGTTCCCTACGATTTTAAAATGGGATCCGAGTAACTGAGTTTGTACCCAGTTACATCATTGCACAATGCTGCGTGGCCTTGTCAGAAATGCTCTGAAGTTTCTAACTCCCCATGCCAAAAACAAAACAGATTATACAGTTTGGTGAGAAATTCACACCATGCTACAAGAGCTACATAAATATTAACTATTCTAACAAAATAGTAGGGGTTTGATTTTAAAAATGCCACAGCATTGCTGAAGTCATTACTGAAAATCAAGCATAACTCTTGGCACCACTGCAAATCAGTTCAGGAAAAAAAAAAAAAAAAAAAAGAACAAACTGTGGGTGCCATCTCATTCCAATTTTATGCAGTTTTTACCTCATTAGGACAGATCTTACAAAGGCAATGCATTACCAGCACCACTCCTTGCACAACAGGTAAAGCATTTTTTGTCTAATTTTAGCCATCTAAAAGTCAGGTAGCTCAGTTGAGATTGTCATCTGGGGCTCTCTCTTTAATCAGCACAAAGAGACAGGTGGCCTAGACAACAATTAATCCCTCCAGTTTAAACATAATCTTAAAATATGATGAATTGCCTTCTTGCGGTATTTATCTTTCGCTGGTGATTACAGAGGTTGCCTAGATGACAAGTTTAGACTAGAAAGCTAATTTTAGACCACAAGTGGAATCTCTTTATATGCCTAGCAATGCATCATTTACAAGGGTCAAATTACAGAAAGAGCAAAGGAAAAGTTCAGGAGAAAAGGGACTGACACAGTAATGGAAAGAGTGCTATTGAGGAAGATGTTTGCAGCAGGGAGAGCAGAGAAAAAGGATTGAGATGTCATGAGGCAGAAGAAAATAAAAAGAAATAGAGAAGCCAGGAACAGAAGCATATGAAAAAGATACATTAGTCCCAGAGCAATGGCTCTCAGGCTCTTCTTAGTGAATGACTGAAGCATATGTACCCATATTATGAGCAAGTAAGGCTATCTAAATGCAACAACAGATTACTTAGCATCTGCCTTGTTTTTTTAAAAAATCTGAACTGAAATTCCTATGCTCTTCATCTTCTCAAGTCAGAATAAAACAGCGATAAGGTGGAAGAGGCAAGATCCAGAACACTGACTGAACAAATAACAAAAACGAATGGTAACATGGAGACTGGGATAGAAAATGCAAGATCAGTGTGGATAATGTTGGCCAAGTGCAAGGCACATTATCCCTCAAACATCAGTGAATCAACGTCATCGTCAGAGAAAGGGCACTAACTTCAAATGCTAGAAGTGATATTCAGTAAGAAAAGCTATAATTCTGTCTTGAGAACTCAGTCCTCTTATTTATGACAAGAGAAAATAACTATGGTCAGTTGGGAGACTTCAATCAAATTAGAGATGTTTCATTTCTGGCAGTTGACTAGACTGTATTGAAGACAGTTTTATTTCCTCAATGACATATATTTTTTCTCATATGCTTGACAGCTGATTAGGTTTTATTGAAAACGTTTTTTTATTTAAATAACTGATTTAATACAACCAAAATTTTCTACCACCATTTCACCCAGTATAACTCCTTTTTAAATCTTAACTATATTAGCTTCATTAGCTGCAAAAGCAAACACTGCTGAATGCTGTGCAGTTAGAGATTACCTCAATTATTCAACATGAATATTTGTGATAAGCATCTTATCATTAGAATTGCTATCCCTAGCAAGGTAATAACTACTATGCACTCTAAACTCAATCTGTTCACATGCAATACTTTCAGCTGGCCATCATCTATAGGATTTGATGTACACAGAGTATATGGGCAGTGAAAACTGATATTTTCCCATTGATTTGCCATTCTCCAGGTTCAGATCTAAATTACCGCATCTGATATCCTTTCCTCTTTACCAGACACCCAGGCTCTGCTGGCTGCAGACAGAGATGCAAGAAAAAGTACATAACCTGAATGACAGCAATGGAAAAGTTTAGTATGGGCATGACAGCACACAGGAAAGAATATGTAGTCTGTGTGTAAGTCAGTAGAGTTATCATGAAAGATACAACACAGTTTAAGGCTACGTTATTATCTTGGAAAACTCTCCAAATTCCGTCCTTTGAAAGCGAAGACTGGTGGGGCTCTAGTGGAACTAGTTTGCCAAGTTTAATTCAGGCACAGTAACAGGGAGGCAGGCACTCCCCTGACGATGCCCAGCTGGTGTCTGAACTGCAGCCAGGTCCTGCACACCATCTCAGTGCGTGTGATGTGGGAATATGCAGAAAAAACAGCAAAAATCTCGGCAAAAGGGACCTTACAGAGATTCCTTTTTCTAGTTTCCTATTAAGTTCTCCTGCAGCGGAGTCCCAAATAAACAATAGGTCACTGCTCCCTGCATCCTTTAGTTTTCATAGTTAGACCTTTAGCAGTGGTATTTCCCCATTTTATCTGGATAGTAATGTGGCTTAAAAAAAATCAAATCAAATCAAATCAAATCAAAAAATCAAGCACATTACAGAGATGCTGAGGACAAAAGCCACCAAAGCGTATTTGTGTTATTGTGTTATATGATGTGTGCTATTTGTTAAGGTAAACATTTCAAGATCACCTATATCTTATAAAAATATCTTCCTTTGTAAAAAATAAAATATTAATTTACATTATCTTTTTCAGTAGCATTTAAATTTAAATCATAGAATAATTTTGGTTGGAAAAGCCCTTCAAGATCATCGAGTCCAACTGTTACCCTAACACTGCCAAGTACACCTCTAAACCATGTCCTTAAGTGCCCCATCTTTTAAACACCTCCAGCAATGATGACTCTACCACTTCCCTAGGCAGCCTGTTCCAATGCCTGACAACCCTTTCCGTGGAGAATTTTTTTCTAATATCCAATCTAAACCTTTCCTGGTGCAACTTGAGACCATTTCCTCGTGTTCTATCACTTGTTACTTGGGAGAAGAGACCAACATCCTCCATGCTACAACCTCCTTTCAGGTAGCTGTAGACAGTGATAAGGTCTCCCCTCAGCCTTCTCTTCTTCAGGCCAAACAGCCCCAGTTCTCTCAGCTGCTCCTCATCAGACTTGTGCTCCAGACCCCTCACCAGCTTGATTGCTCTTCTTTGGACACACTCCAGCACCTCAATGTCTTTCTTGTACTGAGGGGCCCAAAACTGAACACACTATTCAAGAGCAGGAGGACAACCACTTGCCTATTCTTGCTGGCCACACTACTTCTGTTACAAACCAGGATATTATTTGCCTTCTTGGGCACCTGGGCATACTGCTGGCTCAAATGCATTCATTTGCAATTTATTTTAGTGCTCTTTCTCTATATGCTTCAGGAAAGTCGTGCAGTGAGAAACCTATGCATAAGTACATTAAGAGAAAAGCAGTAACAGGGACAATAAAATACTATCATGCAGGGAAAAAAAAAAAAAAAAAGACAATCTTGAACTAAATAATCAAATGTGCTTGCTAGCAAGCAAAATAATGATCAGCAGCACTAAACAGACAAAGATTTTATCTCTCCATTCAGATGTTAGTTACTTTGAAGAACACACTACAGCATACAGTTAAAACACGCAGGATGTCAGGTAGGGAACTCTTCCTCCAGTCCTCTAGGAGTCTGACCTATTGCAGGAAACTGAGATCTGTGCACACATTTTGTTGCTTAGGCAAGATTCATGGCCCTCTCAATGAGTCACAAAGCAGGCTTCACAAGTGAGAGACACTGGAAACACTATAATAATAAGCCATTTTATCACAAAAATAATTAGAAAAAAAAAAACTCTTAATTCTTCCTCCTCTATCCACTGACTATAACAAGCCTTAAAATGCCAGTCTCTGCTTTATAATATGATTTTCTTTCTGGATTTGAGAGTTTATTAAGTTTTCTGTCAGGATTCCTACCAGGCCACATATCCATACTAGGAAGCAAAACTTTGTTAAAAACTCTGCAAATCAAATTACTCAGCATTCAGCCAACAATGTTAACAAACTTAGATTTCCAGGAATTTCCCATGCCACTGAAACCCTCAGTTGCTCTGCATAAACCAGACTGAGGAGCAGAGAAAGGAATATACGATGAAGGAAAAAAACAAATACAAAGGCATATCCTCTACAGGCCAACCTCAACAGTCAAATCATCTCATTACACCTCATAAAGCCCGCACTGCAAGAAAAGAGGAGGTTTTGGAAAGTAGGGGGTTTAAAATACATTCAGTCCTCCTAACAATACTGGGTTCAGCTTCAAACTCCGATTCCAGAGGAGGACTATGGAAACACATCCAGATTCTTAACCAAGCCAGCTCCCTCTGCTTCCTCCTGAAAGACAGGAAGGCTGCTTCTGGGGTCCATCCTCACCGTCACGACTGAAAGCATGACGCTCTTCTTCACACGTGCCTTCTGTTCACCACAACAGGGAAACCTCATCACAGAATCACAGAATGGTTGGGGTTGGAAGGGACCTCTGGAGATCATCTAGTCCAACCCACATGCTAAAGCAGGTTCACCTAGAGTAGATCACACAGGAAAGCATCTAGCTGGGTTTTTAATGTCTTCAGAGAAGGCGACTTCACAGCCTCTCCGGGTTCCAGTGCTCTGGCACCCTCAAAGCAGTTTTTCCTCATATTCAGATGGAACCTCCTGTGTTTCAATCTGTGTCCATTGCCCCTCATCCTATTGTTCCGCACCACTGAAAGGAGTCTGGTCCCATCCTCCTGACACCCATCATTGAGGTATTTATAAACATTGATGAGATCCCCTCTCAGCCTTCTCTCCTCCAGGCTGAGCAGACCCAGCTCTCTGAGTCTCTCTTCATAAGAAAGGTGCTCTAGGCCCCTGATCACCTTCGTAGCCTGCTGCTGGACTCCCTCCAGTAATTCCTTACCCTTCTTAAACTGGGGAGCCCAGAACTGGATGCAGTGCCGGCTTTTGGAATTACTCAACCATTTTCTGCTTTCTACCAGCCCTTTCATAATATGCATCTCACAATTTCACCATTAATTACCACTTGCTCCATAAACATGCCAGAGGGTAAGGCTGATGGCAAGATGGGGTGCAGGTGACAAAAAGATCTTAACTAAGCATCTTCCATGCTATACAAGACTGAGACCTTCAAGTCCTTTTCTCTCATTTCCCTGGTTTAGTATGCTTAATGAAAAAAAAAAAAAACAAAAAAAAAAAAAGGAGAGAAAGAATGACTATAAACCCTAAGGAAACAAGTTTCCTTCCAGGGAAACTACAGTTCTCCACAATATGAGTGATTAGTAATTTTTGCCTGAATAGTAGGAATAAATAACACAGAATATTTTATACCTTAATTGCTATGGAGGCTGAAGCAATTATGCTTTTCAGAAGCTCTTCTGTACAGCGTGTACTTGGTATTTCCTGCAGTTGAATCCCACACCTTCACCACAGTTAGCTGGATCCTATGATTTCAGTGTAGGTGACATGGATTTTCCAAAGGATAATTTTTACATCAATACCACATCCTGACACATACACATGAGTTTTTTCACTGAAACCAGTTCAGAAAGCAAGTACGTTCTTTTTACTGACAAGACCAAAGCATCTTTCCTCTGAAAAACTCTGTGTCATTTGTGGGTTTAACAAACAACAAAAAAGTGAACATTTCATCAACACTTGTAGGAGACCAACTCAGCCTTCATGTGTAAAATATATTATTTTGTTATCGTATTTTAAAATCTATGTAACATTAATATGTAAGGTATTATGATGCACTATTTATTCTCTATTCATTAAGCTGTTAAGATCAAAATACCTAATATTTCCTGGGCACTGGAAGACCACACTTGCTATTGAACCCACAGGACATTCTCTCCACTAAGGTTGCTATTGTCAAAACAGCTGAACCTCAAAAAAACAAAACAAAACAAAAAGCTAACAATCTCTGATTTCTTGGAAATGCGGGCATTATCTACAAATATACAAGACAATTTGTGTAGGTATTCTGGCATTCCGACTTCTTTACTCTCAAATACAGAAATATTGTGTTTAGAATTGCTGTTGGATTAACAGCATGGGTGGGAAAAAAAAAGAGCCCCCATAACAAAGCAACAGCTTTTTCCTACATAAATTCCATATTTTGCATAACAACATCCTCTTGTTTTTTGCATTATTTAGCATAAATGAAGTCATTTTAGTAGTACAAGTTAGCAAAGGATGCTTACTGATGTAAATTAACATAACTCCAAAATATGAACTCTAAACACTGATACACTGAAATCAGTGAAAATTTGCTTATCAACCTGAAAATCAGTCACTCCTTTAAAGGAGTGACTTCAACACAACTCAAAAGCATGCATGTTTTCATGACTTCTTTATCCCCAGGTGTACTAGTCTGGGGCATGTAAAAACATCAATTTAAATTTTAATACAAAGCTATGGACTGCATTCCTCAGGGAAGCAATTATTCAAATTCACTTCCTCAAATTATTTACATGGAATATATCAGTAAACACTGGGAATACAAGCAGCACGAAAACCATTGTGACAGGATAAGCAGAATAATTGAATCTTTGAGAGAACATCTCACCAATACTACAGTTTATGATAGTGAGAAATGATAGCAACAAAAACAGAGCACCGATAAAAACTGATCAGAATGGAAGACAGCAACTTCACTGAATGCAATTACTTACATTTAAAATGTAGGCATAAATTTTTAATTATATTTTTTGCTTTGCTCTACATGTACCTTAACTTCATCACATGACTACTTTAAAAGCAACTTCAGAGAGACCTTAAATTTTTCCAGCTCCTGGGCTAGCTATTTCCAAGTTGCTACACTAATTACCTAACAAGTCAGAAGAACTACATTCAAATTTCTCAGTGTTTTCGTCACTAAAATAAATATCAAAATAAAAGAAACCTAAGGAGAACCTGGGACAAGGAAATGCCAGAATATATATGCGCTGATGCATCATGGGTTTATAAAGGCTTTCTTCTTGCTTTAAATAATATAACTGAATAAACTAAACCAACACCTTTTAAGATTGGATTTTATTTTACAGTTATGAGAGAAACAGTACATAATTAAAAAAATCTTCTCTAAGTGAGAATCATGGAGCTGCTCCCAACATTAAAAGCTTTTCAAAAACAATTTTAGGAAAACAGCTTTTTAAAAGTGAAAGCTTAAAAAGGATATTGGAGGAGTTAGTCATCCTTCTTATCATTTTACATGAATAACTAAACTAGCAAACTCATCAATAGGGCCATTAAAATTTGGTACCGTGTCTTTTATGACTAAATGATCACACTGTATGATATTTTGAATATATAAGTAATTGATTATAAACATACTGAAACAGCAAGGTCAAAAAAAAAAATATCACCACACCCAGAAAATAAACTGTTCAGACAGAAACATTTCTATGCGGTTGTTAGTATTTTGAAATTGATGAATATCAAAAACATTATTTGAAGATTAAAAGCCCTAAAAGAAGGCTGAATCATTAAGTCATACGACTGCTGTTCTTCAATAATTGGAACAAAGCAATCTGGACACGAAAGCAGAGGATTTGATAACTAGCTGCACCTCAAATCCTGTGTTCAGTTTTGGGGCCCTCACTATAAGCAAGGCATGGAGGTGCTGGAGAGAGTTCAGACAAGGGCAATAAAGCTGGTGAGGGGCCTGGAGCACAAGTCTGATGAGGAGCGGCTGAGGGAGCTGGGGCTGTTTAGCCTGGAGAAAAGGAGGCTGAGGGGAGAGCTTATCACTGTCTACAGCTACCTGAAAGGAGGTTGTAGCAAGGAGGGTGTTGGTCCTTTCTCTCAAGTAACAAGTGATAGGACAAGGGGAAATGGTCTCAAGTTGCACCAGGGAAGGTTTAGATTGGATATTAGAAAAAAATTCTTCATGGAAAGGGTTGTCAGGCATTGGAACGGGCTGCCCAAGGAAGTGGTTGACTCATCATATCTGGAGGTATTTGAAAGACATGTAGATGTCATGCTTAGGGACATGTTTAGAGGTGGACTTGGCAGTGCTAGGTTAACAGTTGGACCCTATGATCTTGAAGGTCTTTTCCCACCAAAATGATTCTGTGATTCTTATAAGTTCTCTGCAATGCAGCATGTTTGGCTGTCCACTGGATAAATCACTCTGCAGAGAGGATTAATCACAAATCTTTCCACATTGACCACTACAATTTCTATATGTTCACCAAGAACTCCTCCAAAACGAGAACTAACACAGAATAAACATCTTAGGGGCAACCTCTGCCTTCCAAACTGTGCATCTGTCACTTCCCCAAGAAAGCCAGCTCCAGACGTGCCCCCCTCGGTGTGAACTCTACACAGAACTCCCTACAACTGGCACCAGAAATACCTGAGCACATACCAGCAGGTTGTTAAGCTCATCGAATATTATGTGTTCTGCTTCTTTCTTTCCGTTCCTTCTCATGGGATGAACTGTAAATTCTGCATAACAATTAACTTTTGTTGGTAATAAGCTACAGGGATTTGGTTTGGTTTGTTTTTTTTTTTTTTTTGTTTAATAGTTGGGTTTAATTAATCTCTCCCTATTTAGGTGCTCTAGGGGTGATTACATTAGAGGAAGGCAAAGCTGAAAACTGTAATTTACAAGTGGGGAAGATTTCTGATGATCCTTAATTTCCTGGGGCAGAAATGCCTACTTCATGCTCAGAAATAAGCCTTTGAAGAGATGTGCTTTAGTCTTGTGACAAAAATGTTCCACTGCGCTCGAGGAAAAGATTTGTTAACCGCTGTCCTCATTCCAAAGCTTCATGCACTTTTAAAATAAGTGGGAACAAGGCATTGGAGTTTCTTTTAAATAACTTGAGAAAATATGAACCTAACTTAATCTTCAATAGGAAATCTGTACGGAGAATAGAGATCAGGTTAGCAGGCAGGTTAAAAGATTTCATAGCAGAAGTTCATGCTATGTTGTTTTCTACTAGGTAGAATTTTTTTCTTTTTGCCCTAGGGAGAGAGCTACATGCAGAAGTTGATGCAACTATTGGAGTCCTAGGATACAAACAGACGTCACTATGTCACTGTCCACTGGGACAGCGTAGAGTCCTCTAGACAACTACAAACAGTTTCATGTGTATTCATTAGTGCTACTATAAAAAAGTTCAGTGACAGTGAACTACTAAAAGGAATATCGTAAATTAGGCTGGACCCTTGCCTATAGGAACACATATCTGCAGCCAAAGGAAACTGTGATGGCAGCTGCATCTCAAACTACTATTCCCTGTTCACCCAGGCAATTCCTGACCTGTTCCAATTCACCTCCAAGAAGACGATAACTTGTAGGTTTGTGAAGGCTTTGTGAACATAACCACTTGTGTGTTCCTAGCACTTGCTCTGATGGCACATCCACACTGGCCCCATAGGTGTGGATGTGCAAGTGGAGTATGAGCATTGCAGTTTTGCTGAAGCAAAGCTGGCAGGGAATGGCCAAGCCAGCCAAGTACCAGGAGAACCAGGGCGAGCACTGCACCTCTGCCCAGCCTCCTGTGCATGAGTTCAAGCAATGCTGAAGTCCACGCTGTCACAGTTTCACAGCTCTCAGTACCTGCAACTACTGACTAAGGGCAGCTTGGCCTCATCATACCCAAGTCTCTCATCTCATGTTATATACTGATCAGTTTTCCTACGGGATATATACTGCTATTGACTGAGACAGAGAACCGGCATTTGTGAACATCACACAAGATATCTGGTCATGGATGGATGTGCATTTTCTGACTGAATGTCCTTTGTTTGTCTGTCTGTCCCCCTCAGACAGACTTACAGTCATGAAGACAATTTTAACACACTGACCCATCTTTCAGATGGGACACCACCTCATCCTCATGGCTAACTGTGCCAATTTTTTCAGAGGATTATGAGAAAATGATAATGAAATTTCTGGCCTCCACCTACTGATTACAACATACTAAGTTGTTATGTTGTAAATGTTCAGGCTCTGATCCAAAGACTTCATCCTAAACCCCATCATTTTAAACATGTTAAGCTGTCTCCAGAATACTTTGTAGCTAAAAAAAGCTATTTTTTCCCCCATGGATTTTTTAAACAACAAAAAATCAGTATTTAGTTGAGCTTTTAATTGACAAAATTGCATTTTCATGCAACTTAAGTTTGTGGTCTTTTTCCATGGTGCTCAGTTTCCAATATGAAGTCTTACTTTTGTTAATTTGTGTTTCCCTGTACTTTTCTCATCTTAAAGGGAAGATGAAAAAATGGTTGATCCTGTCTCCTCTTTCCCTTGGGTATTTTTTTGGCTGAGCTAGCTTATATTATGCTTGCATTTTTACAATATTTTTCCTCTGAAGAAATGCTTTGCATTTCTGTTATGTTTTTCTAGTATGTTTTTCTAGTACGTTTTTCTTTGGAGTTCTACCTAATTTTTTTCGCTCTTTAAATGTTGCAATTAATTCTCCTCAGACTCAGCTTATGTTTTTACACAGTAGTCCTTGGCACTAAGCTTTATTGCTATTGTAAGTACAATTATCTAAAGATAGGAGAAGTGTGGGACTGGTAGAAAGAAGTAAAATATTTTCCAGCACATGAAGCTTTCAGACACACAAGCTTTTCCCCAAGTCTGGGAACAGATGAAAGAACCTTCAAGCTAAGCACAGGTTACAATAAATTACTCTCAGATTAACTTACTTTTTTTATATTTTAAGAGAAAGGGTAGTTGATTTCCTATTGTGAGTCTAGACCACACACAAACGCATCCTGCAGGATTTGGTTTTGGTTTTGCTTGCTTTGTCTATAAACTGTTGAATATACTGCTGGAGGGGCCACCAGTGGCACTCTGCACCTCCTGACTTGAGGGTGACAGCATCAACTGTCCTCACCAGCCTGTGAAGACAAATGTCTGGTTTCACCACCTTTTTGCCTATACTGCTGCCAAACTTGGGAACAGCCTGCTTAGGATACAGTAATAAAACATGCTCTGAATTACCCGAAAAGAGACACAGGATAAATGCATGTGAAGTCCTTATGATACTACAGTGAGCAACTTTACCTTGCATATTCACTGTTGGCTACAAAACTCAACTCAGTTTACAAGACTGTAGCTTAAAATTCAAAACAATTTCCCCTGACTTTGCTGAATGTTGATGCTTGTTTTTCTTCATCCTCTGCAATTCCACTGGGACCCACAGGATTTTGCCCAAGAAAATGTTAATGTTATCCACAAACCGTAGCCAAGAGCCAAACTAGTATTAAATAATCTCCATCTCCATATTGGAACACCTTTCACAGCACTAAACATCTTCTAGTGTAGGTCATCCTGCTTTTGCTATTATTATATTTGTCATGAACTAAGAGTTAACAATATGTATACTTCTAAATCATAAACACTGTCACTTAAACAATTAATCATCTTCTATGCAATGCATTTTTACCAGGCAAAAGGCAAAAGATACACAATGTTTGATGCACTCCCTTTTGTTTCCCTTTAAAAAAAAAAGAAAATATGTATATGTGTGTGTATATATATATATGTATCTATATACACATATATCTAGTGAGGAAAAAAAGAAAAAAGCTTAGTCCATTCTGACAATATTTTAAGCCTTCATTTGTTCTTCTGTAAGTGGAATAATTACATAATTCAGTCTTCTGAACTCCACTCCTACACAGAACAGAGGTATCAGATAAGAGCGCTACCACTGCTGGCAATACTAATTACACATGTATTGCCCCCATGAGTATATATTCTTTTATAGCAGCAGCACTAACCACAAATGACTGCAAACCTGTATCTATTACTTTATTTCATATCCACAAAAGTCCTTCTGGTTTCAAGCAGCAATCTGTTTTGCCGGTTTTGTTAGTTTCTCAGATGAAGCACTGGGATGCACACACTGCACGTGACATGTTGTATGTGAGGACCTCAAGTCGTCTTAAATTGTTTCCTTTACTTCACACTTCATGATCCCACAACTTAACATTTAGAACTTGTTGTATAACTATCTTGAGCCAACTAAAGGTCTGCTCACTGAAGCAAAGGTGTCTCAGAAATGCTTAAAATTTCATTTATACCGATAATTACAAAAAAAATAAAAAAAATAAAAAATTGGCCCCACAGAACTTCCCCATGATCATGCAAATGTCAAAATTACCTACAAGGCTTATGCTCAGCTTTTCATTACAAGAAACTGTGAAGAAAACCTGATTACTTATGAATAGGCACAAATTTATTAAGTCACATTTCATGTTTCATTGTTTTTCAATATTTTTATCCCATAATTGTTTTACACAGCTCAGTCTGTAGTTAGTAACCACTGTAGTAATTCTTCTTCCATCTACCTGTACAAAGTCTTCACTAAAGTCTCAATGTTTTATGAGAAGACTGTATACGAAACACGTATATTACAGGCTTGGATTCCATTTAAATCTTGCAAGACAGAATATAAATGCAAACTAAAAAAAAAAAAAAAAAAAAAAATTCAGGGTTAAGAATTATTCTATATTGTTCCATCCTGAACTGATCCATGAAAGTTTCAGACGAAAACATTTTCCAAAGTCCTTTGTGTGGTCTACTCTTACCAACAGGCATAGGATCTACATGTATAACACTCTACCCAGAAGCCACACATGTAAAGCTCACTTTCATCAACTAGAGAACTTGTGAATTTTAAAAACAGTTAGGTTAATAGAAATAATAGTGTTTAACTTTACTAAATGAGTCATTCCTTTCACCTGTTCCATATTAAAACATGCACAACTGAATTCTTCCACATATGAAATAATCATAAAAAGGTTTGCTCCACTTGCATCCTCTTTGTATCACAAGAATATCACAGCTATGTGACCTGTAAGTCACTCAGTTTACTAAGTTCATCCTATTTTGGTATAGCTCATGACATTTTAAAATAAAAAGAGAGACAAAAATATTTGTTACTTAAAACTGTTCCATGAGGAGTTCATTATACCGATCTTATATTTTTAATTATAAAGTTATACCTTCTAATGAAACAGAAGCTTATCTTCTGAGAAAATTCACCAAAGACCAGATAAGATATCATAAACCCTCCACCCTCAAAAACATAAAATGCATTTAAAATTAACATGTTTATAAGTTCGAATGGAAATTCACAGAAGTGGTTTTGCTGTACTCCAATAACTTTTAGAATTAATTTCTTTTTGCTCATATTTGCACTAATCAAAAGAGTTAGCACCTCTGTTTTATCATTTGAGGCATGCCAAGTAACATGTGTTGTTTCACCCAAGACCAAAGGATGACTATTAGTCACAAGAAGAAAAAGCCAACACACACCACAGAGAAAGGTCATCCATATAGGGTCACATGCATCCACACAAATCTGCAATTCAGAATTCGAGATCCTATTGTTTAGACTTAGCTGCTTAGACTACACAGGCAGAAATCACAGAGCTCAACTGAACTGGGCAACTGGGACTACGTAGCCTGGGCACGGTGTTGCTTTTCTGACCTAAGTGGAGCGTCTGCACTTTGATGCCCAACAGTGCCTATGTACACTTCATTTTTCTGCTCATTCTTTACAAGCTGTTTTGGTCCATGGAGCAGATGAAAAATGTCAAGTAACTACTAATTACATAATAATTATGTGCTTGTACTATAAAAGCAGAAATCGGGATACAATTGACTACATCACTGACAGTACAACATACACAAGGGACAGATCTGCTTACTTTAAGGACTAGAAAATAAGAGAAAGACAAATATCCCATTTTACAGAAACTAAGTAAAGAACAGAAATTCCTAAAAATGA
Organism: Streptopelia decaocto; assembly: GCF_964273445.1. Classification (NCBI taxonomy): domain Eukaryota; kingdom Metazoa; phylum Chordata; class Aves; order Columbiformes; family Columbidae; genus Streptopelia; species Streptopelia decaocto. Next base: position 133,410,275 of record NC_138655.1, on the reverse strand, counting down.
ATACAGACCTAGTGCTCAATTTTAAAAAGCAGCTAGATCTCAGCTGGCTTTAATTACCATATTTTAAATTCACTAGACACACTGAAACATTTGTTCTCAAATAATTCGCTCGCTATCACACAGGAAGTTTGTGGAAAAGTCAGGAACTGAATTGAGTTCTATAATTGAATGTATTTAAACACATGAACAGTGCTAATTTATGTAAGTCAATAAAACGGTCCTACTTCTTAACAGCTTTATTTTTGTCTATCCTATCAAGTTTGAATTGGTAAATTTAAGTCTAAATGCCTAAAAAAGTATTTAACTTAGAAGAAAGCTGTATATTATAAAAATTCTCGTTGATATCTAATTATCCAAACCACAGAATTTTAATTAAAATTCCCTAGCTTTAGTTAATACACCATTAATTAAAACAAGAAGTAGTTCAAAGGAAGTAGATAGTGCTGAGGTAACATTATCACTTACAGATTTAACTCTATGTATCCAATAATGTCACCATTTCAGAAAACTGTGGCTGTTTTTAAATTACTTGAGCACGTGTGCTGTGGTTTGCCACAGGGTCCTGGTTTTCCAGTCACCCCCACTGGGGACCTGGTTGGAAAATGTCATGGCTCCCATCCAGTTCCAGCAGCTCGACTCCTCTTGCACAGAGGTAGGACAGCCCAAGCCCCATCCAAAACGATGCTGGCAGGGCCTGGCCTGCACTCCAAAGGCCAGAAACTGCTCCTGATGTATCCACTTCTTTGTCCCAGTAAAAGCACCCTAAACAAAAGCAAGGTGGAGATTCTGAGCAAGATGCCTTAGGGTATAAACCTAATGAAGATCATCCAGCCTCCAATCTTAACTGCTGTACTGCCCCCCTTGAGGGGGGCAAAGGTATAGACCTTAAGCAAAGAAGAATTAAGAAAAAGCTGGTGCTACTTGGAATTTAAAACTGCAAAATGCCAAATACTCTGCTTTCAAAAGTGAGGATTCAGTGCATTAGGCTTTTTCAGACTCTGGACTTCTCAGATACACAAACCAAAAGATTATTCAAGAGATTATTATAGCTCTCTAACATTTACTAGTAGTTTCCAGTTCTCAAAGTTCCCAGGCACCAATTGCATCACTAGATTTAGCTTACATTTCCTAAATTGGCACAACTAAAATAAGCAAGTTATTTCTTTTGGCATCTTAGAAGAATGAAAAACATAGACTTAGTATACCTACAAAATCCACAGTAAAAATATCATGATGTAAATATATGTGAAACATAATTTTGTTCCCTACTTTCATTTTTCTTCAGGATAAGTAGTATTGAACATTACTGCTATTATATCTTGGTAGTATTTTAGAAGCCTACCTTTGATAAAAGTGAAATTATGAACATATATACTTCTGTATAGAGACATCAGAATATTCTGATGACAATAAAAAACCTTTCATATTGTTTTGCACATTTTTCCCCATTTTACTTAATCATGAAATTTATCTAGCCGTTTTAATAACAGGTTCACCAATAATGGCGGCAGACCGCTCACAACAGTATTGCTTAATTAATTACTAAGTCCAAGTTGGCACAGATAATAGATTAGATACTTACACTGATTAGTTGTGAACCAGAACTATGACTCTCAAGTATTTCTATTTTGATACCTATACAGTATTCTTTCATGGCTTTAAAACCTGTATATATTAACTGAAAAAGTTCCAGTGAATAATATTAACAAATAAATGTGCATTATTTTTCTGCCAAAAAGTTCCATGGGAGAGAGACCTAACATGCATTCTTGCTAATCATAATTACAGATAATACTGTACTTATTGATGTTTAAAATTTTGGATGCACAAGGTTTTCCTGAACAGTCAAAGTAGTTACTGTACTAGCATCTTCAAAATACTCCAAAAGTCCAAAAATGCTTTACTGAAAATAGCAAGTTTTGCTTGCTTGGCAGAGTCAGCAGAGTTATGCATATTTTTTAGATATATCAAAAGTTGCAAAAACACATGTCTTCTCTTTTATGGGACATCACGATTTCTCCATTTGTGGTGAATTTGCCCTGGGATACACCATTTTACAAAGAAAATTGCATTACAATGGCCCACATTGTGTCATCTGTTTTAAGAACTCTCCAGTGATTTCTATGGAGCACGGTCTTCAAAAATAAATGAAACAAGATGTCCCAAAGTGCTTTTTGTTGTTGTTGTTACCTAGCTTAAATACTTTTGATGAAAAAGATTCTGAAAAATTCAGAGCACTGTAGCATCACCGCTAAGTTATCCCCTTAATCTTCATCTATTCCCAAATGGATGAACATGTACGTGGACTGACGGTGATGTGTGGGGCAGTTCCACAGCTGCAGAGGCGGGTGAGGATTCCCACAACACAGGGGTTGCATGGGGAGCCCCAGGTCTCCCTGGAGGCGAGTCCCGCTGGCTCCCCTTCCACTCACACCTCCAGCAGGAACATCCTGTGCCACAGGTACCCACAAACGCTGCAGCAGCAGCAGCACAGCCAATGGCATCATCCATACCAGCAAAATAAGCAGGCATAGGGACATGGACCTAGAGAGGCCAGATGGCCATGAGTAAAAACGCTGGAGATCTGACAGTCTAACATGATCCTCTGTCAGAGTCTGATAAGGATAATAGCTGAAATATTGTGGCAAAACCAGTTCATCTAGCCACAGGAGATGATACATTCAGTATAGGATGAATTGTGATTTACATATCAATGACAAGCTAACAAGCCACAGACCAGGCCGGCTGGCCCAAACAGGAGGTGGGGGGCATGCCAGAGGGCACATAGCTCCACCTTCTGATATGCACAGCATGGCACAAAGGGAAAAGCTAAGACCCTTCAACATGGCCCGAGACTTGTCAATCTTTCGCAATCATCCCTTTCCCCTAGACTTTTCTCTCTCACAATACCACCTCCACGAAAGACCAGAAGTTATGCAAGCAGGCAACCCAGAGGGCTATAAAGGCCCACCTTGTGCAAGCACTGGTGGTGCCCACCCACCATCCTGAGGACCACTCTCCAGTCTGACCACATGAACAAGACATCGGAGGATGCCGCTCATCACTGGATCTGAGACTGAACTCCATCACACATACAGAGGAGCAATAAGGATGATGAAATCTTTCTTCTTTCTTTCTCACACTTCTACCTTTTCTGCTTTCCTTTTCATAAGTAACATAGTAACATAAGATCTACAGCCCTGCATATACCACAAACTTTCTATGTTTACCAATTGAATCTACAACAATGTAAATCCTTCTGTCACCAAATCATATACCATTTGGGCCAAGCTGCAAAATAAAAGCCTTTTGTTTACGAACTTTAAGTACTGTGTGTACTGTCTTCCAACCAAGGAGACCCACTAACCTGAGTCACTTCTCCCCCCAGTCATAGCTCTGGGCAGGACGTGACACCCTCATGTCTGACCAGTGTCACCTCAATCCTTTCGCAGGATACAGGCCAAACACTGCAGATGCCACAGCCACAGAAAGGACCATGGTGGAGGAACCAGGTGAACCTTTCCTTTACTCTGCGTCAACACAGTGAACAAATTTCATTATGCCAAATACGTTAGATGCACTTCACCTGCTCTACAGAACATCAAGAAAGGAAGAAAATACTGTCATGTCTTGTTATTGTCTGCTCTCTTTCAAGACTATTTCTCTGACACAAAATGTAACTATACATTTTAATTCTGCAAACACACCATGAATTCCCTTGTTTACTTGCTTTTGAAAATGAGATCTCTGTAAAATACCAAAGTAATCACAAAGTTCTGATTTAAGTCCAAAACAAATAATTTATATTAAGAGGCATACTATCCTTATTTATATAGCACCAGAGCTGTTATTTTACAACAGATACACAGGGAAACATCCACAGAAATACCCTGGTGAAATCACCTGAAACTCCTTTGAAAACAACAATAACCTGCATCAGCATAGCTTCGTATTAACTCACGTCTGACTTACAATTAGGACAAAAGCTTCCATTAACTTCATTAAACAGCTATTATCTAAGAATTCCAATGTTTTCATAGCATAACCAATGCCCTTAGGTTAGTAGTATTTTTGGGTCAAATGGTCTTGTTCAAAAGATACTGTCTCCTTTTATGCAATTGTCCAGGCAGCAGTAACATAGCCAGATGACAATACGAGCATTATCACAGAACTTTGATATTCATTTTACTAGTCGCGCAAGCTGCTTCAATTTTATAAATATAGGTAACAGTTCTAAAACACATAAGAGAAATATTTAATCTAACCCACACCCTCCACACATCACACACAGATAAAACTGGGCTTGCAATACACACTTCATATGTGTGTTCTGGGTTTGGGGTTGGATTGGTTTGGGTTTTTCTGAATATCAATGAAGTAGGCAGTATTTTTATTTCATATACAGAATTGCTTTAGCCATGCAGATGATACCCGTCAAAATCGGCCCAAACTGGAATATTAGTCAGAAAAAAAAAGTGACAGGCAAAACATCATAACGAATTTCTAGCAACATGATATGAAATCACAGCAACTGTAACATCACCATGAAGACGCATCTTTCTTCCCCTTGTCAAAGAACCTTTCCCCCTTCATACCTCCCAGCCATCCCAGCCTCCAACTTAACCTTGATCCCAGTGCGCTACTTTCTTCTGAGTACCATTTCACATCTCTGTAATTGGATGTTGCTCAAACCCTCCCCACAACATTTTGTTTGTTCCTCTTGCACTCTGGAATTCACTGAGGGTTTAGTTTATGCCCTCAAACAAAAAATTCCTTGCTCTACCCATTCCAAAGCCACATCACATCGCCTCACTTGCAGACTGAGAGCTGTCTTGGCTCCTCTCACCCTTGAGGAGGAATGTGCTCATCTGGATTCTTTCACCTCCTGTTCTCCCATCCTTCTGCCTCCCTCCACACCACAAGAGGACCCAGCAGCAGCTGCAGTTTCCCTGCTCTACCTGTGCAGGACACGGTCACAAAGCTTCCACTCAGGGCAACAGGTTTTCCCAAAAAACAAGACAGCATTTCCACAGTGTCTCTCAAACCCACACACCAATTTCCCACTATGATTCTTAGCATCTCCCTCCAAAATTAAAAAGAAAAAAAGAGAAAAGAAAAAAAGGAGAAGAGCAGAGGACAAGCAGAGGAGAGAAGCCAGTGACAGATTTTATTTGATTGCATGTGGTTGGTTCCTACCAACTTTTCCTGTCACTTTGCTCTGCAATGCAGTCTGTTGTCTGCTCTTGCAAACTCTCTTTAACAGTAGCACTTTGGCTCTCTGAAGAAGCAATCCTCACAGAGTGCAATTTCCACAAAATAATACAGTCCATTCCTTCATTTAAAAAGCAAAGACTCACTCAAACCTGAGCATCTTGGCCTAAGACCTGCTTGCTTTTACAAAATGCTGAAATTTTAGCCCCAGCACTTGGTAAATAGGAGCATAGATTGACTGTTTGCATATCACTAACTGCTGTAATCATCCCAAGTAGAAAAGTAAATATTTTGAAATGGAAATGCACCCAAAACACTCTGAAACAAAACACAAACCAAGCGTGACTGTGCATATAACAATCCTGTCACTGCCTGCTCACCGGTAATCGGACACTGCAAATCACTTTCCACTCTACTGTGCCTGTATGAGCCAAACCTGACGTTCACAGAAACTGAAGGAAAAGATGCAGAGTTAAGACAAGCCTGGAGCTTATGCCACATGGAGGCATCCTGAATTTTTAGTGGAATTCCACTTCAGAAGTGGAGGGATGCTCTCACCATCTATTCAAGGCAGTAAGTATTTGAAAAGAAAGAAATGCATTTTATAATTCTCCCTCCTTTTTTTCCCTTAATTTTGTATACACACCAGTTCTCCCCGTTCTTTAGGAAAAGAGGAGTAAAAAAAAAAAAAACAAAAAAACCAACATGTGTTTCCTAATCCTTGGACAGCACTATCAACATCCACTGGAAAAGAAAAAGCAGGAACAGCTCAAGGACATGGGAAGTGAGGAGGCAGCAGCAGAGATTTAAAAACAGCACTGCACCAGCAGTCAGAGGATTTAAGTCAGGCAGTATGAGAAAGACACAGTTGGAATTTTCCTCAGCTGCTGTTCTGTGGTTTGTTTTAGGAAATATAACAGGAATTTTTTTCCAAAATGCTCTTAAAAAAGGTGGGCAACAAGGGGCATAACTCTTAGATGAGCTCACCTTCTGTCACACATTTCACTGACTCTACAATAATGGTGCAGGAAGAGGCTTACACATATAGATTAACATCTTTCTTTTACAAGACTTACTTCTATATATAACTGAATATATATTTCCATGTAGCACACAAAACACATAATTGTTTCTAAAGAATTCCCTAGATTATATTCGTATGTTTCCATATTTCTAAGATTCTTACCATCATGGCACCAATGCAACAGAAAAGCCTATTGTATAAAGCATAGTTGATAAATAATATACAGTAGAGGAACAACAGTGATCTAGAACAAAGGGCCATATCTGGAGACTGATAACTGAAATATTGATTTTTAAGCATTAATGTATATATTTTACATATTCCTAGAAAGCAGAATTGCAAGCACTGTTCCAATATAGTGAGATCCAGATGAAAAGAAAAAGAATAATTTAAAAAATAGTTCAATAATATTTTTCTTCTTTTTTTTTTTAATCACATTGTTTTCACATCTCCACATGCACTTTCTTTTAAATGCACAAGTCCATTATGAGGGAAAAAAAAAATCACCTAAAGATCTGAAGTTTATAAAACTACTTAACTATCAGATCAACACATTTCTAGTTTCAGTTCTCCAAAGCAAATGAAGTAATGATTGCAGGAGGGCATTTCAAACATGGCTCACTACCAACTCCCACGTTACTGACCGCAAACCAGTTCACTGAAGCCTCTCAGGGACTCCGTACCACAACTGCTCTGCACAAGTGAAATTCCCATGTACGTCAGCAGCCGCTCCACACATGGAAGGAAGGACATGGACCATTCCAGAGGCATGAATTTATTGTGGTCTAAATCCTAAAGTAACTCCTTCAGAGCATCAGTAGGTTAGAAGCTGCCTGCATGTGCTTTCTGTGCATCTGCTATGAAAGCCATAACACAAACATAGCTCAGGGGAAATACACAGAAAATAGACTTTATAAATTTTGCCAAGATACCCACAATACCGGAGGTCACATTTCAATAGTTGGCATTATGATGCATTGATTTAATACTATACATCATTTTTTCTTCAAAACTTCCAAGTATAGGACACATTGCTCAGTCTACCTCAATATTTTCAGAGTAAGTCAACTTTAAAAGGAATAGTAATTGGAGTCTGACAGCATCAGCCTTCCTCATTTACTATTCCCTTGGTTTATCATATTCACCTTTGCAAGTTCAGATCCACCAAATAACACGCTATCATTTAGTAGTGTTCAGTATTCATTCATTTTACTAGCCCAGAACATTTCAGTGGTTATTATTAAATACATCTTACTGAGCTAAAATTGCTTGGATTTCTTCGTAATGTAAATTCTTTTACTGTACACCTACCAGAGTGACACCAGTCTCTATCATTAGTTAAGACCACCTATGAAATACCAGATAATATTTCTCTTAGATTCACATAACATGTCACAGAACTGCAACTCCTACTAAAAGGATTAAACAAATTATGTACTGCAAGGCTATATACTTTATTATTTATAAGTACTATTATTTACAAGCATTATTTATAATGATGAGTAGTTCATACAGAATAATTTATGGGATATGTATTTTTTTTCAATTAAGCATGACCAGCAGTTTCACAGAAGTACAATTCTTGGAAACAGACTCCCAGTGAGAATAGTCACATATAAAAATTAAGACAACATTGTCCCACCTTCTTCAATATTTAAATTTAAAATGACAGACTGGAAAAAATTGTGACAGTAACTGCTTTTCATCTTTACAGATAAGCACAGGAGGCACACAAGCACAACCAAAGTATTACATTTTATTCTAAACTAAAATTATCAAAGTCTTTTGCCCTCTTCTTATAGCATTATTGTTTTAATCACTTTACCTTGTATTACAAATCTTAAATGGAGACATTCTGTGGCTTGTGGTGAGGGTGTGCAAAACTGATGTTCAGTGAATCCCGTCTGAACGAAGCATCTCTGACATTTTTTCCTGAGGCTTTAAATGACTAGACAACAGTGCTTGTGATCCATTCCAGCTCCATGTTCCCAGTGTTACATTAGTCAATTAAAAGAGGATTAATATGGTGATGCTGATTTTTTTAATAATATTGTAAAATACAATTATTTCATGCTAATACGTACACTCACATAGCACCGGTTACTCACAAACTCCATTTCTGTTGGATGTATGGATCTAGAGAAAACCAACATTTCTGTCAGGTTTTGGACTTAATCCAGAGATAATGTGATCCCAGTTATGGTTAGTCACATGCTTGGGAACTGCTTCTCTAAATACTACCTCAAAACTTCAGTTCCTATAAGTAACTAAACTGTAACGGACACCTTCTGACAGCTATAAATGTAATTGTGTTCATAACATACAATTAATATTTGCTGGCATGTAGTCAATATACATTTATAGAGAATGTATGCATACTTGTACACACACATCCATGTTCTAAATTGACAAACTATTTATTATGCTGTAGAATATTTTGTATTAAGTTATGGTCAGAAGACTTGCAAACACAGAAAAACAAAAAAAAAATATTTCAGAATAATTTAAAAAATCTTTTTATTTCTAATAATTCTTTAAATGAGTAAGTTTACACAAGAGTATGATTCATTAGACTGTTATTATCTTTTAAATCATTTAAAGTTGACTATGTATTTTATTCACAAAGAAAAACAATACATTTCCAATGAATGATCAAGCCATTCTTCCACTTGCTATTATACCCATACCACTGAAACATTTAACGTAGATATCACAATATTTTTAAAGAGAAATACAGGAAAATATTTAGAGAGTTGAAACAGAATTTAGGTTTCATATAGGCACTAACTCCCCCAATAACCTGACTCTCTCTTTCTTGCTGATGTTACTCTTCACTTCCCACTGGAATAGTCTCATATGCCTCAGCATTGATGAATATAAAGTAATGCACATAGAAAAAAAGTCCTAGCAGCACACTTAAAGCAACGAGCAGTGATCTCATCAGTGATGAGTTATCACTCAAATGAAATTTTGCAATTATTATCAGAAAACATCAGATCAGGGCTCAGTAGAGTTCAAAAAAAAAATTCTTCAGAAAGGAACAGAGAATAAAACAATTTATTCCATTGTATAGATCCCTGCATTTTGAATAACACATAGAGCTTTTGGATTTTCAAACTGATTAGAGCAAAACTGCAAAAAGGGAAAGACAAAAAAGAAAAAGATGGAGCAACCTGTTCATAAGAAACAAGGGCCTAAACTAGAATTCTTGCAGCTTCAAAAAAGATGCAATGGGCTATGGCAGAGATCTGTAAAATAATAAATGTATATAGAGAGTTGGCGGCTGGAGGAAGGCTCTGGAGATGCTTATCCTACTCTTATATTCTTCCCTTGTTAATCACTGTTAGGAGACAGCATGCTAGTCCAGACAGACTTGTAGTCTGATCCAGTAAAGCCAGCCTTATGCTTCTAGGGAGAGGGATGAAGAATGATCCCATTCACCTGCCCCAGCAATAGTGCCTTGCCTTGACATGAATATGAATGAGTCACAGAGAAGTTTAAGGACAATGTTTAGAATGTGACTCCACAAAAACTAAGAGTCCAGACAAACTGATTAACAGTAATTATTTTTCTTTAAAAAAAAAAAAAAGGGCAACGCTACAACATTTACCACACTCTCTAATGTGCATGTTCGCTTTTCACATAAATGGCACTTACTTGCCACAAACATTGGGGCATACAAACAAAAGGTTTTACTGGCAACATGTATAGTTTTCAAAAATAACTAGATAATAACTAATAACTAGATAATAACTAACCCTTTAAGTTCTAACTGTGCTTGCAGGCATTTATGGAATTCCACTGCAACCACACTGAGGAATGTAATCTGCATTATCAACTCTTCAGAAGAATCCATCTACTATACATCCAATTTTTTTTTCCCTAAAAAACTTAACAACAATATATAAGGTCTTCACATCATGCTGTTTACATGCATTTTAAGATATTTAAGTGTATTATGGGGCATTTAAAATATTAAGACAGAAAGGATATGTTGTCATGAACTGCCTTTCTTTCCCTTCCCTGTTCCATTAGGTTATCCAAAAAATAAATATTCAGTGAGATTTGTGCTAAATTTGCAGAAACAATGGGAATATTGTTGAAGACAAGGTAAGACTAAGTATTATCTTCCCTTTTAGAACACCCACAGGTTGAAAATCATCACCACAGCTATTCTGCCATCAGGTGCTTGCTTTTTGAACAGTTTAAAATCTCTCCAAATGCTGTGCTTTGCACAAGGAATCACTCTTTAAACAGCATTACCATTTTTGCATTATTCCTAATACATTTAGATTGATGTAGTATATACGGGTTTTAAGAGTTTGAGACACTTAGGTTCTATAAAGGAAGTAGACATACAGGTTGTATTTACAGATGTTCTATACACTTTTATGTGTCCACACATCCCTCAAACATAGAGCTGGCACTCAGCCTAAGCAGGATGAAAATCAGTTTTTATATCAACATGCAATAATGAGCCACACACAATTCATATTCATGTGTCTGTATCAAGCATGGTTACCAATGTATATGTTGATATAGAAACACAAGGTTCAGCAAGTACAGATGATCTTCATACTGGGACACTTGTATCAACTTCCCTGTAAAGAAATGGCATTTTATTCCTTCATGGGTTAATAATTTGCTCGTCGTTCGAAAGAGACGGCATCTGCTCTGCCTAACACACATTTGCATTTCCAAAGAAGGAGAGCAGTAAACAAGACAAGGGGAGGAGTGCTGAAACTTTTCCTGAATAAATTAAAGATTAATAATCTCTAAGAGGAAGGGATGAAGCATTTGAATCTGAATGAAAACTGTAGAACATGCCAAGAAATACGTACAAGAATTGGCAAACTTTTCCTGTTTGTGATGCTCTCCAGTGAAAGCTGGCCAAGAACATAAATAATGCAAGACAAACCAGACCTTGACCTCACAGCAAATCTAAGGAGTTGTACACCTTGCCAGGATACATAGAAGATTTAGATTTGATTTTAGTACAAGTAAACAAATCAAGAATATCTTTCAGTTCTGTAATTACGGTCATTATAAATCCATGTTTCACAGTAGTTTATTTTGGATTTTGCAAATAATGCTTGTATTTAATTTTACCTTAAGATGGTACATGAACTAAGGATGAATTACAGAAGTTTTCAAGGTTTCTAGATTATGAACTCATTACTCCAACCCCACAGCAGTGGTTAGCCTTTTAGTTTGGGTCCTGGACTAATCATTCAGAATTCACTGTCTCAACACATCATGGTGTGAGGACACTGAAAGGATAATGGGTCCTCTCTTCCTTCAGCTGGACAGCATTTTGAGTGTCACTAATACAGGACCTGAAATAAAAAGGCTTCAATGAGTGACCAGAGTTTATCAGGAATGTGCCCTAAACTGAAAAAAGATCAGAGGGAATATGGATATCTATATGAATATAGATTCCTCTAGAGCTATCTGTTTCTTAAACTCCACTGAAATAATATTTAATATGTCACTGTTATTGGGAAAAATGTATTTGTATGATTCTAGAAATTCTTCTGTCAATGCCAAATGAACAACCCTGACCTTCAGCTCATCAGTCCTGAATAAGAACCCTCAGAAATCCTTCATAGAGACTTGAATTTCCTCTTGTTCATTAGAGATACAACTAGATAAAAGTATCGGAGCATCCATCAAGATTATTCTTCTCAACACCAACAGAGACATGTAAAAAAAAGACTGTATAACACAGTGTAGAAAAATATCCAGATCACTCATAAAAGTAACATCACCAGTTTCTGGATGCCTAAATTATTTATAGAAAACAGCCTTTGACAGAATATAAAGCTTTTCTATGAGTCATTATTTTGAATTCACAAAGGCAAAAAATTTTGTAACTGAATATGTTATTTTACTATGTAAGGAACATAAAATAACCACTTGGCATTTTAAATTCAAAGAGGAAGAAAATTAATATTTTTATCAGACTAATCTACTGCGATAAACAACACCTAATATTCAAAGATGGGAGGTTTCCCCAGAATTCCTCCAGCCATTCCACTTTCATAAAGAAAACATTGTGTTGACAGTGCTAAGCCTAACAAATGGCAGTACAAAGTTTCATCTCTGTGTTATACAAAAAATTATGTTGTTTAGGTTTGAATTATTTGACACAGAAGTTGTAAGGCTGTTTAAACACAAACCTTTTCATGAGTGCTTTTAAAGTAAAAACAAAGGCAAAATGACCCACTGCGCCACCTGAGCAGAAGTCATTGTACTACTATAAAATTTTAAATTTACAACAGCATATGAAGATAAACCTGGGAATAGACACAGTAGTTTTTCAATGTGTGTGACATGTAGAACAAAGTAAAACTAAATGTTTGAGCAAGGCTTCGCATTTTCAAAGTAAATCCAGAATTTTCAGAAAATCCCATAATATTCCATGAAAAAGTGTTATTGGAATATTTTCTATCAATAATGAATTAAGACCAAGGCTTTTTTTTTTTAATAGAAGCACACCATGGCCATTTTTTTAGGACATAAAAAAAAAAAAAAATGGAAACACTCCAAAGTACTTGTTTATTTAGATATATTTAAAAATAGGTCCTTTGATATTTAACTTCTGGTATGTGGCCCATTCTAAGCAACTACTTTTTTTAAGGCTATTCTATTTGTGTTTACTTTCAGTAATGCACAATGATTTGATACATTCTTACTGTTTCAGTTCTCCCTTACACTTTTCCTTCTGGTTGAGAAAATACCCAAGGGTACAATTTATCTCACCCAAAGACAGATGCCTTAAAATTAGACCTTAAACTGTGAAAAAGTCATCCCAGCCCAGCACCCTTTGTAATGAACTGAGAGACCTGGATACATCCAGAATGTACTTCAACTGACCTATATAGGATGCTCATCTTAAAATTAAAATTTCCCTCAGCAGGTGCTTTTGTCTTTCCATTAGCAATCACAAGAGACACATAAGGTAACCAGATGGTGTTTACATACTGTATATAGTTCAGATTAGGCAAATTTATGTATAGTTTTAACTTTATCAAAACTTTTAACTCTAAATGATGATTAAATTATCAAAATATGAAGAAATAGCTAAAGTAAAAATCTTGAATAAAAAAATTCTAGAAGTAGAAGGAAGCAGTATCCTGGCTTTATAAAAGGGATTAATCCAAGTTTTACATTTCTAATCCTAAAATCTTTTCATGGCTTCGGTTCTTTTAAAATTCAGAAAAAGTTTTCTTTGAGGACTTAACTGGAGAAAGAAAAAAAAATAATATCAGTAACTATTAAATCTTCTTTTGTATATTTATTCCTGCCTGTAATCATATATTTGTCTGTTTTCACCTACTTCAACACAAATTTTTTAGGTATTTAGTGTTAACCTCCCTGTTTTTTCTTTCTTCTTTCCTCCCTTCTTAAAAACATCTTTCTGGCCTTATCCTAATATTATCTCCCATTCAGTTGATACGTGCAACCATTCATGCAGGAAATATGAGAACATCCACAAATAAAGAGGCAAAAGATGCCAGAAGAAAAAAGCAGCAGACTCTTGATTCTTGGAATGCAGTGGTTCATACCACTTATGTCTAGGCCATACCCTCTAGACACCAGATTTACAAGACAACACTTATTTTCCTTTCACAAGGCAATACAGGAAAGTCTGCTGACTTCACATCATCCACAATTCTTTCCTGGGCTGACACAGCTCCCTTACTATTTGCCAACTCTATCTGTTGCTTATATTTAGCTTGCCAAACATCTAGGACCACAAACATGCAAATATGTAACTGTATGAAAAAGCCACATGAGCACTTCAACAGTGTTCAGGAATGATTTCAGGCAATTTCCAAACTTGAACCAGTGTAAGCATCAGAAGTGCCCACCTGGAGACACACCTGGACCAAACAGAATAAATTTGACTAGTCATTCTTCCTTTATGCAACATGTTTTAGAAGACAAAGGAAAAAATAATCAAGTTTCCTTTATTCTTGCAAGTTCTCCCTGAATAAAGCACCACTACATCAGAATCCTTTGTAATATCCCACATGACAAGGCAAAAGAGAAGCAAAGCACCATTTCACAGCAGAAGACTTGCAGAGCTTGATGCACAAAGCACAACATGGACTTTTGTGAAAAATGCATTATGTATCTGTTGGGATTCCTCCTACTGTAAGGACTAGAGAGTCAACTACTAATTACTACTACAGAGCACTAGACACACCACTGAACATATAATAATAAAAAAAAAAATCACAACAGTTTCAAACCAAATAATCAAACGGTGGCTGAAAACCAACTAAAAAAAATTAACAGCATTTGCATTAAATATTTCTACCAGCATTTATAAAAGGTCCATTCCTGAAAACTAAATTCATTAACAGACAGGAAAGAAATATCTAGAGGTCATTTTATTCATGCTTTATTATAGTAAGTAACATACATAATCTAAAAAGTTCATCTGTCCCAGCAATTAGAACTTCAATTAGTAACACTGAACTGACAAATGTGTTGCAAGTTTGCTTTTCTTTCTTTTATTTATTTTTTTTTAATACTTTAGGGCAACACAATAGTGCCAGAGTTGTACATTTACATTCCAAACTGGTATTAAGAGGTTGGACAAGAAATAACTAGCCTCCAAATACTTACATTTGTTAAGCTTTTAAACTTGTGGCAAACTAACTAAACAAGACTATATCCCCTCAGGGCTAAACATTATTCAGAGAAAAGTTCTATTTTGTTCAGAAACAATTAAAAAAGGAAAATGTGTTCTACATTGCATAAAGCTGTTTTACTGGTGAACAGTTAGTCATCTTGATTTCAATAAATAAATAAAAAATTACCTCTTGACTTCCTAAAATGGCCTAAATACCTACATCGTATAATTTCGATCCATAGTAAGAGCATCAATAGTGGAACAAAAATTAGGTCAGGTTGACAAACTGGTGATACCAGCTTCAAAGCCCAAATGTATAACTTTTTCCACTCTTGAAGACAAGGTATTAAAAATAACTACAAACATTTAACTCCTTTCAGTGAGCCCCTACATGTCTCTTCTTAAGCTTTCCTCCAGTACTATAAATTTCTGGTTCAGCTATAGCTAGTCCTCGAAGAGAAAATTATTAATAAAATACTGTGATGAAAAACTACAGTTATGGACAAGTAATTGTCCCAAGTCTACTACTACTGTTACTAATTATTTTGTAAGTGCATCAGGAAACAATGGACAAGAGCTCTCTGACTGAAGAAACTCATAACTGAAGGTCAACACATTCTTTATGTGGAATTCTTGTCACAGAAAGAATTTATTTTTTTTTCCTTTTTATACCATCTCCTGTTGATTAAACTGGCTGTGAAATGCTATAATTCCTACGGAATAAAACTTAAAACTCATTCTGTGCTGGTATAAGAGAAAAAAAAAAAAAAAAAAAAGTGAATGATATCCAGAACAAGGCCTGGTACATTTGATTGATTTATTTTTTGCTTGAGACAATAATGCAAAGCTGAACTGGCAACTCCTGAAGTAGGTTGCAAACTTTACTCCATAGCAACAAGAAGTAGAAAGCTGGAATCCAAAATAATGCTTGCAGGAGGACAGCATCCTGTTCTTCAATAGCATTGTGCTCTGTTCATGTCTACCAGATTTCACAACTTAACTTTAAAATAAACATAGATATCTTTCCCAAGTACCTTCTCCTTTCCACAGGTAAAAGTCTGGCTGAAATTCTTTTGCTCATCCACACGAAACCACAAAACAAGATCTTCTTGTATCACTCTCCCTCCTGATTGTTGTCACTCTTTCATAATTCTAGATACAGATGGGGACATTTCATCACACGCTTTTCACAACAGTCCACAACCCTCACCATGACAAGAGATGAGAAAAGACACTAAGAATAGAGATATCATCCTGTGAAGCACCCTTTGTGACAAAGCTGACTTTAACAAAGGCAACATCAGAAAGAATCAATACTTTAAAAGGTCTTGTTAAAAATGTGTGCAGAAAACTTATCAATGATCTAATACAGGTCATAACAATTCAAAGAGAATGAAACAACATGTATTATCTATATTCAAGGAGCATTACACAAGAGTCTGGACAATGGTTTAGTTTCAGGTAGTCCTACAAGGAGCAGGGAGTTGGACTCTATCCTTATGGGTCCTTTCCAACTTGAGATATTCTATGATTCTATGATATATGGTGCTAATATTTGTTAGATTAATTACAAGGCACGACTTAAACCCATTATCTTTCATTCTATAGGCGCTGTTCTCAAGAGCTCGTTGCTACTGTCATACAAGCACAGAGCAAAAGTCCAGTCCAGCTAGCCAGCCAACTGACTTCTAAGTTTTCTAATGCTGACCTATTACTAACCTTACTCCCAAATGTGCTCTGTTTACACTGTGCTTTATCAAAATGTTGCTCTAACAGGTTTCCTACAACTCTTTTCCCATTCTCTTCATTCCTGTTCCAGTGATCTCATTCCGTTGGCAAGAGGTACCTAGACCTGTCCCAATAAACTATCACCTGAATAACACTTAGTTCCAGAGCAGAAACAGTGCAGAAAAAATAAAAAGCTGATGTCTAGTACTCTTCAAAACAGATATTAACTTTATTACTTTCAACCTTTGTAAACTCTTCAAAAAATAACTTATCTGTTCATTTATGCATTGCTACTAAACACTGTTCTTTGAATGTTCAAGACACCTATAGGTGTTTACAAAATAATATCTCCGTTTGTAAGTTAGAGTTCATACATATTTCTTCTTCTTAAACAAATATAAAAATGTATATTTTCCTAAACCTGCTTAAGAGCAGCAGCTTCAGTAGTTTGTAGGCACCTTAATTAGATTAACAGATTTGAGCCCAAATATTTCAAATCCATGGCATAAAATATCTCACTTCACATGCGTTTCAGATTGTTGAATAACTTTTTCGGGACTTCCCTGCCATGACAAATAACAGTCCTTTTGCCTTCACAAATGAACAAGGGACGACACAAGCCCCAGGAGGAAAGCACTGCTTTGTGATGCACCATGTTTCTTGATACTTGTTTTCATTCTGTACCAGACACGCACTTCAAACTCTGAGCAACACTGGATTATCACTTAGGGGAGAAACGAACTTATTTCCTGTCATTTTATTCAT
The DNA here is from genome assembly GCF_964273445.1 of Streptopelia decaocto. NCBI lineage: Eukaryota > Metazoa > Chordata > Aves > Columbiformes > Columbidae > Streptopelia > Streptopelia decaocto. The sequence continues at coordinate 133,392,903 of NC_138655.1, read as the reverse complement.
AAAGCATAGCACAGGTTCTTGGTATGTTTTTGGTTTGGGTGGTTTTTTGGACGTATAATGGCTTTTTAATATATTTGGAAGTATTATACCATTCAAATGCAAATAATAAAAACTATTACCTTGCTACATTAGGCCATTGGACCTAAAGGGGAGTAGAAGAAACATATAGTGGCTTTAAAAAGAAACTTAAAAGACTAGTTCTCCTGCAAGAAATATTAGTTTTCCCCATTCTGTTGTTTTGCCTTTTTTTTTTAATTTTATAATATAGACTTTATAAGCTTATATCATCTGCTTTTTAAAGTTACACCAACCAGATAAAACTGATTTTGAAAATTAATAGAGTTCTCACTAAATTTGTAGAAAAGCAGACAGAAAGAAAAATTAATTGAAGACCCTTTACTCTGCTTGTTTAGCTAGGGAAAAAAAAATACTGATTCAGTAATCTTCTGAGAAAGCCTTTCGTCCATTTCAAAAACAGGATACTCAGAATTAAAATGTAATTACATGCACTCCCAGCAAATAAAACTCTTTCCAACAAAATGAATCAGAACAACACTGGACCTCACGAAACAAGAATAAGCTCTATCTGAATTGACTTCAGACACACAAAAGTTTTGTCAATTAGTACAAGATTTTTTAATTCCCCCTTGAAAAGACCCTTGGACAGTCTGTCACATCGACACCCAAAGTTTCAGCAGACCAGCCTTTTAAGTTTGCGGCCGCATCTTTTGTTTCCTGTACGCCCTGTTCTCACCCCCACTGCATGCTTCAGCAATTCACCGATTCGGACCCGACTATCAATGAAAACCCGGGCAGCATCAGGACACCGACTGGGGTTGAGCAAAGTGATGTCGGTCAACGAGGCAAATTGGCATTAACTGGAAACCAAAGCCACGAGTCGTGACAAATTCGATACAGTGCGGTTAGCGACAACTTTCTGCCCAGCCTCTCCACGACGTCCACACACACACACGCACATAGATACACGCCCCCCCCCCCCCCCAGTTCCGCGAATGCAACCAGTTCAGACGCCCAGCGACTCGCAACTTACTGCAGTGCGATGCAGGCAGAGAAAACGCACGGCCCTAGGATGCGAGCGAGCCCGGCGCCCTGGGCAGCCACGGGAACCGGCCATCCAGCCGGGCGACCGCCAGCGACGGCGGCACCGCCGCTAGTCCCCCCCACCCCCGCGCCGACTGCCGCAGCCCAGCGCGCCCGGCCCCGCGGGGCCACTGCCGCCCTCCGCCCCACTCCCCGCCGCCGTCCCCGGCGCAGCGCGGAGCCCGGTAGCCGTCCTCCTCCCACGAACAGGCAACCACCGCCGGGCCGCCCGGTTTTAAGCGGCTGTGCGCCAGCTCATCTCCCACCCCCTTTCTGGCCGGGCGGCAGGGGGGAGGGGACAGGCGATACACACATATACATACACACACACTCCCGCACGCAGCCCCTCCCGCCCCCCGCGCAGCTGCGATACCTGTTGTCCGGCGCCTGCATCCCCCGGGCGCCGCCCGCCGACCCCGCGGCCCCGCACCCGCTCCGCGTTCGGGCAGTGGTGCGGCAAGACGCGCGCACAGCTCCGCACCCCCTTCCCCCAACCCAGCGCCGAGAGACGTTGTCCCCGCACCCGCGCAACACTTACCCAAAGTTTACCCAGTCTCCCCGCCGACGGTGGCCGCGCAGAGCTGCCAGCCGCCCTCCCGCCCGCTACGCGGCAGCGGGGCTGTAACACAACGGGCGCGCCCGCGCAGCCGCCGCGGCGCTGAAAGGCTGTGCGCGGCCCGCCCTGCGCACCTGCGCTACTCCCGCCCTCGCGTACCTGCCGCCCGCGGCTGAGCGCGCTGCGGCGGGAGGGGAAGGCGGCCGCGGAGTGGCTCCCACGCAGGTGCGCGGGCACTGAGCGGGCACTGCGCCGCCAGGGTCCGCGGCTCAAGGGCGCCGGGACAGGGTGCTCCCGCACCGCCGCGACTCCGGCCGGTCCACGACAGCCGTTGTCCCCGGGCGAGGCCGGCCCGGTGACCGGCTCCGCGTCCAGGAGCCGCTTCAGCGGCTGCCAGGCGTGCCCGGCTCGGGAGCCTCCATTTGGCTGTCCCTGCTGAGGGACCTTCACGAATCTCGCTGCTCGAAACGCTGCCCTGTTCCCCCGCTTTCCGCCAGCACGTGTTTGGGAATCTCAACAACAGAGCTAGGGCCCGTAACCAATTTGCAGATTTACTCGGAAAAGAAAAAAAGAGAAAACTGAGCAACAATGGCATGAAAATCAATGTGTTTATACCAGTGCCTTCCACTTAGCAAGACACAGAACAAAGGAGCAGATCAAACTTTTGCTGACAGGTTCCCAGTGTGTTTGATGGCGATTTGTCTTGACCAAAAGAAATTGCCTCGAAACACTGTCAGACTTCTAAGCAGTACAAGCGTTGCCAAACTTCCATTTTCATCGGGTTTCAGGACCCTCAGATTAGCCTCAGAAGATCAGCTGGGATGCTGGTGGTTTGGTTAACTATAATGACCACTAATTCCTATCTAAATTGACTTTGTTAATGTATGACATTAGAATGACTTCAGCTTTGAAGAGTGTTTAAGGCGACCTAGATGAAATTTAGCACACTGCTAAGATTTTTATATAATAATGATAAGACCATAGAAGTATGAAAATACCAAAAAAAAAAGTTACCAAGATTTTTTGTTTATTTTGTAACTGCATCCATTTTTCCTTTCTGAAATCTGTATTTAAAGGGTTTGTTTATCACAGAAGTGCTAGAAATTTTTTGAATCCTTTTTATTTTAGTAAGTATGTAAAGCCTTACCAGCTAGATTTTGTTTATAAAGGTTTTTTTTTGGGTTCTTTAAGGAGAATTTCTTAATTCACTTACTGTAAGTGGCTTCCTCAGACTACATAGTACCTACTGTCCATGAATTAGCTTCTACATAACACAGTAAAAGAAATGTAACCGTTTTAAATTAGCACATTTCCAAAACTCATTAACACTCCAGGTTTTTCTTTAACAAGCAGTTTGGATATACAGGTTAGCTTCAAGTGTAAAAGTAAAATGTATTTTTATATTATATAATGCAATAAATACATATTTATGCCATACACTATGTGATATAAAGGCATTCACAACTAAAATTTCAGTGTGATATAGCTTTGGTTATCCATAATAACCTCACTACCTATAAAAACAAAATCTGTTCATCTCTTTTTACATGCACACAAAACCAAAATTTTTATATATTTATATATATATATATATATATATATTTGGAAAAATGTGGTCTATTAGGTGTAGTATAAAACATATTAGCCTCTGAATTCCGATCCAGTAGTCAACCTTATCCATATTTTTCCAAATGGCTGCTTCATAATAGCACATGATGAGTACTTGGCTTTACTCTCCCATGTTTAATACACTGTTTCACTTTAGAACACTGATTTCAGGAGATTCTTTTTCTCCCGGGAAAATAATTCAGTCTCAGTATATTTAAGCCTTAAGTTACTAAATACAGATCAAAACACTGAAGTACAGTAAGTAGTTACTTAGTTGTGATAAATCATTCCAGTAGAACACAAAAATTTTATAGGCTTTCCAATAATATGGTTGATCTAGTGGTTCGGGGGAGAGGGACCTGGTTTTAAATGACCATGTTGCCTTAAAACTTGGTTTCAAGCATTCTCAGTTAGATAAGGTCATAATAAAGTAAAAATTGCTAGGTGAAATTATGTTCACAATTACAATATTTTTTAATATTGTACATAGCTTTCGTATACTCATGTAAGTTGGGCCTTTATTGTTCTTTTCTGGTGCAATATTGAAGTGTCCAACTTCAGTTCCTACTGAAATGGAAGAGGTCTAGCAAGATTATGTGCAGTGTGGAATGACAATTCCACTGACATAGCTTTAAAACCCAGAAGTTAAATTTGAGGTCTTGTGACATGAGTAGGAACATTAACCTTTTTATTAAACATTTGATTTGCTTTGGAAAAGCAGCAACCCTCACACAGGCCAAAGCCAGCTTGCTACAGCTGCTCTCTGAAAAATCAATGTAAAATATGTTACACTAAAGGGACATTGCAATTAAGATTTGTTTGTTTGTTTGTTTGTTTGCACTGGAAAATACTTAAGTAGACCACTATCCATATGTCTAGCCTTAGAAACATGGATGTAGGACATGCAGTTTTGAGCATAGGTCAAGGGTGGGGGATAGATAAAATATGGGTGATGGCTAAAAGCTGCTTCCTCAGCACAGAGCTCAGTGACAGTGTTTGGGAGTCACACATTCACATAAACAGCTTTGTTCTGGTTTCAATGCAAAGCTGTGTCCTGTTCTAGAAGCAGGATACTGCCCAAATGGAATATACTCCTGTCCTCTCCTCCTTTAATCAAGCTCCTACTATAAGCAGATTAAAATATGCAGAAAGTTTGTCTCTTAACAGCTCACTCCCTCACAGCAAAGAAAATAACAGATGTCTAGAATCCACAGCCAGAATTTTAAATATTAAATTTATTATACTATATTCTTAGATCTGTGTTTGGATATTTAAATAAGTTGTGTTGCTAAGCACAACTTTAGGTTGCTCATTTAACAAGTCTTTATTATGAACTCAGGGCCCTAAATTTTTATATAATTTATGAAGGAAAAAAGCACCAAACTCAAGAACCTTGACAGCAAAAACAATTCACAGTCTCCAAGATTTTTTACTTGTTATTGAGAAGTCGCAACAATATAAATCATCTGCAGTCATTGTATATTAGTACTTTTGGGAGAAACAGGGTTCAGTCTTCCAAATCTGACTTCAGTGGCTACATGACTGTACAAAGTCACAGGTACAAACTGTTGAAAAGTAGTCTAAGTCCATGTGAATTCAGCTGAGATAACAGCAAGCTATATATAAAGAAATTCTGATTCAGAATATATGGTTATCAGAAGCAAATACAGTGCACCCAATTTGTTAAAGAAAAAAGAATCCTCTCAAAACTTAATTCATCGAACTTAGGCAATTCTTGCACTTTATGAGGGTTTTTGTGAAAGAAATGGAATATAGTGATAAACCTCATTTACACAGTATATCTATACTTCATGTATTTTCATCAGGAAATGTCAATATACAGTAGAACTGTACTACTCCCTCACAGAAATACCAAATTCACAGGCAATCGGCAATAAGGATCCAAACAGGAATCAAACATTTTTGTCAGAAATAATATCTTTCATAGATCATGCTTACATTACTTTATATTAATTATTGTAGTGATAAGGATATCACTACATCATTGGATTAGCACTGATATACATTTCCTTGATTCCCTAACTGCTACACATCATTCAGTCTCACTTGTGGCCCTGGGAGAATCCTAGGGTGAGTCTTCTTGTAACACTTTTTGAGGCACATGAAGGAGAACAGGGTGAGTAAGAACACTCAACATGAATTTACCAAGGGTAGATCTAACCTGATCAGTCTGACTGTCCTCTCTGATGAACTGATTGAACATATGGATGAGGGGAGAACAGGGGATGATAATTGTTTTGGCTTTGGCTAGGCCTTCTACACTTTCTCCCACAAGATTCTTCTGTCCAAGTCAGGATGTTACAGACTGAATGGGTGGAAACTAGATGAGTAAGTAACTGGTTGGACACTTGAGCTCAGAGGGTGGTGGTTACTGGGCTGTACTCTATCTAGTTCCTGACAGCAAGTGGCATTTCCCAGAAATCTATTCTTACATCTGTACGTATAAAAGATCTGTCCTCACATCTTTATTAGTGACCTGGAGGACACAAAGGAGTACACATTCTTCAAGTCTGCAGGTGAGACACAAAAATGGGGAGGACTAATAGACATGCTCAAGGGCAGAACTGCTGTGGAGAGGGCCCAAGACGTGCTAGAGGAATGGACTGACGGGAACATTATGAATTTTGACAAAAACAAATGCAAAGCCCTGTACAGGGAAAAGAAAAAACAACCCCAACCTGTGGTGATGGGTACTGGCTGTCTGGGGAGCAACTCTGTCAAAAAAGCCATGGGGGCTTTGGCAGACAGCAGGGTGAGCATCAGCCTGCAGTGAGCCCTGGCAGCAGAGCAAGCCAACACCATCCTGGGCTATGTGAACAGGAGCACAGCCAGGAAATAGCTCAAGGGGTGTTATTATCTCCCTACAATCAGTATGTTAGAGATCACACCTTGAATACTTGTTCATAGCATAATTATGACTGAAAAGGCTCCTAGGACACCTGTAGCAAGGATCAAACGTGAGATCAGACCAATGGGCTTTATTCAGTTGGATCTTGAAACCCTCAAAGGACAGAATAGCATGACCTCTGTGGGCAGCCTGATCCAGTGGTGTACTGTCCTCATGGGGAAGAAGATTTTCCTATATCCATTTCAGCTCACTTCTGTTACCTCTCATCTTCCCACCATACATAACTATGAAGAGCGTGTCTCTGCCTTCCTGACAGACTCCTCATGGGTATTGTGAGGCTACTGTTAGGTGTCCCCACAGCCTTCCTTTTGCCAGGCTGGACAAGCCTAGATGAGCCAGTGATTATATAGGTTGTTGTATGAGTGTAACAATGCTTGAATTAATAATGGGTTTGTCTGTACTCTGGTTTTATACTATTATCTCTAATACTTTAAAGGAAATAATGGCAAGTATAAAGAAGCAAAGACAAATGTGCTATAGTGAAATATCTTTCAGTGAATTTATAATATTTTTTTCTTTACAACTTACTCTCACCTTTACTTTACTCAGTGGGAAGATTTTCAGATGTATCAGAGGGCAATGGGTTGGCAAGCTGATAAAATTGACATGAAATGTACCGTTGATCTCAACTGGATGCAGGAATGAGCCTTTAGTCTTACTAAATGAGAAATGTTTGTTCAGTCTGAAAATATGCTTTTTACTTAAAGATTATCTAAGAAGCAGATGTCTGATATCTCACTCATTCTGAAACTATAAGACTATTAGGCAATATACAAATTCTTTAGTATTGTACTGGGCAGGAGGTTAGAGGCAAAATCCATTTACTACATATTTCTTGATGTAGCATTATAGCAGTGACATGCATATTTTTTCACTACATTTCACTATATATATGCAGCATATAAAAAGAAGCATATGAGTAGCAGATGTTTAAAAAAGATATATTCATATGAAGTATCTCAAATATGGCTTTATATTTTAAAATATGTTTTTAATACATTAATTACCATCTGTATGTTTACTGAACTGTCTCAAGTGTGTGAAGAGATATGGCATGTCCTTAAACATTTGCTGAATCTTATCACATATTGCAGAATCACTTTTTCAACAACCAATGTAATTTGTTATAAGAAGGCTTTTTCTTTTAAACTTAATTTAACAGGGATCCAAGTGTAATACATTATCTGTTGAATGGTAATAATGAAAAAAACCTGATGGCCTAAAGTATTAAATTTAGATGCTTTTAGTTCATTGGATGCATCTTGTGGAAAGATCATTCCTGTTACTAAAATACAAAATTACCCTGGTTTTGTCAGGGATAGAGTTAATTTTCTTCCTAAGAGCTGGTATAGTGCAGTGTTTTGGATTTCGTTTGAGAAGACTGTTGATAACGCACTGATGTTTTAGTTGTTGTTAAGTAGTCAAGGAATTTTCAGCTTCTCATGCTGTGCCAGGTGCACAAGAAGCTGCAAGGAGGCACAGACAGGACAGCTGACCCGCACTGGTGAAAGGGATATTCCATACCATAGGATGTCGTGCTCAGCATTTATCTTGGGGGATGCTGGCCAGGGGAACTGCCGCTCAGGAACTACCTGGTTATTGGCCGACAGATGATGAGCAATTGCATTGTGCGTCACTTGTTTCATATATTATTTTATTACTGATACTACTATTATTATCATCGTTATTATTATTCCTTTCTATTAAACCGTCTTTATCTTAACCCAAAGATTTACCTGTTTTCCAGTTCTCTCCCCCATTGCACTGAGGAGGGTGAGATGGTGAGTGAACGGCTGGGTGTGATGCTTAGCTGCTTGCTGGGTTAAACCACAACTAAAATGAAAGGCATACTAAGGAATTATTGGTTTTGTTGTCTTCCTCTGTTTTGTAAATATTCTTTAAATTTTCCTTTGCTTATGTTGCTTATATTTAATATCATGCCTGCATATGTGCTTCTTGCTGGTAGACCAATGAAGGGCCAGCAGTAAATGTCATGTCTTAAAACGTAAATACTTAGAAGAAATTTGTAAGAATCATCTCCCTACACTATTTCTGATGAGAGGAACAAAACAAAATGGAACTGGGAACAGCTACATTTGCATTGATTTATGAGTTGACAGAGGACAGAGGTAGCTTGGAACAGAATGTGTACCTACTACAGCAGTGGTATAGAACTTTTACAGATTTTTATTAAACGTGGAATATACAAAGTGGTTTATGACAGAGAACAAAGATGCAGGCTTACAAAGACGAGAGAGAAAGACAACAGTTGACTAAAGAACAAATGAGTCAATAATAAATAACAAAAGGGAGGAAGGATTCATGGCGTGAATTTAATCTAAGAATTTTCATTAAAATATGCACTGTGTAAAACATAAAATAAAACAGAAACATTTTCCTGGTTGGTGCAGCACAAGGTAAAGAGCAGAGAAGAAAAGAAATGCATAGAGAGCTAATGGTATCAGTTTTTCTCAGCTTAAAAAAAAATACCCCATAAAAAGAGCATCAGAAAAAAAACCAAAAGCAGTAAGAAATTATTTTAAAGTATAGTTGAAACTAAAACCCACACATATGCCTGTCACTCACTATATTTGAGCATAACTTGTCATAAAACAATCAAGTGAACTACAAGAATTCAAAACCTATATCTCTTAACTAATTAGATCTAACAAATTAGGCCTGCGTCATTTTCATTAAATGTGTTTAGGAGATATTTTTTTAAAAAAGCAATACAGAGAAGGAGATATACTGTGTTAGTATGCCAGGCACTTATATCAGTACTAACTTCAGTATACCTGACTGCAGAAAACAATTAATAGCAACACCATCAGCATCAATACTTAAGGTTTGGGGTACATATTCAAGGAATATATGTATGATTATAACTGAAAGTGAACAGAACTTAAAAGCAAGATAGAGGGTTCAAACTTAGAAAGCTGAAATAAATTAGAAAAAGTTAAGACGACTTATCTGTAAAAGGAAATTGAAATAAAATAAATAGCAGAGAAGAAGAAAGAACTAATTACATTTAATTACTTTAAGAAAGGTTTTTCAGAGGGCTGACAGAATGAAGTCAAAGAACGTCTCCAAAGATGGTTTATATCAGTGAAAATTAAGTAGGAAAAGCAGAAAAGGTGGGCTTAACAATTAAAAAAAAAAAAAATATTATTTTTTTTTCCTGAAGTTAGTAACAAGGAAGCCACCAGATGTCTTCAAAAAGAAACTTTTGGTATATTCAAGGCAACTAGAGAAAGAAGAGAAATCAATAGTAGCAAATAGTGGCTAGGTAGCACCTGCTCTATTTGTGGCCCTTAAATCTCAGATTCTTTTATAGTTTTTTGTGGAATTTATGAATATTTTTTTCTCCTTCTGAAGTTGTGTTTTGTTGAGAGGTTGGGGATCTATTCAAATCAGTTACACAACACGTTTTATTATAATGTAATAATAGATATTTTGCTATATCTAAAATAGATTAGGTCCCTAAAGAAACATACTTTTTACTTTAATGTACCTTGTACTGCTTGTTTTCCCCACTGATCTCTTTGTTAGAAGTACTTATATGAAATACACACATCAGTGTCATGTTGCAGATACTTCAAGTAACTAATTTTTTATATACATGTTTGGTTAAAAGTTAATAAAATTTTTATTTTTTAATACTTCCTTCTATGCTCACGTTTTTAATATGTTTTCAACAGGCATTTGAAAGTATGTAACAAAAATCATATTGCACTCACTTCTCTGGGAATAGATTCACATACAAATTCCAGGGATAAATTTTAGCAATTTATCAATACATTTTTTGTCCCTGTATTTTGTTTTAGAGTACATGCTATTTAAAAGCTAAGTTCTGTTCTACTTGCACTGTCACAGCTACCAACATAGTTTATTCTAGATTTACACCATACAAATAGTATGAAAACAAAGGGAGTAGTTTTTGAGAGGAGCAGGATCCTGTGAGTAGAGCAGTCAGTGGCATGCTCAGATACTTATGTTGTATACTTAGTTCTGATGTTGCCCCATTACCTGACTTTGACATCTAGGATCTATGCACATAAAACTAGCACTGTGATTTAAGACTGCAAATTTTAAAATCCTCCCTTAATACTACAAAACTCAAGTATTCAGTCTGAAAAAAAAACCCTCCTGGCTCAAACAGTGTCACTAAGAGCAGGTTGCCCAAGTTTGCCTGGCAGTTCAAGTATACGATCTGAGTGCCCCTGTTCAGACTTCTCATCCTGAAGCAACATAAACTTGCAAATCTTACCTCACAAGAAGATAATGAACCACCTTCACGGCCTGTGAACACCAACCAACAAAAAAAGATGAATTTGACCAAACCCCCAGCAATGATACTGTACCACTATTCCCCCAGAAGGGCCAAGAACTTGATTGTATTTTCTTTTTTCTTCTGAGGTGCAGGATGGTTTTCCACCTAGGGGGTCTGTAAAACCATGTTTTGAACTGAATTTTGATACAATAAATTTTCTGTTCTTTAACTCAAAAGAAGTGACAGAAACAGATGCCATCAAGACCAGACTGAATGTTAAAATTCTGGTTTAGGGGGAGGTGGAGGCTTTGAACCCCTTCAGAAAAGGTTTGAAACAAATTATTCTGATTTTTATTTTGTCACTTTCTCATTCTCTTGACAATTTTAAAAAAGAAATGGTGACACTTTTGAAGATGATGTGAATACCTGTTGGATATGCTCTGAAAGGTCTATCAAAGTTGTTTGAAGGGCTATGTATGAATCTGCTTTTAGCTCTAGTTCAACTTTTGTATGAACTCTCTCAAGTATGAAGACTAGCACCATTATGGATATGTGAATATGTGCAACTCTATGTTTCTAAGAAGTTTTAAAGAGCAAGAGGCATTGAATTCAGGATTAAGCAGCAAGATGCAAGAACCACATTCTTGGAATTAGATTCTAAATGTTTGCCTACATCATCTAATCCATCATTTATACTATTTTTAGAGCAAGCCTTTTTTTTCTCCTTATATGTGTTTTACTTCTCTAGACTGAAATTATCTGTAGCAGAGAGTTTCTGTGATGGGAATACTAACATGGTAGCCATCACAGTGGAGTATCAAATCTGGTTTGGTCTCTAATATAAACTGAGTCCATGGCACTGTGTATATTCATCCAGCTTATATAAATTCCAACCTTATAGCTATGTGGCAAAGGAAATGTTTGCTTCTAAAAGCTAAATGAGACCAAAATCAGGTAACCAAACAATAAATACAATACATGCATTTGCTACTGCCTGAATGCAAATCGTAATTACACCCTTTAGGGTAATTATTGTATACTCAGACTTTGACTATATCAACTAATTTAATGCTTCCTCCATTTTCTGTAATTGCTTTAGCAGTTTTTATTATATTTTAGTTTTAATATCTTTGCAATGCTGAGTCTGTTTCAACGTATAACAAACACTTTGATGAGCCCTTATTTTCAAGACTAGTTTCTCTGTCTTGAATGAAATTATTGCTGCCTGTCTGCTAATATGAATAAACATGCACAGCCCATCTCAGAACAAAAAAACAAAAACAGCCCTGATGCTGAAAAATTTGCTTATTTCTACCAGTTATATATTCCGGCTTTTTATCTGGAAACTAACTCCTTGATATTGTACATTTGCATATGTATGAATAGTCATCCACCTGCATACAGTTATTCTTGGTGCAGTGTTTTAGCTCTTGTGAGTAGGAATTTCAGACCTTATCCACCACTTTTTTCCTCTATTGGTTGGTCCCTAATTCTTTCTGTAGGAGGCTTCACCTGACATAGATACAGAGGAAAGTAGGCCTGGTGGAATGGAAAGAGAGGTATCATCCTGCTTGACAATTCCATATAGTGCTGCAGCCAGCAGAGCTGCTGTGATGTATGTGGCTTTGGGGTAAGGTATAGACGGGAACTTCTCCAGCTCCTCACCTGCATTATCTTCAGAAAATGTAAACGCGGCTTGCAATTACCAAAGTCCAACTTCCTCCTTCTGTTATTTTTTTTCTTTATAATTCTGTGATGGTCATCTTAAAGGTACAACACAACTTTTTTAGAGACGAGTGGAAACTCAGGTTTTATTCAAATGGTACTGTGCTTTTAGAAATAGCTTTCAGTTTGCTTTTAACAAAAGTGATAGACTATTTCATGAAAAATTCATTATTCTCAAAGCTGTTTTTAAAGTTAGAAAGACTAAGACGTGTAACAGCATCTTATTAACTAATCCCCATTTGATTTAGTGGAAATGCTGAACTTAAAATAACCGAACTATTGTTACAAATGCATCCATGCTCCTTTGTACCATTTTCCTTGATGACAATGAAACAGTTGTTGATTTGTATTTGTGTATGTCTCTCTGTTATGGTTCCTCTTTAGAACTCACTTTTTTCGGACTTAATGTAGTACTGAACTTTGCGCACAAGAAGGGCAACATTTGGCCACTCCATGCTGTCCTTCCTGTTCCACCTACTAGAAGCCACTGGCAGAGATGAAAAGACTCGGATGGGTTCCTCACCAGGGACTTCATCCTATGAGAAGTGCAGAATGCAGAAAAAAAAGGCAAAGGAGGAAAATCAAATGGAAAATGCAGTTTTGTTGGCCTGCTCTAGGGTCTTGCTGTTGTACCCTCTAGATTCTGTCTGTGATGCAAGGTCAGCACAGCAAGGGCGATCCGGAGACTGAGGAATTTAAACATTGATGAGAGCAGTGGTGCTTCATACAGAGAGTAGTCTACTCAGGAGTAGATACTACTCATATCTGCTTGCTATTAAGTTATTTTAAGTTACCAGAATCATAATATGTTGCAGTGAAAACATTCTCACACAACATAGAATTCAGCAGTGATACAAGTAGCAAGTATAGATATTAGAAAGCTGGAATAACAAGGAAAGTACTCTAGTTAGGTACAGGGAAATAAATGAAGTAGGACACTTGGAAAGACCAGGAAGTAGGCTATGATGGTCTTGATATATATTATAATTTTTAAATATGTTCAAGAGCACTTCTGGAACAACAGTACTTTTGTATAGCGTTAAGTGGTGTAGTGTGGTATACATTGCCAAGAGGACTAACTGAAGCTGGAAGTCTTCTCTAAAAATACCAATTAGAAAAATGTGTTCCTCATATATAAAACTCTTCAAAACATATGATCCAATACCATCATGACTAGGGAGGGTTTTGGCTCAGCTTGTCTTTAGCCAGGTTCAGGATTCTCAAAAAAAAAAGAAAAGGGGGGTGTTTATGTGGTCCTACTTCATGTTGGATCCGTCTTTGAATAACGTTTTAATACGGTGTTCAGTTTTAACTAAATTTGATAAACAGTTGGGAAGAACAGAAGAGCAGAAATCTCAGGGATGATAAAATCTTCTAAATTTTACAAAAGCCAATATCCAAGCAAGTAAGAGATACTCAGTTTAGCACCTTGAATGGGAAAAAGGTTTCAGCATGAGCGAAGCAGTTTTCTATTCTGTTCAGTCTGTCAGCTGACCCACATGCACACAGTGGGAAGCAGGGAGAATTTGGGTTATTTCTGTATAAGAATAAGGATTCTAATATTCACAGACCCAGTGCAAGGTGTGTTTGAGACTGGAAGTGCTAGAGAGGTAATGCCTGGCATGAACCATTTGGAAATGGAGAGGAGAATTTGTGAGACTGATGCTGTACAAGCACTCCTGTAAGGGCTTATCATGGTATTGTACAGTTACAGCACAGGCTTTCCCGAGACTCACAATTCTTCGCAGTTTTTTCATGATACCACTAAGGACTTGTGGCAAAGCTGGCCATGCAATGACACATTTCCATTTTAAATAGAAATGTTACAGCAAAACAATTTCAATATGCAAAGACAACCATTAATTGCTTAAAGCTGCTACTTAAAGAACTGAGCTACTTTCTCAGCCTGAGGGACCAAGCTATTCCCACAATAGCCAAATTTGCAAATTTTATCAGAAGAGAAAGCAATTAAGAGTTGATTCTCCCCTTCTTAAAGAGAAAGCACCCTATATTTAGAAGTAATGCTGAGCTTTGATTAGACTGAAAACAACAGCAAATAGTTATAGTTTAAAAATCCCTCACTTTATACTGTTTTAAACTTTTTAATTAGATGTCACTAATCAAGCAGAAGTTATTAAATTATACTATTCATGATACATTGGGAGAAATTAATCCATTTTACTGAATACTGATGAAGAAGGGTGGTGTGTTTTGGGGTTCTTTTTTCATCATTAGAGGCTACAGATGAGATCCTAGATATATGAAAATGGAGAGATCTTTGTTAGCTAGTATTATAGAAATGTACTTTAATCTCATTTTTAGAAAAAACATTAATCCAATAAACTATATGCGAAGAGTAATGAAAGATGACCTTAATAAAGAGGTCAGAGGAAAAGCTGAGGGATGCAACCAAATGAAATGACTTGTATTAACTTTCCATATTTTTAAGAAACTAAATAATGAGAGGAAACAGAAAAATAGCCTGAAGACACCAGAGAAATGGAAAGCTTGTTTTATGAGCTGTAAATTAAGGAGAATTGTGAAATAGAAAGGAAGATAAGGATGTGAAGAAATTCCCCAAGTTAGAATGCTCTATCAGTCTGCAATCCATTTTCTTAATAGTCATGTTTCAGCTAGAAAAAAACCCAAAACAAAACCAAAAACAAATAAAAACCAACTAACAAACAAAAACAAAAACATAACTCAAACAAAACAATGGGTTTGGTATATACTTTGTTTTAAATATATATAAGGCCCAATAGGAGGTTATGCAATTTTAGTAATAGTAATAGTTGACATTAGAAACTAGTGCAGCAAAACAACTGAAGAAGTGAAGATACACAGTCTTTAGGAAGCAGGCAATGAGATGTTACTTATCCTGAGATGAACAGTGCTGAGAAGCTGTAAACTATAGTAATGGGACAAAATCATAGATATTGCATCTGCATAAAAATTATGCAGCTCAATAAGAAGTGTTTGATTTTAGTTATTAAGAAAAACAACTTTGAAAATCACCTTCTTGCTAAAAGGCATTCAGAATAATTGTCAAGGCTGTGGAACTGTAGTAGCAAGTGATGCTGCAGTTTGAAGCATTACAATTTTCCCAGCTGAACTGATATAATAGATGAAAAATTCAAAAAACTTGCATAATTCACAAAAGAACTAACTCACTAGCACTGACTCTAAAATCACTTGCAAGGAAGCAACACTTTGGTTTGCTGATGCCTTAGTCCTGTATTGCTCTTTAATGGCACAATGAGCTGTCAATTGAGATTAAGTTCTTTGAAGGGGTCTTTTCATTGAATTAAGCTTCTTAATAAAAGTAATTACTTTCCTAATTCCCCACTGGGCTATTAAAATATAATCCAGTACCAACTGGAGAAAAAGTAGCATCTCAATCACTTCAACTGATATTTGGAATGGGCCCATAACATCAGAACCAAAGCTGTGGCCCTGGCAAAATAATATATACGAAAGAATAGGACTCAATATGTTGCAGAAAAGAAGTAGAACCAAGAATTTAATAATTGTTATGCAGAAATAAAATTATTTCACTGTTTAATTATAATTATGTTCTCCTTAAATTGATATATTTTCAAAAGCAAAGAAAACAAAGAAAAGGAAGAGCAGCAGCTTTCCCTTGCAATAGTTAGATCAGATAGCTAAGGGCAAGTATATTCTACTAAGCCAGCTAAGAGAAAAGCAGATGAAAGCAAGTTTAATGGTCTTATTGAAATGTTGAGATTTTTATTCATGTAATAGTAAGCCCTTCCTGAAATTTATAGTTCCTAACAGAGATAATGTCTGGGCAAAGAGTTCCCTGAATTTATAGCAGATTTTACAGGTCTATCTCCATGTGCAAATTTGGTGCTGTGTAACAACAGCTGAAAGATTCTTTATGTTTTTGTGCAACTAGCAAAGCTGGGCTCCACTGCAAATATTCAAGTGATTCCTGTTGAGAAAACGTATCCTGGGAAAAGCACACTGGACACTGATTAACAATGAAAAACACTGCACAGTCATGGAATATTTTGCCTTTTCCCAGACACTCATGTTGACCAAACGGGTGTAGATGCTTAGTTCCTGTGGAAGAACCAGGTACTGCTTTAAAAATAAAAAATAGGTGGGTTGCAAAACAACTGGAAGCTTTCAAGGTGCTTGTTTAATTAAATTAGTTATTAATTTTTATTAAGAATCACAAAGATTTTGTGATCTAAAAACCAGGATATTACAGTGAGAATCACAAGATCTTTTCACATCCTGGTCCCGATGCTGGCTTGCAGGATAACTCTGAGATTCCTGTTTCTGTTACCTGAGTTATGCTTTTCCACTTATTTGTCTGGTATAAATGCGAATTAGGTGGAACTGCTTTTTTCTGTGTAGCACCTAGCATACATGCAGTACAATTCACTGTAGGCTTATGAAAAATCTGGTGAGACAACTGAGACACATCCTGGTAACAGCACTTAAATAACCAAAAATCTAGCTTTTGGAAGTGTATGCTGCCACATAAGCCAGAGAGGATGGTCTCTAAGTTCTTCCTGGTTTTCTCTTTACAAAAGTAGAAACACTGAAAATGGCAAGTATGAAACCACATACTTAAACCCATTAACTACATTTCTATTGGATTATACTGAAATTTCCTTCCACAGAACCATTACGAAGAGTTGGCTAAGCAAACTACTCAGAAATACAGTAAGAAGATTTTTGTCTTTGTAGGTTTTTTTTCATTTTGTTTCATCACACACTGCCTTTAATATTTACATTTTGCCCTAATGCTTATAATTAGAAATCAGATCTATTTCAGTGTAGCTTATGAGCAATGAGTAGATTTTCTGCATTAGGCCATTTGCCACATATAACTGAGGAGAGAGAAAACATGAAGCATAGTTAAATAGAGTAAGAGCCCTCTTCTTCCTTGGACAGTATATGGAATGCTCTCTTTAGTTGTCCTCATGTTTTGAAGTTTTAGCTATAAGCAACACGGAAAAATACTAAACACAGTACATAGGTTTAACTACAGACTTCTAGTGCAAGATTTGCAATAGACTGCTAGGCTGCTGAGAATTCAAGCAATAAAGTTGCTTTGAGGAAGTGAACATAAAGTAACATGTATTTTATATGAGATGATTATACCACAGTATGTTCCATAATCAGCTTCACTGCTGCTTCATTATTTGTTGATAGCTATACCAAAATAATTTGTCTTGCAAAATGAATCCTCAGCCTTGATACAAAAGTAAAAGTCTAGTTTTATTATTCATGAACTAACAATAAAAATTGTTTGTAACTAGGAGAAACAATGTCCACCTTAATTAATAAGTAATTTCAGACATTCCATTTTAAATGTGCATGTCATTATCAAAATTATCTCTTATGCCAGTTAATTCATACATCAGAAATGCTACACACAGTCCGAACAGAAACATGCAAACACCCATGATATATGGATATAAAGTTCTCCTACTTCGCTACATGTACAGCCTAATCTTAAAGAAACACTTCCTGCATTGCTAGTAGTTAACATCCTTCTGGGTACCAGTCAGTATATATTTTCTTATTTTGAATTTGTTTCTGAACAGGGAGATTCTTATTGAAGGATTCTTCTAGTATTTGTATATGTATCTTGTATGGGTTTCATCCTACTTCTGTATATTTTCAGTAGACCTCGACTGACAGTACATATTTTGTATTTTACGTATATAAAAAGGCACCTAATTAAACTGCCGTAATTTGTGAAGTCACATTACTTAGAGGCATTAAGATAATTGCACACTGTTCAAGAACTACCCTAAGTTCAAAATTTTATGAATTACGTACCTATTGACCTTTGAAAGTCTGAGCAAATGTCCTGCTCTTTTTTAAAGCATACTGTTTATCCAAAAATTGAAATAAAATACAAGACATGGGATTGCACACCAAATTGAAGCAAAAGCTCATGAATACACAATAACATTGAAGTTATTCAGTCAAAATAGTTTATAGCCATATAGAATTAATGCAAGAAGACTCAAGTTTTGGAAAAAAAAAAAAAAAAAGAAGTCAGGAACAAAATCAGAACTAAAACTATTAATGAATTTTTTGTGAAACTTGCCTCCAGATAGATATGCTCCTCCTTAAAGATCATTTAAAAAGAGAAAATGCATCATTAGCCCACTAGACTAGAATTTATTGTGTATTTATAGTAAATTCCGGATCTTGCACTGAAGTTGAAAAAAAGGTTTGTCCATGCCCCACAATATCATAGGAAGTGGGTCTGAAAACCCACAACAAGCTTATAACATAGACCTTAAAGATTCTTTAAGTGGGATTTTGCTCACAGTTTAAGATGACTGGTTTTCCATTATAGTCAGTGAAAATAAAACCAGTGCAGGATACAGAACCTAGACATGTTCATCAGCCCCAGTTTACCTGCCCACTTTGCAGTGAGCTAGACATCTGCCTTGGCTGTATCAACCAGATCCTTACCAGCTATAAGGGGTGTGTATTTTTTTGTACTTATATATGGGCATAAAAATTCCGGTGTCTCACTCTGCAAACTGAATTTTGCTGCTCGCTGCCACTGAACACTTCTTTCAAATTGTGTTTAAAATAGAGGAAAGTAAGAGAGAGTTGTGGGGATTTTTTGTATTTTACAGAACTATTTGCCATTTTTAAATAATGTTCAGAGTGTATTTAATTAAAATGGACTATGCAGCCTTGACCTCCCTGTAATTAACTTTTGTTTGCAAATCAGTTGCAATCAATGGGGTTGTTCTATCTCCGTGGTATCTCTGATACTGCAAAACTTCTAGTTTAAAAACCTCTGCCAGGACAAAAGTACTTTTTCCAGTCCAGTTTTTGTGAACAATATGCCTTTTTTGCAGATGTCATGCATACACCTGCAATTCTCTGCCCTGAGAGATCTCTGTAGGGCCCCGAGGCATAGGTATCTCAGGGACTTGGTATTTCATATTCACATTTTTCTTACAGGCAGGCAGTTTGGTTTGACTTCAGAATGCCTGTTGAGGCCACCCACCTTTGGCACAGACAACAGGGCCCTTATGAGATCATCTCTGGTTGTCTTTGCCCTTTGGTGAACCTCAAGAGCAGCAGGCATAGATGAAGTGTCACAGCCAGATGTGATGAGTGTGAATTTTCTGTGACATGATCTGAACCATGAGACTTTCATAAAGCCATTAGAAATACCCACTCTGGTGTCTCAGAGATACTGCAAAGAATTTCTCAGAAGATAAATATTTTCAATAGGCAGAAAATGTACCATTATAGCCTTATCATGAGGTTGCTTCTCCACAGCAGTACAGAGACAACAGCATGCATCCTCCTGGAGTTTCATCAGTTAGGGAATAAATTGTTCTAAACACTTTTAGAAAAAAAGTAATTAAATTTAACACTTGTTATTTAAAAAAAAAAAAAAAAAAAAGGAAAGAAGAAAGTGTATTACCATAAAAATGTAAACTGGGTAGCTAAAAAGGAAACTGCACGATGCAGAGAATTCTCAATTCTGTTGTTTTATCAAATACTTGATTTACTAGTGTGTTCTGATTTAAGATGACCATTTGAACAAGAGCACTCGGCAGCAAGAATAACTACCATAGGCTATTGTTTATTCCAAATGCGCTTATCACTCATGGCTCTGCATATCTTCCATTTATTTATAACTATGGAACATCAGGAGGAGAACAGAACAATTTAATTACCTGACAGGCTTGAGCTGGGCAGTGCATGGTTTCAAAAACTGTCTTTGTTTCTGGATTCAGTCTCCTTTAATCTGCAAGTTAAAATATTTGAAATGCATTTACATATGGAGTATAACGATATATGACAGTTAGAGCAATTGCACCATTGTTAAAAAAATTAGTTACTTTTACTTGTAATGTAGTTCCTTTGAAATCAAGGTATTTCCATCACTGAAAGAGCATGTTTTCCTCAATGAAGTTTTTTTTTCCTTTTTATTAAGTCTGCATTTTGGGGGAATGTTCTAAGCCAAAAAAAAAAAAAAACAAACAAAAAAAAAACAACAAACAAAACAAAGCCCAAAACCCAGCTGTGCATTGTAATAACCAAGATTGGTGGAATTAGTACTCTAGGCTGGTTATAAAAGAGATGGAAGTGTGTAAACTGCAGGAAACAATCACTGTGAAGTAACAGTAAACTAAACTAGTTGGTAATAGTGAAAGAGTGTAGAAGTGAAAAGAGGCACAGCAGAAAAGTCAGAGATGACAGTTTCTCTTATCATGATTTTCCTTATCCCATATATCCCTTGATATTCCTGCTAAACTCAATCTTCACAAATATGACATATTTGCAAATAAATTTAGTAGTAACGTTATTTATATGTACTTAGTGTCATATCTAATGACCATAGAATAGCAATCCAAACCCATATTGTACACCCACTGAATGGAACACAATTTATGTTATTCTGCCACTAACACTTTTGTAGTTTACGCAGCTGAAAATGGCTTTGTCTGCATCTTGGATAACATGTACTACCTCAGATCAGCAGTTTTCCATTCAAGCTTTAATCAAAACAATACACTGAGCATTCATACGGGGTATTAGAAAAGCCTTTTGCTAGAAGCTGACTCAGAATCTCCCTGTTCATTCGAACGCTTCTGGAAAATTCATTTGAACTAAATGCACACATTTTTGCTTTTCATTAAGAAAGTTTATTCTATGAAGGTGAACTTGCTGCAAGAGTGAAAACCTTTGTTTAAATTGCTAACTGAAGCATAAAAAGCACAGAAAGATCAGACAGAGGTTATATATTTGTAATGATAAATCTATTTTACTGATGTTATCAAAACATATTTCCTATTGATTCACATATAATTAATTCCTTTTCACTTTATAATTCTTTGGTCATTGATAGATTTTCAAATGTATCCAGCTGAACTAAAGACTAAGAACACAAATGAAAGGGTTTTGTTAAAGAAGAAACTAATATTTATTAACTTCTATAAGAATAATGTGTAACTCTTCATCATTTCACTTGCTACTAGCAAGTATTTAACAGATTTATTTATTCTGTTAAAATGTTTGAGGATATCAGTGGAATGGGAAATTACTGAACTTCCATACATGAAATGAAAAATATTGACATAAAAAATAAATACTGTTGGAATCAGCATGGACATTATAATAGTACCATCTAGAGCATCGTTAGGATTACGTTATTGATGTGTACCTAAGAAATACAGCTTGACAGTAAAAGGGAAAAGAGCAAGAGCAAAAAGCTTATATTTTGACTAAGAATAACCATATCACAGTATCACAGTATGTTTGGGATTGGAAGGGACCTCAAGAGATCATCTAGTCCAATCCCCCTGCTGGAGCAGGAACGCCTAGGTGAGGTCGCACAGGAACATGTCCACGCGGGTTTTGAATGTCTCCAGAGAAGGAGACTCCACAACCTCCCTGGGCAGCCTGTTCCAGGGCTCTGTCACCCTTACTGAGAAGAAGTTTTTTCTCAAATTTAAGTGGAACCTCTTGTGTTCCAGCTTGATCCCATTACCCCTTGTCCTATCATTGTTTGCCACCAAGAAGAGCCTGGCTCCATCCTCGTGGCACTCACCCTTTATATATTTATAAACATTAATAAGGTCCCCCCTTAGTCTCCTCTTCTCCAAACTAAAGAGACCCAGCTCCCTCAGCCTTTCCTCATAAGGGAGGTGCTCCACTCCCTTAATCATCTTCGTTGCCCTGTGCTGGACCCTCTCCAGCAGTTCCCTGTCCTTCTTGAACTGAGGGGCCCAGAACTGGACACAATATTCCAGATGTGGTCTCACCAGGGCGGAGTAGAGGGGAAGGAGGACCTCTCTCGATCTACTAACCACCCGCCTTCTAATACACCCCAGGATGCCATTGGCCTTCCTGGCCACAAGGGCACAGTGCTGGCTCGTGGTCATCCTGTTGTCCACCAGGACCCCCAGCTCCCTTTCCCCTACACTGCTCTCTAATATGTGATTTCCCAACCTATACTGGAACCTGGGGTTGTTCCTGCCCAGATGCAGGACTCTACACTTTCCCTTGTTAAATTTCATTAGGTTATTCCCCGCCCAACTCTCCAGCCTGTCCAGGTCCTGCTGGATGGCAGCACAGCCTTCTGGCGTGTCAGCCACTCCTCCCAGCTTAGTGTCATCAGCAAACTTGCTGATGGTACACTCTATTCCCTCATCTAAATCGTTAATGAATATGTTGAATAATACTGGCCCCAGTACTGACCCCTGAGACACTCCACTAGATACTGGCCTCCAACTAGACTCCGCACCATTGACTACCACTCTCTGGCTTCTCTCCTTAAGCCAGTTTGCAACCCACCTCACTACTCTATTGTCCAGACCACATCTCCTCAACCTAGCTGTGAGGATGCTGTGGAAGACTGTGTCAAAGGCTTTACTGAAGTCAAGGTAGACCACTTCCACCGCTCTGCCATCATCCATCCACCTTGTTACGTTCTCATAAAAGGCTATGAGGTTGATCAAGCATGACTTACCCTTGCTAAAGCCATGCTGACTGCCCCTAATAACCCTCTTATCCTTGATATGCCTTGAGATGGCACCAAGGATAAGCTGTTCCATTACTTTCCCAGGGACAGAGGTGAGGCTGACCGGTCTATAATTACCCAGGTCCTCCTTCTTGCCCTTTTTGAAGACTGGAGTGACATTTGCTTTCCTCCAATCCTCAGGCACCTCTCCCGTTTCCCAAGACTTGGCAAAGATGATGGAGAGTGGTCCAGCAATGACTTCAGCCAGCTCCCTCAGCACCCACGGATGCATCCCATCTGGACCCATGGATTTATGGATGTCCAGACTATTTAATTGCTCCCTAACCCAGTCCTCATCGACTAAAGCAAACTCCTCCATTGACCTGGCTTCATCCGGGGTCTCAGGGGTACAGGGCACCCCACGATAGCCTCCGGTAGAGTAGACAGAGACAAAGAAGACATTCAGTAATTCTGCCTTCTCTGTATCTTCTGCCACCAGGGCACCCACCCCATTCATCAGTGGGTCTACATTGCCTCTGGTATTAGTTTTATCTGCTATGTATTTGAAAAAGTTCTTTTTGCTGTCCTTGACCCCTCTCGCCAGCTGTAATTCTAAGGAGGCCTTGGCTATCCTAGCTGCCTTCCTACATCCTCTAACAGCAGCCTTATATTCTTCCCAAGTGGCCAGCCCCTGCTTCCATGACCTGCAAACTCTCCTCTTCTGCTTGAGCATACCCAACAGACCCCTATTTAACCACGCAGGCCTCCTGGCTCCCTTCCTTGACTTCCTACGTGTGGGGATGCTCTGATCCTGAGCGTGGAAGAAGCAATCTCTGAACACAATCCAGCTATCTTGGGCCCCTTTTCCTTCAAGCAGTCTTGCCCATGGGATTTCCCCCAGCAATTGCTTGAAAAGGCCAAAGTTAGCCCTGCTAAAGTCCAGGGTTGCAATTCTACTTGCTATTCTGTTCCTGCCACACAAGATGCTGAACTCCACCATCTCGTGGTCACTGCAACCCAGGCAGCCCTCAACCTTTACTGCTTCGACCAGACCCTCCTTGTTAGTGAGGATGAGATCCAGCAGTGCACCTCTCCTAGTCTGCTCCTCCACCATCTGCATGAGGAAGTTATCATCAATGCACCGGAGGAATCTCCCGGACTGTGGCTGGCTGGCTGAATGGTCCTTCCAGCAAACATCAGGGAAGTTAAAATCACCCACAACAACCAGGGCCTGTGACTGTGAGGCCACTCTCAGCTGCCCACAGAAGGCCTCATCAACTTCCTCAGCCTGATCTGGTGGCCTGTAACAGACGCCCACAACAGTGTCACCCCTGCCAGCCTGCCCCTTGATCCTGACCCATACACTCTCAACTCGCTCGTCATCCACTCCTGGGCAGAATTTAGTATATTGTAGTTGCTCTCTCCCATATTCTTTGGAACTGAGAAAATCCAGGCTTGTGCATGTAAAAACTTTTTATTAGCAAACTATTTCACGTCTTTCGTAGCAAAAAGAGCAAATTACAGCCAGCATGCCCAGCTAAAATTAGGACTCTGTAGATAAACTTTTGACAATGGCTGTTGAAATGGTCAGTAACAAATACTGCTTTCTGCATGTAGAAGATCAAACTGTATTTGATAAAAAGAGTGAAAACTGATGTAGCATGGAATGTCATTTTTTGTTTGTTGTCTTCTCCTAGTACTTTGAACAAAGAGGAATATTTACTTATAGGGCAGAAAATAATGCAGTCGGTCATTAGAGGTTCCAAACATGAATTACAGCAGTTATAAAAAATTATTGCTATTTTTTTGTTGTTTGAAGGGTTTTTAAAAAATAATTTTTGAAAAATGGGAATGGTTTTACTAGAGTGAAATAGTATCACTTTATATCATTACAACTATGCTTATCCCCCATGTGTAAATTTAGAGGATCAATCAGCTGACAGATAGCTGCATCTCAAACGTATGCACAAAATGTTTTCTTCCAGGGTACTTAAAAATGGCAACGTTACATTAACGTGTTTTGGAATAACAACAGAAAAATCAAACCTTGCTCTGTAGGAAGGATAGTCTGAACCTCACAAGAATAATTACATCAGGACACTGTGTTAGAGAACATCTAAGATGTGCAAAGAGCAAATAGACTCAAAAATAAAGTAGCAATCAAACCAGCTATGCTATGAAGCTACAGGTTCAACCTCTTAGCTGACTTAGGCACACATTCAGTGCTGTCACAGATGCTTACAGACACATATTAAAATTCCATATGGTGAAGTAGGTGGCAGGATAAATTTCTTGAGCAGAAGTATGCATGATGAGAAAGGGATTTATTTTTAAGTTAAGCTTTGCATAATGGTTGAAAACCCTTTCTGCTACATTGTTCTTTCAGAATATCACAGAATCATCAAGTCCAACCATAACCTAACTCTAGCACTAAATTATGTCCCTAAGAACCTTGTCTAAACACCTTTTAAACACCTCCAGGGATGGGGACTCCATCACTTCCCTGGGCAGCCTGTTCCAATGCCTGACAATCCTTTCCGTGAAGAATTTTTTCCTAATATCCAATCTAAACCTGGTGCAACTTCAGGCCATTTCCTCTCAACTTATCACTTGTTACTTGGGAGAAGAGACCAACACCCTCCATGCTACAACCTCCTTTCAGGTAGTTGCAGACAGCAATAAGATCTCCCCTCAGCCTCCTTTTCTCCAGGCTAAACAGCCCCAGTTCCCTCAGCTGCTCCTCATCAGACTTGTGCTTCAGGCCCTTCACCACCCCTCTGCACTTTCTCCAGCACCTCAATGTCTTTCTTATTATGAGGGGCCCAAAACTAAACACAGTATTCAACATAATTTGTTTTATATATTTTCATAGAGGTATAAAGGAGTTGTTGGTTTTTTTGTTTTTTTTTTTTTTTTTTGTTTTTTTTTTTTTTAATGAAATTAGTATACATAATAAGTTTGATGGCAAATTTGAATTAATAATGAGAAATTTTCAACATTTTTGCTAAGCAGACTTAGACACACAATTTAAAAGTTAGCACTTTACTTTTGTTACTTAATCAAAATAAGCTTCTGTGGAAATTCAGTTTGAAAAATATTTCTAGGACGTAATCTTTAGAGTAGAAAGTGATAGGACAAGAGGAAATGGTCTCACGTTGCACTAGGGGAGGTTTAAATTGGACATTAGGAAAAATTTGTATATTAGGTAAAAACTCTTCACGGAAAAGGTTGTCAGGCATTGGAACAGGCTGTGCAGGTAAGTGGTAGAGTCACCAGGTGTTTAGACGAGGCTCTTAGGGACATGGTTTAGTGCTAGAGTTAGGTTATGGTTGGACTCAGTGATCCTGAGGGCCTCTTCCAATCAAAATGATTCTATGATTCTACGAATAAATGAGCCTCAGGGTAATCCAAGAGCGGTGTCTGTTCAGGATTTATCCTCTACCCGTTCATTTATTTCTTATCTTCCCTGCACATCCTCTCCCATGATGCCTGTTGATATTCTTTACCTAGGAATCAACTCCCCTGTGTTTCAACTGGAAGAACAGTACTGTTGATCTTGGTCAGCATCTGCAGAGTCTGTTTGAATGTCTACACGCACATAACACAATAAACCCACAACTGAAAAAACCTGCACGTACCTAATTGACAACCACCTCATTTCTGGATTAAGTGTGAATAATGTATTCAAAATCCATTTACTAATATTTCACATGCATAAAGGAGCAGGGGCTATGTTTAGCTCATCAGTCTTTTCAATCTTGATTCATAGTTGCTGTAGAAATCTCTCCTTAGTGTAACCCAGTTAAGCTCAGCATAACATGTTTAAGGACAGACCTTCTAGATGTTAAAAGCCTTCTGGGACTGTCGTTTGCAGCTTCAGAAAGGGAATGAAATTGGAAGTATAAAATAAGAAATGAACAGTTAGAATATACACTTGTTTGTAAGTAGGCTTTTTGACGGTGCTATCTGCTTGCTGTTTGGAGGAGAAATGCCACAATACTGGCAACAGTACCAGTTTTCCATGCATAAATATTGGCTTCAGAAGGTATGTTTCATTTATGGCCCAGAATTAATATGACTATGACAGCTGCTATTTAGCAAACAAAAATGCATTGCAGGTCTGATAAAAATAACATATTTATTAATGTTGTATAGCAATAGATTTAGTATCATTGCTAATGTCAAATGGCTATACAGTGCTGAAATAAAAGTAAAAGACTGAGTTTTCTCCAAAAGAGAAAATCAAGGGTTTTCAGTTTCCCATTGTAGACAGGCAAAGCCACATGCACCAAAGCTGCATGCTCAAAGCCTATAAAAGCAGAGTCCATGGCAATCAGAGCAAACAGTTCCAGAGGTATGAGAAGATAGTCTCTGTCTGGCTCAGTTTTGGGGTGTGAACATCAGAGTCAAGGGTTATGGAAGAGATTTGGTGTATTCCCAAGTGAAGAGAGAAGTGGTTTTGCACTAGTCATATTCACATATGGATAGCTAGGATGCACAAATTTTTACAAGTAGATTCTGAGATATGCTGAGAACCTTAATTTTACTTCTGTGTAAAGATGGAATCTGTGTACTTGCATATTTTTCATTAACATGATCAAATACTATCCTGGAAATAACCTATATAAATGAGAATCAGAAATGAGTTTTGATAGACTTGTTAAGCAAGGTTTCACTAACACAGTCTTACTGTAATAAAATTTCAGATGAGGGTCTTGCCAGTGAAGATTTGCTTTCTTTCCCAGGCTTTCCCAGCTGATCTTACCATAACCAAGAAAGCTTTTAAAATGTAAACAGGAAATACATAGCCAAAGAAAAGTTCGATCAACCCCTTAAGTTCAATCTTTAGATCCCAGAGAAAGATAAAGAAAGAAAAATAATACACATACAAACCCCTTATGTTGCTAGAAGAATTTTGCTACCATGGAATAAGGGTAAGACTGATATATTTGCCCTTCCCTTATGGTAGCCTGCGTGACATTGTTCTACACAGCACTTTTTTGGACTAATTTTGAGACTTAAGAATATTTTAAAAACTTGAATCGATAGAAATTAATGGCAAAATACCATCCTTATTTAAGACAGCTTCATTCAGAGAAGTACAGTTTTTGTAACTCTAGATTATTTATTAAAAAATAATAAGATGGTGTGTATGCGTTACTACTCAGAGTGTATGTTCTGCTTAACAGAATTTTGGTAGGTATCATTTTACATCATTCCCATAACTAAAATAGAACTTGAGAGCAGTGGAACAGATTTTGGCATTAGTGTAAGGCATTTGTTAATGGGGAATCTGCCAAAGGAATCGGAGTTTTATTTTCGTGGGTGATTCATTATTTAGCTGAAAACAGCTTGGGTAGCAAACATGTTTTCCAAAATTTCTTTTGAGAATATCAAAGATGATTTTTTTCATGCATCTTTGAAATTATTTGGTCTGACAAGTACTTTTGTGATTGATTATACCTACTGAAATCAGATGTTAAGAGTCTACTCATTTACATCATATACTCTTTCACCATGAATTTTTCATTCCATCAGGAGTTGCTGTATCGTATGCCAATGAAATACATTTTTTTGAGAATGTTTATCAAGAAAATTTCTGTTGACATTTTCTTGGACTGCTTTGCTCTTTAGCCTGCAGTATAGTATCTAATGTTTAAGAAAATGAAGATCCCATGTATGTTGACGTGCTAAACTCAGTCTGAGATTTTGAGTATTTTTTTTCCAACTCCTTGCTATATTTTTTAGAGACAGTAAAATTTTCTCATTCATTGCAAGTTGTTTTAATCAAGAACTGTCATTTAGTGGCTGAAGATAAGAGCTCTTAAATTAAATTGTATTTGCTGTTCTCTGGATGATGAAAATAAAATATAATTTGCAAATGCATTTGTTAATACATACTTCGGCACTCATAATTACTTAATTTTGTTCTTGCTAAACTTCATGCACTTATTGCAATCTCCTTGAACATGAACAGATTTAGATTATTTTTTTTTTACTGTGAATCTCCCCCTGTGTTTTACAGGGTGCCATGGAGCCATATTCCATGGCCTTACTGGGACTGTGGCAGGAATGTCTCAAATACTCCACAGTCAGCTAAAACTAAACAAATAATGCATCTTAGCAACCTGAAGTCTTTTATTTGTACCTCAGCCACTGGCCTACTCTGTACTTGTGGGCACGTCATTAATTTTCATTTTAATAAAAGAGAACAGGAGACTTAGTTTCTTAAAAATATGAAAGAGCAACATGAACTATATTTCTAAAAAAAACCCTGAAATTATGAAGTGGGGTAGGGTTGGGTAAATAACACTTGTTCAAAAATTCAAGAAGGAATTTTAAAAAGAGTGGAAACTAATTCATATAACTAAAAGTGGGGAGCACACTATTTCAGACAAAAAAGCAGGGAGAGGTTGCCAGCAGAAAAGGCTCGACAGTAAAATGACAAAATTGCTGGTGTTAATAAATTAGTCCTGGCTGTAAAGTGGAAAGCTGATTACAAGGAATTGCAGAAGTACCTGTAAAAACTGAACAAACCAGAAAAAAAGAAAATCTTTACACACTTAAGCATAAAGATGTGTACATGAATAAGAACTTCTTTCTACAAAGCATACGAATATAAGAAGAAAGTGTCACAATCTGATTAGGAAAAAGGAAAAGGGAAGCTACCAACTTATTACTGGAGATTGTAGTTTAAGCTTTTATTCAAAAGGAATGGCTAAACCAAGTAATTAGCAAGCTACAGGCAACTGGATCCAATACAGGAATGAAACTGAAATAATCTCAGCATTTATCTTTCCCCCAAGAATATGGAGGACAGTAGGATCAAAAGAGGAAAACAGCTGTACTTAACTTTGAAAAGATTGAATGGGAGGATCCAGAGAATAAATAAATTAGTCCATCTGATTTCATTTATCACAAAAATGCTGGAATATCTGTCTGGTTAAAGACTGCAGACAAACTAGGGCAAACATCCACTTATCAAGAAAAACCACCAATCCCAGCTACTTTCTCCTTGTGACTAGTAATGGGCCCTACTGATAGGTGGAAGCAGTAGATATGTCACATGCATATTGTTTCAAAGCATTTGCCAGTCTTATGCACCATTCTCATAAATAAAGAATTAAGTAATCCAGATGACACTATTGTAATGGCATGCACAACAAATGTGAAGCTACACTTAGGGCAGTTACCAGCTGTCAAGCTAGAAGGAAATACCGAGTGGGGTTTCATAGGTCCTGTCCTGGACCCAGTATTATTCAATATTTTCATTAATGACCTGGATGATGGAATAGAGAGTACACTTATTAAATTTGCAGACAATACCAAGCTGAAAGCGTCTGCAAGCACTTTAGTGAATAGGATTTGAATTGAAAGTAACCTTGACAAATTGAAAAAGTGATCCAAAAAAAAAGAGAGAAGAAATTCAATAAGGAAAAGTACAAAGTATCACACATAGGAATAATCTCTGGCTGGAAAAATACAAGAGGAGGAACAACTGACTACGCTTCAGTTTTACAGAGGGTAATGCACCACAGAGACACTAAGAGTCAAAAACATTTTATAATACTATATATGGAAGACCATGTTATACAGGAAATGTGAACTAATCTTATTGGATACTAGTGCAGTTCAGTCTCAACACTTGCCATGGTCAAAGCAGCCTCTTCAGATAGGGTGCTGCATGAATTTTAGCTACATCGAAATATTTAATGGGGGTAATAAGAAAGGTGTATTTTGGACTGCTTAAAAATGAGAACTAGTATTTGCTTCATAATATGCAGAATTCTAAACCACAGCCTTCTCTGCTGCAACGATTTTCTGTCCCTATTGGCTTAAAATGTACAGAACTGCTATATTTTCAGGTAGGAGAGGTATGGTACAAACTCAGTTGTGAATGTTGAACAGCAGAAAAAACAGTAGACCACAAAGATGACAGTTTTTCATAAAGCATGAACCACAGCGGGGAATTCTGTACTGAAAAAGCTATAAATAGTAGACATGTTTGAATAATGGAAGTTACATTCCGATTTAGTTAGGAAGGGGTTTTGTTGCTGTTGTTTTGTTTTGGGTTTTTTTTTTTGTATTCTGCATCCATGATATGTATTTTTAATGTGTATTATACTTATAATTCACACTACTGACATACATTTTTAATAATTATGGATTCATAGCAGCAATCACCTTCCTTTACTATTATCCTTTGCATAATATAGGTTCAGCATGTATTTTTCAATGGGGAAAATACAAGATGGGGAACAATCAGCTACTTTGGAGATTCAGAGAGGGTAATGCCTTTCCTTTTAAGAGCTCATGAATGAAAAATGTCATACGTTGCAACATACATAAGCAGAATTTATGTAGGAAACATGGAGTAATTATTCCATGCAATATTCAACGACACTCTTCACAACCATCACTGTTCCTACTTCCACGTGTACGTGGAACATGTTCATAAAGGATCTGATTGATCAGATCAGAAATTATCTCACAGGCAAAATAATTCGACTACTACAAAAAAGTTAACAAATTTTCAGAAAATGACTAAAACTTTGGTTATTTTTATACATCATCTAAAGAGATGTTAGAACAAATGAAGCTCCTGGCATCCTTATCTTTAGGTTTATTAAAACAGACTTTACCCTTCACTATCTAAACTACTTATTTATTTATTTATTTATCGCCATTTCATCCTGCTTGGGGAATGAAATTAGACAAAATAAATGCACGCTTCTTGATCAGTGATTTGTGATGTACAGGCAGTTCTGTGGAATGTAAGGAAGCATATAGTTCTTTCCATCAGTTTAATTAGCATACTATTCTATAATTGTTTTAACTAAAGGAACAAAAATGGAAGGTTTAATACTACTCTGTTATCCTGAAACAAGCTTGCTCCTTTAGTTCATAATGGCACATGCCTAGTGCATCTTTGCAGAATTCAGATAGGACTGATTTTATAAGTCTTTTTAACAGAATTTAGTTTCCATTTCAGTTAGGCCTTCGTGATTTATGCTCTGCATAATTACTTCGTAGACTTTAAAACTGGATATTGTCTTACCTTTGACCACCACTGATTATTTTAATGCCATCAAGAGCAGTCTCCTGAAATAGTGCATGAATTCAAATTTTTGTGAGCTATCATTCATATGACTTGTATTTCATCTCTGCAACGTTAAGTGTATTATCATGTGTAGTGAGTAATGGAAGACATATTCCGATAAGCAGTTATAAGGAGTGACACTGGGTAAAGGCACATATTTAATCCAGCTGATTTTGGAGCCATTATAATCATCATTCCAAATTAATTACACCATCTATGCTTATATGGTATGAAGTCTATCCCTTAATTCTTGCTACCTGTAAGGTGTGGACCTAAGTCAGAATGCCATAAGCAGGTGTCTGTCTTGTCGTTATGGTGATATTAGAAACAGAAAACAGCAAGACATACACAGTACTAGATAAATAGCACTAGTTTTCTTTCAGGAAAATGTGGTGATTTTAACAGAGTTAGTCTAGGAGTAAAGCATGACTCAGTATAGAAACATCTGAATTCAATTTTAATGGTAATCATAATAATAAGAAAGAAAGTCAAGGAAGTGACTTAAATTTTAAAAAGCTTCTCTTGATTTCACCAATAATAGTAAATTAAAAATCTTATGTCTTTCTGATGCTTCCCAAAAGAGAAAGTAATTCAGAAACAAGAGCTGCTTGTCTAGTAGAAAATGCAGTGAGAGATAGAAGTCTTTCCAAAACACTTAAATTGTTGTAATTTCTTAATTAGGAAAATATAATTTCATTATTTAAATGACTTTATTTAAAAACACTGGTTAAAATATTATATATTCAGTATATTTCCATTTTCATAAAAATAAACATATATCACTTGCTACAGTGAGGCACTGTTGCAAATTCTATTATTCATGGTCATTTAATCAAATGAATTAGAGAAATTTAGTTGTACATTCTATGAAGTACTCCTTTAATCTTCTAAACTTGTTGTCAGGATGAGGTTTGTTGATGCCTGCTAGTGAATAAGGCATGGTGATCTTAGAACTAATTTTACATATTCTAAGACAGACAGTAAAGGTCTCCAGACTCTGTTTAACTACTGAGAAACAGTTTCGTTTCTGCTGTTCTCTTGAGATCCAGACTGATTCAGACTTAATAGAGAAGTCATGGGACAACCGGGTCTTTTTGACACAGTTACTCATAAAGGTAGTAGGGAATTTCTCTTCTGCCTTCACATCAGACTTTAGTCACTGGTATTTTTAAATTGCTATTGATACATGAGATGCAAATAAGAGTAATGCAAACTTATCCTGGAAGTAGTTAAATACAGAGAAGTCATCATAAGGCAGCACTTATCTCAGAAGTTACGCACCAGAGTGCAAGAACTTGCTTTCTAAAACCAAAAATTGATGTTAATGATTTTTTTGTTTTGACTTTACAAAAACATCAAATGCAAATGGAAAATAGTATTTTATTCAAAATATGCATAACAAAGGACACTGGTTTAAAAAAAAAAAAACCAAAAAAACAAAAAAAAAACCCACGAACCTAAGTATACAACTCCTGTAAAGGAACTCAGATGTAGGATGAAAAGACATTCTTTCCTTCTGTCACTTTCTGAATGACACTGATTATAGATGTCTTTCTACATAAAAGATGGACAAAGTCAAGTCAAAAGGGGTAAAAAGCTGACATTTTCTTGGGGATTCTATCTAAAAAAATATACTCTTTTTGAAATAACTTAACTTTGGCCTTGTTCTTTTTCTATAGTGTTTTGCCCTCAAACCATTCCAGTATTTTAAAAGTTCTTACAGCTGCTTTTTCCTGAGATATAAGATAGTGGAGTACCTGGAACACAATATGTATCTAATACAGGGATTAGCATACTCTGATAGCTGACCTTAACCTATCAATGCTTTAAACTTCCCTTAATCACCACAGTGCCTACAATGCAAGTTATTCTTCTGTATGTAAATGAACTGAAGTAAATGCACCTCCTGAATTTCCACCCAGATGTTAATATGGTAAAGAGTATGATCTATTCGTGGCAACAGTTATTTGTAGAATACACAAATGAGATTCCAGTTGTTACAAGTTGTGATTGAAACAGCATTGGAACAGGCTGCCCAGGGAAGTTGTTGAGTTACCATGTATTTAAAGGCAAATAGATGAGGTTGTTAGGGACACGTTTTAGTGCCAGAATTAGATTAACGGTTGGACTCTGATCTTCACGTCTCTTCCAACCAAAATGATTCTATGATTAAATCCCTATATTTCCTCTTTTATTTTTTTCCTTTTAAAAAGTTACAATTGATATAGTGCACTCACTGCCATTTATCATCATTAATAATTCTGGAAATAGCAAATAACCAAAGATTCACCACAAGCCTAAAGCACCTGCCAATGCTCAAAACCACTCAAAATTATTTCACTGAAACTTCTATGCCTAAACATGGAATTAGACATTTGCCTGTAGGCAGACAAGTGTGAGCACTTTGGTTCAGCCAAAATGGATTGATATTCAATATGCTTGTACACATAGGAACTGGAAGCACATTTTAGAGTATCAGACATTTATTGACATCTTTACTGCCTATGGTTTGCAATACAGATAGTCTTAACAATGGAATATGTACTTTTCTATGTTGTACACTGAACACTATAAAACCAAGGGCAAACTATGGAAATGTCTAATATATAAGTTATCCTTTAACTTTGAGATACAAAATACCACACTTCAATCTGAAAAAAAGAAGCAATGCACTAAAAGTAACTAATCCTCTGTAGACACTGTAGAAAATCAGTTATTGTAGTTAAAGTGATGGCCACTAAGGAAATTAACGCTATGTAATGATCAGCATTTTAAACTTTGTCTTGATTTTAGTGGAAGTTGCCAGGTTAAAAAAAATTAGATCAAAGAAAAATCCCCTCATTGAGATAATTAGATAAATGTTATGAACCCCATTTTCAGAACCATAGGAAAGTTCTTCAGTTATTATTAGGGTAGCGTTACAATATATTGCATGTAGAAGAGGACTATGATTGTGCCATTAGACTTAATATTTCCCCCTACTCCCCAGCAAACCATATGCCATCTGGAAACTGGCTCCTGGAAATGATAATATAAAAAAAATTGCAAGTATTAACAGAAAAGGGGTAATGGAGTTGAAATCAGTCTTGGTACCATTTCCTTCCAGCACAATTGTACTTCCCTAAAGCTATTGAACCCAGTATCATCAACAGAAAATGTCACAGACTCTCAAAAGCAAAGGACAGACAATTCTACAGATTATTGGATCATGTCCTATTTATAGACATCTAACCTTTTCAGCCCCAAAGAAAAAAAAACAGAAAAGTAGAGTCGTGTCATAGATCCAAGCCCCAAATTACAGCAATTTTGTACCATTATTGTATTTTGTTAATCACAGAGACTCAGCAAAACACTAAGTGAGTCACCCCTAGTATGAGTAACATTTCATTGTCACAGTAAATAAAACTACCATACTTAAATATTCATAAAAAACCAAAAACTCCAACAAAACAAAACACCAAAAAACTCTCAAAAAACCAACACAAATCTGCAAAGCCCTTTGCCTTGTGTGCAGCTTTTTATCTTTTTGTCAGTATACCAACAACATATATTTTTAATAACAAGCTACACTTTGGATAATAACTAGGAAGGAAAAGAGGTAAATTCTGCAATTCCAAAGTCAACCAAGTGCAATATTAAATTCAGGCACTAATTTACATCTTATCTAGGAAAAAAATTTGTAGACAAGACATGAAGTGTGAGGTAAATAATTATAGGTCCAGGAACATGATAAATCTCAATTTCACATGGGAGAAATTAGGACTAGGTTCTACAGCAGAATAAAAAGCTCTGGAAGGCAAGAGCTTTTGCAACATTATCTAGGTAAGGTAATTGCAATGGACAGACAAAACTCTGCAAAACATTTGCATTCTTGTGCCTAGCATTGATAGGTCTCAGCATCAGCTGAGATGGAAGTAAAGTGATTTTTGTTCTGGATTCTTTCCAAGCTTCACAAAGCTAAATTACACTATAGGATTGTTTTTCGAATTTCTCTGGCAAAGTATGGAATGAGGTACCCTGTACTTCAGAACAACGATCTCCTCTAAGTGAAAAAATAAAATTTAATACTTCAATTCCATTATATTCTTAATCTTCAACGTAATCTTCATCATAGTTCTTTAAATTAGCATTATATCTGTCCTAAAATAAAAAAAAAAAAAGGAAGATCTAAAGTTGCCCTCCCATCCCCAAGCTGAGTGCAGATTGCCACATGTCTGCTATTGCAGATATCTCACCACTGTTTCAAACACTGGGAACTGGTTTTGAAATTCAGTCACTCCTACATTCCACCATGTTATTGAAACTGTCACCATTTTCAATGGGCTAACAGCTACAGCCCTTTTATGCTGAATATAAGTGTCTTTAAATGACTGCCCAAGAGTAACCCCATACACTGAATCAAATTGCTCTTTGATAGTCCCAGCCATCCCTAAACTTTAGGTGGAGAGGTGTTAGCTGTATGAAATTATCAGCTCATGGCATAAGTGTATTTCCAATAGACTCATTGAGATGTGATGTGACAAGGAATACATGCATCTGTTCTCAGTTCAAAACTAAATGTGTGCATATATTATACATATATTTGTGTGTGTGTATATATATTAGCAATTTAGCCTTCATTTGTTTTAGTTCAGTGATGTTAGCATGAAATACAGAGGACAACCAGTGGTTTTCTGAGGAGAGTTCTTCCCAGTCTGATACCAGGACAGCATTATGATTTCTAATACTGGCCTGCCTGGCAGGAATGATAACATACATGAGATATAATATCATGCAATGTAGGTGTTATTACATGGGAAAGCTGACAAGATTTCTACACCTGGTTTCTTAAGAAAAACAGCAATATTACAAATGCAAAATATCTTTCAAGAAACTTGTAATCTTCAAGTGGTCTTTGTAAAAGGAAAAATATATTAGTTCTGCCTTCCACAATATTCTAGGTATCAGGTAATCACAAGAAACTAAATCACTATCTTGAGGAATTTATAGTGGCATCACCAAGTTGTCAAGAATTTATAAAATCGGTTCATTTCTCTGAGTCAATCTACATTTGAACTCAAAGACTGGACTATACAGATTTTCACATGGTAAAACGTGTTTGTATGAGGAATCCCACTGACATCAGTCAGGCAGCTCATGTAAGAAAATTCTCCTCAGCGTAAATAGTTTTGTGCAATGTACCGTTCATAACCGTTCAAACTGTTATTGCAAATCAACTAAAAAAGGTTTGATTTGCTAAGAGAGAACCTTGCAACAACAGGTTTGTCACATTTTTAGGCATTATTTAAACAGCCAGTTTAAATAAAAAAGTATTATATAGTAAAAAATGTATTATATAATTCTGACTATTAGAAATTCTTTTCATTGCTTGTCTGCTTGACCTGAAGTCCATTTGCTTGTCATTTTCCTCACAGTCCAAACGGCTTATTTAACCTGCTTGTTCAGTCATTTAGACTTCTTTACATTGAGATTGTGTTTAATGCTCCTGAAACAAACTACACTACCATGTGTAAGTTTATATTTTGATAAGCATTTTAAAAAGCTGTCTGCTGAACTTCTTTCACAATTATTAGCAAGTTACAAAAAATGACAGATACGAAAAATCATCTGACCTTTCTCAGGATGGTACGAGCTGTCCTCACTGGTTGCATTTTTATCTTCCTTGAGTAATGTACAATGTACTGAAATACCTATCTTTCCAACATGCTAATTAGACCACGAGAATATGTCTACACCTTGAGAAAAAAGGAAAAGAAATACAAGGGGTAATGGGTTCAAACTGGAACACAAGAGGTTCCACTTAAATTTGAGAAGAAACTTCTTCTCAGTGAGGGTAACAGAACACTGGAACAGGCTGCCCAGGGGGGTTGTGGACTCTCCTGCTCTGGAGCCATTCAAGACCCACCTGGACACCTTCCTGTGTAGCCTCATCTAAGTGTTTCTGCTCTGGCAGGGGGATTGGACTAGATGATCTCTTGAGGTCCCTTCCCAATCCCTACGTTCTGTGATTCTGTGTAAAAACATGGGGCACAGTCTCAAATGCTCATAAAAGAACCCTCCACAAACATTTATTACAAGATTACATCTGAAGGTATGATCTTGTAACAACGTTTATCCTGCTTATAATGCTTACAGAAGTCAGGAACTAAAGAGTTTAAGTCTGATGCTTAGTCTACAAGTCTGATGCTGCAATTAAGTAACATTACAAGAAAAATATGACTAAATATGTATAAAAATAGTTTCTCTTTTTCAGAAAAAATGTTCAAAATCAGTTCACATTGCTTTGTTTCTAAACAGTAAATAAATAATATTTTTATTCTGTTTGTAAGCATTTCAGGTTTGAACACAAGACATACGGTATCATAGAAGATATTATTTAAGTCTGTGTCTTGGAACCTTAAGTAATTATTAACGTAACGTGAGGAACAAGGATATCAGCTTATTTTTTTCTGAATTTCAGCTGACTACCTGTAATCAAGCAATTTCTTTACAGTAGTGGCAAATACCTATGTGTCAAGATTAATCTGATGACTCAGATACTATGCAATTATTTTAAAGGCACTTATGTGCCTTTTTGAAATTTTAAGAGATGCCATAGAGAATAAATGTGCTCAAACCCCTTTCTATTATCCATTATCATTAATTAAAAATATAACCAATTATAATATGAATATATCCTTTAGTTTAACCTAAAAATACACTTAATGAGAGTGAATGATTATAGATATATTCCAGCAAGTATAAAACCCATGGTAATTTATTTTTTTTTGCAAGCACTGCTGTAATGCTGGGTAAGACTAACTGTCAAAATAAAGATCATAAAATCAATTAATCCAAAATTTCTACATGAAAGGCAACTCAATGGAGTCTTCTCCACTGTTCTCTACTTGAAAAAGAATTTACATATTAGAGCTATACCACATGATGACATAACATGACAATTCTTTGTTAGCTCAAGCATTTTAACTCTAGAAATGGAAATGAGAATTCCTTTACCTCTGTTCATTTGACACAGTTCATCCATATTTTACACAAGCCCCTCAGTCAAACGTCTGTTAAAAGTTCTATAATTTGACAGAAAGAAACCTGATCAAGAGAGTCATGTAGAAAGAAAGGGATATCTATAATTACACTCAACAACCAAGCTCATTCTAATGTGTTTTAAAGTTAGTGTAGTATTGACACATTTCTTTCTTTCTTTCTTTCTTTCTTTCTTTCTTTCTTTCTTTCTTTCTTTCTTTCTTTCTTTCTTTCTTTCTTTCTTTCTTTCTTTCTTTCCTTCCTTCCTTCCTTCCTTCCTTCCTTCCTTCCTTCCTTCCTGTTGTGCTTCCACTACATATGCTGTAGTTAGAGTGCTGAGGGAAAAATATTTTGCATAGTATTAAACAGCACAGGGGAGAATAGCTTGCATAATACTGGAAAAAAAAATATTTCTCAAAAATGAGGGTAAATAAATAAATGTGTCAAGGATTTGTAGTTCTCAAAATTTCAGCTTTTGAAAGATGAAACAATTAAGTACCACAATCAAAGCTCTTCAGGATTGAGAACATTTTGTTTCTTCTGCTTACCAATCATTGGTTTGGTTTTTAACCAGTTACGTAACATTCAACCATTTTTTTTGTCTACAAAAGACAGTTGAGAGTGTCAAAATAGTTTTTAACTAGGAGATACTACTCCCTCTGTAATATCAAAAGAGTTCTCATCAGCATTATTAGCAGAGTAATTTAATTAATTTTAATAAAACAAGAAAACACAGCTCCAGAGATATGCTCTTCAAAATAACTTTGGGATACAAAAGCAGAAACAGCCTTGGAAGCTTTCATAAGCTTCTGTGGAGATGTTTTTGATGCTATCAGCCACAAACTTAATGTGGTTTATATCAACCACAAATTTAAATAGCTTTAAAAAAAATAAAGTCTGCCTTCTTGAAGGAGTATATCAGTTTGATAAAGAAGAGAGAAATATTTAGCCAAAGGTGTGAAGGCTTCTGGAAACTGAAGAACTAACTGCCATGCATCTTCAGAAATTTTAAGGAAGCATAAAGTTAATTTAAGCAAAGAAAACATTCGTATTCCACTGGTAGTGTTTTCCTTCATTTCATTGGTTTTGTCTGACAAGGTTTCAGACAGAATGTAATATCTCTCAGACCTGTCAACCCTGAAAAGCAACTCCAGTGACAGGAATCATCATAAATTGACTTTTCTATTGTATGAGGGCCTTATTTTCTTACTTTGACTGAAATGGTTTGATACCTGGATAATTTTAAACAGAGCTCACTATGTACCTTGCTTTTTGTGCTATTTAGAACATACGATTCAACTTTTTCTTCAGCAAGATGTACCTCTCAAATGATTAATATTTCTTGCTGGGAGAACATAGCCTAAGACAGAGAACCTGCTGACATTAAAACCAAGGTGCCATGATGTTGTCCTCATGGACTTTGAGGTGTTCACCATTGCTTTGTCTTTGTTGTCTCTCCATCTTCCTAATCTCTTTTGCCCCTCATTTAATTTAAACCGTACTTTTTCTCAAATACTTAATTTATCATCAAATATAAAATATTAAACACCAGCAGTAAGATTAAAGTTCTTAAGTATAAAGTAAGATGTTACAGGGAGCTTAAGTTCCTATATGTTCTGAGACCCAGAGACAAAAGCCAGCTGAAGAAAACAGGTAGCTTGAAGAAAACTTAATGCTATGCATGTTTTGAATATTTCTTCCTCTTCATAAAACCATAGAATCATATAATGTCCTGAGTTGGAAGGGACCCACAAGGATCAGTGAGTCCAACTCCTGTCCCTGCATAGAACAATCCCAAAATTCACACCATGTGTCTGAAGGTGTGAGTAACCAGTAAGAGTTACGCCTTTTCCCAACACATCTCTGAAAAAAAAAAAAAAAAAAAAGCCTTTATTCCTCTGTTCCCCTTGAATAATGTTTCCCTCTTCCACTAGGTGTTCAGGAGTCTAATTCTCTACTGCCAGTGGTGCTGACACCACAGAGTGCAACCAAACAGCCTGTGCTCACTGAGCTCCTCTCTGCGCTGCTACCAAAGGCCCGGGAAGAGTCAAGTTTATTCTTCCTGTTCTCAGTACCAGATGCTGGCTGTTACGGGTCCTCCTTTTGAAATGGAGCCCTGTACAGAGAGGTCATCTTTTGTGGGGAAACACAATAATCTTGCAAAACAAGTAGCCATGTCTTGAGGAGCAGCAGCTCTGTCCCCTAGATCTCAAACATTTGAGCAGCACGAAAAGCAGGCCAAATATGTTGGTTTTTGACTCAGAACTTTCAAGGAAATCCCTTTGTTTGACTCTGCTCATGCTTACAGTGACATGTAGCTGCTATAAGCAGCCAGATTATTTTGACTACCAACTCAGTTTCAACAACAAAAAATTTTCACATACAGATTTTCTCTATTGCAAGATTTACTTAGATAAGTATCAATGGGCACTTTTGAGGAATACTTCACATGTTTTGCCAGAGAGTACTACTTTTGATTCAGAGGATTATGCACCATGGCAAAATTTACAACTGAAAGAATAGCTGTTTTTACTACACTGAAGTCAGACATTTTAATTCCATGTACTTACATGACAGCACTCAGGTCTTCATTTTCCTGTTCAATAGCATAGTTAAAGCTAAAAGAAGAACAATACCTTTTCCTTTACAATTCCTGTTTAATGCTGGGTACATCCAGGCTCCATTGTATGCCAGAACTAGTGAAGTCATATCTATTTGGGGTATGTATACATACAGATAAATGTATAGGTTTAAAAACTCACAGGCACATTCAAAGCAAATTATTAATTGCTGACTCACAGTAGCTTAAACTCACATTAGCAGAACGTGGGACAGAAAAGCCTCTTGATTTATTATGCCAGTTTATCCCTCAGCTGGAGCCTCAGTGCAGGATGAGAGGGCTGCATGTCACTGTGGCTAACACACAGTATTTAGAGCCCTTATATTTTCTCTCATTGATACCTGGAGAAAAGTGGCACACAGTGCTATACAACAATTAATACTGAATCTCATTTTAGGCTGTCTTTCGCAGCTCCTTGTGCTTAATTAAACAATTCACTTTGTAAAGCTAGTGGTGGACCAATAATATTGCATACTTAGCCCCCCATCCCCAGGTTTGTAAAGAAACCTTAAAACCTAAGGGAATATTGATGAATGAGGTCTTGTATCATTTACCTGCTTTAGCTATGAGTCCCTGTGTGCTATAAAAATATTGAACTTTTTCTAAATATTCAACAATACCATTTCTAGAAATTAATACACTTCTAACATAATCTTCTTGCAAACCCTCTAGTTTTTAAGAATAATTTTTCAGTCCAAGTTTCTGGAGTTTCTTAATTTAAATACTTGAAGAAAATTCAATAGATATCACTTTGGATTACCTCCTATAAGAAAACATTATCTCTATGCCTCTGAAGAAGAATAAAACATTTAAACTTATCTCTAAATATGACTAAGGTTCTACTGTCCTTCTTCCTGTAGCATTTTTTTCTTTTCTTCTGATTTACAGAATTTTTCTCTGAACAAATACATTGACTAAAATTTCTCAAATATGTGATTGATTCACCTCAATACCACCTTTCACCGACACCATGGCAGATCTAAAGTTCTTGTTAGACATGTTTCTTACTTTTCCTTTATAAACAGTTAAATTTGCAACTTGTGTGTATTCTAAGAGCCCAAGGAAACCCAAAACACAGAATCACAAGATGGCTGAGATAGAATGGCAGCTCTGGAGATGGCCTAGTCCAAAATCCTGATCAAATCTGTGTATGGTACAGCAGGTTTCTCAGGGCTGTTGCCGGTTGTGTTTTGACTACCTGCAAAGATGGAAACTCCACAAACTCCCTGGGCAAGCCCTTCGAGTGTTTGACCATCCTCACAATAAAGAAGTTTCTTATGTTTAAATAGAATTTCTGGTATTTCAGTCATGTCCATTACACCTTCACTTAAAAGAAGTTAGGAAGGTCATATCCTAAAGCTGTTTTGGATCTAAAAACTGTAATTAAGTCCCTTAGAGGTGTACTGAGCATGGCTTGGCCTTGATGAAGTTACTTCAAACTTTACAACGATCAGCTGAGAAAACCACTGTTTTTCTGTGGTTTCCTTTTTTATCTTTTGTATTGCTGAACATGTAATATTATCTTTACTTTGCATACTGGTTGAACTTCTAGCTAGCAAGCCTAGAGCATCAGCAAAATTTACTAATTGCAGAATCCAGGCTGCTTTCATTAATCCACATATTTTCTCATAATGAAATGAATAGCAATGCAAAATGTATGAGGGAAAACAACTGACTGGATCTGACAGCAGTGCCTATGATGAACACTGTTCTCTCAAGTTCACTCAAGTTTTGCTTACTTTAATTTTTTCACGCTTCATGATTTAAGCTGTCAAGATGTTAACTATTCATCTTCACAGACAGCAACACCTGAAGATATTCCAAAACTAGCTATGAAGGAGGATGTTGCGTGCTTTCCTTTCTCTGTGAATTGAAGGGTTTTTTCGAGATCGGTTTTTACTATTTTTCATCTCATGTGACTATTTGATCAATATAACCTCCTAAATAAAAATAAAGCAAGCATGATCTTACTTTTATTAATTTTATAAAACAAAACCCCCTCAAATTTTAGTGATCACTAAAATATAATCTTACATAAGTCAATCAGATTTATTTTACTTTCCCTGGGAGACAGTTGACATTTTGACAATATGGTGGTTTTA
The DNA here is from genome assembly GCF_964273445.1 of Streptopelia decaocto. Taxonomy (NCBI): domain Eukaryota; kingdom Metazoa; phylum Chordata; class Aves; order Columbiformes; family Columbidae; genus Streptopelia; species Streptopelia decaocto. Next base: position 133,349,383 of record NC_138655.1, on the reverse strand, counting down.
TTATTGTCCTTAAGATCCTATATTTATTGAAGAGCCCATATATTATATCAAGGTCTTGTATTTTTTGTGCAACCATTACAGTCTGAATTCAAATTGAATGTTTTATGTTTTCATTAATTTTATACTCCATATTTAAATTATATTTTATTTGCTTACATTTCAGAGATTCCTTCAACAGTCTTTCTCCACTATTGCATCTATAGACAAGTAAAAATTACATAAATAACAGCAATTTATTATTTCTAAGAAATATAACAGAACTTGAATGATCCTTCAGTGATCATTAACCTCAAGGAAATGAATGTAAATATAAAGTTTATATTGATATTCCTAAGATTTTAGCAATTCTCAGGGAAAAGGTAGAAATAAAAATGTACAATACTACCTGAGGTGCGTTCTCACCCAGTTAAAATTTGGTATTCTTATAGTGGCATTTAGAATTTGTGTTATTTGAGTGTCAGCCCCCCTAAAAATTCTTTTTTATATCAGAATCAATGCAATTGATGATTGGCCTCGTCCTGAAATGTCTAAGCAAGTATATTTCTAAATGAGATTTTTACCTTTTATTTTATGTTCTTCTATCTGATACTACTTCTACCTTTTTTTTTTTCTTCTTACAAACACGTTTTGAAGTTTTGCAAACTCTTGTGCACAAGAAACCTGCGCACAATAAATTTTTGCACAATTTTGCACAAATTAATGTCTCATTTCCTTTAACCTTGATTTTTGAGCCTTGATAATGAAATGCCATAAAGTATTTATTTAATGTCAGAGCTTTTTTTAAAAAAAAATAATTTTCTCAGAGTACCAGGTAAGTCCTAGCTTTTCCTTTTATGAAGCAGAATTGAAAGTGATACTGAAGTTATCATGTGTGCCATATCTCATTCTGTACTTTATCTTTGTGGGTTCTTGTAATCTGCAATGGCAAACTTAGTTTTATTTCTACATGAACTGTGGCTCAAATCTTCCACTTGAATTTTCATTTTGTTGCTGGGATTTTTGTCTGTCAGTGCAAAGCTCTCATAATGGTTTTAGACAAGATATATTGACCATGTCATGAGCTAGCCCTAATCTTTATAAGGTTTACTTTTCCATTTTCTAACCGAAAAGATATTTACTCATGCATATACAAGAATAATTTCTACTTTGAAACCCCCATAAAATTTTTAATGACCACTCATATTTTTGAGATACTTTAAAAACCTTTCACTTTAAAGTCAAAATTATTTATCCAGTGCTTTAGCAGTGCATTTTTTCTTTTTCATATGTGACAAATATTTTATTTACCTACCCGAGCTCTTTTCTTAATCAGTTTACTTAATCCAGCTGCATCCCTTCACCCAATTTTTGATATTTTACTTTCATCTCTAAACATTTACATTCTTCTGTCCCAAAGAATGTATTACATGCCACATTGATACACAGTCAATCCAGTAATATTCTCTCCACTTTTCTAGCAGAAGAGGAATGCTCAGAGTTCCCCCTTCTGAAAGACAACTGACAGTTCAGATAAAAGTTACACTCCAGTAGAAACTCCCATCTCAAAACAGGCTTTCCTACAAATTTATTTTTGGTTTTCACTAAAATTTCATGAAATAGCGTTGTCAAAGACATCAAGATAGGGAGAGCATTGTAATCTCACAATCTTTCCTAGATCCCTGCTTTTGCAGATGTCTGCTTGAAACAAGCTCTGTATGTGCTCCCATTAAATACAACAAAGCCACTCCAATGCAGCATGCTGTTGGAGCTACAACAGCCCATTTTTTTCAGCCAGACAGCACACTTGGGCAACACAACTAACATCTGAAGTAACTGAATATTCCCTTAGTACAGTACAGTTCTTCAAGGAGACTCTATTCTGTGTGGTACCAGCCTAAAGGATCAGGAAACCTTCCAGCAGTAATCCCTGTAGCAAGGAGGAGGGATGCAGAACCAGATCAGCTGTTACCAGTATTTACTTGTATTTCGTTACATTTTATTATTTCTTCACCTACAGGTTACATATAGGATAAAATGACTCCATTTTGTCATAGGAGTTGCTAAGATAAACTACTTTATTACAATGAAAAGAGACGGGACCACAACAGAAAGGTTGGACCAGGTGGTCCTTGTGGTACCTTCCAACCTGATATTCTGTGATAATGCAGGTATTACAGGAAAATGGAAAAGATTAACTCTTCTTGCTAATTCCATACATCAACTGTAATGAAACGTAAGAAAAACTGGAAACACTGAGCATGTAATTCCCTGACATTTTCATTAAGATTCCAAGTGTTTATTTAGCATGGCACTTATGCTAATATTAAATGAATATACTTAAATATGTAAGATAATTGACTGTATTATAACATCATTTACACATGAATATATAAATATAATGAAGTATAGAAAATAAGTATCTAGCTGACAACAGCTCCCACTATGCAGCTTCAGTACAGAGTGGGAAAGACTGTGGCAATGTGCTCCTGTGAGAGGGAAAGAAAAGGCCAAAGGCTGGGTCTGTTCCAACCTGTTGGATCACTAATTGGGACATCCATCACTGACCAGTTTGGAAAACTCTAGTTCCTGATATAGTTTGTTTAATGGAGAAGGAAAATAAAATGTATGCATAATGAGTCTGCTATTAGCAATGAGATAATTTAATAATTTACCTGATATTTACTATTCAGTAATTACCAGGTTGTTGCTTTTAGATAACCAGACTGAAATATAGTGCAAAAGAAATGTATCTTTGGAGGAAAACAAATCAAATAAATAAATATTAAGAAAAAGAGCAACATGGAAATTATAGCTGAAATGGCTTTCCATAAAAAAAAAAAAGGCAGTTAAATTATGGCTTATTTCTGCAACAGCCCTGTGAGAAGGTTTTCACAGATTAAAAAACTACTTGTAGCTTAAGTTATAAAATATTCTCCTTAACTGTTGCCAGAAATTGATAAGCATAAAGTTGACTGAACATGGGACAAGTTCTATCAGCCTACCTTGCTAGCAAGCTTAGCTTCAAATAGGATCCTTTAAAAGTTTATTCATAAAATTAATTAAATCATTAACTCTCATTTATAGCATTTAGAACATCTAAAGGCCATTGTATGTACTTGGAAAGCAATCCTGGTATCTCTTATTTTTTATGCAAGATCAAAAGATGCCATTGACGAAACCAGTGAAATTATAGCAGTTTAATAATCACAAAAACAAACAGAAACCTATCCAAAAAAAAAAAAAAAAAATCACAGGCAATATAGAATACATTACAAATGTTCCCTTGCAACTAGCATTTTCTAGCATGAATGCTAAACATTATATACCTGTTTCTATTTATTTGCTCTATAGCAAGACTATAGTCAAAACTGTAATCTAACTAATTAAGAGTTTGGGAATACATCTTATCTAGAATGTTACACATCTACTTTAAGCCTTTCACTACATTGTTAATTCTTCTCCCACTTTTCCAGGTCTTAACATTGGGGTAATGCTTAGCCGCAAACTAGGGGTGAAAACTAATCAGTGCTTATACAATACTATAAACATGCATAGCCCTATATCAATTTGAAGTTATCAGAGATTTTCAAAACACAGCCTGATATGAAATACATTTTTCATTGCTACTGATACCTACTTGTTCTCAGACTTTCTGGTAATTACTAATGCATCAACACCTGGAATAATTATTCTTTCCTTATGAGGAAATATTGTTTGACAATAATAAGTATCCAGATTCTGATTAAGTGTAAAGTTCATTGCAATCTTCTGTTTGATCCCAACTGTATGTACTTACCAGCATTCAGCAGCAGACTCAATATTCCTGCAACAACACAAAGTATAGGGCATTTGTGTCACAAATACCTTCATTGGTAACCACAACAACAGATAATGTATCCATTATTTGTGTTTTTGCAGTTTTTCCATTACATGTTGCATGTTTTATAGAAACCTAGTATTCGTAATAAAAATTGTCATTTTTACTTGCCTCTATCTCATCATGGAAAAGATATCAAGTCAAACACTTAATTAAAACAAGGAAATAAAATACTTTCTTTTTTAGTCATTCATATTTTACAGAAGAACACTGGAGAAAATCCGAAATCTGTAAAAGAAATGTGGTCAGATTTATTTCTCAACTAGTTCTCTGAAAAACTAAAGGCAGATTTATATGAAATATTGAGCATGTAAAAAAATTACTCTTGAGTTGAGTGGGGAATCAAAATAGACAATCACTTTACCATTAATTTGTGAAGAAACAATCATGGAAGAGCATTAAAAGCAATTTGAAAGGGACTTGCAATTTCTTCTTTGTGGATTATTCTTACGTGAGAAGTGATTTGAACTAATGCCAAGATGCAATTATTTTTAATGTGAAGTTGCTACCGTTAAAAAATAAACTCCAAATAAAACTTTAATTCTAAATAATCTCTAGGCATGAAAAAGTATAAAAATAGCCAGTTAAGGAAAAATGCATATAAAAATATTTCACGTATTTTGTGGACAATTTTAATTATATGAAACTTTAAATATTCCAGCCCCTTCCTTTTTAATTTTTTTTCCCCCATAGTGAAATGATTATTTCTGTGTGACAAAAAAATAAAAGCAGCATCACTTCCCATTCATGTAAATAATGTGGGCTGCTTGTATAGTCACACAATTAGAAATGCAGAAAAATGACTGAAGTTAATACATGTCCATTCTTATTACAGTTTTATGATTTTGAAACCAATGCTTTTACTTTGTAGTTCATGTATTGAGATTCTTCTTCCTTTTTTTTTTTTCTTTAAATATTATTATGTTAAATGTATACCTATAGGAAACTGAGGCTCAGACTGATTTCTTTATAACCTGTGTATCACCATTCACAATAGTAACTACAGAATCTGTATGATGCCCTTGCTTAAAACGTTGCTGTTTATTGATTTTACACATATACAGGGCTTCAGTAGTTCTCCTGAAGAGTCAAAGAAAGAACAAAATCAATTCCATTCCCTCATGTGTGTTCACTTGCATGATTAAAAATAGTAAATCATCTGTTCTGAGAGGAACTTAGAATATACTCAGCAGGTAAAAATGCTTATTAGAAAGGCACTGCTGTGACACAACTATTTGAGAATTATGCTGTTTTACAGATTAACACCTCTTAACATGATTTAGGAAATATGCAATATAAACTTCAATTTGTTCTAAATATTTTTAAAACTCTGACTTCCATAACAGCTGCTTGTAGAGCAAAAGTTTCCCATGAGAGATTTTACGTGTCCAGTTTTTTGTTCTTAGAGGTAACAATTTTTCTCTAATACCTTCCTTTGTTGTAAAATATACTCTTTTGTCTCATAATGTAGGAAACATTTCATTATTATCCTGTTTAATTAATAATTTTTCTTTCATAGAAGGGTGTTAAACACTTTATTCAGATTTTCATGACCAGTCAAATTTTTGAAGTGTATAATTCTTCTTGCTCTGCTATGTACTTCAGTTTATCTGGATCTTTCTGAAGAGAGTGAGGCGATCATAGATTTCTTATTCCAACTAGATATTACCATATTAGAACCACGGTAAATTTTCAAAAATTGACAAATGGCAAGACTTCACTGGAATGAAAATGCCAGTATTTCTAAAGCTTTCTAATATTTTATTAGAGTAAATGCGACCCCTCAGCTCTCAGTTTATATCTTTAAGTAAGTAAGTAAATAAATAAATATAAAATTGTATTTTTATATGTTGAGAACACTACAAAATGATACCCCTGGAGGAACTGAGGAAATGCAGAAAGTTCATTCTAAACAACACAAAATCAGCTTAATTTGAAACACTAATGAGAGATTTAGCTTCACATATTTGCATTATGCTGTAAAAGTACATAACAGCTAATATTAATTAGTCTGATTATGAATCCTTTTTCTGTTACTTAAGAAATATATTTCATTAATAGAACATACAATGGAACCATAAAAATATATCAGCATGAGCACTAGCTGCTACTTGTTTTTCTACATTCTGAAACAGATTATTGCCTATACCACTTTAAATTGGCAAGTTTAATTAGTTAAACCTGGATCCGAAAATGATAATTTTTTACTTTGCCTATCCTCATTTGCAATTATTTATGCTTTAATAAGAAACTGAAAATTCTAGTATTAAGCCCATGAAAATGCAATAAACTTTATGTTCCGTATTTACATACCTTATTAGAAGGCAAAACATGCAAAGAATCCGAGATAGCATGTTTGTATAATATATAGTCATTTAATTAGTGTTGTTATTTCTCTAAAATATTTCAAAATCGGAAGTTTGCTTGCACACAGGTATACATGATTTACTCATTTTTACTAATTACAACAAAGCTAATGATTTATCTTTTTAGTGGTCAACTATCTAAGCAGTTTTAAAAACAGCATTTAAAACTAAATGAGGCCTCACTGCCAAAGGTGATTTGTCAAACCTTATACCATAAAACAAGGTCAGAGTTAAATTAAACTCTATCAGAAGTAAAACAATGGAGTGATAGAACCAGCTCTGGGTTTATCAACAATGTGGTCAAAACTAAATTTTCCTGTCTAAAGGACACAAGCCTGAGACTGAACAGATCTGGAAAGGAAAAACCTGGAGCTGGGCTGGAGCCCAGAGGAGCTGGACTTGCACCTTTCTGAAGCCAACAGGGATGCATGGAAACAATGGCAACTTGTGCTACCAGAGGGAGTAGCCTCTCTGCCCTTCCTACTCAACCTCCTGCCTCCACCACATACAGCGAGGTTTTTCCTCAGCTTCCTCCATGGGAAAAGCCACCTCCTCCAGTCTAATGTCCTGGTATCTTCCTAACTCACCTGTGCCTAGAATTCACCCACAGAGTGACTGCCCATCTTGTGCCATTAGTGCACCAGAGTAAGGTCTTTCAGCTAAAGACAAGCACTGAGTCCATTTGGGAAGAGAAGGAATAGTTTTCTTACAACTCACATCTAGACAGAGACAAGGCACCCTTAGAATGATCTCACATGGTACAGAGTGAAAGAGAGCCAAAGACCCATACCATCTCCCTTGGTTGTTGCTACTACTACCCTTTATACAAAGGTTTTATGTTCAGGTGACTTCACTTCTGTTTGTTAAGAGAGATTCCAGTATGATGCTTTAAAATTCTTCAACATTCATATGAAAGAGAATTTTAATTCAAGCTTAAAATACTTTTAAAATAAGTATTCTAACACATTATGATGGAGAAAACTTAAATATAGTTGACTTGGAGGAAAGCAACTATTATAACACACTCAGGACCTCAGGACATTTATTTTAAAAACAGATATCCTATTAGCTTTTTGATGGCTGTGCAGGAAGGAAGTGGTTTTTTGTTTGTTTTTGTTTTGTTTTTGTTTGTTTATTCATATATTTATTAAGATAATGTACATTGAGCTCCATAGCATGAGAGGAAATTCTCAAGCTTGTATTTAGAGGAAAAAGAGCTTGCTCTTATTTTTTGATCTCTGTATACTGAGTACTGATGGTGCAATGAGTACCGCAGTTACCGTGAAGTTTTTCCCCCTCAGATAGGATTTCTTTTTAACTCCTAAACACTTCTCCCTGTCCTAAACTCTATATGTCAAAATTCTGCCTCAACATTGTGGTTTTTTAATTATGTCTCAACAAAAAATGTTAACTGAATGATAACCTTTTGGATTATCCAGCTTTCCCATTGAATTGGTCTCACTTGGTGAACAATTGAAGAACAGAACTTAAAGTCTTACAAAGTCATCGTTGCTCTGATTATTGCTTGAATATTGTATTTGATAAATTACTAAAATCCTCTTTTGAAGTAATAGTCACTTTAAAAAAAATGTTTGGACATGTTTAGAAATCAACACCAGTTAAATTCATTTTAACTGAAATTAAGATCAAGAGAGCTGACGCTTAATAAATCAGCTCACTTTGACTTCCATAGTTACAAGGTAGCAAAGGAAACATGCAAAGGATTTCCCATATAGGAGTTTTAGATCTGGTTAAGGTTTATTTGGAATACAAATACCTCTGAGAAAATTTTATTTAGGTGTATTTCCATGCTGATATCATGTTGGTACTCTGTGTTTCTAAACAGCTAGTGTAAAAAAATAAGCACAACACAGAAAGCATGGCTTTTGTTAATATGATGATATTTCTAGAGACTACAGTTTTCACAAGCTATTTTACCAACACCAGTGCAGTGTTTCTGTTGTGGGAAAATACAAACATTAAAATCTATGAGACAGTAGAAATCAGGTAGATACACAAAGAGAAAATTAACTAGGTCTAGGGATGGTAAAATATGGCTCAAAAAAAAAAAGTGCAGTACATCATCAATTTTGTGGCTTATCTGAAATAGCACAGAACCAGAAATATATAAAGGTGGAGAGATTATTTTAAATTAAAAGGGCAGAAACAATTGCATACAGAACCCCCCCATCCTCTTATAAGTTAAATTACACACATTCCACTTCCAAACGTTTCTTACTTCCTCAGATATAAAATCTTGCCATACTTTTAAGAAAGATACCAAAACATTAGTTTTCTGCATACAAATACTTGTGTTTCAGAGAATGGAATTTTTTTCTTCTTATTTTTACTAGTTGAAAAGTAAAAGCATATTGGATAATATATTGTTCTTACCTGTCTTGAAAAGCTAGCTTGTCATTTGTTCAAGAATACCTTGATCCGATGTCTATATCAAATCGTCTAACCTTAAATGAAACCTTGTGCTGGGGGAGAGGCTTTCATTTCTATTACTTTTTATAAAAAAAAATATATATATATATATAGATGACAGATCCTTTTACAAGGTAGCCTAGAGTGACTAGTTCTTGTCACAATGTTGTCATAGTGACAGTGACATCAATATACTTCATGACAATCAGTCCAGCAATTTATCTGGAGAAAACATCAGCGTTGATTCCTGAGTGTATTTTGTATTGATTTCCTTCTCAAGTCTCATCAGATTATTTAATTTTTGCACTGTTCCTTAATTCAAATGTGACTGTGCTAATTCTTCTGGCTGTAAGCAGCCAAACAAAACCGAACAAATACAACCCCAAACCAAAAATACACCAAACCAAAACTGGAATAATAAGAAGCAAAAAAAGTTTGGCTATAAAGTTTATTTATATGAATTAAGATCTTGATTATTTGTTAGCACAAAAGACACCTCCTAGGTCTAATTCTGTGACTCTGCATTCATAATCCTTTTTTAAAATAGGATGCGGAGTTGCTTACAGTATAAAGTAGAATATGCAGATACACACAATGAAAGGGGTAGAAAATGGCCCCCTAGAAGTAGGTGATATATTCTCAAGCTCAGGTATATTTTGCTAGGCAATACTGTATGTCTGCTAAAATCACAGTTTCATGGTCATTCTTCACATCGTTATAGCACCTGCCTTCAACCTACAACTTGCCACCTTCCTGAAACTATTCACATTTTCACTTGGTGATTTCTACCTGACATATGATCACATGAAGTTCCTGAAACAGAAAATGTATATTCCTTGTTTTTTTGAATGCGAACTCTGTTCCTAAAAGTAGGTGAAGGCTGCAGTTTCCCTCTTACCTATCTGATCTTTGTGCTACATGAAATCTGCCAAGGCAACAAATTAGTGCTAGCTGTGGTGTTCTCTATTGATAATAGAACTGATTTTCAGACTACAGGTGACAATCTTCAGTGTTGATTTCAAATGTTTCCTTCAAATAGTATCACTTAAAATGTTTTCTGATGTTAACACTCACATACTGACAATAGCTTCAATCCTGAACCAGACTACCTCTTTGTTCCTGTTTATTCAGTGCATTAAGTGACAATTAACCAAATAGAGTTTCTAAATAAAAAGGAAATATCATTGTACCAACAAATAAATCCAATATGTTCCCCCATCTTGAACATTCACTGTATTTGTACTCCCAAATATTTGAAATAAAAGTTGTAGTTTAATAAAGAGAAATACAGATAAATGGGATAACATTTAGAAATAAGCTAAGTTTCTTATCACTTAATATTAACCACATTAGGTCTGCAGTTGAAACTAGTCACCTATGCTGCACGCAACCTGCCAAAGCAATTCACTCAGCCACTTCAACATTGTTACCTGGGATCACTCATCCTCCAAAGGTGCTTCTCTTTCCCCATTAACTACTGTCTACATTGCTCATGTCTACTGTAATGTACAGTTATTTCAGAATAGACACATTGCTTAGCCTGAGTCTCTTAAAAGGCTATTGAATCCTGGCATATAAAAGTATGGATTAATATATGTTACATCCAAAGAAATGATCAGGTAGTAGGTTTAAGAAAAAAAAAAAAAAAAAACCCAAACAACTGTTACTATCCATAATTAGCCAAATACTTATAACAAAACACTTCATAATTTAAAAAAAAAAAAAAAACAAAACAAACAAAGAAGGGTTTTGAAACTTAGAATATAAGATGGTTCACAAAGGAATGAGGTTCATTGATGGTACTCTTAAGTGGTAAAATCACAGCCTCTTTCTCATTAAGTCCCTAAATAAAAATTTCACAGAACGATTTGAGTTGCAGTGCTTAGGTTGCCACATTTTATTTTAAGATTATACTCACCAGAAAGGCCACCTTTTATTTTGAAATGCAATTACTGGACTATGTGAAAAACAGGACTTAGGCTTTTCACTGTCAGCAACAGTTAATGGGAAGCCTGACTGCCTCAGGCATTTTATAACTATCTCTAAATGATTATATTATAGGCTCTGAAAAGTTTGAACAGAACTATATTTAAAAGGATGAGCAACAGATGAGAGAGTCATTTGTCCTGTGAGTTGATACTTGGCACAAAGTCAGGTGCACTTATATCATACTATGCATAGACTAAGTAGAACAGCAACCTTACTGATTGAACCTTGCAAATTGGGAATCAGTACTCTAGTCTACAGTACATTAACAACTCAAAACAAAGAAAGCATGATTTATTTCCTTATAAAGTAAACTTAAAGGAAAAAGAAATTACTTAACAGGTTTAAAATTCCCAAGTTGCAAAGTATTGTAAATAGTATTATAAATAATGGAATATTTTAGTAGTTATTTTTTAAAGTTGTTCTTCATAGCTGATATCTTTATTAGTGGATTACTCATCCAAAAGGCCAGAGAGACAACATCTACCAGCTGCTCTGCTTAATCATCTGACACTGAATTCTTCCTTGATATCCCTGTATAAGATGTTGTTCCTTCACAGAATACAAGACAGAGGTTCAGCACTGACCTGAAATCATTCTGATTGACTGCTTTAAAAGTCAGATGAGTTTATTTTAAACACCATGGTGATATTTGAAAGAATTTTTCTCCAAAGTAATATGAACAATTGTCAAAACAAAAGCAAGCTTAAAAAATACAAGAAAACTTGATTTTTCAATGATACCTTACTATTTAAATCTTTAGCATGTCTTCCTCACTGAAACCACTTACTTTCTATGTAACAAGCACATCTAAATGGATTTGTTCAGAATAAATCATATTAGTGAGCGCACAAGAAAATTTAATTTCAAGAGTAGACAGAAATAGCAGACACTGTGCCTTCTAGCTAGAACAATGCAGAGAAAAAACACTTTATAAAGCATTGTTACACTTCAGCCCAACATCCAGATTAGTTAGAGAGGTGTTAAAAAAACAGAATCCATCATTGCAGAAATATATGTGGTATCTTTCATTGCTCTAAACCCAGAAATGCCCAGGTTTTCATCACAGGAGATATTTCAGCTCTTTCTGTCCATATGATTAGTTTGGGCATCACTATGGTAAATGAAGATCATGGTCAAGTTTTAATATAAAAGTAAGAATGATGGAAGAGAACTCTTATTCTCAAATCATAAAGCAGTCCTCCTACTAGTCCTCTTTGGCATTACTGCTAATTTTTTTTTTTGATAAAGTAGAAAATATTTATCCAAGGTTTACGAGCTTTAATTCTAAACCACCAAAATTTTAATCTCTGAAAAAAAAAAAAAAAAAATCCCCCGAGGATCACTAATTCAGGGTAGATTTGCAATAAATAAATATGTGATAATATATGTAATTTTAGATTACTTGAGTTAAGAATAAAACAAAATAGATCTTCACATTAAAAAGTGCATTCATACTTATTTTGTGTTGTTAATTGAACTTTGGTTTAAATTCACAGTTTTGCAAGCTGAGATTTGTGAATGAGTATGTATTTTGGTTATATAAAAGTTACTGCATATTTGCAAATAATAAAATTGGTAAGTTTGTTTGGTTTTATATATATATATATATAACTGAAATTAAACATCAGATTTCTGTAATATGGAATCATGGATCAGGGTAGAGGACGTACCTGCTCTTCTAGATCCTCACAATCTTTGTAATTAAAGAACAGATAGAGAATATGGAGCTTTATGATCATGGCTTTTACTGAGTCAATAACCCTTCAATTCATGACCTCGTAAGTCTTATGCAATATTAATAATAAAACTTCATATTAAAACTTCTTACAAAGAACTAATATTATTGAAAATGTTAGGCCTGAAATAAATTAACCAAAACAGTTCCAGTTAAGAAATCTCAGAGGACAGAAAGAAATGGAAGAAGAAAACAAATGAACAAACCACTGTAGAAGTCAATTCTGTTTCATCAAAATTTCCCCACCAATCTGATAAAGTATCACTGAACATCACTGATCCCTAAGAATTTCTGTGAATTTATAGCCATCTAATACTGGAAGCTGATACTGTGCATCAATCTGAATCCATAGATCCTGAATAACACTTTTTTTTTTTTTTTTTTTAAATTATTTTGCACTACAATTATAAACCAAACATGCAGCACTGGGGGTGGTGTACTGGAGAAGCTGTCTGCTTGGAGTTTATAATAGCTATCAGAGGTCAGTCTTTTATTTTTTTAGTGGTGAAAATGCTTTTGTTTTTTTTGCCCACTGCAAAACATTTCCATACAGAAAGAAATTGCTTACTGCACCGTGGTTTAATTCAACAGTCAGGGCATATACAGAACAGCCAGATTAAATTTATTTTAGAGAAACACCTTATTAACCCATGGCAAAACAGTTCACACATGGCAGGCTGCATAGATACTGTTGAGAATGGTGCTGAACAGTGTCTCTCAGCAGTTGCTCCAGACGCCATGCCATAACAAACAATACTTACAGGGTGCACATAGCTTCTTAATGCACTACTGCTTTTATATGCTAGGTGAATAAGCTGTTTTAGACTGTTCCTTGCAGTGAATTTCTACCCACGACACTGTGATAAATATGTCTGACTTACATGTAGTTTAAAATTCATTTTTAATTGTCCTTCCCCCACCACACACACACTGATGCTTTCTCAAACTCAGTGAAAAGGTGTCACAAAGATACACAGGTGTCTTCAAATCCCTAACCTACCTTTCTGGAAGTCTCTGACATCAAGCAGCTAACTTGAATGCAACATGTCTCCTATATATTTGGTTTCATAGAAGATAATAGGGAATTCTCTAATCAGATGTTTAACTGGAATTATAAGCATAAAGAATGTAAATAGTAGATAGAAAAACTTATAGGGGAGGGGATGAGCCCATGGAATTCTTACACCAAGATATCCCCAGCTGCTTCTAGTAACTATAGGTTTAAAGCAGACTATTCCAGGTCTCTTAAAATGACTAAATGGTCTTAGGTATCTACTTAAGTATTTTCATTACTGATGTTGCTGCTTAGTAACAGGATTAACAGATTTTTTTCAAGTGTTTACCTTTAATTCGGTGCCTATATCTGAAATGAGTAATTTATTCTAAACTAAATTTTTTTTTTACTTGTGATTCACGTTGAATGATAATCTGGACATTACAAGACTAAGATTTTCAGGTTTTTGTTGCTGAGTTGCAATAAAATATAATCGACAAACACTTGGATTCCTTGCAGTCCTAGTACTTTTGGATTGGTTTTTGTGCTATACTGTCTTTAGTGCTCACTATGTCTACCATTTCTAGATCAAATGAAAGATCTGAGTAACTAATACTACTTCAGAGTCCAGCACTAGTTCCTTGTGAGCATCCTTGATGATGCTCTCAGCTTGGTTGCCTTCCTTCACGGATTGATGAATACACTGCCAAGTACTTTGTGTATAAGGCAATGTGAGAGTTCAGGACATATATCTCAGACTGTAAAGATCATTCTGACAACAGTTCGTGCAGACAAAAGATGCTGTGTGGAGGGAACTTCAGAAACTGGAAAGAGACATGACTGACAGACAGCGTAAGACATCATCCTGAAGCACCATCTTCTACACAGAGGTCTGAAAGCCAGGATCCTTTTGTTCAGTTTGACTTGCCAGCATTCAGACTGATAGTGAAGCATATATTTCCTACTGAAAACTTGTATGCAGTGTGCTCGAGAAAGTCTACGGGGTTTCCCTGCTGTTTTGTTAAAACTTAAAGTATTAACACATGTACAAATTACACTGGTGATTGCTTTTCCTGCTGTAAGCACTGTTTCTAACATATCACTCCATCCTTTCGATTATACTCCAGCTTGTCACCCACAACAGCTTTGCCTCCAATTCCGGCCTTAATTGTACTCACTGCAATGCATGCACTAACACAAGTGGAACTAAATTTAAAAAGTCGACCTCTTTTTAATATTCTGATGACTCCTTCTGACTTCAGCTATCCCAGGACATATTTCCTTTTCTGCTTGTGTAGAATTTTATCCATTTATTTGTTTTCAATAAATTCAAACCTCACATTTTGATGTTCATTGTTTTTACAACTTTGAGGCTTCCATTCTCAGTGTTGATTTTTTTCACATGCATATGAAAAGAAATTTAGGTTGCGATTTTTCTCTTCTTCCCAATTTATTTCACAAGATAATTAGTCTTTATTCCCCATATCAACTTTAGTTTAAAATGAAATTTGCATTTCTGCAGAAAAATATGAACATTTGAAAATCCACCTAAGTCAATTAAAAAAAAAAAAATCAAGGATCTGTAGAGAGCCTCAGCCTACCTAGGTAATTAGACAATGATGGCAGATAGTATTTGGGGCAGTATATTCAAAGTCAAGTGTGCTGTACTGAGACTGAGTGTCTTAAATAACTTCACAGCTGTGAGTGATGGAGATATTTAGACCCAAAACTCAACATAATATCCTACTGTAAGCACAAAAACAAGCTAGATATTAAGATATAAAATGAGAAATATGAAATAAACCTGAGATTAATATGATGCTAGTCAAATCTATACTACTCAGTCACCCTGTATAATATGTTTGTATGACTTAACTTTCAACAAATATAATTCTAAAAAATTATTCCAGATAGACTACAATTATTAATAGAAGTAGAAAAAAATCCTTTTACATTAGGAGTGGACTAAATATATTTGGACTGTTTGCCTTAGAAAGGTAAGACATAACAGGATGGAAGAAAGACAAAAAAATTGTATAAAAAGATTGAAAGTTGTCTCTTACTGTTGCATATAAAAGATGTAGGTGCTTAAAAGAAATAAGGAGGAGAAATGCTTATTCCTCCCACTTAAATTCAATACATACTGCAATATATGACCTTATGAGAAGGAAAAATAAAAACAACAAAAAAAAAAGACTGATATATACAATAAGAGCAAGCATATTTCACTAACTAAAGTAAGAATTCAGAAGGAGAATTAAATGTCCAATTTCAACTGTTAATTACTTGAAGTAATTTTCTATTTTGGATATCTTGCAGTTTCTTTTTAAGTAGCTGGTACTGTCAATAACGAAATGCATTTATCTTGTGTCTGATCAAGTATTAACTGCTTTCAGCTAATGTAGCTGCTCAGTTGACAAGCGTGGTTCCAAACTGCATTAGGTTGCACTGCCTAACTCAACCACAGCATGATTGAGACTTATGTGGTTACCTAAGGACTCTTTCGGTACACAACTTATGAATTCATTATCAGTTTGCTCTCAAGAAGTTTTTGTTTGTTTGAAGAATGCCTCATTTTGTGTTCTTCCTCATGACCGCACTGATAAAACGACCACAACAGATATATATAGAGAACAAAAGCTATAATTATCTATTTTTCTCTACCAAACAATGGATGTGTGAACAGAATACTCTTGCTGAGAAACCATCGCACTCAATTGTGTTGATAAAGGATGTTTGAGGTTGGTAGAGGAAGCATCACAAAGATTGGTGCAGAGAGACTGTCATGTTTTCATAGTAGAAAAATCTAGGTTAACTTGGATCACTTTAGCCAAAGTAAAAGAAAGATCACCTAGATAGAGAGGTAAACAAGCCATATATTGGAATTTACACTACCTAGAAAAATCCTCAAAAGGTGTGGGGGTTACTGCCACTCTGCTAGACTTCACATACAAGGAAACACAAGCATACACGGCCATCTAGTGAGTGCTGAGGGGTGCTAGTGGGAAACAGCAGATGGCCAGAACAGTCTGACTGTTCTGCTGGGAGGTTACTACCCTCGGGTTTTGCAAAGTTTAATAACAATCAGTAACTTCTAGCATCTTTGTATGCTTTGTTAAGTATGCAACAATGTATAATAACTTGTGACACTTTTAGATGCAGAAGTACAACATGGAAGGAAGAGTATGTTGAGGAGGAAAAATGCAGATGAGTTCTGCCCTGAAGAATGTTCTTGGTACCAAAGTAGTATTTCTGATGAGAACATACTTTTTCATGCAGAGATTGTGATGCTAGCACACCTAAGTACTGAGAAGTAAAAATGCTGTCTTCACAGTGTGTATGCAAGTCAAACATATGGTTTGTAAGCAGCTGCAACAGTAACACAGAGGTTTCAGTCATACAGGTGACCTTTAAAGTCAGTGAACTTAAAGGTGGTTTTTAACCATCTTTGATAATTAGAAGATAAAAGCAGAGTTAAATAGGGCTGCACCTAGTAGTATTCAAAAAAATTCATAGTAGATCTGAAGGTTCAGAAATGCAATTTCTGACCACTTACATGTGCTCCCCTGCCTTCACCAAACCCAAAGTATTACAGAATAAGGTGACTCATAGCCTATACACATAGCAGATTACTGCAGCTCAATTTTTGTTTGTTTGAAGCATGCAGCATGGCTACTTACTAAGCCATGCTTGGTCATTGAGATTCTTGATACCTTTCCTCCTCATCGGTGTATTTGAATTGGTTGCAATCAGTTGTGAAGATGTATCTATGTATTTAGCAACACACAGTCTAGTCTGGATGAAATTAAGAGATAATACTTCAGAACTGGTTGTGAAACTGATCTTGGTAGTTACCAGGTTCATTGTTAAGCTGGAAAGCTTCATTGAATCACATTTCTTGTTGAAATGTCCTAGCTTTCATTCTGCTCAGTATTTTTACTGATGATATTTAGTGGTGACAAGAATTTCAGCATCACCCAATGGCTTGGTTGAGAGAATGGAAAAATTAGTTTTCTTGAATTTGCAGACAACACCATGCTAAGAAATGCCTAAGACCTGCTGCAGACTTCAAAAAGAGAAAAAAAATTTGCAGAAGCTGTCTAAAATAACATAATCACCTTAGGAAAACTCTGAACATTTACATTTCTGCCCAGACACAGTACAGGAAACAACTGATAAGGTAATTCTGCATATTTTCAACAGCTGTGGTATTCACTAGGTCAAACAGAAGTTTTGAACTAACAGAAAATTAATTAACAGAACATCAGTATGAAATGCACTGGAAGGAGACATACAAGCCACAGCTTAATGTAAACATGCTTTCTTCTGTTTACTTTTAATTCTGATCTATATAAAGTTTACCTTCTTTCAACTATTCAGCATTAAGAACCATGAAAGTGAATTCACTTACTTTTCTCCTTTTTCAATTCCTCTTTATCCAGAAGTGGGAGAAACACTTAAAACCATGCCAAGTTGGTATGAAAACTGTGTCTCACCACAGGCTTTGAGTCCTCTAAAACACAGATACTTAACTGGGATGTTCCTGTGAAGGCATATTCAGTTCAACTAAGCAGCCATCCCCCCAGAAAGAGTTGTTTTGGGACACAGCTAATTTCATTCTGCAAAAGCTAATGTGACCTTTAATTGCATATTAACACCTCTGATTGGTGCTGATGACCATTTCCTGAATGTGCTTCTGAGACACAGTTCTAGCAATGAGTGATTCTTGACCTTTAGCCATTGAATTAACAACTCTAATTGTAAATGAGAAAGCATTTAACCAAAACTCTTTCTAACGAAGTAGCTTATATGACAATTATTGCTCTGGTCTACTACAGAATATCAATTGCCTTAGAGATTGGGAAGGACTTTTTTTCCCACCCTGAGGATTTCTTAATTTATGACTTGCAGAAGTTGCTCAGGCTGTACGTGCTTTACCAATGGCATTTGGGAAGGTGATGCCTTTGCTATATCTTGACTGCTGAAAGAGTGGTAATATATCAGTACTACTTGAATTTACTGCTTCTTGCCATGTTTCTTTGTGTGTCTTGTGATGCAGAGTCACAGCTTGTAACCAAACCGCAGTAGGCTGTGGTCTTGTCAAAACTCATAGAGTAAGCAAGTTTAGTGTGGCAAATCCTTATGTGGCAGAGCTTGGAGACAATAATATTGGATGAGCTTAATTTTCTAGTTTCTTGCAAGACTTCTGGACCATCCACTCACGCTGAGCTGTAAGCTTAAACTTGAAGCTACTCAGGAAATATGTAAATTACAATCCCTCTGATGTTAAGACTACTGCTGACTTATTCAAAGCATAAATTACACACAAATGGCATGTCTATGAGCATTGTCTATGAAAGACCTGTGTCTTTCTGGTATCATGATATTGCAACTCTGTAGAATACTCTAGGATTGCACACTTAGTGGAAATGGAAATATAAAAATCTTTAGTTTCAAGACCAGCTAGAAAAAGGTAGTGTAACAGTTTTTTGTCTCCCATTTAAACAGAAATGTCTATCTTCATCCCTAGGAAGGCAAAATACTCTTTTGGTTGTCTTCTCTGTTTCTATCAGCCATTAGTTTCTAGTAGATGTCCAGTAGAGGCTGAATCCTGTTATTCTTCTGTTCCAGAAACTCATTCTAGGCTTGTTCAACTACTGTTAGCTTTTCCCCACCTCCTTCTGACAAGATCCTCTAGGCAAATCCATTTTTCCATCTAGGAATTACACATGCTGGCACATTCAGTTAAAAGGAGTCCACTTCTTACAAGACTAAGTTACAATAATAAACTCATAATTGTATTTAAAGAACAATGCAAAGCTATTAATATTAGAGGAATTAATAAAAACAAATGTAGAAAACATTTTTGGAGTTTTAGTAATAGCTGTGTTCTGTCACAGCCCTTGAGAGAAACTGAACTGTAAGAAGAATTTGTTCTAATATATTAATTAAAATTCACAACATCTATATTTTCAGCAAAAGCATAAAGTACGTGTGAACTGGTGAACTCCCAAAAGGAAATACTTACCCTTGCTTTCCCCTTGGAGCCATCAAGGTAGCTCCAGCTTACCCACAGCTCAGGGATATTCTGTGCTGTTGAAATAGTATGCTTAGCATATTAGCATGAAAACAGAAATGGCTACTAGCTAATCTGGATAATATAATGGGGGATTTGCTACCTTAAGCATACTACGAAAAAATCCCAATTTTAGATAACCAGTTTTACTACCTGTACTTTTAGCCCAGATCCACTAACTGGATGAGGCACTTGATTCAGTTGAGTTCCTACGAAGTTTTCTTATACTGGAGTTCCCAGGTAAGGGAAGAAAAAAAAAGAGCAATGCCAGCTCAATCTTTCCATTATGGGAACTAAACCACCTGGAGGCTGAAATCAGGTATGAGTCCTTGCTTATTTTTGTTGGCGTATTGGAATATAAAGCTGAAGTTAACAGAAATTAGCATGATTCTGAGAATGTTTAAAAATATACACCAGATTTTTTAAAAACAATACCTTCTGTACATTCTGTTGAACAAATATTACATTCAAAGCAGTATAATTGTGTTAACAATAAAGATGTCTTAGAAGTGTAAAAAGCAGAAATATAGAGCAAGTGAATGGAAAAAGAAAGCTCACAAGACTTAAGTAATAATATTTTATACATCACTCAAAAATCACAGCAAGAAACAGTGCATAAAAACCTAAACATACTGAAGGTTTACTCATAGCTGCGAATTGAAATACTAAGTTCTAGTACTTACCCAAATATCTAAAAGAAAATTTGTAGGATCTTAACACCCTCATAGAAATTCACATAAACAAGACTTTAAAGTCATAGAGTATGAAGTTCTACTTTGGGTACACAAAAATCTGCAGCTTTTAATGACTACTGATTTTTGTTTGCGTCAGTTGTGATGCACCTATATGTGTTATATATTGTATTTAATTGAAATAATCGATTCAGTAGTATCTCAGTCTAGATAAAGACCCTTGGAGCCAAATTATTTATGATTTCTGTAGGCTTTAAACACCTATGTTGCTTTGTGGACCTGTTAATGACTTACCCACAGTTCCATAGAGAATAAAACACAAAGCTTTTGCTTCTTATGGACTGGATTGTGTTCTACCACCATATCACCTTGGTTTTTCATTAACAAATGAAGCACAGAGGTATTAAAACTCATGCTACAGAAATTATTCCTTTCACTTCAAAATTTGTTGTTCATCTACACTAATAATAACAATAACAACAACAACAACAACAATAATAATAATAATAATGATAATAATAACATCATCATCATCATCATCATCACAGATAACTGCATTATTCAAGCCAGGTATGGCAATTCTGAAAACCTTCATATAACAAACCTCATTTTCAGCCCTTTTATTCACAAGATCTAGGATCTGAGAGCTTATTAAAATGACACAGAAAACAAACCAGGCCTGTTTTATGCCCCTTTCCTATCCTCTTTTCTTCAACATCAGCACAATTTACAAATGTTTTCTGTCAGCTTTTTCCTTTAGTGGCTGTTCTCCACTGTCATCATGCACTTTGTTTTCATCAGTATCTCTGCCCTTCTCTGACTGGAGTAACTAGATTTCTCCAGCTTCAACATCCTTTCAAAGACGTGTCCAAAATACTTATTATGTTTGTTTGCCTGCCCTTCTGAACCAGTGGCAGTGCAGGCGTTTGAAGCCCATATCACCCACTGAAGGTTCACCACACACTTTCTTGTCTTCCTATCTAAAATCATCAATACTCTGTGTCTGGTAGTAAGAAGTTGAAGGTGATTCCTGCTTTATTTGAAAAGGATGTGAAGCCGCTCCTTAACTGCAACACTCCAACTCCAAAGCCTTAAGAGAAATTAGGGCAGAGTTCCTGCCATCTTTCTGCCTCCAAGGAGCTTAGTCAAGGAGCAGCTTCTATGTATATGCTCAGCAAGGCTGTGCATTGTTAATCTGGTTGAAGTGTTAAAAGCTTGTGAGCAGCTACAGAGACAAAGCTGTGGGGATTGAAGCCTTCTTTTGTGCTCTATCAGTGTAATGCCACTTGCATGCTGAATGCTTTTCTTTCACTCCCTGTCCCCCCAATGCTGTCAATAGCAATGATATAGCTTTATTTTCAGAAAGTTAATTCTAAAAAAAGCACTGATAAAATAGAGAGGGGTATTACAGAACTGAAAACATCCCTCAGCTGGAGTCCGTACCGGACCCAAGGAGTATGACACTAACCTCAAAGCAGAATCAGTTTATATCCTAGAAGTGTCAGACAATTTGTCAATAGATGAAGAATGGCTATAGCTGCCTGCAGGCAAAAGAATGTAGCTGAGGATCTTTTATTAAAGCTGTTCCCCCTATTCACTACATTCCCTTTGCCTACATCTCAGTCCACAGCATGCTGTTAGCAGTGTATTGTTGCCTGACCTCTATAATGTGTGAATTTTAGCATCCTAACATGTTAACAGAAACACTTTTTAGCTTGGTTTCCTAAGAAAGTGAGGTTTATACTGTAATGCATAAATATACATAGATTTTTCCTTCATCTCCAACTGAATATTTGGTTTGATTTCCACCAATTTTTGAAATAATTACAAACTCTAACAGTATTATATATTTAAAAGGTTTGTGAAATACATGGCTGGTTAGAGGAAAAACTCAGCAATGCCTCCCATGGAGCTCAATTCCCATTAGAAAACAGAAAGAGTATGAAAACTCCAACCATGGGGTGGAGAGAGGAACAGAGACAGAAACCTTTAATGGTAGTTTGCACTACATTAAGTGTGAGAGAATTCAGCTAGGAGACAGGTTTTTATGAAACCATGTTTATTCATTTTGCTGCCAACAGAATTCATGTTGATGTCTCTGTGCTGCGTCATCCAGCACTGAAAAAATGCTTCTGTCACAGTGAACGACACTTCAGCGTGTCTTGGGCTTTCTGACAAACATTGCTCTCACAATGCAAATACTTCATCCTTTCTTATTCAGCTCTTTGGAGTCAAATTTCAGAGTAAGAATCACTCCAGAGGAAAGAGAAAGCTGAATGCAAGAACTGTGGTGAATGGAAACTGGAAGATAAGATTTAAACAAAGCAAACCACTAGCTACTAAACTGCAATTCAGAATTACTATTTTCTTCAGTTTAGAAAACTTAAGGGGAAGAAAAAAAGTTTGATACTCTCTTGAGGCTATTAAAAAGAAAATAAAATTAAGTGACCCTTTGGGTTTTACTAATGGAGTACTCCTTTCAGTCATACAAGCCTGAGTGTTGCTATTTCTTGCTGAGTTCTTCTTCTTTCTTGTAGACTTGTTGAATCCGACCTTATAATCTAAACCAAAATATGTAAGACAAGGATCAGCACAGGTATGTTCAGAAATTCAGTTAAGCCACAGTATTTAAAAAACAGAGCAGCACTCTACTTTTGTAACAGTTTTCATTTGTAGATTTGAATGTAGTTCTAACTACTTCAATCGTCAAAAAAATTGTGTCTGGACTAGTTGCCTCTAATGCATTCTGACACATTCAATGCACCTTTACTATGGTTTGGTCAGATTCCAAATTCCTAAAAGTGTTGTTTCAAAAGGAATTTAAAAGAGAACTAGAAAATATTTCAATACTGTTTCATTTAGGCTAATTCCTAATTCTCTAACACCAAGTTTTCTTTAGTGCTTTCTTCAAGACATCTCTTTTAACTGACTTAGTCTTCGTGTTTATCACTATGCTCCATGTCCAAGTCGAATATGGATTAATTTTTTTTCTCATTAAATTTGCTATATTAGTGATTCAAATGTGTACTATAACTTTCACCCTGAAATTCTATTTCTGTATATGTTTTGTTTTCCTCATGTTTTCATGATCAGCCTCTTATTTATCTAAGTGTGACTCATGGTATTATATTTTTGTTTAGTACTTTAGGGTTTATGAAGCATTTGCCTGTGCAGATGTCTGAACATATTGCTGCACAAACCCAATATAAGTTTCAGACTTTTAACAATATGGTACTGGGTTCTTCAGAGAATAATTTTTTAAATTAATAGTTTTCTGTTTAGGGTATTATATAACTAATATAATTTACTTATACTCAGTGCTGAAATACAAAAGAAATCTATGGCTGCATTATAAGTAGCATGTAATTAGTGTTACTTACACTAAATATATCTCTATGTTCATACTGGTTCAGGTAATGGAAGAGGAGGAAAAACAATGTAGAGAAGGAAGCAAAAGGGGAAAAATTAAATGAGCTATAACAATGAAGGAGAATGAAAGAAGCAGAAAGAGGGACAGAAAAGGGAAAAACATAGCAAGGGAAATAGAATTCTGTGTAACATTTCATACAAATCCAAATCAATCCAGAAGCTGTGAGGGATTTGCTATTCCAGCTAGATCCTTAAAAGTTGATGGGGCTTGATGGGATTCATCCAAGCGTACTTAAAGAGCTGGCTATTGTCATAGGGAGACCTCTCTCCATGATTTTGCAATGCTCCTCAGAATCTGGAGAGGTCCTGGAAGACTGGAAGCTGGAGAATGTCCCAGTCTACAAGAAGGGCAATGAGGATGACCAGGCCTGTCCACCTCACTTCTGTGACTGGCAAAATTATGGAGGACATCATTCTGGGAGTTATTGAAAAACACTTGAATGACAACATAGTCATTGGTCCCAGCCAGCACAGGTTCATGAGGGGAAAGTCTTGCTTGACCAACTTAACTTTTTCCTATAACAAGATTACCCACCTAGTTGACCAAGGGAAGACTGACAATTTGATATTTTTGGATTTCAGTAAAGACTTTGTTACTGTCTCTCACAGTATTCTCCTAGACAAGATGTCCAGCATACAGCTGAATAAACACATTATGCAGTGGGTGAACAATTGGCTGATGGGTCAGGCTCAAAGGGTTCTAGTAAATGGGGTTATGTAAGGCTGGTGACCAGTTACTAGTGGGGTTCTGCAGGGATCCATCTTAGGGCCAGCACTTTCCAATGTCTTAATAAATGACTTGGACACGGGACCTGATGGAACATTAGGTAAGTTCGCCGAACAAAATTGGGAGGAGCTGTTGATGCTCTCAAGGGCAGAGAGACCCTGCAGAGGGATCTAGACAAATCAGAGAACTGGGAAATCGCCAACTGCATGAAGTTTAACGAGGGCAAGTGCCAGATTTTGCACTTGGGACACAGCAACCCTGGCTGTACCTACAGACCGGAGAATGAAATGCTGAAGAGCAGCTCCTTGGAGAAAGATCTGGGGCTTCTGGTCAATAGCAAGTTGAACATGAGCCGACAGGGTGCACTGGCAGCCAAGAGGGCCAACCGTATCCTGGGTGCATCCAGCACAGTATTGCCAGCTGCTTGAAGGAGGTGATTGTCCTGCTCTGCTCTGCACTGGTGTGGCCTCACCTGGAACACTGTGTACAGCTCTGGGCACCACAGTATAAAAAGGATACAAAGCTACTGGAGAGCATCCAGAAGAAGGCTATGAAGTTGGTGAAGGGTTTAGAGGGCAAGCCATGTGAGGAGCAGCTAAAGTCACTTGGTTTGTTAAGCCTGGAGGAGACTAAGGGGAGACCTCATTGTGGCTTACAGCTTCCTCACAAGGGGAAGAGGAAGGGTAGGCACTGACTTCTTCTCTCTGGTGACCAACAACAGAACCCAAGGGAATGGCAGGAAGATGTATCACGGGAGGTTTAGGTTGGACATTAGGGAAAGGTTCTTCATCCAGAGGGTAGTGGAGCCTTCCAAGGGAGGCAGTCACAGCCCCAAGCCTGGGATTGGACAATGACTGGACAATGCCCTCAGACACATGATATGAATTTTAGAGTTGTCATATGCAGAGACAGGGGTTGGGCTTGATGATCCTTGTGGATCCCTTCCAGCTCAGGACATTCTATGATTCTGTGAATTCTATACATACATAAACTAATTTATTAGCAAACCCCTAAAGTATCTGGCATTTGAAAGAAGACTTTAGAAACTGACAAGTTTGTCTGAGTACGTTTTGGTCTGATAACTTTCAAAGGGTGCAGAAGTTGACCACTACATCATTAATTTGAAGTGTGTATTTGTTGACTGACATATAATGGACTAGTAATATTAGGCTAGTGCTTGCCATGTTAACCTCAGCTTCAGTTTTTCATGTGCATGTGGACACTATTGCTCTTATTTTACCCCAAATGGACAAATCTCTATAGCATCTGTTCTTTGTGAACTGTATTTATCCCATATAAATACTTATCCAGTATCAATGGAGGAGCAACCACAGACAGAGTACCTACAACCATGCATCTCTAGAAAGAGCATACCAAACATATTAATAGTCCTACCTGGTATGTCCAGGCAGTATTTGAAGAACTAGGTAGAATGGCCTCAAGTGTTGCCTCACTTGGCAGACCAAAAAAAAAAAAAGCATGTCAGACTGGAGCTAGAGATACAAGGAGCTAGAAGGACAAGGAATTACTGGAAAGAGTCCAGTGGCGAGCTATGAAGATGATTAGGGGTCTGGAGCATCTTTCTTACAAGGAGAGACTGAGAGAGCTGGGTCTGTTCAGCCAGGAGAAGAGAAGGCTGGGAGGGGACCTCATTAATGTTTATAAATATTTCAAGGGCGGGTGTCAAGAGGATGGGACCAGACTCCTTTCAGTGATGCCCAACAATAGGATGAGGGGCAACAGGCACAGGCTGAAGCATAGAACGTTTCATCTGAATATGAGGAAAAACATCTTTACTTTGAAGGTGACAGAGCACTGGAACAGGCTGCTCAGAGAAGTCATGGAGTGTCCTTCTCTGGTGACATTCAAGACCACCTGGGCGCATTCCCATGTAATCTACTCTAGGTGAACCTGCTTTAGCAGGTGGGTTGGACTAGATGATCTTCAGAGGTCCCTTCCAAACTGTGGTGGATGCACTCGACCCTTTGCCAGCCAAACCGGTAGCAGTTTGGTCCAGGCTCCAGAGGAGATAAGGGCCTGAGCCTTAGCCAGGCCAAGAATTCCTTACAGGAGACCCACAGGGAACCAGAACGGCACACTGAATGCCAGTGGTTTGTGGGTGCAGGGAGTCTCGTGCATACTTTTCCTACTGTATGCAATTTAACTATGAGTCAACCACTTCATTCTATAAATAGGACAGCCTGGATGAGCCCACTTTGAGCTCTCCCTGCTAAATAAGTCAGCTGTATGGCAATAGTTTTACTACTCAGATGTCAGTGGATGAGCCCAATTCAAGTTCAATATTAGCCATTTAAGCTTAAGTAGATGCACACCAAATGTAATGGATTATTTAAAGATATAAGGTTGTATGATTTTTAATATACTCTATGATTTTTAATATACTCTGAATCATGTTACTTAGAAGACTAGATCTGCTAAAATTTTAAGCTCGTATTTACCAAAGCAACAGCAGACTACACTAAACGCCTGCAAGATAGTCTAGCTTGCATTTTGCTGGAAAAAATGGAACTGGCGGGCAAAACAACGATCCAAGGCTAACACAGAGACATTACATTGTGATGTCTATTTTGCACTCCACTGAGAAGAAAGGACTTATCCAGACAAAACAGCACCTTCAAGGATGTGGACCAAAAAACAATGTCTACAACCAAACAAAACAAAGGCCCCACGTGGAGTCAGAGAAAAGGGGTCCAATGGGGAGCAAAGGACCTGGTGGTGAAATTTTGCTATTGGACTGGATCTCGGTGTGAATGGTCTGTAAAGATATAAAAGTTTGTAGTTTTCTATGCTTGGGCGGATCTCTGCGCAGGTACCCATCTTGAGCCAGCCCTTCTGCTATTCTGCTCCATTAAATTTTTTATTTTCTGAGAGTCTTGTTTCCTGAAAGTCTGCTCTGCATATGGTCATAAGACCTCACCTGAAAGTTTGCCTCTGGAGCTCTATAATACAGACTCCAAAGCAAACGGTTATCAGGGAAAGAACAATCTTGACAGTTTGCACCACGACACATAAGGCCTCGCCTGAAAGTTTGTCTCCAGAGCTCCAAGACATAGCCCCTGGAGTGAACGGTTATCAGGGAGGGAAGGCACTTGAAAGTTTGCTTCGTGAATGGGTACAGGCACCTGGAGAGAAGGTAAGCAGCATTCAGCTTGGCATATTTCCCCCATGCAGTAAATAATAGAGTGAACCTCCCACTGAACTCTTTTAAGTCACGCTTCTCTTTAAGAAATCTAAACATTGTTCTGCAGCAAGCAGAACCCTAAAATCACTCCCCCGTGACCAACCCTGACCATTCTGTGATTCTATGATACCAGTGAGAGACTGAAGTGACCCTGGGAAAGTCAAAGCCACCTAGCATGCTACACACAGCTTCACCGTCTTACTAGAAAAAGCAGGTACAGGAATCATAAGGCATTTTGACTGCACGCCTTGGAAAATGCTTACAACAGGGTATGCTTTGCTCTTCCTTCTAAGGACTCCCTTATAGAGAAAGGGGGAAAATAAGGGAAAAGCTTAGAACACAGCAAGATGAAACTTTTGTGACGATAGAGGAAATCTCTCATAGAAAACAATAACTGCTAAGAAGAAGTCACTGAACATAAATTTTAGATAACTAAAGGACATATTCTGAGAAAAAAAAAAAAAAGAAATAAAAGGAGAAACAAAAGTACTAGGATCACAGAAAGAAGACAATAATTGACTTTTAAGAGCAAAACAAATTTACTGATCACGGGATTACCTGATGTCATGTCCAACCTAGGACAGGTCTCCAGTTCCTCCAACTTCCATACTCATCTTTCACTGTCTGCCTTTATAGAATTCAATTCCTATCTCCTTCCCTGCTTCAAAGGGATTTTCTGTATAGAAAACATTGTATGTGATGTCAGCATTCTCACTTGTTATAGGGATATAAAGTAGATGAAACAAACTCTATAAAGATACAGAGCCATGCAAAACCATAAATCCTGACCAAGGGAGATAAGTTGCTTGATTTTCAGAACTCTTCAGATTACGTGCATTTTAATGTGCTTTCTCTCTGCTTTCCAGACATCAGTTCTGACACTGTCATGTTTTTGGTTTACTTACAATTTATATAGCAGACTCCACTATTTCACTTCTTCAGCCTACCTAGTATTATGAGAAAAAACTTGTGAGCTGCAATACCGTTTATGATATTTAATCACAATTTAAAGGCCTTATGTAATAGATTCTATTATATCCCTTGCAAATTATTTTAAATACACAATTATACTCATTAAAGTTTAAAAAACAGAACAGCCTTACTACTACTGAGAGTTCATCTTAGTTCAATTGCCTTTTTTAATACCTTTGCCTACTAGGGTTAGAAGGCTTTCTAACAGGAATTTTCTATATAAATCATCTCCTAGATCACTCCACTTTTCTCTTCAATAAATATCTAATGCCCTATGAAAAGCTAAATTTCTTTTTGTGAAAACTGTCTGTGATAAATTCATATTTTGTTAAAAGGAATACACTAAGGGAGATGTGATATGCTTTGGTAACAGCATAAGTTTCAGAGGGAATTGTTTGTCATCTATAGCAATCTGAAACCTTGTAGACTTTTCAACACAGTAGGCACCTACCCAAGAATCTTCCCTTTAGTAAGACATGTTGAGCATTATTTGTTTGAGAAGATACCCGTTCACAGCATTAAAAGTATGATCAGATAGTGATGTGCTTAAAATATTTCTGAAGTACTGAATGCAGTACCTATGAAAACAAAGGTTTAAAACCATCTGCTTTGTAAAAAACTCAGCACCACAATTCCATAGAAAAACATTTTTGTAATCTATATTTTATTGTGTTTTTTTTTTTTTTTCCAGAAACTATGTATTGTAGCAATCAAACAATATCTACTTTTCTTCTAAAGCACATACAGACAGTAAGACTACTTAAAGGATGAGCATAAATACCATTATTGCCATTTTAAGACATGAGTATTTGATGTATACTAGCTCCTTGCTGATGCTACTGCCAAGTTATTTGTGCAGAAAGTAAGCGTGAAGTGGAAGCTGTGACAGTTAGGCACATTACTTTTAATGATTTACATTGCCTGACAGAGAGAGGGAACAGCCACGGGCATCTCAACTCACAAAAGGTAAAAGTATACTCTACCATTTTTCTATCAGTGTACCAGCATCCAGGAACGTACCACCAGTAAGTTCCACTGCAACACTATGGCAACTGACTCCAAAAGGGAGGGAACATGAACTAATATGCACAGGACTTAATGTATTAAGTAATTAATTAAATATGCAACTGCAAAAAGAACCATGAAACCTAATTCTCCAGCATCATTCACATACAGCTTGGACAAAATAAACATGAACCTGAGAAGCCAATTGTCTGACTTCATCTTCGTGTTAAATTTCTCAGCTTATTTGGCATGCAATATTTGTATATGCAAGCAATTAGAAGGACAGAAGTAAAATGAAGTGTAATTAGAAACAATACAAGCAGGATTATTTAACATCCAAATATATTTTAAAACCCTCTTATTAATTTAATAAATGACAAACTATTCTTTAACGGTCAAGTCCACTCACAAAAATCAGTAGCCCTCTGTCATGTTAGGAAGAGAAAATAATAAAGGAAGTTTAGACATGGAATTCTGTTATACATCATCACTAACTGAGACTAATGGAGAACCAGCCTTATTCCCCTAATTTTTCATTCAGATGACTCAAACACAACTCACTCTCTAAGAATATAGAATATAGAATATAGAATATACATAGAATATATTTGGTGGTAAATGTTTGATGATGGCAACATATATACTTTTTCCTTTCCTTGGCACTTGTAAGAGAACAAATCCTGACCTCCATCATGAAAACTATATAAAACAGAGTTTCAATACATATTTTGAATAAACACAGGTGCGCTGGTTTTGACTGGGATAATTTTCTTCACAGTAACTACTATGGGGCTATGTTTTGGATCTGAGCTGGAAACAGTGTAGATAATTCAGGGATGTTTTAGTTACTGCTGAGCAGTGCTTACACAGAGTCAGGGTCTTTTTGGGTTCTCACACCACCAGCGACTAGGCTGGGGGTGCACAAAAAGTTAGGAGGAGAAACAGCTGGGACAGCTGATCCCAACCGATCAAAGGGGTATTCCATAACATATGGTGTCACACTCAATATATAAAACTGAGTGAAGAAGGAAGGGGAGGACATTTAGAGTGACAGTGTTTGTCTTCCCAATTAACCATTACATGTGATGTAGTCCTGCTGTCTTGGAGATGGCTGAACATGTGCCAGCCCACAGGAAGTAATGAATGAACTCCTTGTGTTTGTCTTCAGCACATGGCTTTTGCTTCACTTATTAAACTGCCTTTATCCCAATCCATGTATTTTCTCACTTTTAGCCTTCTGATTCTCTCCCACATTCCAATGGGCGAGAAATTGCAGGAGAGGATGAGTGAGCAGCTGTGTGGGGCTTAGTTTCCACCTGGGGTTAGACCACAACAGGGACAGAGGTTAAAGGTTTTCACAAGAAATAGTCTCGAATTTTAAGATGTACTTGCAGATTATAAACCTATGTTTTCCACATCCCAGAGTTTCTTATTGTCCAGCCTCTGAAATATTCTGAATGAGAGCAACTTTTTTTTTTTTTTTTTCTTCCAGTTGAAGCTGAACCTCTGTATACTAAGAATATGAAAGGCAAAGCGAGTTTGTTTCCAATGCAGTTTTGATTTCTGGTCATGCTGCAGTGCAAAATGTATTTGCGTTTTACTTTAGAGTAAGGATGGGGCAGGGAGAAAAAAAAAAAAAAATATATATATATATATATATATATATATAAAAAAAAAAACCAATAAAACCCACACAAATATCACAAACCACAAGAGCCCTTTGGCCTGAAACTGTAGTGCAGTTAGGAGGACTGGATTAGAGAAGAAAATGCTTGCTTTCCCACTAAGCCAAATAAATTTGGATGGCTTGCTGGACTGTGTCCTAACTTCAATGAGAACAAAGCAAAACCTTCACCTAATCTTGCCCTTTGGTTAAGGAAATTCTTCAGCTATAGGATCTCTAGGTTCAAACCCCATGAAGTTAGAGACATCTAAAACAGGAGCCTTTGCTTTGTGAATGACATAATCTAAGATTATTGCATAAAAAGCATGAAGTATTTCCTCCTCTGTTGCATTCTTAGAAGATAACTCAATTTTTAGACTCAAGCAGAATCCTGGAAAGGGAAGCCCTGAGATGTATCTAGTGAGGCAACCTTTTATAACTGCTGTTCTCTACTAGACAGATTGAGTATGCATCCCTTCTGGACACATCAAGTCGTTTTCCAGAGGTTGTTTCTGTTTGTTTGTTTTGTCGTTGTTGTTTCTTGTTTTAAGCAGCAAAAAGACATGGCAACCTATTGTTGCCGTCTGAAAACCTCTCTCCATTACCTCATGATGAATCTATTTTCCTAATTTAGGTTCACAGTCTACCAGGCAATTCAATCAGCTTAATCTTTGCTGTTAAATTTGCAAACATTTCTTTTGCCCAAATGATCAGGGAAGCCTATCAGATACATTGGACATACCTCGCTTTGGCTGAAATGAAGTATGTATCCATAAGCTTCTAAACTACATTTATTTATTTTATTATTCTTCTTTCAAAGTTTATTACCTGAATTTTCTTTCTGTTAAGTCAGGTTAGTAACCACATAGTTGTGTGGATGGCATCTTTCATTTCTACTGTTAATGGATTGTTTATTGACATATTTTAGTTTCCATATTATTCCATATTTTACTTTCTCCACATTCTGAAGAGATGTTCACTTAGCTCCTTCACTCGGAGAAATCAAGCCCTGTGAATTTTATGTTCCAGCCCCCTGCACAATCAGCTTCCCACCTGCAACTGTGTGCCCAGTATTACAATCTATATCTGAATCCTGAAGGAAAGCAATGGACTACATTGAGGTATTTTAAAATGCATGCTTGCTCACCTTGATTAAAGAGTACAAAATAAGTGTTTATCAGGCATGTCTATTTTATGATCTTAATTGCATCAGTAGTCAGTTGAGATTAAAAAATTAATAGCTAAAACAATTACTGAAGATACAGTAACAAAAAAATAGAGAATTTGCCAAAGAATATTTTTCTCTCATTTCACGCATTTTAATTTGAAGCTTCAGTGCCAAAACATATTAGAGGTGCTGAGCCACATGCTTTATTTTCTCCTTATTAGGCTTACTCTGAATATTCATAGTTCTCAACAAACTGAGATTAATCCACAGTGCGTCATGCTGCATCATTGATCTCTCTCTAAAGTAAATGAAAACAAACCATGTAACTCTTCTCAGAATGTAGTCCTCTGGCCTTTAAATTCAATATTAAATCAAAAGTTAACGTTGAAGGCTACAGCTTTACCATGCAAAGATTATTTTTGCCTTTTAAAAATGACATTTCTGTGAAGGTTATGGAATAAATCCTGAATAAATTTATTTTAAATGGTGAAGCAGCTCTATCTGGGGCAGGTACTTTTTGTATAAGTGTAGCTCCAAATCAGAAAAACAGACCACTGCAGTGCAGAGGGCAGACTTAAGGATCCAAACAAAAATTGACAGTATTTACGTTTTGCTCGTGCCCTGAAAATGGCCCCACATAAGACTACGATACAATTAGCTGCCTATGAATCAAAAAGAACTACTAAAGCAACAATACACAAATCAGATTCCACAATGTAAATCTATCCTGACTAGAAATAATATTATTTCTATATATTTGAAAGCATAGTCAGTATGCAGCTGTCTGAATGTTTTCACGATATTCAGTATTTTCAGAGGAAATTCTGTACTCAACCATCTAATAAGCTTAGGAAAGCTGAGAAACTGTGGGTTTGCTTCACTAATATCTTTGTGCTGAAATCTCCAGAAGCATCTGATACTGCAGATCATAGGTGTCCCAGTCGATGCAAGACGTGAGAGTTGTAGAAAGTCACACAGGCAGACTGAGACATCAGTGAAGATTACAGATAAAATGTAAGAAAGCATGAATTTATAACAGGAATAAAGATCTGTACTTGTTCTCATTTGGATCCCCCTCCTAAAGCCCAAAATAGACAAAGGCCCACTTATGGTGGTACTTCTGCCTACATTCATGAAGAAGTAGATGAGTGATTCTTTTTTTAAAAGTCTGGTCTATATGTTACTCATGCCTGAGCTATGGGGGAAAGAATGAGGGAAAAAAAAAAATAAAAAAATGGGAGAACGTTCTTTATGCAAGTTGAGATGACAAGCAATAAATGTATTAATTATTAATAATGGCTCTCTAAACTTCCATCTTGTGTACCTAAGCTCTGAATAAATGATCTCTGATAAACAGGTAGGTAGATCCTGAAATTAAACAGAAGTTCCAATGAAGAACAAAATATACAGCCAGAAATGACTAAAAATATTTCAGAAAGCAGTTAAATACTTGTTAATGTGTTAACCTATTAACATTAGGCAACAGATAAGCCAAACTTTTGATAAACTAGAAAAATAAGTCAAAATGTGTCAAGGTTTTTAATACCTGGACTCCTACTCTTCACTTCTAAAAAACAACTACCGAGTAATGTGAATTTGATTCAAGTTTTTATGACAGAGAAAGTTCTCTTGCCTCTGGAAAAAACATCACCTATATACTAACAGAACAATAAATGGCAAGTGCATGGGACCAAATCCACTGCAGCATAAATAAAGTAATTAGATGAGTCTCTCCTCAAGGAAACAGAATTAGATAAATATTTAGAAAGTAATACTGCTGAAAAATGTATAATTGAATGACAGTGAAGATAGACTGAATACTGCAGGCAGCAACAATTTGTTTTAGTTGATGGTTTAGAGCCTATTAAGAAAATATGGAAATTGAATTAAGAGATGAAAGCCTTTGGAAGAGCAGTCTTATAACCACTTTAAAAGAAAAATGAGCTTTATTGCCAATAAAGCAAGTCAGTTTAAAGGTAAAAAAAACCAAACAATTCCTTTCTCTAATGACTAAAGACTAAAAATATAATTCTTGCCTCCTTCCTTGTGAGTAAAGAACTATTTATCTGTTGTTCTAGCAACTTTAACTTAATACATGAAATGTGTTCTATTTTGGTTGCATCACAAGCAAGACAGTAAGTTGGATTTACAAGATACCAAAGATTCAAAAGAGAAGGTATTTATCTGGCTGCTCTTGCATTCGGACTTCACATTATTAATCTCCAGTCAAGTGACAGAATCTCATTTTGATGACAGAGATGTTTTAGTAAGGATTTGCCCAAATCCTTTGGCAGGCCAAGGAATAGCAGAAAACAAACAAAAACCCCCAAAACAAAACAAAAAAACTTAAGAGTTTTCTTTTGTTTTTATGGAAGCCAACAATTCCTTACAGATATACCATGGAAAAACATCCTTGTGATTTTATTCTATATTGTTTCAATGTATGAGACACGATTATTTTAAAACTCCAAATAATTTTAAAGAACACATGACTATGTGCACATATGAATAAATGCTTCCTTTGAAGGTTATAATTCACAAAAAGCTGTGGCCTAGTATAATGTTTAATATGTGCAGTAGTACCCACTGTTGCTGGCTAACACAAATACTAGCACAGCAGTAAAACAAAGCAGAGTTCCTACAACACCCAGTGAAAGCTGCTTATAAAATTATGTATCTCACAGGGCTCAAATAATTGGATTCTCCACTCTGTATAAGCAGAACTATTAGTAAACCCAAAGATGAAGCAATAAATTATTACATTTGAGTAATATTTTTCCCCAGTGAATACCATTCCTTCTTCACAAAAATGGATGCCAGTTGCTTTTCATTTCTTTTATCCATAATGATATCAATAGTGAAAACAGGCTTATATTTAGCCTCTATTAATGTCAAGGAAAAGGGGGAAAATAATAATAATGGGGGGAAATAAAAAAAGATTTTACTTATTTTACATTTCTTTTTTCCTATTTCAGGTCATAACTTTATCTACCATGCTGCACACTAAGCTGGATAGTAACACCACAAGGAGAATTATTTTCTAATGGTCACTTATTCCTCTCCATCTCAGGATATGGAAAGAATTGCACTTGAATTACACAAAGAAACAGGCAGATGAAGAGAACAAGAAGAATCAACAATGTTTCTCTTCATTAGGATTCCACAGCAACTACAGTTAGCTTATACAACAAATTACTATGCATGTTTCTGTCTTAAAACCCCAAACTTAAGCACAAAAATACAAGAAGTGTGTTGCATTGCTACTTACACATCTACTGCACAACAAATGGTCATGCTCTCAGTATTGAACAGGCATTTCAAATCGTAGATGTCCATGGAATTCAAGTATGTTTCCACTAGATAGTGTCTTCACATACTTGGCAAGAAGGATCAGCAAACCTGAGATAGACGACTATCCAAAGAGAACTTACATAGCTTTGTCATGCTAACTCCATGGTTTGTTGTTTCTCAGATTCTGCCATGTATATTTTCACTGAAGGTAGGAGCTTGTTTATAAAGGTTCATCCTCATATTCTGACAGTACAAAGCAGGTGTCATTCCCACACATGCACACACCATGGTTAAAGTCATAGGCATGTCTTTTGGTCTGAGCAGAAGCCAAGCCAGCTGCTACATGCTGCAGCCCAGAATTCCCCATGGCTTTGTTGTCCATTAAATGAAAAATGCCAAGTTTCCTACACCCACATCACACCAGAATTTTATTCTGGTCTTTTATGATCCCATGGAGTTTTCGAAATAACCTTGTCTGTAGCAAGTTACTTTTGATAAATTCTCCAGACTCACCTTCAATGAACCGACACCTTTTCTGGTGAGCTTAATGTAAACAATTTGTGAAAATAATCAAGGATGTTAATGAACGTAAAGACAATTAGTTATCCTCACACTATGCCACAGAGTTTTACAGTGAAGGGGAATTCTATATATTGTTCTTGAATTTAACCCAGTGTCAGTTTGATTTGAACTCTGCAATAACTGTACACTGAATTGTCTGAAACCTACAAGCTGTTGTATTTATAAAAGAGAATCAAGACTTGTCACTTCATGAATCACAATTGCTTCATACCTTCTTTCTAGAATGAAGTAAACTGTTCTCAGCATTGTTTTAACATTCTGCATCAGCTCAGTAAGAGATTTGGCCTTTATTACAGTAAGTTACATCAGCGTATTGCTTATATGGCAACAATATCTAAATAACTCTTCCAGTCTACAGTTATTTGACACTCAGGAACACTGTGAGGTAGAGACATTCATCTTTAGCAACACTTAATAAAACAGTTAATCCAAAATTTGTCTTCTATGAATTTGTTTAGTTGCTTTTTTGAATTAATGAAATTTTTAACATCTACTGTAGTCAAGAGACCAGCTGTATCATGCAGTTCAAGGAATTAATGGAAATACAGGTATAACTGCTGCTGCTCTGTGCAAATAAAAAAAAAAAGAAAAATAGAACACAGTTAGATGACTACACAGCCTCTTCTTCACCTTTTAGGTAA
Source organism: Streptopelia decaocto (assembly GCF_964273445.1). Lineage (NCBI taxonomy): Eukaryota > Metazoa > Chordata > Aves > Columbiformes > Columbidae > Streptopelia > Streptopelia decaocto. The sequence continues at coordinate 133,312,565 of NC_138655.1, read as the reverse complement.
TTTAATGTATATTTAGACCAGAAGTCACATTGAAATCTCTAGAATATAAAAACAACGTCTGCTTCATCTCTTGTTAACTGTGGTTATGACCTATCTAACAGTATATAAACATTTCTAGGTTAATCCAATAAAGTAGATGCTGTTCTTGCCTGCAGTCTGCTGAACCAGAATTTTTAAGGTTTATCTTCATGGACTCCTCGATACCCAAAATGCTTTGAATGTTTTACACAGTTTTGTACACCAAGTACTTCAGTAAATCAAATTTAACATAAGTGGTATTTATTTTTTATACCTTTCTGCCCCTGTAATTTCTGCTAAATAGAATTTTCCCCAATATGCCTCCTTTCAGGACAATTATTGGTCATGTATATCAAAGGATAACAAATTCCTACTTCTCCTATTTAGTGCAATCACCTTAGAGAACCACTCCCAGCAGAAATCAAGCCTAAGGCTAAAGTTGTACTATCGAACCAGTGAAAACTAAGAATCATTTGAATTGTAGTTGCTGGAAAATGGAGCTATTTCTTCTGAGAGATTTGTAATCTAATGAATGAAAGTAATTTTGTCATTCTGTAGCCACACATACAATTTACGTTCTGCAGAATGATAGCCCCTAACAGCAACCTCAGTAAAGCCAAACATTAGTAAAAACAACTCTGCTTTCTGCTTTCCAGAAAGCAAACACTACACTGACATCAAACCAGCAACTTTTAAAATAGAAGCCAAGGGGATTATTGTGTAATTTTCAATCAAGCTAAACACTGTCTGTGCACACCACATGATTTTTCATCATCAAGACTTCTGTCATTTTGCTGAACTTTCCAATACTTTATATTTTAACAGAAATTAATGTCATCAGACCCCAGGAGTGAGGGCTAGGGAGTAGGAGTATGTAGACGTGGCACAACTATAACTTTAGAAAACAGAGAAACATTTCTAATGAAAGAATTTGGAAGCAAAGAATAAGAAACCAGTTTGCTTTTGACAATAAGTTGACCCCACTTTCCAACTAAAATTTGACTTGACATTAACCTCAAAATATAGGCAGAGGGGAAAGACACCACTACTTTTCCAAACAACAACAATTACAAACTTAATCATTTTAGGAACAAGCATATTTTGGTAAGGGATATGAAGGCATGAAAAAATTGCTTGTTAGGATTCCTACTTTACCTGGCTAATTTTAAAGGATTACCTTTTATGAACCTCTGTATATAGGTGTTTCACAGAAAAAAGAGAGAATATAAGAGAATATAAATAAACTCTTGCTGGCAGCCTAATTATACTCGCTTGAAGCTTTTTACAGGGGCAATGACTATATGGAAAAGAAGATCTCCAGAGTCCAGACATTATATATGAAAACCAATCCTGCTAGTAAATACCTTATTCCCATGGGGCCACTCCCATTTAAAAAGTAATAAAACAATCATCAGGTTTCCTTTAAGACTTTATTGCCACATATCTCACTCCTTTCCAATCAAGTTCATCACTGATTCTGCTGTTGCTCGTGTCACATGTTTTCTCATAGAGAAGCATTAGGGAGGAAAAGCTCTACCCTCCCTCCCCCTTTATCCAAATATCCATTTAAATGAACAAACAAAACCTCAAAATTCTCTTTTGATTGGGCAAGTGTGACCCATGCAACTAACTCCATAGCTCCAGTGAATACTCTTTGGTACAATATCTTGTGTGTTTATTAACTCTGTGTCTGTAGAGTATGCATAGTTACTGAGATGTTAATAATGAGGATCTGTAACAAAAACAGTAAGCAATCACTATTTTGTAAAATTTCACTTTTATACTTCCTTAACATTTTATGCTCCCTGATAAGCTAAACTTTTATACCTTTTTTTTTTTCTTCATCATATATACCTGGTGAACATAAGAATCTTTTATTTTACGTTGTTAGCACCCCTTATTAAATACTTAAAAATCCAGTGTTTGTAGTACTTGGTGCATGAAAAAAAAAACCATATTTCATAGTTTACAATCCTTGAGTGTTGGAAAACACTCATTGCTATGCCCTATGTTTCATCATCTTTTCCTTTGTCTTTATGCTTTTGCTTTTTTCTCTTTTAGCCATTTTTCTGAAGCACTTAAAGGGAAAATAATTGCCAATAATGGAAACAAATGAACAAATAAACAAAAAAAAAAAAAAAACAAAACGCCAACATCATAAAAGCCAAACTAGGACCACAGTTAAAATAAATAATTTCTCTTGGGCTGCTCAAAGTAGGTGAAATTTCATTTACTAGCAGGTAACCAACTATCCTGTAAAAAAAGGAATAGAATAGATTGGATTTTTACTCTCCTTTGAGAAATCCCTGAAGAAAACAGTGACCTCTATGTTTACAGCTTTGCTTTTTAACCATTCTATAGAATTTAAACAGATATTCATCCACTTAGAATTCTAGAAAATGGTTAGGAGTCTTGATGAGCCTTTAATAGAGTCACAAATTGTTAGATTATAAGTTTGCTGACTTTTAGTACATTTTCAAAGGACACATTTGATTTCATTAGTCTTGCACCAAAGCCTGCCTACCTCCCACCCTGACAGTCACAAATCAGGCTGCTAAACACTACAAAAATTAGACATTTCAGAGGCAGATACATTGAAGAAAAAAAAATATTTTAAATCAGCATTATGTCTTTCTGACCAGCTGCAGGCATGATGTTGAAGATAACTGGTAGCTTAAAAGCTCCTTTAGATTTTTTCCTGAGGAACTATCCACAATTTTCACGGGAAGTATTGCTAAGTTAAAGTTATACATATGTATAATGAAGCTAGACAACTTAAAATATGAGTTCTCCTAACACTGCTTAAAGTCACATTTACCTCTGCTAGGATTTTAGACTTCCAAAGCATTGAAGATTTCAGGTAGGTTAAAGTTAACATCTTCACCCTACCCAGTAAGCCAGTTAATTTTATGAGCATTTGCATCATGTACTCTCAGCATGAAATTCCTTTTAACAAGCTGGCAGACACATGTACCAGTTTAAAATAACAGGAGGATACACTTCCCTGTTTCACAAGAAAGTTCAGCGGCTGACAGCCAAGGTGACAGAGATAAAATGTTACTCTAATTAAGACAGTGCCTTTCCCACTTACTTCCCCTCACTGCAGGCTGTTTCCTACTACACACTGGAAACATAAGCAACCTGTAGAAACCAAGCAGAACTCTGACAGTTTGTGTCAAGTTGCAATTGCATTCTGCAGACACAGAAAGAAATATGAGGCATGCTATTAATTTATCTAAAGGAGATAAGGGCAAGTCCCAGCCAGCTAATACACACTTGCTCTGCTAGACACGGTGTTTTTGATCCTTGGGGGCATAAGGGGGTTGTCCCAACTCATAAGGAAATGACTAGCGTGCATTCCTTGCACAAGGGACACAGACTGGTACCTCTTGATAGTCCTAAACAGTTTAAAAAGGCAAAATACCAAGATAGAATGATGTGATATTCTGTGAGAACCATATTTATGACATATAAGAAAAATTTTCTGCTATCCTCCGCACATATGCTCTTCATATGTATCTTCCTGCATTTTGCATGCTTATCTCATTAAAAAGCCTTTTGTTGAAGTCCTACCTGGAAGTTTCTACAATCCAAACCTACACCAGATTTTCCTCTGTGTGTGTGTGTGCGTGTGTGTGTGTGCCATTCACAGATCCCAGACCCCTGGGCTGAAATAATTGAGCCAAACGTTGCTCAATACAGCACTCATGTCCTCAACACACTGTTGTGACAGTATCTCAGTAAAGACTCTGTTTAGTGCATCACTTATTGTGTATATACATTAGCTTCTTGAAGACATGAAGGCACACATTCTGACATACCCAAATCCTCTTTCCCACCTCCTGCTATGGCTGGCATGACTGAAGTCATCCTGATGCTCAGAATATCACATATCTCAAATATATTTTATCCTGACTTTATTTCATAGTCCCAGCCAAACAGTGAGAGAAATCAAACAGGCTGCTCCTATGAAGAGGGACTGGAGACAATGAAAGCCTGAAGAAAGTCTTTGCCAAATCTTTCTTATTCAGGTATTTCCCCTCTATGTCAGTGTTTGTAGCACTGGGATGATGAATGTGCTATGGCCTATAATACAGACAGGAGACAGCATGGAAATTTTTTGCAACGAAGCTTGTAACTGTGGAAACTGCCCTGTCAATCAGAGGATGAGGACAAAGACTATGGTGGGCTACCTTCAGCAACCCAATGATCCTACAGTTGTTATCATGAACACTTACTTGAACTGGTGCCAAGGTCACAAGTGCATCAACAGGGTCTCAATGGTCCCAATCTCATACAGGACATACATCCACTGGATCTCAGCTCCAAGTTATCAGCTGGCAAAAAAACCACAGTGGAAAGTCATGATAGATGACCCATCAGTTATACATGTCACAATTCCTAGAAGCTATGAATCAAGAAAAAATAAAACAAAACAAACAAGTTCTACTATCACAAATTGTACCCATGAACAACTACATTGAAATTAATTTTCTAGAAAGTTGAGTTTTAGGAAAAGAACAAAACAACTTTGTGTGCTCAAGGTGACAGCTTTTCTCTAAAATGTGATTGAACTGCAGTGGCCTCTAGAGTATGACTCAAATAATAATAAATTTGGAGGATATAATCACAAAGACGTGGTTCTGAGGCACAGAGTTTGCAACCCCAGGATAAGTGAACACATTCAGCAAAGCTAAGCTAGAAGAAAGGTGTCAAAGATAGAAGAAAGGTGGGTAAAACACAGGGCAATAAGCAATTTTCACAGCATATGTCTGCTTTTCTGCTGGTGCACAACATAATAACTTCAAAGGTACATTTAAAGTGGAATAGAAAAGAAAGAGTCCTTTGAAGCTCTCCTCCCAAACCTTCTTTAGTCCTACTGCAAGCCTTCCTTTCTCTTCAAAGGGGTTTTCCTCAAGGCATTTGGCTAAACAATGCAAACACTTTGGTACAGTTTATTCTGACTGCTGGAATTTTAACAGATTTCAGGTAACTGCAAACAAGAGCCTAGCAGGGTTCTGAAGAGCTGCTAAGCCTCTAACTGCAGCCTCAAGTGTCCAAGTCCTTTAAACTCTGGCCCAGGATCAGTGGTCCTTAAACTTGAGTTGGACAAAGTTACCTGAAGTGATATTCAGCATGTCAAATGACTGGATGGTTTTTCAACAGAAATATTCACCCACAGATTCTACTGTCCTCATTTTCTTAGCTCAAAATTTGTCTTGACTTTTTGTTACCTCTATTAAATCTACCTGTAAGATGAGAATTATTTTCACCTGTGAAAAACTTAACCGTACAACAGTATATTTGTGGGCCATATATGCCGATACTATGAACTTCAGCTGCCTTGAAGACAGCTTTAAGACTAACTTATGACATCAGCAAAAAATAAGTTAAAAAATGCTCAGGATACACCACTGAAATATTTATTAGGGAAATACAAATAGAAGTTTAATTTAAATTATGTCACATAATCATAGAATCATTTAGGTTGGAAGAGGCCTTTAAGACCATAAAATCCAACTGTCAACGTAACACTGCCAAATCCATCACTAAACCGTGTCCCTAAGCACCACATCTACACATCTTTTGGACACCTCGAGGGATGGTGGCTCAACCACTTCCCTGGGCAGCCTGTTTCAATGCTTGACAACCCTTTCCATGGATAAATTTTTCCTAATATCCAATCTAGATCTCATCAGGTGCAATTCAAGGCATTTTTCTGTCATCCTATCATTTATTACTTGAGAAAAAGATACTAACACCCACCTTGCTACAACCTCTTTTCAAGTAGTGACAAGGTGTCCCCTTTTCTCCAGACTAAATAACCCCAGTTCCTCCTCATAAGTCTTGTTCTCTAGACCTTTCACCAGTTTCATTGCTCTTTGGACACGCTCCAGCACCTCAATGTCTTGTAGTGAGGAGCTCAAAACTGAACACGATATTTGAGGCGCAGCCTTACTAGTGCTGAGTATAAGGGGACAATCTCTTCCCTAGTCCTGCTGGCCACTCTATTTCTGATACAAGCTGAGATGCTGTTGGCCTTCTTGGCCATCTGGGCACACTACTGACTCATAATAAGCCAGCTTTTATTGGTGAGCATGACATTATACAGTATGGAGCATCCCTGTGATCAGTTGGTGTCAGCTGTCCCAACAGTGTCTCTTCCCAATTCCTTGTGCAGCCCCAGCCTACTCACTGGTAGGGCAGTGTGAGAAGCAGAAAAGCCCTTGACTGTGTAAGTACTGCTTCACAACAGCTAAAACATCCCTGAATTAGCGACACTATTTTGATCACAAATCCAAAACATAGCACCATACAAGGGTGCTACAAGAAAATTAACATCAGCCCAGTCAAAACCAGTACAAAAATCTTAGGTTTGTTGTTTTCTTTTTTCTTTTTTTCCCTTTCCTTTTGCTTTTCATCACAAGTGCAGTTTGTTTTTTGGTTTATCTCCTCAGAAAGGTATCGCATAAAGGTGTGTGTGTCATACATGCACTGCAAAAACCAAAGTGTTTAATGTTAAACAGGAAGAAGCAAGATTTTCTTTAAAAATTGCAGGTCTCCTGAGATCCACCAGAAATATCTTCCCCCTTCTAAAAATAGACTCATAACAACACTTACTCCTTCTCCGCCTCCCAAACTTCATTTATCCTGGCTCTCTAGAAGTAGTAAGGAAGTAGTAGGGTATCTTATCTTCAACTCTTGTTGTAATCAAATTACAGAAATCCTTAAGGGTACATCTACAGTTGCACACTAATTCTGTAAGTATCCCTGTTGGCCTAGCATGCAAGAGCTTCAAAAAAGGTATACATGGCTCAAACAATCTTTAAATTTAAGCATAGTAGTTTACTCACTCGGGATATTTAAAAGGTATTTTAGAAACCCATAAAAATCTAACAAATTAGCTTTTGTTAACTAAGACAAATGTTTTCATTTATCTTTACAGGTACATCTCATTAATTTCATCAAGCATCCATGTGTGAAGAGTCCTTTAGCAGTAACATATCATTTTAACCACATATTTGACAGTAACATCCTTTGGCACTTATATTTGTCTTAACAAGATAGTTATAAACATTCAGGAACTGATTTTTAACTAGAAATAATCACATTCTCTTTCCTCAAAAAAAAAAAAAAAGTTCAGGTGGAAAAGTTTGAAGTGAATTAATCTTCTATATTCTGACAGTTCTAAATATGTTACTGAAGTCTTATTTCCATTCCTGGCATTAATGGCAACTAACACCAAAGAGAAAAATGAGTACTAGAGAGAGAGCAGTGGGGGGGTGGAAAATCCATCAATTCAGAGTTTACATTGTTAAGTATTAAAGGCACCTGGCAGAGAGACCAGGTAGCAGAGCATTAGAGACAAAATGATCCTAAGACAGGGAAAGTGTTGAAGATATTACAAAGACCAGAATCACCTTTTACACACAGTTATTTGAGACAAGAAAGGACAGATTAAGAGTCCTTTGAGAAAAGCAGGGAAAAAATATTGTTTGCTCACCGTAGGAAGAAAAATATAGACATTGATAAGAGCCCTATTTGACAAACTAATTTAGTGGAAAAGAATAATGGGAGACATTGGAGGAGGTTAGTCTACAGAATTGTAAATTCAGAGAAAAATCTATGATATTATTTATTTATTTTTTAAAACAACAACAGTTCAACAGTTTAAGCAGGGACAAATGGCAACCTGGCCCCTCCACTTTCACCACCACCATACTTCTTAAACAGAAAAGGTTTTTTGTTTCCCCCTACCTGATCTGCAGATTCAGGGTTCAGATCAAATGAACTACCTTGCATTTTTAACACACCAAATGGTTCCTTTTATTAGTTAAATAACTTAAACCACACAGGCTATAGTGATGCAATGTATAGCAAATATCCTAAACTGCAGGTAAAGGCCCAGTTCAATTTGCTGCCCTTTGGGTACATCAGTTTAGTTTGAGTCTGACAACGACTTTGTATCCAGCTATCACCACTAAATTTCAGTGTATCCTTCCACTTTGAGGGAGTACCCCTGCATCACAGTTTAAACAGTATAACACAGGGGGCTTTCAGCCATGACTGTGGCTACTGGGCTGTGCTCTGTTCACCTTACCATCCATAGCCTCTGACTCCATCTAAAAGCCCCACAAGTCTGAAACAAGTTCCACATTACTAGGTGGAAGTAGCTAGTTCAGAGGCTGGGACAGCAACGTGTCCAGGCAGTAATGAGTGAAACTGAGTAGCTGTACAGAGTTAAATGAACTTGCTACCTCGGATTTGGTGAATTCACTCATTAAAATAGTTATACAGTGTGACTGAAGAAGTAAAACAAACAAAAACCACTAACCCAAAGAAATTTCATAGCCAACATACCATAGCTTCTCTGTCCTTCACATTCACAAGGACTATACCAGCATGATTTTGGGCAAGCACAAACAGGGGCTATTAATGTCATCAGGAATTGCACAACATGTTTAGAGAGCTCTTTGTTCCCAGGAGGCACTTCATCACTCACCCACAGCTGTTTAGGGCTCCCTGCACCCATACCTTGCAGAGCTGTGGACAAGCTCTTCCAGCTCAGGCATGCTGGAAGAAAAAGACAGTCAACACCTACAGCACTTCTGCACTACCTGGCTTGTATCCACAGATCTTTGCTTTTATCGTGGTTGAACTACAGCAATAGTACCTGATCTTTCCAGAAGAGAGAGCATCTATTTTCTTCAAATCTGCAGCCAGCGATCACACCCAGAAGCATCAGATGTGTGCAATAACAGGTAAATGTCCATAATTCCATCAGCAGGAGAAGCTGTACCCTGGTTTAAGGAGCATCTGGAAACACCAGTACCTGAAGCAGTCACAGAAGGCCCTAGGCCACAGCTAGCATACTGCATTTAATATCTCTCCTTTCCCAGAGAGGCAGAACATTGCAAATAACACCCTCCTCAGTACTCTAGTATGCCTTAACTCCTGGCCACTGTTTGCCCTTCAAAAGTAAACAGAATAAGTCCAGGCACCTTCTCCTCCACAGAAGACTAAATCTGAATAAGACATCTGACAACCATTCCTCACTCTTCCCTGTGACCTTCCTGAGTCAACTCCCCACAAAAATCCCTCCTTCATGACTCTTCCACAACTGTTCCTCACCTGGTACCAGAACCTTTCCTTTTACAGCAGCTGCTTCCAGGGGGCTCTTCATCACAGCAGGAGATTATTAAGCTCTTCATTAACCCCAGACAGGTTGCTACTATCCTGCCTGTCTTCTTAAAGAATGAGTCAAATGGCTTAGAAGTACAACATGAAACTCTGTAAATCTTGCAGTATCAAACTTGATGTTTTATGTGTTCATATGTGCTACTAAGAATAAGAAAAAAAGTTAATTTAATATTTCACCAGTGATTTAATGTTTCACCAAAGTGAAAGTAAATAGTACTGATTAATTTCATTTTCCTGGCTAAACACTTTGTGAACCTACAGACTAATTCTTGCAATTGCTTAAGGATTAAACTTTGTTTCCATTTTCTTAGAGGAGATATAGTAGATGGCATATGAAATCATACACTCTTAACTGCTGCCAAAGGGATTTAGGTATTCATATGTAGTTAAAGAGAATATCTGATGGGGAAAAACACAATATTTTTTTAATGACATATTTAAAATAATTTGCAAGGACATGACATGAAAAGATGTAAGTTGTGTAGTACAAAAAAAACAACAAACTTGCCCTGATTGTCAATGACAACGCACTAGAAAATGAAATGACACATAGACACACCTTACATCAAAACCAAACTGGCTTCTAGAAATTCAGTTTCACATCTTTTAAACTTTCACTCTCGATTTTCAGAGAGTGAATTTGCAAAGGTACGAATAAATGAACAATCAGAGTACCAAGCTAGGTTTTTCTGTAAGTCGGTTGCTTTCCTATGGCCTGATATTTATATTTCTTTTCACATAATCACCTCAGAGAAATGAACTGATACACTGCTAAGCTTTTGTTACTTCTGAAATAACATTCCGGAAGTAATTAGAAAACTTTGCGATCCACCTTTCTTCAGCTTCCCTCTTTGCACATACATGTCTTTTTTTCTTCCTCTGAGTCTAAACAGGCATGGAATCATGAAACATACAGAGACAATAGTTGTTCATGAATATTTATAGGCTAATGAATTCCAGATAGTTCATGATTATTCATCAACAAATCATACTCTAAAGTGAAATGAATTATTCACTTTTAGTTTATAGCTTCAGCATCTTGAAATAATTCTTCCAGGTTTGATTCCATTTGAGTCAGTCTGGATAGCAGCCGGCATGATTAACATGGCTAGAATGCACTGTTAGACAAATCACCGAGCTCTGGAGAGTGAAAAGTGGAAAGAATAATTTTCAGTTGTTTATCTTTAATTCTTAACATTTCATTAGTTACAAACTGAAAATTCAGCTATATGCAAATGTTATAAACCATTTTACATTGTTAAATAGAAATAGATCAAAAATATAAAAATATTGTAGGCAACTATGGTTTTTATTTCTGCCTTCCTCTTTCTTAAAGGAGGGTTAAAATGTTGGTTCGGTTTGTTTTTTTTTTTACAAATATCTGAGTACAAAATACAGATGTCTAAAAATAGCTGTATTTTCCTTTATGGAGACTACATCTCACCAGGGAATGTCTTGTGTTTACATGGAATATAAAGTATTTTCTGGTAACTTTAAAACTCAGCTATTCTACCTTCTCTATTTATTTATTTCTAAACTGTGTCAGTTAGAGTTTACTCCCTACATACTCATGGAAAGCAGGTGGATTAAAAAGGAAGTAGAATCTTATATACACTATAAATACACAGAAGAAACAGTGTGACCTGAGGAAAAAAAAAAAAAGAATACCTCAGGTTTTTAGGTCACTTCCTTTGTTTCAAATATAAAAGTATTTTCTGATAAGACCTTGTGAACAGGGGTGAAAGATATACACCATAAATTGCAAATCTATATCACCTGTTTCCTGTTACTAATAATGTTATCTCCAATACAATTATATGTTGCTTTCACATGTCCCTTTTGCTGTACCCCTATTTTCACTAATTGACCATATTCATGAATACTGAACTGGAGCTGCCTAAAAAACTGTTTTATGACTTGATATATATTCAGATTAAAATTTTCTAGAAATCATTATTTTTGATGGACAAAGGTTTTTGGTTTTTGTTGTTGTTGTTGTTTTTTCTAACTGTACTATGTGATTTGCTTGAAGTTGTAATACTGTTTTCCTTGTAATCTTAAAAGACACAAAATATTTTCTTCTGTCTCCTGCAAGAGCTACCACCATCTTTTCTGGGCACTACTTGGATGTTCTTGGATATTCCACATGTAAAGAATCCTTCCTTGATTAGGGAAGTTACTTAGTTTTGTAAAACCTAGGGCACTCCAAAGCAGAAATGGGAAAGGCAGGTCATGCCACTGTACAAAGTGCCAATAAATCCATATGAGCTGCAAACCTGCTGTCTGAATCAGTGCCTCATCTTGGCTGCTTATTGAAGAAAAGCTGGATGTGAACCACCACTGGGTGCATGCTGGTTTCCATTGGAAGGAAAGCCAGAATGCACGAAAAAACACAAGAGGGTATGTCCTATACACTGCAATATCAGGGAATCAGGACTCCAGCGTGTATCATAGAAGGCATCACTCCGCTGTGGAGACACAACTACTACTGTGTTTCTTATAGGAACAACTCTTATATTTTCCAGATTAGAAATATATATTAGAACTTTCCAGAGATTGGATAAAACACATTGAGTTTTCACAAAAATTGAAATTAGAAGCAGATGTAAAAATTGCTATGTAATATAGAATTAATAGACAGAAATAACTGACAAAGTTACATAAATGCTTGCAAGATCACTACAACCAGAGGACTACGTAAATGCCAATAGCCCTAGATAGCAGGGACTTAGTTATGCAACATGTTTTGATTTTTGAAGCAGCCGTGGTAAATGTTCCTATAGACATACCCAGCCTAAAGCAAAAGTGAGGAAATTTAACTTGTTATAAATACCTTTCACTGAAGAGTAATCTAATCAAAATTACTTTGCCATGGACTAAGCTTTCTTATTTACTGCCCCAGAACCTGGTTTTCTGTTAGTCAGGCTTTGAAGATACCTACATGCCTCTGTCATATACTCTAAACTCCAACTGTTCTCCCTTCCATTATGAAACCTTTTAGCTTTAAACTTTTCCTCTGGCATCTTTTATGATTACTGAAATTTTAAAGAAAATGTATGTGAAACTCATGTACAGGGAAATGCGAGTTTCTAACTAGACAAGTTTGGAGTTTTGCTATAGGGCGTACAATTAGCAAATTTACAAAGAAATAGGTGCCACAGATGATGCAAATCCTAAAATTAAGAATTACGTGTGTCACCTAGATCAATTTTTTGACCTTATGAAATCACATATACATAAAAATTAACAGAGGCTGAACTAGCAGAGAGCATAGTTCATTCCTAATTACTCAGTTTACACATATTACAGCAAGAATTTGATTTAATGAAAAATAGATATATGTGTAAAAAATATGCTTGCTTTCTATTGTCTTCATCAACAGAGTTGCAATCTGATATTTTTATCAGTTTTCCTATTTTTATTCCATAGGTATTTAATTAAGACCTTCACTACTCTAAAAATTCCACATCGCTGTTCCTTTAAATAAGACTGTTTAGGGGGAACAGGAGATTATTTCTTGGATGGTTTTAACATTTTTGCAGGATGGCTAAACCTTAATAATGTCAAAGCAGGCGAGAGAGAAATTCTTCCAGAATCCTGTCCTGCTGAAGCAAGGAGTAGAATCTATATGTCTGGACAAAACAAGGGGGTTGTGAGTCACCAGAAACCATTTGGAAAATTATCCTGCCCAGCATGCTGTGAATAGACAAGACCAGGAGACTAGGCAGAGAAATCTCAAAGGGGCATTTGTATTCCATGTTTTCTGGAGCAATGCTTTAACACCAATAAGCATACAATTATGTGGCACTCTGTGACAGACTTACAGATAGAACAGATATATGGTGAAATGTACACTTTTGACATAAGGAAAAACACATATGGAATTAATACACAAGTTAACTGGAAATCAGATGTTATGTATGTGTTCAAGAGGATGCCTTAATTTGCTTGAAATCTGAAGTCTTGAGGTCTTTAAATATTCATAACTGACTGATAGCTCAGTTTCTTACATATTATTTCTTACATATGATGTTCCATTATGAAGTATTTGTTTTATTCTGCTTACAATTCCTAGTTGTAAACCAAGATCCCTTTAATTAGATACTGTATGTAGAAATAAAAAACAACCCCTGCCCCAAAGATCTTACAGACCAACCAAAAGAGAAAACAGATGGGCAGAGACAGATGGGGGAACAGAAGGAAATAATGAGACTTCTGTGATGGATATAAATGTAATTAGGCTGATCATTTACCCACGCACAGTAAAGTTTGCCATGAATAAGATGCTACAGAGAGATTTTATAGAACTTCTGTGTTACAGCCCTCTTCTCTCTCCTGCCATAACAAGGGCACTGCTGCCACACAAAATAGCACAGTCCATGAGTAGCAGCTTACTCAGTAATTGCTTATTCATGTATATTTTGGTTAAGTATCTCTTGGAAATTACCCAACTTCTAAGCCCTTTCACAGTGGGGAGATAAGGCAGAGAGAGTGTTTAAAGCTTTTGCTACTACTCTGTTTTGCCAACGAGGCATCTTCAGTTTGATAACACTCAGAGGATTGTGCTTCCTAACAAGGGAGCAAGAGATAATAAAAAAAATATGAGTTTAATATCCATGTGTAATTATTTCATAAGTAACTTTCTGCCTCCCTGCCAATATTGCATTATTAGCAGGAGGCTGAAATTAAACCCTGACTGAAATATATTTGTAGGTCTTTAGATGTTCACTTATTTCTAATTATATTTGTGAAACTTTGCTTTATTAGAAACTGAAAGTCTAATGATTTTGTAGTGTATTGAAAAATACATGAAGGATGATTATGTCATCTTTGGTTTTGTGCATGAATCAAACTTAAACCCCACAACAGAAACAATGATTAAGTGAAACAAGACAAACATTTGTCTTGTTTGTTTCATACTATATGTACAGGACATCTGCTCAGCTAGAAAACAGACTGCATGGTTTCAAAAGGTTAAAAAATATACCACAAAGTATCCAAATTAGTATAGAGTGTTTTACTGTCAAGCAGAAATACTTTTTTCTTGTCAAACACAGATACACGGGCCTGCAGTATGAATATGGTGAATAAAATATATGGTTAACATACATTACATTTAGAGTTTGGGTGAGATATTACAATGCCTTTTTGACCTTAAAAGGCATGTGAAACTCTCCTTGCTTCCCAGAAAAGCTCAAACCAACAGAAAACCACCAATAAATCATAAAGGACGTTGATCATGCTTCCATTAAACAGAGGCATTCTGCACTAGACATTTTAATAATTCTTTTGTAATACTTGATATTTGAGGAATGATAAAATTTTCTGAGCCTTCAGTATGGAACATTTATTAATTCACATTTAAAGCAGAACTTTATTAATTATGTTAAATTATGATTGACATGCAAGGGAGGACTGATGGAAATCTCGTATCTGCACATATGCTGTTATGGGAGACAATGCTAAATCACTGCAGATCACAACCTCACTCTGGATAAAATGTTGAACAGGCTAATATATTGGAAAGAAAACAAAAAAAATGTCAGTTAAAAGATTAGATAATATAAAATTATAGCAGTTTTTGATGGTCAGCAACCACTAGTTCACACGCAAGCATGCTCTGTATGATGCTATCAATCTTTACATTAAAGATTTAAGATTTTCAATCTTTCAATCTCCTTGTCTCCAATAAAGCATTCTTCATGTAAGTTCCAGGCACTACTGATTCTTTTTTTTTTTTTTTTTTTAAATTTTCATGCACAAAAACCTGGTGTTTGCCTCTCCTTTGCATAAACTGGGAAAAGGGATCAATTCACAACTGGACCCACTGAACTGAATGCAAAACTACTCCTGACTTCAGCATGAAGGAGTTTGACTTGAAAATGTATTTTCTTCTTTTTTTGCTGTTTCACAGAAGTGCTGTCAGGTGCCTGATAGTAAAAATAATGCATGCATTCTACATGAAGGAGCTAGAGCTAACTTGGTGCAAATCAGATAGTAATTAACTGTAATAATAACCAGAGAAAACATTCCTCTTGAAGCATGTATTCAAGCCACATTGTTTTACTTCAACTTCAGTTATATTTTAAGATTTGAACTACAGTGGTAGATTAAAGGTTTCTGACAGTTATTATTAAAACTAATGTTCCACTGGAATAGCCATAAATTATAGCCCAGCCAAATGTCTAGTCCCTATTATTATTGTTTCTTCCAACAATTTATCCTCTTACTTTTCTTCCCACATTTTCTTTTATTGTCTTATGTGATAGTACCCAGCCTTACCTGAAATGCCAGGCTAGTCCACCAGCAACTTTATATCTGTTGGCAATGACAGCTTCATCAGACAAGGTAACTAAGAATCTGCTGATTTCAACCTCGCTGTGGGCTAGATTGTGAAGATTCAAATGGCATTTTTATTTATTCTTTTACATTCTGTTGTTCTATGCAGTTTTATTTGCCACCTCTTAACACATCCTTCTCACTGTCAGAGAGAGAATCACCATACAGTAGTGCACTTATCTCCTCCTCTGGTAAAAGTTTGGTAAACAGTTAAAGATAACCTCTGTGTGGGTAAGATGCTTAGTGAACAGCTTTCTTTTTGTGCTTCTGGCCTTGACCTTGATACTTAGGAAGCCGTGGTAAGTCAGAACTCTCCATCTGGGCTACCTTAGCCTCAAAAAAAAAATCCAAGGACCCTCACTTTTGTTTAGCAGCTTTTTGTAAAATGAAGAGCTTTGGAAGACTAAATAGCAGAGCCTTTGCACAGTTTCTGTAATGAGGACCTCTGAGACTGAACACTGGAATACAAAATGGACAATATAGTAACTCACTTTTATTAACACCATACTTCACAGTTTGATTCATGTCATAGTTACATAGCGTACAAAGCAATACAGTCCAAGGCAGCATAAAGTATCCACAAATTCTGAAATATTCTGCTCTCACATGATAAAAAAGTCAATGTTCCTTGCATTTTACAGGTGTTCAAATGGGTCATATACAGCAATATTTAAAAAGAACCCTAAATCTATTACTAGTGTTATTTTCAGGTATGACTTTAGCTCTGTTTTCCAGTAAGGAATGGTAGAAATATATTTTTAAAGAATTTAATGCTTTCAAACAGCTTATTGTTCTACATGTCCTTGTAGACATTTGAAAGGTTACAAGATTTGAATAATTGAATTTTAGAGAGATTGATTTTATATCAGAATGTAATTTGCAATATTTTGAACCGGTTCCATTTATCTTCTGATTTTATAGGTCCTATGCAGCTGTATTATGTAGGGCACAAACGGCTTCAAGTGCTTCATGAAATCTAATAAAAATTGAGCTCTTTCAAAGGAAAAATAGATCTTACAAATGTGTCATGTAGCTAACCTTAAGACTCTAAATGTTTCATATTCTGAATTGCTTGCTTGTAAGAAACTAAAAGAGAATATAATGCCAGCAAGATTTGAATCCACAAGACACAAACCATAAAATTAGGCTAGCGTGAAAAAGAAATAAGCTGTTGCTGATATAGTAAAATAAGGAAGATAAGGCAGAAAGTGAGGATCGCAAAGAGTGTAAAACTGTCTGTCAGCCGTCAAATCAATATATGTTTTAAGAAGCCAGTTCAAAGTGAAATAATGACATATTTTAGAAAGAAAAATGTATACATGAGTAATCTTCAACATTCATGAACACAACCAAACTGCCTGTGGGCTGGACAAATCGACACAAGTTTGTCCTGAAGTCTCATTATCTGACTGAGTTTGGGAAAGTCCTTCACGTGTAAGGCTTCCTCTCTTACTGACAGTGTTTGAAGGAATTCAGAAGAAACATACTACAATTTCCATGCTGGCAACAAAGCAGATAGGCAGCAAGAAAGCATTCTCAAAAGCACTACATACCAGCCCCTCTGTACAACATACCTATTTCACTTTAGAGGTTTCTGAACATGAGCTCTCATCGTAAGAGAGAGTGAGAATGTGACTGGTGTATACAACTAACATTCTCACATTCAGTTAAAGTCCAGTGTTTACATAAGTATATTTGTCTCCGTGTTTGTCACATGGTGAGAAGTCCTAATGAAGAGCTAACCTGTCAGAGGGAAATAGCTGGTAGAAACGACTAGGACTAGGAAGACAACTAAGAGAAACAGAAGTATCAAGTAAAACATGGTGCTGAGAGGTAGTATCAGCAGGTGATATGGGTGAAGAGATAATGAGACTGATGCTACAGAAAAAAATTAATTAGAACTAGCAGAATCTGGCAGTTCTTAGGCCCAGGAGTGCCATTTCTTGTTATCTTTGTTTTATTATACTAGCACTTTATTATTCTGTTGTCAACTTCACGTTTTATTTTTTGTTGCCTTTCCCCCTCTTACTTATGCTTTCTCCTGTGCTTATCTCCATCTTAATTTTCAGTCTCCATTTACTTAACTCCCTTCCAAACACCCATGTTACCTCTCCTCTAGCCTTCTTCAAAGGCATCTGATTACTGTTGAGGAGTGATGTACTATTTTCTAAAGATCAGAACATTTACTTTGAGTCATACGTTTGGTTTTAATAGTTCCACTTAAAAGCATTCAAGTTGAAAATGTTGCCTTAAATAATACTGTAGTCATTTTCATAAAGAATCAGTGTTTTTAATATACAGAAATTAATGTTGTGCTTGACATGAAAAAAAATACTAAGAGCAAGGGACTGACATATTGTGATGGGAACATATTATGTATTTGAAAATCAATGTCATAATATATTAATGAAAACAAGAAGGACTGTTCATGACAGTGACAATTACAGGCCTCCTGGTTTATAATATTTTCAGCAGCTGTCAAACAGCACCATGGACAGTAACAAACGAGCTCCTGAAAAGCTGCACTGCCCGGCGTCGAGATTCAGATCTTGCCACGTTTCATCACTTCAAGCTCTTGATAGAAGATGGGATGACTCAGGACATACCAAGCCTTTCACTTCTATCATAGTCTATCTCCTAATGTTTAAAACGCTGTGTGAAACATTTGACTTGCATCATAGAAGTGTCTGAAATTTATGCTTGGTTCAGGTTTACCTTCTGCTTGTAAAGATTCAGTATTTTAGTAATTTTTTTCCTTCTCATGCTAACTCTTGAAGTTCTTTTTTAAAATCTATCCATTTATCTTCATCTCATATTAAGGTCCTATCATCTGGTGAATCTCAGATTTCATTAGGAAAAATCACACTGTTAAGCACAGAAAATATTCCTACATGAGAATTACGTTGCTTTACAGAAACCTGACCTTCCCTAACAGTTTTCAATTAGATAAAAAATGGTTTCTTAAAACACTATCCTTTCAGACCTTGACCAGAACTCGATTGTGAAACAAGGCTTGAGAATCTGTTTTTAAAGAAAGTTAAGCAGATGAACGAAATTTGTTTAAAAGTGTGGACAGAATTTTGTGGATAATGCTCAAAATGACATCAAGACATTCCAGTCACATATCCAACCTACCATCATATCTGGGTTATTAGTTTTGGGTGCAAATGCAAAAGTCCCTTTCCAATGGATTGACTCTGGTATTCAGTAAGACTACTAGGCAGTCTGCAAATAAAAAATTACAGACCTGAAAATTTAGTACCCCCCATTATAAAATGAAGCTACCTGAATTTTATTGTATTAGTTCATCCCATATCATACATAAGAAATTTTCAATGTACTGCCAATCTCATCCATCAAGAAAGTCCAGCAAGGACTTATATTAGTGTTTATAGATGGAGTTCACATTAAGAATAAAAGTCATTATGAGGAAAATAATATTCTTATATTTAGGTCTTTGGGAATTAAAGCAACACTGACATATACAATATTGCTATTGTCTAAAAAAATATATATATATTTCAAAATTCCTCCATCATTCCATAAAATAGGCAAACGTTTCCTGTAATTGTTTTTAGCCTCACATTTCAGAACACAGAATAAATAACTGAAGCACTTTCCCCACATTACTTTGCATGTATACTGCTGTGCATTGAAAGATTAAAAACAAGTGGAACATCAAGCCGAGTAATCAGGAGTTGATTTTGTATGCTGGCAGCTAGATTGAAAGCAAAACGCCCTCAAACAATCAGCTGTGATTTTCCTGTAGTTTCAGTTACAGAGCCCTGAAAATGTGAATCAATATACTGTATCTTCAATGCTGCATATTTTAATTTAAAAGTTGAGGATTGTCATATTTGATTATCTATAGAGTCACAGAGCATAACTCCACATCTACAGAATCCATAATTGTTATATCCATGCTTTCAATTTAGTGTTTACTTTTCAAAATTAAAGCTTTAGATTTACCTGCAGTTCTATTTGTTAGGGACAAAAACATAATCTTGCAGATATCCACCTAAATCGGGATTAAACAAACAGAACCAATGTACTTGTACTAGTTAGGAACAGAGTGAACTTAGCGTGAGGTTGAGTTTATCATCTTCTCTCAGGGGAAAAGGGAATCCTTAATGCCTATGGGTTTGCCAGTAATCTTAACCCATCATTTAGAAAGCACTTTTTCAAGTTTTTTCAAAACCTAGTTTTAAACCTTAGTTTTAGAGCTTCCTGTTCTCACATAAATTAACAACAAGTGAAAAAAAAAAGTTAATCGTGTAGTCTTTCGAGTAAATCAACTTAACCAAATGCCTGACTTGTAAACTGATTACTCGTCTAAGTTTTTTTTTTTTTTTTGGGGGGGGACTTTTTGTTTGCTTTACATAAGGCTTAACTTTCTTATGTAAAGAAACACTACTGTAGGGATTTTTTTTTTTTTTTTCCTTTTTACTGCAACACCCTGGACCCCTAAAATTTCTCTTACTGACAAAATGAAAAACAGTCACTGAAAGATACTCATTCTGAAAATAGACTTCTGTCAATCTGCACTAAAACCACAGATGCTGAAGTGTTTCTGGACCTTGTCTGAAAGACATAATCCTGTATTTACATTGTTCCTGTTAGCAACTAGATACACTAGTTATTGTTTTGTAAAGTTCCATACCATTTAGATATTTCATACCCAAAATCCCCTTTCTGCTTTATCCATGACATCCCCCTCTGAGACACTGTGGTCCTATTTCATATGCACTGATGTTTGCAATCTCAGGGAAATTCTCCAGAAAGAGCTTGCACTTCTGAGCAGAGAGTGCGTGGGAGATGAATTGGTCACGTTCAGCAGCTGCAGCAGAGCTATTTCTAGTGTAAAATGGGCTAGACAGGCTTAGATGTGCAAAGAAAAAAGTGCTTGCTGAGGTGTTACTGTAGCAGTAAACACTGCTATATATAGCTTGCTTAGCTTGTGAATGAGCAGTCTTGCAAAAAACCTGGCTCTATAGAACAGAATTAAAAAAAAAAAAAAAAAAAAAGGAATATTCACAAGAAATAGATGAGAAATAATTTTGTCTTTTCTTGGGGGCACTGTGTCTCCTTATTTGTTACTATCGATCTTTTTACTAAACCTGTGTTTTTGGTTTATCTTCTTGCAGAAAGTGAGTGAATCATGCTCTGAAACAGTACAGTTTCTTACATTGTAGGATGAGAGGACAATAATGAACTTTAATTAAACTGGTTCATATAGTACCTCATGATTCACAGCCTGTGTATAGAATGATGTCAGCTTAAAATGTGTAATGTTTTGCCCTTGCACTCCACTTGTCTCTGTTTGCAGAAAAATTCAGCTTTATGTCACATTCCTAAAATCATGCAGAAATCTCTGAGAGACCAGAATTTTTTTTTATTTATTTTTTTTTTTTAGTAAATACAGCCTTTTGTTTCCCCAAAGCCATTGTGTAACTTTGTTCATTTTCAGTGCTAGCTTCCCCATTTTGCTAAATTATATTAGGTAACATTCCCATCAATAAAACAATGCTTGAAGTTCTTGAAATCATTTTTTACCAGCCCAGAGAACAGCAAGTTTATTAACTATGGTAGGTATCATATTTTAGTTACTCACTGACTCTAAAAGGCAGCAATTCCAAAGTGGAAAGAAACGTGACAAAACTCATACCCATTGGCAGATCTAGTTTTAGTACAGGTCTGTTCAAACTACCATTATGTCAGATGAGAATGTCTCACCAAAAATTTTTTGATCCCACAACACTTCATTTCCAAGTTTTACTAACCGTTCTATCCTGAAAGCCAGATATATACAACATACAAGCATAGTCACGGAGTCAGATGAGTTGGTTACATTTTTTGTAAGCTCCATGTTAAAACACTAACAAGTTATCATTATGTATATTATCGGAGGTGTAATTGTCTTTAATGACCTTTTCAGTGTATTCCTGTTTCATCTTTTAATATAGAACAGTTCCTATTAATTAATGCTTACTTATGCAACAGCAAAGACATATTAGACTTCATGTGGCAAGCTAATGCACTGAGCCTCATTACTTTGAACACAGATTCAGATGAGTCATTAAAAAGTTCCAATTAACAAAATAGCATCAAGCAGGTATTTCTATATAAAACTGTGTAGTATTGAGAAAGCTAATCTCCTAATAATCCATGCTATCCTTCAATTCTCTAACCTCATGAATTATTTTACTCAGAAACAGTGAGGGAAAAATTTCACTGTACTTTTAAGAAATGACTCTATAGCAACTGAAAAGAGAAACACTTGCCTTTAATTCTTGTATTTAATTTACCATTGAGAAGCACTAGAGTTATTTCACCACTTTTTCAGTGTTCTTAATCTCATTAGAATTGCCTGAGAAGCACTGTCATGGCACAGTTTTAAAGCGAATTTGTCCTTCCTATATGGAACTTACATGACCAAGATAGACTTATTCTATAGAGGAAGACCACTAATTTGTAGGTAAAAGCTGCAGTATTCTTTCTGCTTTAGCATCTGAGAACAACAGCAATACAATTCTTACTGCAAATTCCGTACACACTTTGCTATTTCGAGATTTGAAGAGCGGCAGTACATTTTTCTGTGACAGCTTAGTTCACAGCATTATATTTCGCCACAGAAATTTAGGACCTGAGCCAAAATGGAGGCAGTGGAAAGGTTCCCATTGACGTCAGTGAGCTTTGGATCAGGCCCCAGACTTCTAAGGACTAGGGTTGTTAACTTACAATTAATGTGCATCTATACTGACCCTAGAACAGTCCAGGCAGGAAATTCCTCTGCTGCTTTTACAATTGGTTTTAGCATCTTTTACTGGTAACTTTGAGAAAACACTAATTAAAAGTAAGATAAAAAAGGAGGGAAAAGAAGAGAAAGTCACCTACAGGTTTCCTAGAGTAAAACAGAAACTCATACTCAATCCTCTGCATAAGATCTTATTTGCTGATCTGTAATATAGTAACAAAATTATAACATTCAGCAATGCAGTGTCAGTAGGTACAAACATCATTTTCCTTCACAGTCCAAGATTGTTGCCTATAACGGTCTGAAAGCTTTCTCATTTAAACTGAGTAAGGTGAGTAAGGTGTCTACAAAGACATGAGTCTGAATCTGATAACTGAGTTATAGTGATGACACTGAAGTAAACATTTCAGTTTATAAAGCAGAGCTGTTTCTGGTGTTTTAATATGTTTATTACAAGTACTTTTTAAGGGGTTGAAACAGGTTATTAATGTAGTGTGTCTGACAGAGGATCACTAGCTAATATTGTGGTCAACAGTGTCAGTAGGACTAACAACATAAACAGTGACAAAACTTATTATCCTATTTCATTATTGCCTTCATACTCTAAGCCTTTTTCTTTCTAAACAATAAGGTGTTTTGGCTCTCTACTTCATAATTTGAGCTTCCATTTAATTTTTTTTGTTATGTTTTGCATCATTTATGCTTATTTCTGTAAAAAAAAATGCGGACTCATTTTTCAGTTAATTAAATATTATAGCTTTGTGTGAGAGATACATTGTTTTAATGGATTGCAACTCGTAAGCAGCTAGTATTCATAGCAGAGATGAATCACAGCTGTATGTCACAAGAATGTGACGTATAATTAATGTCATTGCAGTGAATGATTAGTTCATGGGTTTAATCTTATTGAAATTTTCTAAATATTACTGATAGGGTCTCATATTCTAGTATGTCCTCAGACACTGATGAAATAAAAAAAAAACTTAACTCATTAAATAAATATCAAAGCCATAGTAGGAAGGTTGATGTGATGGAAGCAATTACTCAGGCGTTCACATAAACAAGCTAATGAACATTGGAGCCATTTTTATGATTGCAACAGAACATTTAATTTGAAGGAATAAATTTCCTCTGAACACCAATTACTCATTTCATATAAAAGGTAATTTTATTTTCCTGTGTTGCACAGAAAGTAATACTGTTGGTCATATTCATTTTAAGGAAATGGTTGGTTTGTAAAGCTTTTATTTACACTGTAGGGAGTAGCAACATTTCAGGCAGTGTTTTAGGCTCCTAAAGAATCTGAGAAGCATCAGGTTCAATGAAAATATTTTCCTCCTGAAATGTTGAACATTTAGCACTTACTCATAGGCATTTCAGGGCTGCAAGAGACAGTAGATTATAAAAATCACAGTGGGAACTTGAGAAAAATAGTTTGACTTATTGACTACAGAGAATTACAGTGCAAATGTAGAAAAAAGTACATGTTGCAAAATGGGATAATGTTACAAATATTTAGGAACATATCTCTATACACCCATTTCAGTAATATGTGACATTACGTACTGTGTCACTGAATTCAGCTACTATGACAACATAATGGAAGGAAATAGAGTCACTCTGATCTTTCAGTCTGTGGATGACTCACCCAACTAACTTCTGACTCTAGAAGCAATTTTAGATAGACCTGAGCAAAGACAGTTGGAATTAATACATTTCCCAAGAAGTGAAATGTTAAGGAGATATCTGTGTGAATTTGGGAATAGTTTCAGCAATTTTATTGCTAAAATAAATAAATAAATGTAAAGAACGACAAGTGGATGAGCAGTCAGAACAATCTGATTTTTTTCCTTTAACATTTTCAAAAGGCAATATTTCAACTTAAGTATGTACTTGCTTCTAAACTGCTTTTAACTGCTTAAGTTAGTTATTGGAACGTTCTCCCCATACAAGCAAATATTCCCAATCTGAAACAGAAACTCAAATATAACTGCAATGTTTTCCTTCTTCAACTTGCAACATTTCTGGCTCAGCCACTGAACCAAAGTATCTATTGTTTGCATAGATCTTCCTTTCTGTTTCTCTAAGGATTGTTCCCCTTCTCTGGAAGTGGAATGATCATGCCCCCACTATCTAAACTAAACTGAAATATCAGGGTAGTGACTGGTGGGATATGTCAGAGTTTTGACTGTTTAAGTGTTGACCTGAACTTCTACTGAAATGGATTTGCTTGCACTTCTCTTCTAGTGCATGTGTGAGTACAGGAAAGAAAACAGCAGATGTACACATAAGCTAAACCCCCTCTTTATTGTTGGCCATGAAGGTGCCTCTTGGCTTGGCTGCAATTCCTAATTCCTTGTATGCAATCTTAAGGCTACTCACATATTCATTTTACAGTCTAAACAACCTGTTGGATTGGCCATGAGGTCTTCTGTTGCCATTCACTTTTGAGCATTTGTTCATGTGAATCCCCTGTGCAAGCACACTTGATGGATATTTCTTAGCTAAGTTTGGACTATTTTGTTGCAACTTTGCTGTTTTCACCTGTTTTCCATCTGGTTTCTTCTAACACATAGGTGAGGTCACAGTCAGTCAAGTTCTCTCACATGTCTTCGAAGCCATCTTTACATGGGAGCTTTTTCTTCTGTACCACAATCTGCTGCTCAGCCTTTTCAACAGGACAGTTCAAAGCCTACGCAGCAGGATGCAATTGCTGCCTGGCAACTTTTCCTTATATCCCACAGGAGGCTGATGGTGATAACACCATTTCTGGCTTTCCATGGGAGACAGGGAGGACCAAAGCTCTTGTATCACAGCTTGGCTTGGTCTGGGAAGGCAAACTGAAAAGCCTGTGGTGGTCACAGACACTTTCAGCTTCCTAGAGAGGGAGTCAGGCTCCCTAGGGAGGTGTCACAGCCCCAAGCCTGGCAGTATTCAAGAAAAGAGTAGACAATGCCCTCAGACACATGGTGTGAACTGTGGGGTTGTCACATGCAGGAACATGAGTTGGACTCAATGATCCTTATGGGTCCCTTCCAACTCAGGACATTCTATGATTCTATGACCAAATACCAAACAAAGGACTGTCCACATATCAAGAAAAATATCTGGATGTTTTTCTGAATAGTTTATAACAGCACAAATGAAGACAGGGAGAGCATGTTCACTTTCTTGTTCTCATCCTTCTCGCTCTCACTGTTTCCTCCTTACACTTAAAAAGTGCAGGAAATTGATTTTGTAATGGGAAAGTCACAATGCTTTTTAGATATGATGGAAGAATAAAATAAAAAAAACAGCACCACAAGCAAAATAAAAAAAATAATAATAAATCCCATCAATATGCAGAATGTCTAGAAGTCTGGTTATCAAGAATTAAGGGTGCCCTGTCATTGTCTGATATTCAGCCAAATAACTAAAAGCTGCTGGAATACCTGTATATGTGACTTTACAAGAGCTTGAGTATATTCATACATTTAGGGAAACTTAGAAATACAAAAGCTGGAATATAGAGTAGAGACAGGAAGGGATTTTAGAAGCAGTTGTTAAAGTCCGTTCCTGAGGTCCCAAACAATAAGTTTTCCATGGTGATGACTGCACTGATAGGTTAGTGCTATTTAGAAAATAATTTTCTATTTAAGTATTTTGAAATAAGTTAATTTTTTTTTTAAATGTTGAATTAATCCCATGGACTGCTATTTACCTGTATAACAAGTGAGTCACTAAATAAAATTTTCTTTCTTCCAGGAGAAAATACAACAATGTAAAGTTTATAGTAAAGAAAATGCATCAATACATAAACAATATGATTTTAAGCTCCTTAAGAAAAGGATAACAAAAAAGGAAGAGACAGAATAATAAAATAGATTCAAAATGAAGACTTAAGCAGGTTCAATTTATTTTTCTGGTCTCTGTAGGCTTGATTGTGGCCCCCTTGATGGTGTTCTGTCCCTGGCAAGAAACAGGAAACCTGAAAAAGGATGAACAATCTCCCAAAATAGAAACTGAAGCATAATATTTCTAAGCAACAATATCTATTCAACAAACTGAGGCAGGATTTGTAAGGATCCTGTTAATCTCCTGCCTGAACAACAAATCTGGTGAAGTGGCACATGTTCAATCAGTTGTCTAGCTTTCGGCTACTGACCCTGTCTGTATGAAAGCACTGGTTAGATGTTTGAGAAACATCATGTATTCTGTAGTTAGAGTGCAAATTTAGAGAAATAAGAGTAATTAATAAGCTTTTACAAACATGGGTCTTGTAATTTTACTTAGAAACTTTGCCTTCTTTCTTGTTCCTTTTTTTTTAATACAATTTTATTCTCCATTGTTAAAAAAAGGAAATTAAAATAGGATCTCCTGAAAGCTAACTTAAAAGTTTCTTATGACCAAGATGTCAGGTTATTTATATGTATTTATTTTGCTAGTTGATTACTTTTATATGTCTTGAGTATATTTTTGCTGGAGACAAGAGTGATTACAGCTTTTTTTTTTTCTAATGGTCTCATTTTCAGAGCAAAACCTCTGTTTAGCCGCTTTACATTGCCTTAAAAACGAGTTACAGAAAAGCTATTTATGAAGATATTCCAAAGCCATTCACTCTCATTTAAAGACATTTCCCATACATCCATCTGACAGTGTTCTTGAATTCTGTAATGACTTAACACCTGAAATCATGATAAATCCTGGATGTTTAAGCTGATCTTAACCCAATAGTTAAGGTTAGCTAACAGCAAATCAATGGCAAACAAATGACAAAAACAAACCTGATGGACATTGCCTAATTGTCTTATAGCTTCTTCAGTATGGCGTAGCACGTTCTTGAAGAGGCAAAAGCACACACTGTTAATAAGCCTATTGTTGCAAATGCTTTTTCTTTTCTGGTTAAAAAATGATAGCTTAGAATAACTAGAATCATACTAACTATATTAAAAAAAAGCAGTTTAGTGTTGACTTATAAAAGAGCTGAAGGCCGTGAGGCTGTATAAAACATATATTTGCTTGAAACAAAAAAAATCTTATATCATTCTCATATATTGATGTATAATGAAAGAGTGATTTTAGTCAGTTCTTTGGAATTAAACTAACCGAGCTCTGTGAACCGACTGCTATAGATGAGATAATCTGACACTTGCAAATATATGAAATGGGAGTGGTTGTTAAGAGACATGAGGACGCGAGTCCAGTATCCCAGGAGAAGAAACAATAGCAGTATGCCATACCTCAGTCAATGTCTTAGGATATTTTTTGTGGTACTATATTTTAGTTTCTTTAGCAAAGGACACTAAAACCCTGAGAACCAATAAATTCTTAAACACTTAGTAATTATGTGGGATTTTTTTTTTTTTTCATAGAGTGGGGAAACCCACGTATACTGTCAAACCTTCAACACCTTCAGAAACTTCAGGTTGTTCCTTACTAAAACTTGAACACTTCAATGGATTTGTTGCCTTTTCTTCTTTGCTGTTCTGTATGATATCACTGACTGAGAATTTGGACCCATCTGCAAAAGGACACTTAATGAAGTTCAAATAAACTAACTGAAGGTGTGAACTGAGCTGCATCATCCAACTCTTGCACTTCTGGTTATTTCATACAAAAGTTGACTTGACTAAACTAACTCAAGGCCACTCTTCTGAAAGAGAATATCCATGCAGATGTAATGCAGTGTAGTCTAACTTCACACCTTCAGCTAATTCCTCACAATTTCCCCAGTGTCTTTGTTTAAAAAAATATCCTGGAGGCACACCAATCATTGAATCAGCTACACAATCTTTAACTATAATACAGAATTGGCTACATGCCTAGAACTTCTGGTCTCTGATTTTTCTCTTTCATCCAGCATTTTTTCTTCTAATATTCCAGACAAGAAAAGTCCAGATGTTTTCTGCTGTTCAAGAAAGCAACCAGAGAGTACATTTAAGGGATCAGTCTTTTACTTTCAGAAAATATTAAATTGGGTCCATTTAATTTCAAAAACATAGACAGAGTTTGTCTTCAGATTGTTATTCAAAATACTAATAACTACATAGTGTCTTAGGGCTTCCTAGTTCTTGCATGCCTTCAAGTGGAATAGGGTCCGAAATTACCATGTTCTCCATAATTGATTTTCATTTCTAGAGCAGGCAGGGCTTGAAACAGTTAAACTACTCAGCCTGCTGGTAAAACATCTACTCATAAATCAACAAATCATTCTACAAACATAGGTACAAATCTCTAATATAATAGATACTGTAAACAAATCACTGTTTTCTCAGAAGTTCCTACTCCAGTATTATGATTTCTCAATTACATGGCTTGAAACATGAAACTCTTTTGGAAATGAAGCTGAAAAAAAATAATAGTGTTACAGCACTATGTTCACTTCTTAACTCTCCTCCCCACCATCCTCATATGACTTTAGCTGAAACTAGACTGGATTTCTTGAGACATTTCTTGAATAAATACTGAGGATATATTCCACTCCAGATGATTTATAACGCAGTCTTGTGTTTATGTGTGGAAAACAGCAGCTGCTTTGATCCTATAGAGCATACTAATTTAATGGAAAGAAATTACGTTACCATGATGCCAATGCTACGAATTAATTAATCTTTCCTCTGCACTAGTTTTCTGTTTGTTCACTTATGTGTTAGCAAACAACACTTAGAGAAACCATAGTTAATTATCAGGATTCTTTTATTATCTCTAATGTACTTTTATTTCATGCTGAATAATTACAGTATTTCCTTTGAACCATGTGTTAATTGTTTTTATACATCATCTCACAACTGTAGTACAGGTGTGATTTGGTGGCTTTCTCGGTCAGAGCAATTATCAGGACGATGTATACATTGCCCTGAATTGTAGGATTCATTGCCCTGTAGAGAATATTGCCTGTGGTCCAGAAAGCTGACCAAGGCATAGTCACTAAGAGGAAGAATAGGTGTTCTTTGGTCTGTTCCTTCATATTGCTCTGAAAAAAACAGATGGGGTCCTGGTGCAAAGCAGACAATTGCAGAGGGTGGCAGAATTGCCACACTATGCTAAAGGATTTTTTCTCATGCCACCAACCTCACTCCATCCTATGGCCATAAAGTTCTGAGCAGCAGCCTCACACCTACTGTAGGTTTGACTGCACATAGGCAGGGATTCCTTCCCAGTGACTTCATGCACTGCTGTGCCTGGTACACACAACTCTGACCAGGAGAGCATGGCTTTCAGGGTTTATTATTGCACTTCTTGGCATCATTTTAGACAGCTCTGGAATTTCTGTCTCTACTTTTGTGCTACCATTCTAGCTTAATAAGAGTATAAATGCCCACACAGGAGAAAAGATCCTTTGTTTCTAGCAAGTAAGAGACTTACAACACATACCTTACTACTGTGGTGGTATTACTTGTTATGTACTAATTTCACATGTTATACACAAGCAATTAATAATGTAATTATTAATGCAATTCCATCCTATTCTGGTTCCTTCTCTCTGAGCCCTAAACCATTGTAGTGGTTTTCATTGCTTAATTTACCTTAATTTTTTATGAGTCATTTCTCTAGTGCCTTATTGCCATACCATTTTATGACTAGTGGTCATGTTTTAATTAACTGAAAATTGAAACAGAAATCAGCAAAGCAAAACAAATTAGAGATAATTTGTTTGTCCTGTCAAGTTTTGCCTGACAACGTTCAGCTGTACTGTATCTGAAAATAATAGTTCATAGCATTGTTTTTAATTCTTACAATTAAATAGTTTTTGAAGTGCACAAATCAGATAATTCATGATTAAGTGTCCAAGTGCCACCAATATGCTCTCTGAAAATCTTTGTGTTCTACACAGAGTCCAGCTATCACAAAGTCAACATGCTTGTGTGCTTAGCTTTATATATTTGCATAATAGTCCAGAAGCCTAGGAACATTTACGTAAATAGGTTCTCAAGCACAAGCAAGGGAGAAAAAATAGATCTATTATTGAATATTGAGGATACATTGAAATTAAGCAGTTAAAAGTGCTTTCACATAAATGGTTGAAAATACAGGTTTTTGTTTGGTTCATTCTTCTTTTTCTATTTAATTTTTCTTGTGTTTCATAATGAGGAACAGATCAGGTAATCACAATTCTTTCTTTGAAACATTCCTGTGTTTTCTCTCATTGGATATCTTATCAACTTGCAATTGTAATAAGTACATTTCTAAACTCAATCAAATTTTTAAATCTAAAAACCAAGATATGCAGTTTCTTCTTTTGGATTAATGACAAGAACAAACAAGAAAGTCATATCTAATGTGCTATAATCCCCTCATTCTTTGATTCTACTCTGGTCTTCCTGATAAAGTGATGTTGCCATTCCTGAAACATCACCATAACTAATGATTTGCCTTCCAATTCCTTTGGTCATGAATGTGAAGATGTAGTATTTTGGACAGACATTGCTTTGGCAACCTTACTAAAGAAAGGGAGCAGATTCAGCTAAAACCATGTGGACCTGATTTTCTGAATTAGAGATGAGATTGGTACCAAGTCCCTTTATGGAGAAGAAGTATTTGAGTAGAATTTTTTCACCCTCCAGGATTGCCTATGTTATCCTGAGATCAAATCCACCTGTCCAAGAAAATCTGATACGAGGCAGGTTCTGAAGAAAATAAAAGTCAAAATCCCTTTCCCTATTAACCTTTTCCCCTTATCTGTATATTGCCTGCATATGTTTTACTCAGTGCTTCAAAACACACCCCTTTCTTTAAGAGCACAGGTGTATCTTATTTGAGTACAATTTGTTCCATTAGAGTAAAATTGTCTGACTCACCGATCTTCCCAGAGATATTTTGGTTTGTTTTTCTTTTTTTTTCCCTGCTTGGGACAACCAGTGGAACTGCTAGTTTTCATCTGCAAGTCTTTAGGAAATAAAAAATGTCATGCAAAATTAAAACAAACAAACAAGAAAACCAACGAAACCTTAAGACTTCTAATTTTACTTAGTTGAGCATCAGCAAACCTGTGTCAAGACATTTTATCTATTCCTACAGTAAAGGAACTAGAAAGGCATTAAAAAAAAAACAGTAGGACCCTATTTAGAAACAAAATTGGACAGCAGCCCACTATGCCACAAGAATTTATTTTTCTTCCCTTCTTACCCCCCATTTTCCAAAGCCACCATCTGAGGTAGACGCTTGTGTGAAGCTTCTATAGAAGGAGCGAGCTTGCAATGGGTTGGTGGCAAGCTACTGTCAAGAAATAAATTGAAAAAGGCCCTCTCTAATTTTGGCCCTCCAGAGAAACCAGAGGATCATTTGCATGAATTGGTTTAAAGCTAGTCTATTTTCTCCCTTTTTTCGTCACTCTGAGTATTGCTGAAGTGATGTATGGTTTCCTTCCTAATGTTCACAAACCCCAGCTGGGGGATTTACAAGGATGGGTTCTGCCCACGTGCATACAGGCTTGCCTACATCCATCTGGGCTTTGGAGAACAATTGCTCACTTTGTACAAATATTTTGCAGTGTGGTCAAAAGAATAACTGAAGACAATAATTTGTTTATGGCTTTTATTTGATTTTGTAATATTTTTCAAGTTGGCACATTCTTTGCAATTGAATGTGTTTCATCTATATTATTTCATTAAAAGAGAAAAACTTCTCCCTCCTTTAACAAAACATCATTAGCTCACTGACACACCTCTATATCATCAGTAAAAACAGATGAAAGATGGCAACTTATGAGCAAGCAGTGCATTTGAGAACAGATTTTACTTCTCGTTCTAAGTATGCACAGCCTGTTTTTTTTCAGCGCATTAATACCATATATTTTTAGGACACACATTGCAATATAATTATTTTCAAAACATTTTCTATGATTTTTCACTGGCATAATTGATACAATTCTGTGTTCTTCTCCCTTCTGCTAGTTAGTTCCAAATTTTAAGCTTTTTTTCTTGTCTTTATACTGAAAGGATTGCGCAGCAATGTTTTTTAGACCAAGCTTTGCATTATACCTATATAGCACAGAGATATTCCCAATACATTTTAAAAGTGGAGAAAGATATCCTACATTTAATATGCAGCAGCTATTCTGTACCGAGTTCCAAAGTTACTACTGTAAATTCCCCATTCCTTAACTTTTTGTAGAGTACTATTGTCAGTTAACTCAATTTCTTAAAATCTTCAGTTTTATTTCTTGTGTATGTACCATATATTCCAATTGCTTTAGAGGTTACGTGTTTGAGCTGAAATAGACTGGAACAGAACTGCTACAAAGTGTGTTACAGCAAACATGAGACTTTGGCAGGTGGTGATACAATATGTTTGATTTACTTGCAATTATGAAGTGATTAGAAATATCAAACTGAAAAAAAAAATCACTTTGTGTCTTTGCCAAAGGCAAAAATTACAATTAGCTTTTTCACACAGCGCAAACACATGCTATCTGCACTACAACAGTTGGAGATATATATTTATTTGTTCTGTGACAATGGAATTTCTCAATTATATCAGTTTTCCTAATTATCATTCAATTAAACAGATTTTCCTCAGACTACACTTGCTGTTTTAAAAGGTGGGGGGGGGGGGTGGGGAAGAGAGGGTTACTTTCTCCTAACTTTACCTTTTACTCTCTTTTGGCTAGTCTTACCTAAGTAACTTCAGAAATTATACTAGAGTCAAACTAATTTTTAATAGCATACAAAAATTAAGGACAAAAGACCCTATAAGCTTATCTAGTCCATTCTCCTGTTCCATGGCAGAATTATTTTTTTCTAAATCATCCCCAGTACATTTATCCAATTGGTTTAAACTATTGGTTAAACTATTGGTTTGTTCCCATTCTTCACTCTCTTTACTGTTATACTTGATGCTTAAATAAATTATTTAATTCTGCTTTAGTGTAGTATTGTTCTGCCTACTATTTATTCCTCATCATAACCACAATGGAGAGAAAACATTGTGCTCCTTACGTATTTGTAAATGACAGTGAGATGTTGGAAACCTTCTGCCACCCTGTAGTTTTTTATTCTCTAAACTGAACAACCACTTCTTTTAGCTTTTCCTCATAGGTCAAGTTTTCAAAGTTTGCAATAAGATTCACTGCTCTCTTCTGTAAAATTCCCAGTGCCATTTCTTTATGGTGATATTCAAAAGAGGATAAAATACTCCAGAGGCTACTAATGCTAGTAGTACTAGGTAAAATAAAGATTCTATACTGAATGCATGACAAATGACATTCTTTTATCTAGTTTCTAAAATGTTTGTTTTAATAGAAGTCTCATATTTTTGGTTCACATTCAGTTTGCAAATCACAGTAAACAAGATCCTTTTCTCAGGAAATCCCTAACACGTCTTTCCTCCTTTGACGATTTCTAACAAGGACAGAACTTTCCACATATTAAAAACAAACTAACAAAAAAAACCCCACAACAACAACAACACCACCACCACCAAACCAAACCAGAAATTTCAATAACAATAATAAAGAATAATAACAGTAATTTCTCCAGTTTACTAAGATACTTTGAATTACAAGCCCATCTTCCAGAAGAGCTGTAGCCACTCTTCTCTTGCAACCACTGGACAGTTGAGTGAACATACTATTTATTCTATTGGGTCATGCTGAGATACAGAACAGTACGAGAATCAGAGAAGATCAATGAAAACCTTTAATGAACACATCCTTCCAGTGGAACAGCTGGCAATTTATTCCAGCTTAGTACAGTTAGCACATCGGCTTTGCACACACTTTAGAGTATCTGATTCCCCAACTTACTTGGAAACCTCCTAGACAGCAAGAGGGCTTAAGAAAGAAGCAGCGTGATATAACTTCTTCATTATGACGACATCTTGCTGTGTATGTTTAACTTCATAATCCGTATTAACTCCCTCATTGGGATATAAAAATCAGCATAATTTGGAACAGCACAGTGCACATCACTAGTTGGCAAAGTTGAAAGACCATAAGATCTTTTTCTAACTTTATACTGATTTGAAAGGGGGTAGAAACATAACCTCATTAACATCCAGATATTATCATCATAATAGATTCCAGAAGAACAGAAAGAAAATACACTAGTGACAGAACAACGTGCAGAAAAGTACTCAAACTTACAGCTAGGTCACCAGGTAGTGTAAGTAGAATTTTTATGTACTAAGGCTTACTTAGAAGAAATAATAGAATAAATCTATTAGATCAGGAGGAAAAAAAAAGCACCTGAAATATTGAGTCTAGTTTTCCATGGCTAGTCCTTCACATAGAAATAACACAGCTGACACTAACATTGTAAGTGAAAATAGAAGCAGTCAGCTGAAGTAAAGGGGGTGAAATAGTGCTGGAAAAAGAATGGATTATTTTTGTCCTCTGTTTTAATATTGAAGACTGGTTCACTGCCTGTCCCAGTGCATTGCTCTTGGATAACTGAAATTACTCAAACTATAGATTCATGGCACAGTATGGATTGAGACACACAGTAGGTTTTCTGAAAATACAGTACCAATACCAAAAACTCCTTCTTATCCTTCTCAGTCTACTTGCCTTTAAAACTTAACAAGACATATTGTGATCCTGTTACATATTCAAAGGATATGTCTTTGTCAGAGGGACTTTTTTGCCAATTAAAAAATTTAATTAACTTTTAAGAAGTTCATCTACTGTAATTAGGAAATTGCAAAGAAGAATAATTATAAACACTATAATATTCACAAGCTCTCGAGGTTTATGAATGCAGAGATAAACTGTGCTGGTTTTGACTGGGATAGAGTTAATTTTCTTCATAGTAGCTAGTATGGGACTATGTTTTGGATTTGTACTGAAAACAGTGTTGATAACATAGAAATCTTTTTGTTCTTGCTGACCAGTGCTTCCACAGAATAAAGGCATTTTCTGCTTCTAACACCACTTCATTGGTAAGTAGGCTGGGGGTGCATAAGAAGTTGGAAGGGGACACAGCTGGAACAGCTGACCTCAACCGACCAAAGGGATATTCCACACTGTATGACATCATGCTCAATATATAAAGCTGGTGGAAGAAGAAG
The DNA here is from genome assembly GCF_964273445.1 of Streptopelia decaocto. Taxonomy (NCBI): domain Eukaryota; kingdom Metazoa; phylum Chordata; class Aves; order Columbiformes; family Columbidae; genus Streptopelia; species Streptopelia decaocto. The sequence continues at coordinate 133,277,269 of NC_138655.1, read as the reverse complement.
AAGGAAGGGAGAATTTCTGGTGCAATGGTGTTTGTCGTTCCAAGTAACTGCTACATGCGATGGAGCCCGGCTTTCCTGGATATGGCTGAACACCTGCCTGCCAACAGCAAGTAGTAAATGAATCCCCTGTTTTGCTTTGCTTGCATCTGTGGCTTTTGATCTAGTTATGAAACTGCCTTTATCTCAACCCACAAGTTTTCTCACTTTTCTGATTTTCTTCCTCATTCCACCACGGGGAGCGAGCAAGCGGCTGTGTGGGGCTTATCTGCCGGATGGCGTTAAACAATGACATATACTCACAAGAAAAGTAAAGGTGAGAAAGCAGAATTTGACATTGGTAATTAGTTTTGAGTGAGTCTGAAATACATTGCTTGTGTTTTTAGACAACATCTTGTTTGTAACAGTCAGCACCCTGTTTGTGTTATGATACTAAGCTGCTTGAGGACAGTTTAAAAGTGTAGTAGATTCACTTTTAAAATGTGAAGAAAATTGTAAATGGAGAGATTTCTTTATTCAGGCCTTGAAATGCAGGAAATACACTACAAATAGATCAATTTTTCAAGCACGCTTTGCTAAGACCAACCATCAAAGCAGCATGGCTGAGGATTTTAGAACAGCTACAAGTGCTTTGCTCTGCCAGAGAGCTGCGAGTGCAATCACTGCCTCGGCACCTGCAGCCACTGGAGAGAAGCTCCCCATTAAGGTCTGCAAAGTTACTTCTTCCTTCTTCTGTGAGTCAGACTGCAAAACTTAACCCCTGAAGCGCAAAAACCCGGCCATGTAGGCAGAGAGACCTCTGACTGTCACAGGTCAGCTCATATCACTTCTCTTTTCATTGTGTTCCTGCATCAGGGTCTACCCATCTCATGTCTCTCCTTTGTCTACTCTGTGCATCAGTGCAGTGAGGCAGAGACCTCTTTCTGTTCTGTAATTGTATGCTTTGTGGCATCAAGGAATCTCAAGCTTGCTTATGGCTCCAAGGTGCTGCTGTAGCAGAAATAATTATGTAGTAGAACAGCAGAATAAGATGATCTTAGAGCTTTATCTCTGCCTAGGGCCACAGACCCAAATTGGAAAAAAGCTATTAATTATGTTCGCTGAGTTATCAGTTGCCAATTCTTCTGCAGAATGCTGGTAATCATAATAATTCTTATTTCAGATAGGGAAAGCTAAGTACAGAGAATAAGACCAGAAAAGGGTATTGTTGTTGTGGTGGTGGTGGTGTTTGGTCATTTGTTTGGTTTTGGTTTTGTGGGGGTTTTTTGTTTGTTTGTTTGTGTGTGTGCATTTGTGTATGACTGGTTTGTTGTCTTTTTTTTCTTCTTCATTTTGTGGGCACAGGCTAAGCATTCACATGATTAACTACATATGAAGAAAACAGACTACAATAATACCTTTGATTCCACTTTTGAGCATAGCACTCTAACTATTTTAACCAATTCATTATTATCTTAAGTTCTAGCCTTTACACACTGAGAAGATGTTGGTAACCAAGTCTCATTAGTTATTTCCTGAAATCTGAGACAAGCACTTCAAGGTGCTTCTCCTGGCAAAGCATTATTATTATTATTATTATTATTATTATTATTATTATTATTATTATTATCTAAATCAAAAGCCTTTCTGATTAAGATAAGTAAATCCCCCTGTTATATATTTCCTACAGTAAACTCCATTCATTCTGAGCAAGAATACAGCTGGCCTGTTATAAACTCATAATGCAGAATTAAAAAAAAAAAAAGTGTGGCTTTAGACCTCTCTCATAAAACCGTGTCCTAAACTGCCTTAGAGTTAAAGCCATTGGAATGGGTAACATCACTTTTATGCAGTCATTCTAATCCTTACAGAGCTTTAAGGCTTCATGGACCTTGTAAGAATCCTGAAGTGATGGCGGAAAGGCAAAAATCTCTCTAAAACTTGCATGTGAAATTTTACCTGTAGAGCACTTATTTTAATACCTGGTGGCTCATTAATGTGGCAAGAAAATGATAAATATTTGGAGTATATTGTTCAAGCTTTAAAAAAAACAGTTATTGTGCTTTTAAAATACAGCATAAATGAGTCTACAGAAGTTTTCTCCAATTCACATTAAGTCCAGTATATTTTACATAACAGTATTAATACAGAGTAAAAGTACTACTCAGTAATTCAAATAATTTGCATTCTGTAGATGCAAAAGTAAGCCACCTTACTGATTATAATATGACATTGGAATCGACTTGTATATTATTATATTATATATAACCTCATGTGATAACCTAATGAAAACACAAAATAATGAAAGGCTAAGTTGAAGGAAAAAAGATTCATGACTGGGAAAATAAGACTTTGAGGAAATGACAGAAGCCATGCAGAACAGATGCATTTCAAGAACTGCCTTCAGACAATTAACAAAATTCAAAAATTGGACAAGTACTATTTCCCAGTTACTAAACCCTGACATTGGTGTAGCTCAAACAAAAGTGGACAAGGTTCCACCCCCACACACACACTTTTTCAGAACAAAAGAAAAATAGACTAATAGAAGGGATTAGTCTAGGATAAGTGAGACAAAAGGAAAGCTAAACTCCATATTTTTGTATTTAACAAAGAAAAAAAAAATATGTTTCAGAGTTGCATGGGATAGATAAGGTACTATGTAACTTCTACATCTACACTTTTGCATATCTCAGTGGTGAAATGGTTGAAAAATATTAGATGGACCAAAATTCTTATATAAATTTCACCCTACATGACTCCAGTCCTTTTGTAACATTTTCTTATATCATCGCCTTTACGTAACTACGATTAGGTTCTGTTTACTATAACAAAATGTTATCCAAAGGTTTGTTTAAGGACTGAAATATAGAAGCTCATGTTTCTCATTTGACTCAAAGTTGAAACTTCTGCAATACTGGACTTATGAAATTTATTTATTATTAAAACGCCCAGACTCTGAGCCACACTAAAACTGAAATGGCCAATTCCCATATTTTGGCACAAAAACTGGAACTCCAGCCAAATGCAAGGAAGAGCTTTTCTGAAATTGAGCTTGATTTCAATCATATGTGAGTGAATGATGCTGTAAGGTGATTGTTTCAAGTCTGTCCACAGGTCATAAGAAAAGCATTTAGAGTTTTATGGAGATATCTCATCATTATCTCTTTCAAAGCCTCATCAACTCTGGAGGACAAATAAGTCTTAGCCAAACTGGTACTAAAAGGAAGATGTTCATTTAGTCTAACTTAATATTTTTTCTTCTCAAAATAGGGCAGGAGGGCTTTTATTTCCATAGTCACTAGGTTATTTCCTTAGAACTTCTTCCAGAACACTTATATCTCTCCACATGCAGTGACATACAATCCTATGAGGTATGTATTTGTGAAACACTCTGAGCTTCATTACCAATTATTTGCTGGATGTAAAAGAGGAAATTTAGTCCATCATTAAAGATAAATTTCTGACTTGCTGATTTAGGTGTTTTAATATTTAGTAATGTATTACTATAAATTGACTTCAGAATATTACAAGTGAAAGATTAAATGAAGAACATTCCAGGAATTTTTTTGAAGTTATTTTTGTGCAAAGCTGATTCCTTGTTATTAGGTATTTTGAGCCAATATAGCTGCATGCTTTCTAATTTAAAACAAGCATTGTTTTGAAGTTAAAATGTGAGCCTTTTTTTAAAAAAAAATCAGTGTCAATAGCTGTATGCTTGCAATAAGAAGCTCAGGAAAGATAGTACCTCTTTTGCGTTTTTTTCTTAAGACAGAAAAACTTGAACTTTAGTTGAATTTATCTAGTTTTTCTACCCTTGAAAACACATTTATCACTTTAAAAATTATTTCCATTTCAGTCTTTAGGATGCAGCCATTTTTAGCATTCCTGCAAAACCATTCCCCTCCAACTCAAAGAACAAGTTTTAATCAAATGAAAAATATGTAGTCTACCTATCTAGATACTCTATCCATTTTGGTATGGTATCAAATGCCCATTTAAAAACAAAACAAAACACCAAACTTCAATGTATTACTTTTCTGAAAAGATTATTTTAAAAGCTTTTACATAGAAATATATGCAAGGAGTTCCATGGTTTACACCAGTGGTTCTCAATGTGTGATTCTTTGAAAACAGGGAACTTCTAAGGCACTAGGAGATGAACTGCCCTTGTAGTACAGAACAATGCACAAACCCTCTCCTCTTACTCTGAAGTCCAGTGCTCCACATGCAACTTGTCGTGCGACTCCTTTCATTGCTGCCCATGTAACTCACTAAAAAGCCTTGAAATATGGTCTATAGTGGGGCTCTCCAACACTGGATACCAGTGGTATGAAAGTTATATCAAAGTGCTACTATCTATCCTGCCATCTTTTTTTTTTTTCTAAAGGGAGGGTGGCAACCAATGGATTCCTTTTTTAGCAGTCAAAGAGCTAACACTGCATCCAAATAAAAAAGGGACATAGGGCTGGATTGTACCTCCTTCCTTGCATGCACATGGTAGATGGAAGGATAGAATTTTCTTGTATTGATCCCACTGCAGTATTACACACATCTCTCTTTGAGAAACTGACAACCGAACAAATTCAAATGAAAAACCAAACTACGTTCTCACTAAATCCAAGAAAAGTCCTTTCAAATGTTGTCTGTTAATTTTTGTGGGAAAACACAAAAATTTATATGCACTAGCTTTATCTGGCAAATGAGTATAGGCTATAGAGTGTCCATAAAATGCCACAAATTGTGCAGAAACAGAGACTATATTACAGGTCTCTCTAAACTTTAAGATAGAAATCTCCCATTGCCTTATAAATAAATGAGGCTGCTATTTATTGTTTTTCTTTTCTATCTATAGCCAGAAAAGTCATCATTAAAAAAAAAAAAAAAAACAAAACAACAAACCCACAAACTTTAATCCAAGACTCTATATCACATGTTCTGCTATCCTTAAAGACGGTTAGCAATCAATCAACTATTAGGAATAGGAGGTATTCTTCAACTTTAGATTTCATTAAAAATGACCAGTAGTTGAAGTTTTCTATTTGCAATTGTCAAAAGACAGTTGTCTAAATATTGGATTGACAACAAAACAGACTGATCTTTTACTCAGGGCATGTGAATGCTCCCAAACACAAGTGTAATTGACAGCTCAAGACAGATATACATGATACTTGGGCTCTTTCTGATGTGAAAGTTGTTTTAAAGAAAGCTTTTACCCTTTCTGAGAAAATAAAGTGATCACAATAAAGACTTGTCTAAAATTATGCCTGAATTCTCTCACTGCCTGGTATCCCTAATTATCTGACAACCCTTGCTAAGCATTGTGGGAGTGGAAGTTATAGGGACAGATCTAGATGATTAGGTCATTCTTGATTCTACTGACTCAAGAGTAATAGTGAGCACTTAGCCTAATTCCCTTCTGATTTATTCGTTAGAACTGCTCCATGAATTTGGCTGAAGATGTCAACCTGATTCATCTTGATATAAGAAAGAAATTTTTTTACAGTGAGAACAATCAATCACTCAAACAACCTCCCCAGGAATGTGGTGGTGTCCCTGTCACTGGAGGTTTTCAAGATGCAATTGGACAGGGTGTTAGATAATCTCATTTAGAGTCCTTTTCCTATGAAAGGTTGGATCAGATGATCTTTCAAGGTCCCTTCCAACCTGAGCTATTCTATGATTAATTCAGTTAGTACATGATCTGGTAACAGGTTTAATAGCAATTTCTTTACTACATGTTGTTTAGTTAAAAATGTACACCCGTGAGATATGTGGAGAAGGCATGGAACAATAAATAGATAAGACAAATCAAATCCAGTGTGAGTGCAGTGATAGTGGTGTCTTCTCCAGATGCTTTGTTGCTCGAAATTGTCATTCCATTTACATGTGCAATATGTCTGCACTGGCCCCAGCAGACTTCAAAACAGGATCATAATTTAGTTGTAAAGAGAAATTCTGAATCCATTAGACCATTAAAACAGATCCTAACGTATTTCATCTATTAAACGGAAGGCAATGTTTTGTGAAAAATAGCTCTTTATTCCCAGCAGAAATAGGGCCTGCTCTCCACAGTCACAGATATTTAGCAGTTACGATGTGGTGTTGACACAGCTGCAGGCCCTGGCAGCTGGGCCAGTTTCACATGGCTCTGATCTTTCCTTCCTCCCTCTTCCTCCTCAAAATCTAGGGAAAATACTGGACAGTTTCTCACCTGGCCTAGTTGGTTTTGTGCACAAGCCATTACAAGACTCTATCATTGTCATGTTTGATGTAGGCACATTTGGCTGTTGTACTTTCAGTAGGGTTATGAAGTCAGCTCAATGCCTATGTTTGAATACAAAGTTGGTTGTGAGTACATGACTAGGTCAAGAGTTGAATGAGAACAGATTAGCTAAAATAAAGCACAGGTGAATTAACTCACATTGGTAGAAGTGAACCACAAAAAAAAATTCAATAATGTCTTTATTTAGGCAGGTGTCTACTGGATCTTTTGCAAATGTGAAAGCCATTTATATCAAATATATCATACAACTCTAAAAGCACCATGAAAGAAGAGAAAGTGGAAAGGAAGAAGACATTAATATTTCAACATTAAGACCCACTAGGATTGTGAAATGTTTCTGCTTGAAATCACCAAATAGTCATTCACTACAACTATTTTGCCTGGAAAAGCTCTAACATAGCACAGATTTCTAAAACACTAGTCTCTTAACTTCCTTTTTTTTTTTTTGGGGGGGGGGGTACACTGATGAGTAATTGCTTTATATGACAAGCTCATGTACTAAGTTACATAAGGAGACTCTGATACAGTCACATTTGTCCTCAAAGCAAAGTTTAGAGTGTTCACCCACATGTTGTTTCAAAACTCCTCCAAACATCTAACATTCCTGTGGCAATTGCTTGTCTTGGAATAGTTTCTATTAACAGAAGCTCCTCCAGAAAACATTTTCACTGTGATTACAAGAAGAAAGGGGAAGAAGAAAGGAAGTTTTGTTCTTGCACCTTTTCAAGTTTTAAATTAGTCCTAAATAGGAGCTACTGTGAGAAATATTATATGTTATTATTAAAAGGAAGAAAACCTTTACCCTTATTTTAATAACTGGTTGATGAATTATCCATCTGTGAATTACTGTGGGGGGGAAAAAGCGCTTTCTATAGATTATTTTTGTGCATTTTTTTTTTCCATAAAAAGCAAGTCTTGAGGAATAAATAAGAAGGGTTCTAGAACTACTCCCTGTGTGCACCTATTAATAACTTTCTGCATCCAGAGTATACTGACTGCCAATGTTTTGAAAAAGATTTGAAATATTTTTTCCATCATGTTACATTACAATTAATACAGGATGCAGAAATGAGTTTAAGTTATTTTATTTTGTATTATTTGACCAATCTTAAGCTGATGACATTCAATTTAGCAACACTGATTACAGATCCTAAAGTTTAACTTATGGCATGTCAAGTATTTTTAATACTAGATTTAAATAATAACATATTTATATACTTTGGACACTATTGCATAAGCTTCTAAATTCTATAGTGCTCCTTTATCAATGAAGCAGCTTTTGACATAAATGGAATAAACACTTCTCCATTGACTTTCAAACTTTTATTATATTAAAAAAATATTCCACATCTGCTATGTTACCAAAAGCAAATGGGTGACGCTTTCACAGTGCTCAGCAGCCCCAGGAATCCTGGAAACTGAACATTCCAGGGAAAATAAATGCAAAAGCTCCTTCTGGGATCAAGTAAACAATCCTCTCTGGTATGCCTAATGTTTTATATGCAGCCAATGAGACAGTTAAGTGTCTTTGAAGGCCTTTGAAAGAAAGTTGCATCTGACTAAAATAAGGCATGTCCTCCCTCCCTTGAAAACCACAGAATTCAACCTCCCCAAGGCAGTTTGCTGTAAATCACTCTGGACCTTGTCTATATCTATGTGCCTCACTTCAAATGCAACATAACCACTGCCTCAGGCTCCCCCAAAAGGCAGCAACATCTTGGTTGGTCTAAGGAGGGGGTAGAACAGATGGAATTGCTTGCCTCAAACATTTACATAAGATAGAGGAAAGATGAGTGTTTCCAACTTCCAGCAATGGCCTTTAATCTAGTTTTACAATCCCATTAGAGTAAAATGAATTAGATTAGCAGGAAGAAGATCACCATCTTTTTCCTAATGACTGACTGAAACTCTAAAAAAGTCTATGTTTTCCAAGAAATTTAAACATTTTAACTGTATCTGTCTAAATCTGGATCAGAACAGGTTGTACATATCTGTATGTCTAAGCCGCCACTAAAAACCAAAAATCCCCAAACAAACAAACCCTAAAACCAACAACAATAAAAAAACCCCAAACAACCAAACAATCAACCATTCAAACACCCCAATAACAAGTAAAGTTACATACCTTGGAAATTTTCATACCAAACAGTGCCTAATGACTTTATATATGAAGGGTTAACTATCTGGAATTCTGCCTGGGATTTATATTTTATGCTTACAGTTCTACTTAGTGCCTAAGTGTGATTTTGGGAGACTGGATCACACAATACTTGGCCTTTGATTTAAATTGCATATCCGCATTCTAAAGTTAATGGTAAGTCATTGTAATTCAGAGACTTCACAAAGGCAAAGAAATATAAATAACCAGTTAAAAAGAATATGCATTCCATTACAATTTTTAGAACTTTTGGAAGGTAGAGAATGTAAGATTTTTATTTAATAGATGGGCTTTAAAAAGCTCTAAATAAAAAAGTGCTTTCTTGTAGCTGGGTTTATTTTTGGAAGAACTGCTGTGTTTTGTCCCCTGAGGACTGTAGTGCTGATACCCTGATGCTTCCTGAATAGATCTTGACTTTCTGAAATTCTCTTTGCTAAAGCAGTTATAATACAGATTACACACCCTAAAAATAGTAATTCAAAGGATACTTCTGAATTTTAATCACTTTCCCAAGGCAGTTAGCATGCAAGAGGCCTCTCCTCTCCTTGGAGAGAAGATGAGCAGTGAAGCTAACCCAAGAAAGCTTATACCTGGATAGAATTATAATCCTGCAATTATTTGCTGTATTTAATGAACTGGATATAGCTATTTCTCATGGTTTAAAGACAGAACTGAGGCTTGAATTACGACTTCTGTAAATGTTCTCCTTCCTCCTCTCAAAATGTCTTGCCTTTACTTAAATAAGAGTCTGAATGCTTAGCATAAGGCATAAACTAAAATGTGTTCCCTACACATTACAAAAATGATTGTAACTTTCACACAACATTTGCTAGATTTTTTTTTAATTGAAGAACAAATAGTTCAGAACAGTAGTTACTACTAAGGTTAACTAAAAGAAGGACAGACTAATTCTTCACTCAAAAGTCTTTGAGGAGCACACAATACTCAACTAGACCTATATATTTCCCATTCTATTTTCTCTGTTTGTTTTGTTTGTACATATCATGGTTTAACCCCAGCCTGCAGCTAGGACCACAGTAGCTGATATAAGAACAGTTTAAAAAGACAACAAAATCATCATAATAATAAACTACTACTAGTGTATGTATAGATAAAAGAAATGATACTCAACGCAATTGCTCATGAATTCTGGTAGCAGCAAACAGTCTTGAGAAGGAGAGTGTTCTGGTCCTGCTGGTCCAAGCAGGGGAGCAAAAAGGCAAAGGCAGAAAGGCCAAAGGCTAACTGCAAAAAAATGGCAGAATGGCAAAAGGCCAAACTAAAACCAAACTCAAAAAGGAAATCCTGAACAGAACTAACCAATAAATTGGAAAACCTGAACTAACTAGACTGGAAAGCCAGTTCTAGCTATATAAGAGCATGACGTTAATGATAGGAAATATTTCATTAACCAGCCTGGATGTCAATCTCGGTGCTGCCTCCTTATTCTCCCTGCCAGCTGCTATTTTGCACCTGCAGCTGGACAGTTGAAACAGTCCTTGATCTCCTCAGCAACAACCAAAATGTTAGTGAGTTCTTATATTCTTTTCATACAGACTCTAAAACATAGCCTATCTACCGAAAGAAAAGCATGGGAAGATTGGTCATTATCATGTTATTCTCATACTAAATCCAGAACAAAACCCCATGCTAGCTACTAAAAAGACAAGATCATAACTGCATGGATAATTACCTTGATTTCAGCTAACACAGACCAGTACATACAGAATCTATTATTCTCTTTGCATCTTCTGACAGGAGCTGAGATGGTTAGATGGCCACAATTTCTCTGAGGAGTAAACACTACCCATGTTGCCAAGAACAGATGACACGGTGTTGCAAGGCTTCCAGGTACTTCTTTTCTGACTGTCTAAAAGGCATCCTTGGATGACTGGCCAACTCCATGCTTTTGAAACTGGTATAAGTTTGGGTTTTGTGGTTTCTGGTTTTTGTTTGTTTGGTTTTGTTTTTTACTTTTTCTTTTAATTTTTTTTTCCCCTCCATTTCTGACATATAGAATCATTTCAGTTGGAAGAGACCCTCAGGATCATTGAGTCTAACCATAACCTAACTCTAGCACTAAACATGTACCTAAGAACCTCATCTAAATGCCTTTTAAACACCTCCAGGGATGCTGACTCCACCACTTCCCTGGGCAGCTTGTTCCAATGCCTGACAACCCTTTCTGTGAAGAATTTTTTCCTAATATCCAATCTAAACCTCCGCCAGTGCAATTTCAGGCCATTTCCCCTTGTCCTATCACTTGTTACTTGGGAGAAGAGACCAAACCCCTCCATGCTACAACCTCCTTTCAGGTAGTTGTAGACAGCCTCCTTTTCTCTAGGCTAAACAGCCCCAGTTCCTTCAACCACTCCTCATAAGACTTGTGCCTCAGGCCCCTCACCAGTTTTGTCACCCTCCTCTGCACTCTTTCCAGCACCTCAATGACTTTCTTATGATGAGGGGCCCAAAACTGAACACAGTTTAGCTGTGGAGCTGTGGGCTCACCAGTGATGAGTGCAGCAGCACGATCACTTCTCTAGTCCTGCTGGCCACAATATTCCTGATACAAGCCAGGATGCTTCTGGCCTTGGCCACCTGGGCACACTGCTGGCTCATTTTCAATCAGCTGTCAATCAACACCCCCAGATGCTTTTCTGCCAGGCAGCTTTCCAGCCACTCTTCCCAGAGCCTGTAGCGCTGCCTAGCATTGACTTCTAGCTGCCCTTTGGTAACTGTAAGACTGAGATGATAGATTCAAAGCATCAGAAGACAACTATCTGCTGAGGAACTACTGTGGTCTGGAGAAATACCTCTCAGCATAGTGAGACAGACAATTATGTGAACCAGAAACACCGGAGCTCAAACAGGGATTAATTATCCTTCCTGGGGCAGAGTTTGATACCTAAGTATAGATTATTTAGTCTGTGAAAACTGTTGATGAAGCTACAGTGTCCTGGAACCTGCAGTGTTTCCCAGAAAGGGTGCTCCATTTTGATTACTACTTACTGCTTGGCTCTGCCTCTTCCAATGTCTGGAACCAACATGTCAATGATCCAAGCATTACCGAGGCCCTCCAGTGATTTAATTAGCGGAGAAACTGTTTCTGCACCCACCAGGGACCATATCTGTTCAGCTATCCTTAACTTTTGGGCTTTATCAAGTGTGTTCCTTCTTCAGACAACATGCATAGCCCTGCACACCAGGTCCAAACACTACAGGGATCTACCTCTCCTACAGCTTGAATATGAAGTATCAAAGACAAAGCTTTATTTCATATGCATAAAACCAGTTCCTTACATCCTGACTGATGTTTTTTACTGGATATCATCAGACAACTATTAAGTCTTTTGAACTGGTTTATCTGCTTTACCTATATGCTAAATACACGGTGTCATTCTAGTCTTTTATCAGAACCACATGGTCTGTTTATGACATATCTTCAAATGTTATTTTTGGATCTTTTCCAGTCTATGTGTCTTGATTTTACAATTACACTAGTGCTTTATATAGATTTCATTTAGTCCTTGATGGAGTACAGACATCCTGCTTGCTGGCCTATTTTCCAGCTTCTTATCAGTTTCACTCTAAAGCATGACTTCAGTTGCACAATTACAGCAGTTAGGACAACTCTTTCTCGAACTACAGTATTTTAATCTACCCTTTCTAAAATAACTCATTCTAACTACTTGAGTAACTTTTTCTAACTAAAGGAAATACAACATATTTTAAGATGACCAAACAGGAAAAGGAAAATAGACCAAAAAGTAGTATAACAATAGTATTATTTGTAGCACGTGAAACTAAAGTACCCCTTGCATAATAAGTACATTGCCTGCACAAACTAGTGCACTTAAAACCCTCAACCAAACTAAATGAAATTCTTTTTGCAAATTTCTGCAGCACTGAAATTTACTTTCTACCTGTCACCAGGGTTTCAAGAAGGATCTAACCAATAAACACAGACTACAAAAAAAATTCTCTTTGAAAATGTGTTGGTTCAAGCTGAAGACTGGTCATAATTTTTGTTTTCTGAAGAGACATGTTTGCCCAGATTGAAGGAAATATTCTGCTTTCAGGCATTGTTCTCTCCATTGTGTTTGATAGGAGAAAGCGAATGTCAGCATGAATAGGTCTAGAATTACATTTTGTGTTAAAGGCATAAAGTAAGCTAACTATGTTATACATTTTATTTTTTTTTTAAAACATCTTATTCTTCCAAAATATCAAGGTTTAGCACCAGCTATATAAAGAGTTGATCATAGGAATCATGTTACAGATGTAACTTCAAGTTAGACACAATTGTTTGATGTTAATTGCTCACTGGTAAGTATAGCCATTAGGGAAACAAATATTTGTGAAGATGATGCTCTCACCAACCAAACCAAAGTCACCTTATCCTCAGCAGCACACAACGCATCACCTTAATGACATACATTGCTGATGCAATTACAACAAAGGGTACAATTCCCATTATAGTGAGGAACTGCTACAGGCCACCCGATCAGGAAGACCAGGTGAATGTGGCCTTCTATAGACAGACAGGAGCAGCCTCATATTCACAAGCCCTGGTCCTCATGGGGGACTTCACCCATCTGGATATCTGTTGGAGGGACAACACAGCAGGGGATAAGCAATCCAGGAGGTTCCTGGGCTGCACTGGTAACTTTCTTCTCCAAGCGACAGAAAAATCACAGAATCACAGAACGTTAGGGATTAGAAGGGACCTCAAAAGATCATCTAGTCCAATCCCCCTGCTGAAGCACGAACACTTAGATGAGGCTACACAGGAATGAGTCCAGGTGGGTTTTGATTGTCTCCTGAGTAGGAGACTCCACAACCCCCCTGGGCAGCCTGTTCCAGTGTTCTGTTACCCTTACTGAGAAGAACTTTCTTCTCAAATTTAAGTGGGACCTCTTGTGTTCCAGTTTGAACCCATTACCCCTTGTCCTATCGTTGGTTGTCACCGAGAAGAGCCTGGCTCCATCCTCATGACACTCACCCTTTATATATTTGTATATATAAAGGTCCCTTTCCCCTACGCTCCTCTCTAATAGGTCATTCCCCAATTTATACTGGAACCTGGGGTTGTTCCTACCCAGATGCAATACTCTACACTTTTTCTTGTTATATTTCATTAAATTTTTCCTCGCCCAACTCTCTAGCCTGTCCAGGTCTCGCTGGATGGCAGCACAGCCTTCTGGCATATCAGCTGCTCCTCCCAGTTTGGTGTCATCAGCAAACTTGCTGATAGTGCACTCTATTCCCTCATCCAAATCATTGATGAACATATTGAATAATACCAGCCCCAGTACTGACCTTTGAGGCACTCCACTAGATACTGGCCTCCAACTAGAGGAGTAAGGAGTTGAGGAATGTGGAGTGGTGTTATGCTGGACTTCATTCTCACTGACAAGGAGGGGCTGGTGGGGCACATGAAGCTCAAGGGCAGCCTTGGCTACAGTGACTATGAAATTGTGGAGTTCAAGATTATTAGGGCAGCAAGGAGGGCTCACAGCAAGCTCAGTACCCTGGACTTAGGAGAGCAGACTTTGGCCTCTTCAAGGATCTGTGTCGTAGGGTACCATGGGATGAAGCCCTGGAGGGGAGAGGGGCCCAATACAGCTGGTTAATATTCAGGGATCACCTCCTCCAAGCTCAGGAGCGATGTATCCCAGCAAAGAGGAAGTCAGGCAAAAATGCCAGGAGGTCTTAATGGATGGAGATGGAGCTCCTGGTCAAACACAAACAAAAAAAAAAGGAAATCTACAGAGGATGGAAGCAAGGACAAGTAGTCTATAGGAATACAGAGAAATTGTCCAGTCTATCAACTAAGTGTAGGTTAAATTAAGTGGAAGAAGTGTACTACACAGCCCTTTCATCCAGATCTCATAGTTTTATCTTGATAGTCCATCCCAAGTCTAGAAAAGGGAATTATGAAAACAGTATGGTGCATTTTCTAACCAGGAAGTATTAATACAAAGTGCAAATACATAAAGAAATGAAGCCTCAGAACTTCTTTTTCTCCTCTTCTTTAGGATTCTTGTACTTTCTTTTCTCCATTGTGACTTGAAAATATCAGGAAATTGATAAAAATGTAAGACTGAATGTAACTCTGTATCATCTGACTTAACAGAGGAAATGTTTCTGAACCTAATAAATGGGGAACAGTGAAAGCAGAACTCAATTTTCCATCTCATTCTTTGATTTGAGGCTGAAACTAAAAGAGATACACTTTCATACTCTGGGGAAAGAAATAGAAAATTAATCTTCCATTGCTGTTATGCCTCCGTTAGCAGTGGGATATGAGGTCACACTGCTGTCTCAATAAAGATTGCTCAGCCTCCTCCTTCACCAAGTGCTGTAGTCCTGCAGAGTATGAACAGCTTGTCTGTGAAAGACACTCTGGGTGCGGTGGCTCTATAAATGCCTAGCTTGTGCTGTTAATAAGGTGTATCAGCTGGCAAAATGTCCTGCAGATGTCTAAAAGCTAATGAAGAGTAGTTTTCCAGCCTTGTAAAATTGCTTCCTCCCCCACCTTCTCCTTAGAGTTCACACACAGAGAGGCAAAAATACAGACAGAACTGTAGGTTCATAAGCCGAAAGGTATAAACCTAAAGATGTAATGCCCACTTTCCCACCCACCGTCATCTGGCAAGATGGGGGATGTAAGAGAAGGGGTATATGGGTGGCATGGCAGTGGTTCCATAGGCACCTGCTAAGTAAATACTGCAGGCATGGGCTCCCTAACAAGTCTGAAAAGCACCTGAATCCCACTGTTAACACCAGCCTCAACACTACCTGTATTTCATCTTCATGGTGCACAATATGTCTGTTCTACCAAGCTGCATTTGTGAAAGACCCACAGGGAAGACAACGACAGTAGCTGCAATCATTTTTGATATAAGCAGTCCAAGTTCCTTTCCCCTTTAGAAGGTTTCCACTTACCAGCCTCACTGCAGCAGAAGTTAGAAGACTAAGCTAGTAAACACCATCTAATATTGGCAATATCTCCAACACCATCACTATAAAATATTCAGCTGCAGAGTCTTAATAGCACATCTTGCAGATCATGTCAGAGAAGAAAGGCAGCAATTTTCTGCTCACACTCCCTGTGCTACTACTGTCAAGTCTCCCCTCAAGTTTTTTTCTTTCCTTCAGTCTCTTGGTTGAGAACTTCAGCTCTCTACATTTTTTCTATTTGTAACAGAAGATTGTAACTCAGACACATATATTCCAAAGGCAAAAGGATGATATCAAGAAACCCCCAAACAAAAGAAACATTCCCAAAAGCCCCACCACATCCAGACTAGAGTACATGATAATTTTAGAAATTACACATCCTTTGTGCATTACTCTGCTAACTCCTGGGGAAAAATATGATTTATTACACCTAATAGCCAGATTTAAAATTGGAGTCACAGTGTTCATATTCTACAATATTCAATCATTATTATTTCATCTAAAAAATGGAAGCATGCTATATGCCTCAACTGTAGGTACTGAATATTCCAGGAAAAACAAACAAACAAACAAACAAACCAACCAACCACAATAAAATCTCCACACCTAAACAAACCAATTTACTCACAAAAAGCATTCAAACTTTCAGCTTTTTTCTTTCTTGACATAATGCTAGAATTTGTTTACATAAACACCCAGGCTTCCCCTCCTTTGTCCTCTTTCTGCTCACCAAGCTGGAGTCCAGCCCAGGCTCCACAGCCTCCAGCTCCAAGGCCTGGTGTCTTTTTTCTTTTATTTTTTATTTGCCCATGTTCACAAGTCTCAAATCATCACAGAATTCCTTCTCTCAAGTTAATTTGCGTACTGTCAAATCAAGCTCACCCTCAGCTCTTCTGTTCTTAAGTCAGCAAGTATCATTCTCCCCTCAACTCCAGTAAAAATAATGGAAATCCCTCCCAGTATCAAATTTCAAACCTGTTTTCCAGAGCTATCAGTCTCTTGCCTAATCCTGTAATGAACATCTTCAGCATTTTTCTATCTGTAGGGACAAACCAAGGAAGTTTTATGCCTCAGAGGCTGATCTTTAAGAAAGAGATGTTACATTTATAGATAACTTTAAAGGATATAATTATATAAGCACAATTTAATCATTATGAGTCATTGTGGATATGGAAAGAATAAATCATGTTAAAGAAATCTGGTTACTTTTAAAACAAGAAAAATGTTATTAGCCTAGATAAACCAAGAGACTTGACATAGTTGGGTTTTTAAAAAGGTTCAGAGGAAGTTCAAAATGATGGATCATTGTTATCATTGAGAAACTTTTGTTGTGGATGGACTAAATATTAAAATTGGGCTTTACACATTTCTCCAATAGTAAACACTTGTGACCCAGCATTCATATCTGAAGGTCAGTATCCCGAAAGCTGACTCTTTCCCATCCTTCACCTTTAGTTTGGGCTTTTTGGGACACCTGGCTTTTCCTGTAAAATTGTAATAACTTCAATTGACTCCAGATCTGATGCAGTTACTTGCCTTCAGGGATCAGCAGCACCGAGGTACCAATCCGTACCCAGAAAAACAGGGGATTGGAGGGAAAACAGAAACGCAGTCTCTGAGAAGCGAAGTCCCATAGAGCTATAGATTAACACCAGCAGATTTTCATATTTTATTCAGTGGTCTAGATAAATCTGTAATAAGTCAGATCATTAAATTTGCAAATGATACTAAAATAAGGGGAGTATTTAAGACTCAGAGGGATGTAAGAATAATCCTGACATTAACAAAATGGGCTCAGAGGTGAGATAGGAAATTAAATGAGTATTCATTTAGTGTAATGAAAAGTGACACACTTCAGTAAAAATAATGCCCAGGACACATACTGAGACACTTACAACCTAAATTAAACTAAGTTAATTAATATGCAAAGACAAAGCTACAAATTTTACTTGCATTGCCATCCACATTTATAGTTTTAAATGACAGAAAAAAGACATGGTCCCTGTCCTAAAGAGAAAACATATTAGTACAGACGAAATAACACAGTATCAGTTAACACAGCAAAACAAGGTGTATGCCAGAACACTCCAGAAAAGAGAACTGCAGCCCTCTGGACCAGTCAGTCAGTAACTCAGAAGAATGAACCGTGGCCACCACCATGTGTGACTTTCTACTATTTTCTTCTGTACAAATTTATGTCTGAATAGAGGCTACTTCAAAATTACACAGATAATTTTTAAGAACATAAGTCCTCAGGTATGAAAAGACCAATGTTGTCTTGCCAACCAAACAATACTCAACACAATTAAATGCTGATTTCTAAGAAGAGGAAAAAACACCCGAGTAAGCAAACAAAAAATCCAACCTCTAAAAGCAGGCCTTCAACCCTCTCCTAAGGTTGCATAAGAAAAAAAAATATATATATCTGAGAATAAAGCATCAAGAAAGCCAGTAAAATGCAGAGAAGAAGGGAAAAAAAATAAACAACAACAACAAATTCAAGAACAAACCAAATCTACAAACAAGCTAAAGGCAAAGGTCCTTAGTTATAGTTCACAAAAAAAGAAGCCAACCTCAAAACCCCATTAGAGACACCAAAATAATTATGCTTATATACCAAAAAGACTACAAAAGCCAAAGTTGCTGTCTATTAATATTACTGTAATAGCATGTCATAACACCTACCTCCAGAGTAGAATGCCTCTTTTCATTGTACCTGTGAAAGTCTGAGGAAGACTGAAAAGAAATCTCTCACAATTCACCCTTGAACCAATGCAACCATTTACATTGAGAGGACCATGTTCCCCAGATGTTCTTGTCTTAGCCAAATTTCTTCACCTAGCCTATTAACCAATTAAGTACAAGTGTCCAGCTGCAGAGCCTTAGCTAGACCTACTCTTTGTCACAATTCAAAGAACAAATTTTCAAGGAAAAACAGCAGCAGTGTTAACAGACAGAAACTGCCAAGGTCATATGATTCATTTATCTAGGAGCTTAGCAACAAAGGAGAGCTGTGAAATACTGTAATAGCAATAAGCCAATGGATTAACACAGCATCAAGCAACATCTTGAAGGAGATCAAAGTAGTAAATAAAACAAAATGCAGTGACAGGAATGAGAATAGAGTATTCAGTTTCCTAAGAGCATGAAATAGTGAATGAATTGCAAAGGACCCATACATTTTGGAGCAACATAAATAGAGAGGAGGGAAAGAAAATCCTACCAAAGCTTTACCTGATTTAATAAGACTTAAAATAAATTTATGTTCCTTCTTTAATTAAACTGTTTTGTTAGTGTCTTTCTTAAACAAATGTCAAGAACTCTGATGTTTAGAAATAATGTTATTTTACAATATTTAAGCAAAAAAATAGAACAGCTACAGGATATAATGAAGCCTATACTGCAGAAAAAAAAATAAGAAAAACAGTGATTCATACTGCTAAGCAAGTCCTCTAATTTCAGTTTAGAAAACACAGTTTGACGCGTTTGTAGAAAGAATACATTACAGTAAGTGTATCTAAATCAATCAGGTCAGAAAATATATATAAAGTGTGCTGTACCTGGAAGCATTACACCACACAAATAAAGCCCACAGTCTGTGATGTAAGTTGAATAGAATCTGCTACAATATTACAAATTCCGAGTTCTCAAGATAAAACCTCATTTAAATATAAGCTTACCAGAGAATAAACCCCTTGTGAATGAAGAGCACGCTAGGTGTTAGAATGACAGAATCACTTGCACTCAGTAAATATGAATTATCCTTCAGTAGTATCTCATTGCTGTAAACACCTAATTACATCTGCAAAAGACTGTAGCTTGATCACATTTGCTATTAAATATCAAGGTTTAAGCTTGCTTGTTACTATATACAGGCAACAACATTTAAAAGTCTAATTTAGCAATACTATTTCCTTTGTAAATCTGTGTAATTCCTCAGATACAATAATAAATGTAGGCAAATGGTCACTTCTTAACAGCAAGTACTATAGAAGTTGGAAGAAACTCAAAATCTGATTTCTTGATTTCCCACTACTTTTAGCTTTAGTGTCTCCACTGGTGGTTGCCTTGTCCAGCCACCCACAACCACAACTGGACTAAAAAAAAGTTCACCGCTGTCTCTCAGTTTGGTTTGCTTCCAATATGGAATGAGTCCTTCAAGGTTTCTGCACTTAATAACACCCAGTCTGAGTGAGTTTTTACTCAGTTGAATACTTCTGCATTTCTGTTTTCAAGAGATGGTAAGAAATGAAGCACCTCTTTCATTTCTTTCTGTCACATTTTATTGTAAAAAGGCACATGTTACCCTGCTTAGGACAGAAAGGACAAGGAACTCTGATACTACAGGCAGTCAGTCATATGAGCAAGCAATTCCAAAACATCTACTTCCAAATTTTTGTTCTAAATTTATTGACTATTTGCATTTTAAGCCTTCTTTGCCCATTAGTTAACCAACTCCTGATTTTTGATCTTTATTTCCAGATGACTTAAAGGTTACATGCAAACTGTCCTTTCATTCTCCCAGGTTCTGGTGTGCACCCCTGTGTTTTCTGACTACCTGCTGGCACGTGACAAAGCTTTCCACTCTTCTTCCAACCCTGTACTACAGATATTGACCACAATGTGTTCTCAATCCAGACAAGAGGAATTCCCTGTTAATGCCAGCTACCATGCAATCTACAGACAGCTTGGGAAAAGTAGACTGTCTCTTAGCTTTTGTTTTATTTCTTCAATAGATGAGTCTTTTTGAAGTCTCTAAATAGCCTCATTGCTGCCTTCTGCATGCAGGTGACCAGAACTCTAATATTATGCTACTATGGACAGGATCTCATCAGCATCTTGTAAAGTTAGCATTAGGGCTTTTCTACCTGTGCTGAGGTAGCTAGAGAAAAGTTAAATAATATTATCCCCAAGACTGAGTCTTAAACAATTCTAGAATTAATTCCCCGGGTTTTCTTTATCAGATCCTCCTAAGAAAAATTAGAACAGTGAGACCAAAATTTCCCTTCTACCTAGATGCTTAGGGAAAGTATAGGATTTTTGTGACACATAGCCCACGATAGATCTATTTTATTTCATTAATCCATCTAAGTATTTTTTAACTTCATAAACAATTTTTATATTTACAACATTTTATAACACCAATCTTCACAGCTTAATTATGTGGCAGGTGAAATAGTACTCCATTGTCTTTTGAACCTAACAGCCTATAACTTCATTTGAAGTTACCTAGGTTTTCCAGTGTCAAAGAAAGTTAATAATCATCCCCTACTTATGCTCTTTCTACTTGTGATTCTACAGACCACAGTCATATTCCCTTTCAGCAGGCTTTTCTTGAGGCTGAAAAGACCCAGTGTATTTAGTCATCTATTTTGTCTGTTTCCTTACATACCTTATAATTCCTGCATTTATCAAAATCTCTCTTAGCTTTGCTAGTAATTTCCTATGTTGCATCTAATAAAATTATTTGGATTAAGAGATAACTTATTATACTTTTCTAAAAAATCAGTTACCCCATGTAAAAATGGCAGCAATTTAGTCTGGCATATCCTCACTGTGGTTAACCCATGATTCATTTAATTCTGTTTCCTATTTACCTCCACATCTTAAATTTTTCTTTTATTATTTAAACACTTTTGAATTCTATTGACTTCAGACTACTGAGCACGAAATTACTTCAATATTTTTATCCTTTTGTGTAACAGAACTTCCTTAATATTTGTCTTCAAGCCTAGACAAAGAACTTTCATTTGCTCCTTCTACTATTCTCTCATATCCATTTGAGCAATCAATGATCTAGAAAGCGCAGTTAGATGGAGAAAAGAGACTCTACAGTGTTTGCCTTCTTGAACTGATGTCACTGAAACTGCTTATACAAACCAAATGGATTCAATATCAAAACACAATTATGCTTACGTAGCAATAATGGCACAGAAAAGTCACAATACACTGACTAAACTCTTGATTCCTTCCTATTTTATCCTTTTACAAACACTCTTAAAGCACTAAGTAATATGATAGAATTCCTATTAAATAAATGCAAGGTGATATGAATTTGGATATATTTTCATGATAAAAAGTGTCTTTATGACATCATTAACATTTTATTTCTCCCTCAGGCTCTCTAAATGTTGAATAAGAATGAAGAGCATAATGCTGGCTGTAAAAATTGAACATTTCTCACCTAGCAGCAGGAGAAATTGATATATTCTTTATATGAGAACAATAACTGAAGACACTATCAACTATTGTCTGCCAAAAATGGAGGGGTTTATGCATAGAGATTTGCAAAACATACAGTTTAGAAAATGGTCAAAGTATTTGAGGCTTTATCAAGTACTTTTGCACTCAAATTGTTTCTATCCATAATGTTTCCTGTTGTAAGATCATCTTTCACCTCTTCATTTCATAGAAAGATCCCTGCCTGACTAGTTCCCTGACTGAGTTTTGTTTTTATTATCATAATGGAGTCAATAGGGTCTAAGCCATGTTACTACTCATGAAGAGACACCAGAACAATAAAAGCAAATCCAGATATTAGGATTTGTGGAAGTAAAATGTAATGCAATGTAATGTAATTAAAACCTGCAGTTGGTTGAGAAAATAAATTTCCTTTAAAAATCAGAATTAACTAAAATCAAAGACAGAAAAAACATCAAATGAACACAAAATCCCAACCAAACCAAACCAAACCAAAATGAGGCCCAAACCAAAACCTTACCAACATCTATAATCTGAGGCAACAAAGAATTCTCCTGCTTCTTTAATCTTTTGAAATGTTGGGGAATTCTTTGTCTTATCCCTGTAGAAAAGAAGCAGCCAGGAAAAAACTTCAAAGTCACAACCTCTAGAAACTAACACAAAATTTCATATGAGGATCTTCTCAACATAATGAGCCAGAAGTTACGGAGAGACACGGGTTCGGGAAAATAAGGCCTATTTTCCTGGTGTGCATAAAGGGACTCTGAGAGTCCTCAGGAGAATAAGGATTCTGTGAGGAACAGAAGGAAAGGGGTCTGTCCTGGGGACTGTGCTTGACACAGCAAATTCTTCTTGAACATTTTGAACCTCCTAATTTCTCCTGGAGATTTTGTGAGGTAGAATTACTCAGTACTGCCTACTGCTGACACCAGGGACTGCATGCCAAAGCATTCTCATAGTACATGCACATTTAAAAAAATACAACTACATTGGCTAATTTATTGTAAAGTAAATCCGTTGGCAACGCTTCTCCATTATGTATCCGTCTTTCATCTATGGACAAGTCTAGGACCCTTGCCATAAGGTGTAAACAGGCACAAGCCATAGTCACAATATAATCCAGATGTGTGAACATGAGTTGCTTAGAAAAAACAGACCTGATTTCATTCTAAATAATCTGGATGGTTCTGTGCCTTTGACACATAGACTTCACTTGCTTATGAGGAAGGCTGGTCAAGCCTTTGCTGACTGGCTAACTGCTACTGTACCCACTCTGTTAGACTTGATGTTGTCAAAACTTGTCAGTCGTGCATGTATCTGCAGAAGATTCAATCAAATCCTGTATTTGTTACACTTTGAGGTTGCAACTTTTGATGATAAGTTTATTCTAAACAAACTTCAGACATCTCGGTAAGTTTCTAAGCATCAGCAAAAGAGAGAAAGGCATGATTTTTTCTTGAATACGATTTCAACTCTTGACACTTTTTTACTTTTTTTTTTTTTTCCCCCACATTGGTATTTTCATTCTTATTTATGTTTTCATGACAGGTATGCATCTGGTTTTGGTTGAACTGAAACTTTGATTTGTCAAATATTTTTTCTTTTACTAATATACATTTGGATTTATTTTCAAAAGATTATTCTTCAAAGCTCCAATAGATGTCACTATCAAAATATAAAAGAGAGCTCATTGTGTAACGTAGTCCAAGAGACAGGCAGCAGGGAAGCCTTACTCACTGGACTGCTTCAAATCCCAGCATGACAGCACAATTAATTAAGCTAGACATTGAAATGAGCAGCTGCCAGCCAAACCATGCACATATTTTCATTCTTTAAGTCCTTACTATTAGATCAAAAACATCTAATAGTTTCACTGAATATGAAAGTAACACTGAACCTACTGATTATCTGGACTAACAAGTACTTTCCTGTTATCTTTTTGCGCTTTCCTGATTCAACTGCAAAAAATCACCTGTTCTTTCTTTATCCCCCTTTGCACATCACTGTGCTCTGTTTTGGAAATGTTCATTTTTCCCGTTGTTTTGGATCATGTCGGGAGTAAGTCTGCTATGAAGCTTTACTACTGCTTTTGGAATGACCTGTCAAAACATGACAGTGTAGCTTGAAATGGATAAGTGAAGCTTATGAGTAAAATGATTTCAGAGCTATTTGCCCATATTATGGAAAGCTTTCAGCTCTTGTACTTACCAAGCAGATACTTTGTTCTTTTTTTCTAACCCCTAGATCTCTGGAAAAAAGTATATTTTCTGTGTGAACAGTGAAATCATTCATTGTTCTGAATCTCTTTTTTATACTGCTTGGAACAGAGTAGCAAAACCCTACGTAGCTGATGTGTCAGCTCTACTACATGATGTTGAGATGACTGTACCAGCTCTACTGCCTTGGAAAAAAGAAGTTACTTTAAAAAATAATTTTAAGAAGTTTTTAGCCCCTAATTCTTGGGAACGTGTCTGGGGATGGGAGGCCTTCTACTTTTAGAAACCTAGTGACTTTTTCTACAAATCTCTATGACCCCATATGTGGAATGTCATTTTGATCAAATATTATAGTAATGCATTTGCACTGGTGCAAGTTTTGCAAAAACTGCATCAGGATCCATCCCCAAACTAAATTGTGCCACAAGATGTCAGTATCCAATGCAAACAGTTCCCATTTTCATAGCTTCCTGTGATCTGCTTGTGAACCTTGTTCCAGTTTGGAGTTATTCTGAGTAACAAATATGTCCAAAAGGTTACTAGTCTATTTACAAGCAACTAGCTAAAAGAGTAGTTATCTGAACAATTTGTTGCAAATTACCTGTCCAGCCTGGACCCTGACTGTTCATGTAGGAAGACTTCTCGCTTTCTCTAGGATCCTGGACCTGTGCATGAATTCAAAGACCCAAACACTCAGATAGTTCTGCCAATGACAAGTTTGTGGCTCCCACTCTAGAGAACCTTTGTGTTTTAATGCAAATATTTTTCTAAAAAGATTCTGCACTAAGCTACAGAATTTACAATATGCTACTGCACTTACCTTTTAAACCATTTCTTAAAGGGAATTTGGCTGAGCCACAGGTTAATGAGCTTAGGATGTGAGGCAATTCGATAAGCCAAAAAGAACAAACAACCTAACACAAAGGTCAGCACAGCTACCCAGTTTATGTTAGCCAACGATCAGGCTCTTAACAAAACATTGTAGGAATAGAACTGAGCTCCTGCTTCCTTCTCATCTGCCTAAAAATATTTTGTTCAAGACCAGCTTTGCTTTGGGCTGATGAGAACCTCCCAAACGTAAAAGCATGAGTGCATGTTGTAGAGCACTATGAGCACGCACTACTGATCACAGTGTTTCTTTCCATGAGAAATGCAGCACATGTGCACATATAATCTAGAATTAGATCTTAGTGAAGGGGCTTTTTCATTTGCCTTTTACCTGCTGTTTCTTGTTAAAGGAGGGCTTACTCTTTTATTTCTCACTAATCTTCTTTGATGTGCTACTGACAGCAGGAACCTTATCTGCCAGACTCTCTCCATCTTGGAATCAGCTCATGAGAGAAAAGTAGACCCCAGGTCCTCATACACGGTGTCTAAGCAGTTTACTTGGGTGGTCATATCCAGAGATTTTGTAAACTGGGCACCCTGAAAGCAGACTGAAACAGCACAGAATCACTCTTCTTGTATGGGTAATACATACACAGGAGATAATGCTAGGATACACAGGAGCTGAAGTCAGGGTCCTCAGCCCAGCTGGCTCTCCCCATTTGTGTAGTTTCCCTGTAGAAGGTGTGAGAAAAGCATGTAAGGCCTTTAAAGAATACAGTGAGAAGAAGTCAAAATCAGTAGCCTCCAAAAGCAATTGCCACAGCACAGTGAAGTCATTAATGGGATTGTATTAATCAAATTTTCTCAAACATCTAAAATACAGGATTTTATCTAGCCTATAATTCCATAATTGCTATAGGAATAAAGAAAATAAAATGTGAAGTAAGCAATGACCACAACTATGAAAAGCTGAAAACAAAAAGGTTGGTAGGACTGCCAAATGCATAGTGAAAAAATTAACGTAATTTCTCCAGACAAGCAAACAAGATGCAGAAAGCATGAAGGAAAAATATATTTCTATATATATTTTAGCTCACTTCTCCCTAATCAGATTTTATTCTGCAGAGGAACCAAATGTAAGTACAAAGCCATGTAGTGTTATTATTTTGCACCTTTTAAACCTTAGTGTCTGCTGCATATGTAATCAGTATAAACAGAGAGATTATAAATTCAGTTACCCAGAAATACCAGACAGTGGCTAGAGAAATATGACTATACCTTCTGAAGAACACAAAAGTATATCTATATGTCCTATTCTGTGAGAATTTAGACATAAATCTCCACATCTAACAAAACAAATGCATATCATCTAACCAGACATGCTTAAGTACTTGGGCACTATTAACTCTGTTGCTCTGAGTTCTTCCTTAACAGGAAAATGGGCCTTACAGTTGAGTATTTTCCACAGAATATATTTAGACTATATAACTACATTTTCCATAAGTTCCAGAAAATCTTCCAGAAAAAACAAAAACATCCCAGTGCACATTTTTGGCAAATTTGACTGAGCTCAAACTGTGCAACTGAACTTGAAATGCTGAGTTCCTTTTACTAATATTAATAACACAGTGACCAATATTTTCTAACTCTTTTTAACAGCAATATTGGTCATTACTTCTATTTCCCACTGAAATCTGACAAGAAGACATCTCTGATAATTTTTTTAACATACTGACAAAACGTAACTTCATCGCTGCTACTCTGTATTACATTGCCTACAACTATGTTGTTTGTGAAATGCTGTCTAGAAGAAATATTATTTGAACCTTTGTTCATTCAGAAAATTCAAAAGAAATACATTTTTTAAAATACTGTACCTCTGCATCTACTAGCCAGAAGTGGTTTGTGCTGGTGATCCATAAGAATTGTATACATTCCTGTATACCCATCTTGCTAAACAAGAGAATTACAGAAGTACTGAACTATGCACTTTAGTGGACATACTTATACCAGCTTCAATGGCCAGAGCTACATCTTGCCTATTTTCATAACCTTGCTTTAAGCACAATAGAATTTGACAAGACAATAAAACACGCATTGTGAATACACGTCAAATGCTCAAACCCACCAGCATACTATTTCATCTTTTTGATTAAAGTATTGGTAGAAAAATCTCTGCTATGTATTAGAAGACCCATGTGCTTTGCACTTGCCCAAGGCGTTGTGTGATGGAGAAGTTCCTTGACAGGAGAAACCCAAAGAAAGAATAGCAACTACCACCATCACCCGCCAAATAGGCCACAGGCACTGTTCATGGACTGCCTTATCTGTTTTGAATTAGAGGGATTTTGTGCTATTCACTTCTGTGCCAACCTCCCACCAGGGCATCCCTCCTCCTGCCCCAATGGGGTCCACTGTAAACTGTGCTCCTCTCACTCTGCAGCTTTTGCTATGGAAGGCCATCTCTGCTTCCCAACCTGGAAATGCTGAGGAAGGGAGACTGATTGCCTTACCCTGCTTAGGTTGCTTGATATGGTGCCATTCCCACCTCTTCCAACGCTCAGATGTCTCAGTCACACTTGGAGATTAGATAATTTTCATGAAACATCTTAAGAGCTTGCTGATTCCTCAGGGAAAATATTACAGGCTTCCATAAAGAGGTGCAAAGAGGAATCCATTAGTGGTGTACAACAAGTTTTCATGGTCCTGCAACACCCAGGACTATACTAACTAAATTCCAACACTACCACAGGGTTTCCTTGCAAGGAGAAGTCCCATGGAAAAAAATTCTGAACAATAATTCTGCTTATGTAGCACAAATAATTTTTCACTATTCTTTATTAATAAGTCCATTTACATACATAATACAGTCCAATTACCAGGCATAATTAGCCATAGGCATGAGGCACTCTTAGATTTTGACATGAATAATATATTGCTGGCAAAGAAAAGAATTATTCAGGTATATATCTTATTTTGGGCCATGAATGAATGAATACATTACTTCTCTCTTACATCTGTATTTCAGGGAAAATAAGTCATATATAAAATAAAACCAAAGGTGATATGACCTTTGATAGCACGCTTTGCTGTCAAAATCTCAAAAACATCCCTTTCATTTCTCACACTGATCCCAGATCATCAGGCTTTCCTCTGTTAGACAACACTGTGAAATCCAGTTTGTGGTGATGGAAGGGAAACTGCGAATACTTGAGGTTTTCCAAAAATAAGCATGTTGGTACATTCCTACAGTCCTGCAGTGTATAACACCTTTAACACTTTGCCCTCCCTCAAAGCTTTTTTTTTTTTTCACTGTGATTAAAAGATGAGCAAAAATAAAATCTGTGCTTCAGAATGATTAAAGGTAATGAGTCAGCCATGAGTCATGAGGGGATAGAAGGTAAAGGGCTGTTAGAACTGAAATCACAAATGCTGTGCAAAGGAGTAATGCCATTATCTTCAAATAACAGGCTCATGACCTCAAAGCGGACAGACAACAGCAAGAGACATGATCACACTCAGTAAGTTAACAGACTATTCTCTCAACTAAAAATTGCAGTTCAATTGTCTTACAGTATTTTTCTTTCCTGGCAAACATTCCTACAATTGTAATTTACATGCTGATAAATACATTCACGGTCTGTGGAAAAATGTTAAGTAGCAGAAACACTGCAAAATGAACAGTGTTTAAAATGTTCCATGATTTTCTTTATTTTTTTAATCTATTTTTAATCAAACATTATTACTACTAGGTTGCCTGCCTCTGCCACGCTAAAATCAGCAGGTTAGAAAATAGTGCGTAAAAACTGTAGTAGTACATCCAGAGGCAGAGACAGGCAGTGACAACGAAAGCACAGCACTGAAGGGAGAAGTAACTAGAAGGAATTAATAGCAAAGAAACAAGAGAGGGAGTAGAAACTGGGAAAAGGACAGTGCTATGATACTGGAATGGAAATAGAAAATGAATCATTAGAGGACACCAGGCAGATACCTGTGAAATAAATAAATACAACATTAACAATGTATGAGCAGTGTATTGTCTGTTTTGAATACGAGACTGCTGACTGACAAAAACAGTAAAGAAAGTAGTCACCTTTACATAAGCATGTTTGGCTCTCGTGTATCAAAATAAAATAACATATTTGTGGATATGAAATATGCCATTATGTACCTCCACATAACAAACCTAAAGCAAGACAGGAGAGGATATTTTGCAGAGATAAATAAACACATGACAGAGTCAGAGAGAAAAATGGGAAAAAGAATAAAGGAGGAAGCATTAAAAATATAGCAAGGGGCGGTGGGGAGAGGGTTCATTTTGTATCACTTTTCTTTGCCAAACCATAAACACAAGGACACTCGGCAGTTCATTCTTACTCAATGTTTCCACATTTTTCTGCTGTTTTCCATAGGTGGGGCAAAAATGACAAAGGACCGAGCCAAGTTTTCCATTGGCCCTGATATTAATATGGAAGTGCTTCTCCAGGATGTGAGATATCTTATTTTTGTTTTACCTTGTGGTTTGTATCTGAGTTTCAAACTCAGTATTTTCGCATTTGTTTCCTCTGTAGAAAGAGAGAATCCTGAGGTCCACAGTACCTCTCTTGTTTACTTTGAGCAGAACTGCTGGGAGGGCCAGGTAACACGACACACTGTGGCTGAGGTCTGCGAGTGCTGAGAGTTACTGAGGGTGGGGGGTTCCTCAGAGAGGCGGCTCTGTGGCCCACTTTGTTTTAATTCCAAACTGAACAGGTCAAACACCAACAGGGAACCAGGAAACCCAGCAAAACTCTGCCTCATGGCTATTGTATATGCCTATGCTGGAACCAGAGGTTTTATGGAAAAAGGGGTAGACCAAGAATAGCTTTTTCCCATTGAGTGTTAGCAGTCCCTAGAGTTTAAACACCGTGAGTCAAGCCTCATGTAATCACTAGGGTGGTTTAAAAAAGGAAAATATTTAAAAATATTACCTATTATGATCTTCCTCTTTGCCTCTTAGATTTAGAACCTTCTAGAGCTCTTGTTTTCAGCAGTCAGAAACATTTGTTAAAGAAAGCAAATAAGAAAAAGCAAGGAAAAAAAAAAGCAGCAGTCACAGGATTCCAGGAGCCAGATTTTTAAGACAAACTTCAACTATGGGCAACACAGCTTGCATACTATTGCAAGATGTGGCAATGCTGTTGGCATGCCCTGAGAGTTATTGCTTTTCTTGATGAACTCCATCACTGAACAATAATTCTTTCTAGCACAAGAGCAAAGAAGCTTGAACAACACTTACCTTTGGTGCCATTCAGTTTCGCAGTGTCTAATCTCATAAAATCCTGAAAGCTCACAGAAATTTTTCTGTAAAAGGGAAGCTTTACAGTACTGATCAACAACCTCCTTTTATATCATGGTTTTGTTAATGATGTCCCTAATTCCACAGACTTGAGAGAAAAATGGAGACAAGAAAGACAAGAGAAAGGGCCCGGAGTTCTTTGTATTTGTTATGCGTAACTTAACTGTCATCATTTATCCATCAAAGGGCTCAGATTTTAATATATCACAAAGAACACCATGTTAATCACTTACAGGAACAAGTAATTGTGCAACTGTGTTATTTTCAATTGATGCATCGTACCAAATGTTGAGTTGCAGTAAATATTGCATCAATCTTTTTTCCATACAGGGAATGCTCTGCCCTGATCCTGAGATCAACAGCAAGTTTTTCGGTGACTTGTATGGTGCAGGGTCAGGTCTCAAGTGAACGCAAGAGTCAGCTGCTTACTTCTGGATTTTCAGTAACTTGATATTGCTGTGTGGACAGTATGGGAAAGGCCATGTGTAGGGATGTGACATTACAGCAGCTGGAAAGAGCAGGGGAAGTCACTTTTTTAACACTCTTACTGAAAAATGTTTTGTTTATCTATATTTTTCCCCCAAGGTGTGCCACGGGGGAGTTCAATGACAAACAAACCAAAAGGAAGTCTTAAGCAATACTGCAAATATTACAAATGTTATTTATTATGTTTCTCACTTGGACATGTGAAGCTAGGGTTTTAGCTTGCAGAATGTATTTGTTTGCAGATACATGAAACAGTGTATCTCTAAAAGAAAAAGAGTTACTTGCACAAAATCTATTAGGTCTACATCAATATTTTCTTCAACAACTTCCTCACATAATTTACCTGATTTCACTTGATCCCATACATTTGTTCAAACCACACAACATGGTCAAGCTCTAAAGAAATAAACAATGGCTTATTAAACAATGGCTTACCAAAATACCACTAATATATCCTAGCAATAAGCAATGTTTGCATTTAGCATTCAAATCATTCAATTAACTGTATATAATATATTAACTACACATAATTCAATTCATTTGCCATCTAGTCATTATTACTCAAAACCAGAGATCATGGGGATGACTACTGCACTCTATGCAGTGGCTATAAAGGCAGTATGAATTAGATCCAGTACTTAGATCCAGTGTTAGCTTCCTGAAATACTGAAACAGTTTATATTTGAAAAAAGTCATGACAAGGCAGTTGCCAGGGATACAGCTACCTATCACATAGCTAATGGGAGAATGACGCAGTCAAGAGTGTTTCCATGAGCTTCTCCTTGAAACTCACTCTTCTCTGGGAAATGCAAACCCTAGCTTCTAGTCTGTAACACTCTATGTTGCTCAGTATGCAATATGAAGAACGTTGTTCCTCTCCTGTACCTTACTTTCAAAGAACCTATGCACAATGGCAAGTCCTTGGAAGCAGGAAACTGGGATTTAAAAATCCTTTGAAAAAAGGACATTTATTTGGCCTCTAATGACTAGGTTGCCTTCACCAGGCACTTTTTATAAGGGATGCAGTTCTGTTAGATGTTCGACATTCCCAATGGGTAGAGCCCTTCCTTCATTTGGCCAAACCAGGACTGACAAACTGAAACTGAGGAATGTTTCATTTCCAGATTCCCATCGAACTGAGAAATTAGACACTTTCAAGGTAGGAAAGTATGGTTTCTGTACAGTTAAGGATCTTCAAGAGATTAAGCTGTAACAGGAGTACATTTGCTTTCTTGTGCCTGATTTTTGCATATTTATTAGAATTAACTTCATATAACTATTTTCTTTCAGATAAAATATTAGCTAAACTACTGTGAGTTTTATATTTGTCACTAGTTTATATGCATTTTTTAATTTATTTGTAGAAAACTACTAGAATGAGAAACTGGTTATTTACGTAGAACATTTACATCTTAAACTAAACTTACTTACCTTTGAAATCCCATTACTTACAATACTTCATATAAATAAATAACATTCATTAGTATATATTTGAAATTAATTTAATTTAATTTAATTTAATTCAGATCTTCATTATTGTCCTTCCAAGATTGCAGTTTTTTAAATGCAGAAAATGTTAAATCTCTATCCTATTCATGTCTCTTTGGAGGATTCATTTTGATAAGGAAAGTGACCTTCAATATGACTCTTCATTATGTTACATAGTCATTACATTAAACTGACCTCAAAATATCCCTGTGAGCTTGATGTCACTATTACAAATTTTGAAAGTACACATACACTAACTTATGGGGTCACATAAGAAGTTTGTAGATTGTGCTGTTCTTCTGGAATCAGATCCTGTAATTTTTTAAAATATCCTACAATAGTGTTGTAAGAAAAAGATCCCAAATGCAATACTTTCATTAGGGTGAGAGAAACCATCAGTATTGCCATCAGCCCCATTCCACAGACATGGAAATTCAGGCAAAGACATGGTAAATTTTGGTCAGAACTGATAGTACCAGAGAAAGCTTCTGGCTGTCAAATCAGGGTGTTAGTCAAGAGATGATGTTTCCGCTCTTGAACTCAGAGGTATATAATTGTATTTATACATTTCTTAAAAAGACTTTGGAAGCCTACCTTGTTATGAATAAAAGTTTTAATTAAACTTCTCAACAAGTATTTTAAATCTGATTTCTTTCAGGTTTTTCTTGGGTCAGTTCTTTAAATATTCTTATTATGTAAAGTGAAGAAGATCCACAAGTCCTCTGTTCAAACACAGCTTCAGTTTAGGAAGGTATTATCCTTACTTTGCATTCCAGGTATTACTACCTCTAATCAAACTAACATCTGCTTTTTCAGTCAAATATTTCAAGGTCTTTGAGCATAATCTAAAGTGATAGGCACAAGGCAGCTGATACACAAATGGACTAACTTAAAACTTGGGTTTTAAAGTTAAAAAATATTTAAAATTGAGCCAGTACTATCGAAGGGCATTGGATCAATTTTATTTATATAACATTACTGTGTTTCTGTCAATTTATTGGAAACATCCAATTATGTAGACAGTGGTATCTGTTACAGCCAGAGACTGAAAATATGGGTTAATTAAAAGTACGCTCTGTCTAAATCTGAGATGTCTGTTAGCATGTCATCAACATCCTAAAGTAAAATGGAATGGGAACAAAACCCAACCCAAAATTAAATCCATTTTTAATCCAGTTATTATTACTAGTTTGAAGCATGCAAGACAGCCTACATTTTTTAGCTACTTGACTTTAAGCACTTCTAAAAGTCTTGGAGCCAAATAAAAAGTTGGAAGAGTGTGAGGAAAGAAAAACAACCTAGCTCCAGTATTTTTGCCAGTCCTGCTGTTTGGAGACTCCCTTTACCGTTTGTATTTAATTTTCCTATCTTAATACAAAACATCTTTCCAACAGCTCCTGAAAGACAAGACATGCATCTCTCCTGAGGTCACCCCAGCGAGAAATTACCAGAAATTAAGGACCCAGCCTTGCAAATATTTTGTCACGTGAGTAACAGTCAGTGGAATACCCATGTGTAAATGCTGGCTTGATCAGCATCTAAAGTTGGCAGCCGCAGGTGTACTCCTTAAATACTTCAAACTAAACTGCAAACCTGCATTATACAACACATACATCAGCCAACTTTGTTGAAGATGTTTCAACTCATACTAGTTCAAGTTATTTTATCATGCTGTTTTTAATAATTTCCTTGCCTCGACTACTCATGTAGCTGTATGTATGCCTTGAATTGGGCATGACATTGAGATTCTAGTGTAATTCAATCATTATGGAAAACCTGACATTCACATATGTTTATGTTTAGCCTCAATAGGAAGTCAGTCAGTCACTTTATACCAGGTTACAACAAATATGATATTAATTATTCCTATTGTGAAAACTACTTTTCACATAGAGTTACTAACAAAATCACTGCAAAATATGATTAGTTTTACATGATTTTGAAGACTTTGTAATCCATTGAATGGAAAAACATGATAAACTATCATTTTATTTAAATTGGAGGGAAATTAAATACTTATTAAAAATCAAATAAAAATGAATACACATCCTAATGAATCTTTCAAACCTTTATACAATTCTATGATAAGTGAAGTGATTTTGATTCTGTAATGTTCATGGTTGACTAATTCCAAGGAAATTAGAAGGTTATTCCAAAGTGCTGTTTCCATAATTCAAGTGATGTTAGATCTGCTCTTTCAGTGATGTTTATCTTCAGATGAAGTGATTCGCTTCATAAGTTGGATTACCCAGAATGCAGCACAGAGAGAAAACAAGACCTACAAGAGAGAATTTTAAATGAGAAATATCATATAGGATTTTTTTTTAGTTATACTTTTCTGTAAATATAATGAATGGGTGAAAAGACAGAGCTCCAGAGTAGAAAAAATATTACAAGAATTCTAGGCATACTGATAAATTCACTTTAGGAATGTATGCTTTCTTCTCTCTACTACTCTTTACTGTGTACATTCCTGTCTGAAATTGTTTCTGAATGGTACCAAAATGAGATAACTGGCAAAGTCTGCATCACCCTCCCTGCTTTGTAATTGAGTTTGGATTTGGAGTACTTAGAGTCATATATAAAAAAATCAGGACAACAATAACACTAGCTGTGACAGAAGGCAGGTGCAAAAATGTTAACTGTTCTTTTTGCAAATTGTCTGCAGCAATGCTGACATTGTAAATTTCATGGTAGGGTACAAATATCCAAAGTAGCTTTGAATAGAATCTGTGGCAAAAGATGTGTTCTAGTCACAGTACAGTAGATCTGTATAAGACTTATTCCACAACCTGCTATTTATGATGAGACATAAACTAGACTGGAAACAACCTGTAATACCCTTTATTTTGTCCTTGGATCTATGTTCTCTCTCTTTTTTTTTTTTTTTCCTAGTCAGTGAATTTTAATGATGGCTCTAATATTTTTTTTTTTCATTAATTTGCTGAAAACTGATTAGGGATGAGAAGGAATAATTGCAGGGTAAAGTCTAATACAGGTAATAGCTTTGTCCAAAAAACAAGAAAGAGAGCAGGAAAAAAGTGTGTGCACATGTTTATGTGAAATTTTGTATTTTAAATTTTCTAAAAGAAACCTTTGTCTTTCACATAGAAAAATTTCTCTAACTTAGAAAATTGCAAAATTAAGGCAGTTGTTATGGCTTACTGAAGTGAATTTTTTACTGTGAGTTAAACAAAACATTCAATTTATACAGAAAAATATTTTGTTCAGGTGATTTTTTGTTTGTTTGAAGGGACAGAGAAAATTGAAAAGAAAAGGAATTTTTGGGTCAGGTTATAATAATTCTTTTCTCAGGTTAATCTGCAGTGAAAAGATACTGACTAGGAGAGCTCCAATTTTAACATCAATATCATTCAACATTTAACAATATATGGCTCAAAAATCTACTTCTGTACCCATCCAGTCACTCACCAAAGTACATGAGATCTGAATGTTCAACATAAATAATAAATGACCATAAAACCTAAAAGATACTAATTTTGCACTAATTGAAGAGAACATGATGGGATCAGGTCTGATCCCTCACACAACCTGCTTGGGACAGGCAAAGGCTTTGTGTCATCTCTACATTACATACTTAGTAGAATGAGATGGAAATAACCCAATCAATCACTAAGTAGAATTCCAATCTGATAAAAGAAAAAAAAAAAATCCAATCCCCATTCAACCCTATCAAGACAAATTCAATGATTTTCATTGGAGGCTTTCATTCTACTTGAGCAAGGGTATACTGTCTACCATGTTTAAAACTTCTGATGACACTGCTGGTGCTGTATTTGTGGTCTCATTTGTAAGAAAAAACTCATAAAATTCACGCCAAAAGACTTGTAAGATTTTCAGACCTCTAGGTATGAAAGATTTAACTATTTTCTCTTGCATTATCACAAACACCTTGTAAAACTGCATAGCTCTATTTTACGGCTGTGGAATGGAAAGATTTTTTAAGCAGTGCTGCAGGCACATACTCTCCATATTTTGTAACGTGCTTTATTTCTATGCTAAGATGCTTCATATAGAAGAAAAACAACTACAAATAACTCTCTGTAGTTCTTATTTGGCTGTTACATAATTTGGATGTGTGTGAATCATGACATGCATAAAATGATGACTTCCATATAACATGCTCTTACTGCAGAAAAAAATATTTGTCGTGCTATCTCCAGAAACAGATCTCATCCACTTGTCATAATTAGTACTTTTCTGACACGTTACTAAAATAATTTCATTCCTCACCTCAGAAAGATCACTCCTATTCCTGGAAGAAGCATTAAATATAGAAGTATTTCATCTTCAGAAGCAGCATGTTTAAGCACATTTAATGACTGAGGTACAGGGCATTTGTAGGGGATTAATGACTGCTGGGAGATGATGATCACCTGAAGAAGCACAGCTATGGGCCATTAAGCCCCAGGAAATGTCCTCAACTAAAGATGGCTGTTGCTATTATAGTCTGAAAATGAAAAAAACATCTCAGGTGAATTTTTCTTTTTAAAATGAAGTGATGCAGTTTCTGCTTTCTTAATGAAATTCTTCATTGTGAATTTCTTAAAGCATGCAATCAATGCTTGTGGAGGCGTATTTCAAATTGCAGTTATTACATCCAGAATGAAAAACCACATACCGCACGTTGTGGATCTGCAGAACTAGTTTGGCTTCATGATTCCGTAACAGTATTGATGCATTGCCTATCGATGTCAGGACTGACAGTACTCAATAGTAATAACGTATTCATGAAACAATACTGTTGCAAGGTTGTGAGGGTTAGACGAACAGGGTTTGAGGAAAAACCCAGACATCAGGGAAAAAAATTAAGGGGCCACATCCTCCCTTGCATGACAGCAATACTGTCTGGCTCTACTGCTATAGTGCTGACCTACCCTGAGCAGAGCCATCTGCATGGGGCTACCAAGCAGAAACTTGCTGTGTAGGTTGGAGTTCCATTTCTTTTGATTGCTGCTACATATTTTGGAATTACAAGGCTTGAACCACTTGAATGAATGGTGTAATCGGGTGATGTCAGCAATGGAAAGCCAAGAAGATACATACCAGAATTCTGAGCAGACAATAGTGTAGGCAGCAGGAAGCAATAGAAGAGCATTCCACAAGGTGACCTGAACTACTGTTGACTGGTATTTTTCTAATGCTCTTGGAAAAACATATTTCCTAAATCCTATGTGCAGATATTTTGCATTTTCTGTTCAACTCTCTCATACTCTAACATGTTGGGTGGTTTTGGCTTCCCCGCCACTCACACCTTTGCAGTTTCTAAATTTTTGTCACAGAAATTCTCATTCCATCTTGTATTGTCCAAACCAACTATTTATCTCTTGATAAAAATACTGACATATCATTTTCCTAATTCAGCTAATTTTGAAATAAAAAGATAGAATGAAAGAGTATTTTTTTCCATTTTTACACTGAGAAAAGTTCCTACACAAATAATATTCCATAAGAACAATAGTTTCACTTCTGTCTTCAAATGAAAAATTACTGTGGAGAGTGATCATATATGGAACAGTTAGGCCTAAAAGCAGAATTTCTCACAACCATATATCCAGCAAAGTTTAATGCAAACTTTTTGCTGCCTTAATATAAGCACTTGTTACATTTACCTGTTCAAGTAACTGTAGATTAATTACAGACAGTGCTTTAGACTGCTGGAAGAGGATAGTCACCTTCCAAATATTTACATTACCTCCTTTCATGCAGTCTTTCTATCTCCATACAGCCCCTATTCTCTCACTGAACTAGCCTACAGAAATGTAAATAACATTCTTCAGAAGAACAAAGATAGCTTAACCAATGGATTGATTGCAGGATTGAGTCTGCTCTTAACAGGAAATTCCCAGTGGGGTGACAGAAGTTTATTAGGCTGTAAACTCCTCTAAAATCATTAGCTAAATTCAGGCACCCACTTCTGCATGATTAGCTTTGTTTTTGATCGCTAATGTTATTTTCTGCCATCTTCTCTTTTGTAATGACTTTGTAAATCTGAGTTGCCTAGACAAAGCATCTTTCCTCTTGCAGATTTCAGCTGTATAGACTTAGGCAGCTTTGGAAGTTAGTCTAGAAATGCAGACATATGTCCAGACAGCCCTCCCTGCTTTAAGGAGGGAGAAGAGGCTTGAACCACAAGACCTCATATCCCCTCCAAACTAAATCATTCCATTATTCTCTGACATTTCTCAGATTCTACCCAGACGTGTTCACTCCAAATTCACTGCAGAGACAGTCTGCAACTGTGCAACAAATTGGCTATACCTGGGGAATACCACCATTTGAAATGGAGCATTTTTGATGCTGGATTCTCTGAACATCTCAGTACTAGCTAATGTAGTCCTGGCCCTGGAGAAGGCTCAGGAAAATAAGCACATTTGCATACTTCATAGGTTGTCTGTTAACATCATAAAGTGGACCTGGTACTGGCAAATATGATAAATAATGAGCTGTCTCAATGTGATGCTGAGAATTGTTTGACACTGCAAATCAAACATGATTAAGGTTCTTTTCATATTCTTTATCTACAAATCTGGACATGACTTCTTCAAAGGCATCAGAAATAATTTCACAATATCAATATTAATGATAGAGTAATTTTTAGACTTTATCTAAGAAGCCGGTCTCTGGGTAATGTCATTGTCCTTTTCTAGTGAAGATGGAGATCATGAACTGATATAATAGTTAATAAAAATAATATTAATAACAAAATGTTTCAATAACCTGCTCCAGATTTCACAAGTACCTAAAAGGTACAATTTTCACTAATACCATCACTGTTTTTCCACTTCTCTACACAGGACTGCCTCAGGTGCTGAACTACACAGAGGAGAAGAAAGAAAACATCTCAGAAGCGGGGAAAGGGGTTCAGTGTTTCTGGAAGTCAGGATTTGGCTAAGAAATGCATGGATCTTCATTCTCAGTGCAATGTTTTGAGATTAACAGTCTGAGCCAAGTAGAGAAACGCCATGGTATTAACAGCAGATCTAGAAATCACTAATATTGTACAGTGCATAGATCAAGAAGACTATACTAGCAAAAACGTCACACTAACGATACCTGAAAAGGAAATCCAAGAAATAAGGTTGCTTCTCTGTGTACCTTCCATACACTTGGAAATATATGGAGGAGGAAGTGGGAAGCTGATTTGGTTTTTTTTTTTTTTTTTGGTGATTTTTTTTTGTGTGTGTGTGGGTTTTTTTTTTTTTTTTGTGTGTGTGTGTGTGTGTGTGAAAGAACTGTGGATAGAAGAGAACAGGGAGAACTACGATAGTAGCAGCTTCACAGCATTTGATCAAGATTTCTGTAAAAGAAGCAGAATGTTGATCACTCACAGACTAGTTTCTTGTTACTATAATATGCCTAACTAGTTTTATACTTAATTATTAACACATAATGACAAAATAATAGGAAGGTGATACATACAGCTCCTTCCTATTCTGTTAAATGTTTTAAACATTCCTTCTTTTATTAAAATATGATCTGAGACTTTAAAGCTAGATAATGCACGAAAACATAGGCTGCAAAAGCCCCCATACCTTAAAAGGCTTATGTTACCTATCCAGGAAGGACAAAGACAGATCTGGAAAAAGGATATATACTCCTCTGTTGCTTTCACAGCTGAGCACATCCCCAGTATGAAATCAAGTGCACTGCAGAGATGCCTGAGCTAGTAAGGATATAAGCTGCTAAATCTCTCTCAGCACAGCACCAGGTTGACTCTGACTTTCCTGGCATTGCACAGAAGCTCGTAAGTCCCATCACTCAGCTTAAATACATGGGGATTTTTACACAGGCAGTGATACTGCAGTTATATTTAGACCTAAAATGTCTTGTGTGCATCCAGCACGGTATCTTGCATCACGTCCTTCACTCAGGAGAAACCAGCACACTGCCTCTCAAAACACTTGTGCAGATACATGTATCCTATTGAATTGCTACCTATGAAATTCCTTCTCTCTTGCATCACAGAATAAACCACAACCTAAGCACTAGGATTAGGGAGGTTTTACCTCATTCTCCAAAAGACAAAAAAAAGACACTAAAAGAGGGAAGCTTTGCTGTCAGTCATGTGAATAAGAACTCCAAAGCATGTTAATAATTATTAAATCTTCACCCTGTGATGAGCTAATGCAAGCTGGAGATGCTATCAACATTACACTCATTAAGATATACATAAACTCCCTGCACCTCTTCAGTATTAAATATGCTTTAAAATATTTTATTGAATTATCTGAGAACACTTCCCTCAGTGAGATACCTAATTCCATCCATAAATTCCTAGATCATTCTAAAATGTCTAGGTATTTCAAGTTTAAAGTAAAATCTGGTTAAACAAAAAAATTATTCTTAGCTGTTCAATGAACATTTACGACTAACTTCTAGACCAAGCCTCTTCCATATTTTTACAAACATATTCTCCAACATATTATTTAGTAATTATAAATTGTCAATCATCACCTAAGATTAAAAATTTCATAAAACCTACAAAACAAATACACACTTTGTTACACATTCTAAAGCACAGTAATATTTTAGAATGCCTGTTTATTGTTCTTAGTTTCATTTTTGACGAAACAGTACAGAAAAAAGTTCAAAGACCAACAGTTTTAGAAGACCTTAATTCTGAATGTTAACCTTTTTTATATTAAACATTCTGCATTTTTTTCAGCCTCATTTTCCCTCAAAGTTGAGAAACAACAGGTATGGTAAATTTTCTCAATTATTATATTTTAAATGAACAACTAAAAAGAAAGCTTTCATAAAAGTTAAGAAGGCACTTACTCCATTTGCAAACATACCAGTTTAATATTTTTCAGGCTAACAGGCCAAATGAGATTGAAAGAGTTATTAATAGCTGTTTGTTGCAGAAATGAAATATTTTAGAGAGTCCTATCTCAGTTTGGATAAAGCTTTCGAGTTTATTTTCTTAAACATTTAAACAGGAAATGTACTCATTGAGACAAAACATCTCATTTACTTTTACGCCTGTCAGCAGCTCTAGCATAATTACACCCCACTGCATCACTTACTGCTCAAACACAAGCTGGAGGGTAAAACAGACATCTGCAAAGAACTATTTTGCTTTATAAGGTATTATCCAAATTACATGTAAGGAGCAGTTTAAGCTCCCTTATTCAAGAAATATGAAGCTAATTTTAGTTTAATCATAGAATCACAGAATCATTTTGGTTGGAAGACACCCTTAAGATCATCGACTCCAACTGTAACCTAACTCTAGCACTAAAACATGTCCCTAACAACCTCGTCTAAATGCCTTTTAAACACCTCCAAGGATGCTGACTCCACCACCTCCCTGGGCAGCCTGTTTCAATGCCTAACAACCCTTTCTGTGAAGAATTTTTTCCTAATATCCAATCTAAACCTCCGCCAGTGCAATTTCAGGCCATTTCCCCTTGTCCTATCACTTGTTACTTGGGAGAAGAGACCAACACCCTTCATGCTACAACCTCCTTTCAGGTAGCTGTAGACAGCAATAGGGTCTTCCCTCAGCCTCCTTTTCTCCAGGCTAAACAGTCCCAGTTCCTCAGCTGCTCCTGATCAGGCTTGTGCTCTGGACCCCTCACCAGCTTCATCGCCCTACTTTGCACTCTCTCTAGTGCATCAATGTCTAATGATGAGGGGCCCAGAACTGAGCACAGTATTCAAGCTGGGGCTTCAGCAGCACTATCACTTAAATCAATAGTTTACTGCAGAGATCTTCCATTTAATGAAGTTTAAATTGTTCTTTTAGGCTTAAAGAAATGAATGCTTATATGCAGTACTCTATACGAGAAAGACTGGACTTACATACTTCTGAGATAAGAGTAAGGGCATTCTTTTTATACAGTCATGGGTTTAAGAAAATATTAGATACCACATTGCTTAATCCTGCATTGAAGTAAGTTTTTACTTAAAAGATGGGGCAAATTAATTTAAATGAGCTCCTGCAGGAGGAAACTCTCCTTTATGCCTGCATCCTTGCTTGAAAATATAGGAAAATTATGGCTACAGAAAACAAACCAAAATTATTGTAGTTTGAACACAGAAGGAAGATTGCTAAACATAGCATTTCAGAATTTGGACTGGATATTACCTAGCTGTGTCACATTCATCAAATAAGCATCTACAGAGATAATTCAGCTTCTTCCAATTCCTCCATTTTTATGTCTGTTTAGTAGAATACTACGCTAACATTGCAGGAAAATACATTATACAAGTCAGTGTCCTTCTCTCTCTCATTAGCAGACACAAAATATTGGATGTTTCTATGCAGGTGGTTTCATTTCAGAGCACGGCTGTTGTTCATAAGCACCTTGGCAAGGTGGTAAGCAGAACCAAGAGCTATGACAAAGGTGGCTGCAAAGTGGAAGATCTCTACTTGCCAGTGTACTAAATATTATCTTAAGAGAAATTTGACTACCTACAAGCTCCAAATTGGGAATTTTTCCATTGTGTCGGGAAAAATAATATTAAAAAAATAATCCCGGCCTTTAACTATAACCCACAGACGTTAGGTCACTGCTGGGAAAATCTTTGCTGCAGATGTTGAAAAGAAGTGATGGGAAAATCTGGCTACTATGACTAATGGCAAATGTGAAAGAAAGGAATAAGAATGTGCAGAGAGGGATACAGCAATTGAGTGACAAGCAGAAGGGATTTCCAGCACAGTGAACAAACACCAGAAAATTATTCAAGAAAGACAGAGGAAGATCAAAGCTAAAATCCATTTGGGATGAAGAGTTCTCTTGAAGCCAATATGTTGTAAGCAGAGATGAATCCTTTAACTGTAAAATGTAGAACATAGAAGGCAGTTCTCAGCATAAAAAACAAAACAAAACAACAACAACAAAAAACAAAACAAAAACCCACCAAAAACCACCAACAACAAAACAACAAAACAAAACAAAAA
The DNA here is from genome assembly GCF_964273445.1 of Streptopelia decaocto. NCBI lineage: Eukaryota > Metazoa > Chordata > Aves > Columbiformes > Columbidae > Streptopelia > Streptopelia decaocto. The sequence continues at coordinate 133,234,399 of NC_138655.1, read as the reverse complement.
CCACCACCACCAAAAAAAAAACCAAAACCAACCAACCAAAAAAACCCCACCACAACCAAAAACCCCCCAACTTCTTAACAAAGGAAAAGAGTTAATATTCATTGATATCATAAAGGAAAAATCTTGCCATAGAAGATACATATCCAAGTTAAAGATAGACTGAACACACCCATCAAGCTGGCCAACCCTCTTTTGAGGCCAAAAGCAGTAAACTGTGACTGTTTTTAAGTTCCAAGAAGAAGAAAAATGTGCTGAGGTCAGTCCAGCCCTCTGTCCACCCCTTTACATGGAAAAGTAGATCTGCTTCTGGCTACTGGTGTCTCTCTTGCTTACTTGCTCTCAATCCACTCTTCCTGTGTTCTGGCTTGTCGCTTCTATTCTTGTCTGAGGAAACTCCTATTCCCAAAACTCACCATCTTTTGATTATATAAAAATTGTTGTTATCAACATTAACCACACACACATTCAAATGGGCTAAATAATTTATATTCCTACTCATTATGTCAAGCCAATGTAGTTGTATTATTTAATTAGGTTACAGGAAAAAAGAAATAAAATTTATGGAAGTGATCCATTTGACTTTCTACTAGGAAAACTAGGTGCATATAGTCTAAACAAAACTTCTGTAAGGAGGGTACAGAACTGAGTTGAAGAAGAAACCTCCAGAAAGGAATAATCAATTTTTACATCACAAAATGAGAAGGAAATCAGAAATTAGATAAAAAAGCATGCATGTATATTAAAACATGTCTACAATACAAAAAACTATGAAACATCTTTCTTTTCCTAAAAACAGGAAGCAGTTCACAAACAAAACTTTTCTCAAACATACAGTGCTGATACAAAAGGATGCTAATATCAACATGGAAGATATTAACAGAAGCATTTAATGTAGCCCATAAATATTGATCCAGCTTAATGAATGGTGATGAAGCCTTCTAGGAAAACATAGATAAGCAGGCTGTAGTCATGAAGTAGACAACAGAAATGAGAAAGGGTTTAGAAAAGTTGACCTGTAGGAAAACTTGAAGCAATTCTGCTGTGTATTCTTGAGAAACAAACAAACCACCCAAAAACAAACAAAACCAATAAAAAAACCCACAACCAAATAACAAAAGTAAAAAAAAAACCCAAAAACCAAAAAACCTCAAGAGAACGATAAGAACAATCTTGTGACATGTAAAAGAATAATACAAAAAGAAAATAAGATTATAAGCTACTGTTCAGGGTAAGAAAAACAACAACAACAAAATCTTTTTAAACTAAAATTGTCATTAGATAATAGCTGGCTATAAGGATGGTATAGCATTGGAATCAGCTATGTAAGGAAGCTGCAAAAGGTATGTAAGTGGTTAGACAGGCATGTGTCTATGGTGTAGCCATACTTGATCCTTCAATACAGGCTTTCTGCCGGCCTGGTATTTCTATTTATTCACAATGAACACAAAAGAAGTCTTCACCTCTAACTAATATTTGCTAAGATCTACTCTGCCAACAGTGGTAAATGAAGATGAGACTGCTTAGCACATGGAAAAAACATTGCTTAACAACTATTTTTTTTTTTTTTTTTTGCAATAACCAACCCCGTGCAAGACTTCACCGATTTAATTATCAGATGTGGTTGTCAACTTAGTAACAGGATGAAATGCAGGATTTTTTTTTTTTTTCCCAGTTTCTGGAATTGGACAAGATTGAAGCTGCTTCCCATCAGAGTAATCATAGGATTATTACATTTAGAGATCAGTTTGCAGTGGCTCTTGAGATGATATCAGCAAAAGCTGATGGCAGAAGCATGAGTTACTTCACTCCTACTTTACACTCAGCATACTCTACACTAAAAGCATGGGACTGCATAGTCAAAATCATCATCCTCTAAGACTGTGAAAGAATAATCAAGGAGTTACAGTAAAAGTCTGGGGTGCTGGGGCATTCAGTTCGCATTCTTTGCTGTAGATGAGCAAGACAGTCTTTACAGCAAATCAGATGCAAAACAGATAGTGGTTCTGTTTCCCCAAAAAGGAGTTATTTTCCAGTTCCTGTCTTAATAAAAAGATAGTTTCATTCAACAGAGTAATTCTGAGAAGACAAGATATCAAAAACACATAGATTTGGCCTTCTGTGATTTTTTTTTTCTCTGATAAGACTCATATCAGTAATTCTGAATGTGTGCTTTATTTTTTTGTTTACTCCCAACAATTATGTACTTGGATAAACACAATGGATATCCTTAAAAATCAGTTAATTGCATGCACTACTTCTAACACTCCAGCTATTATGCAATCTTTTTTCCATAACTCATGACACTGACCACTTGAACAGTAAAAAATGGTGTGAGAACTTGTTTCCATCTCATGATTATGCTGGTTAAAAAAACCCCACAAATCACTATATCATTAGCAATTGTGGAATGTTGGAAAAAATACCAATCCAGGTTTCAGTTTTACAGAAATACATCATTTTCTTATTTTAAGTTTTGTTGTTGTTTTTTCCCCCCATCTTGAATCCTAGATTAAAAAGGATGTTGTGCCCTAAATATGCTTGTCTTGGAAAGGCTACTTGGTATTGTTGTACTTGTATGTCAAAGGGAGGACTGAAGTCTCAACAATTGTTAACCTCTCCCATCATGTGCTAATAAAAGGTCAGAGGCCCACATGTGGCTTGCAGCCTGGGGAATTTCGCTCAATGTTCTGCCAGGGATGGGACCGCCTGAACGGTTTCTCTCATAAGTTTTAAGCCATAAACTGCATCCTACTTGGCTTGCTGTGCCAAAACTGGACCCAAGGGTATCCAGAGTCTTGGTTGATGGGAAAAAATGAGTGCTTCCTATGGAAGCCACAGCTGTTTTCCTGAGAGAGAGAGGACAGATGCTCAAATATTTCTCTACTTTCCGTTTCTGACTACCTGTTCTGGCAGCAGTTCCGAGAAAGGGGGAGGACAAAGCGAGGCATCCAGCTGCTTTCAATAAGTCTTGGCAGCACAGGTACTGATTGCCTAAACACTAAAAGTGTTCAAAAATATTTTCTGGATTTCAAACTATAAAAAAGGTGAGACCATGCACTAATGCTCCCCACCTTCCAATATTGAGCAGAAATTTAGTGATCAGGATAAAGACCTTATTTATGAAAGCAGAGACTGTGTCAGGGAAAAAATGATACTGTATACTATTGAAGAGTTACCACTCATAGAAGTGTGCGTGTATATACATATATGTGCAAAGAAATTCAAGCGCATACATAAAATATCTATATTTTATGCATTTTCTAGAAAGATTTGTTTCCTCCATCAGACTGTAGGCTGAATGTCATAATATGGATTTAATTTTGAATAGGGGGCCATATTTCTCCCTAGTATAACTCTCTGAAGTCAAAGGAAATACATATGCAAAGTTATATTATGTATTTATTTGGCCCAGGATTGTATATAACATCAGCTACCTCATAAATTTCATTGCAAGTACATTACATTAGGATGTGGCTTATGATACTGTATTGCCTATACATATATTGATGTCCAATGATCTTTTCATAGATATACCTGGTCAAAAGTCTATGTTTCTGTTCTGGACAGGTTATATAGCTGGTTTGAAGCCCTTATATTGGCACCCTTCAACATTTTTCTCCAGTTCTACCTTTTGGAAGTATTATATAAGTATTTCTTAAATGGATTTAAGTGGTACAATTAAAGCACAGTTAATTAATGTAAGCAAAAATTGAATAGTATATAGTTATAGCTGATATGTAAGCAGCAGAACAGCACATACATAAGACCGTAAAACCTCTGGATTCAATGGTTATTCATTGCTCAGTGAATCAACAGAAGCACTACTAGTCTAGCTCTCAGTTCACCAGGTTATCTTAAGGAGAGCTCTGTCAGCCTCATTCACGGCTGCCACGTTTGCTACCTGCAGTGCTCAGTCAGTGCCCACCCCTTCTATCACAGCCTCTCTTCCTATGAAATGAAGAAACCTCTGTCTGTCATCAGGGGAAGTAAGCAGAAGACCAATGCTGTCTGCAAAAAATTTTGTGAAAGAGCATCTCTATAAAGGTGGTAATTCCCTCCAACAGACAGTCAGAAAGGCATTCTGCCCATAAGCTGTCTGAATGATGTTTGCAGAAAGGCTCACAGTAGGCTACCTGAACAGCCACCGACCAGTCTTCCTCAGGGCTCTCACTCTCCTCCCCATTGTTCATCAAGACCCTTCATTTACATTCAGTCCCAAAAATGTATTGTTATTGTTGTCTGATGTCTAGGCAATGATCAAGACATCTATTTCTACTTCAACTCAATTATCAAGCTACGTTACCGATGTTGTTGCAGAGCTGAACTGCTCTCCTAGCCAGTGCATTCCCCAGACAGAGCAATAGCTTTGGCTTGACAGCTTCCACAAAGCTACATTGCTATTGTCTGAACATTCCTTCAGACCAGAGAAGCTTTAATGCTTGTGAAGTCAAACCCAGTGTGGTAGATACAAGATTTCTAAGTCATAAGGATAATAATTTCAACCCGCTGTGAGTGGTGATCTCATAGCTCAGCCACGCAGGCTGCTGCTCCCTACTTAGGGGTAGAAACCACCAGCAAGATGGATCACTTAAGAATGTTCCACTAGGAGTGGAACAGGAGGAAGAGAGTGGTTTTGCTTGACCAAACCATGAGAAGTCAGTGAGTCTGAGCTGATAAGGAAGAAAAATAACTACTGTATTTAAGCCACACCTTGCTCAAAACTGTTCAAACAGGAGAGTTAGGGGAATTTTGATCCCTGTATTATACACTTGATCTTGATTCTGCCCTGTGTTACTTTCTCTTTTGCAACTTATTCATTTCACTTCCAAAAGAACTAGTGCCTGACCTCTCTGCTTTCTTGTCCAAGCATTTATAACATAGAACCTGATAACCTAGCGGCTCCTTTTTTCTTTTCTGTCCTAACTGCGACAGAGGACTTTAGAAGTCAAATGGCTGCCCAAGATAATGTATCCGTTTCTGACAATAAAAATCAATCCCCCACTACCTATTTAAATAAGAATATAAGACTTTTCAATCGTCCATTAGGGATCAAAGAGGTTTTGCTGATGTATCATAAACCTAGAATGAACCTATATTGTAGTATATCTTTATCTTTAGTTTTAGTTATTTGAAATATTTTGCTGTGCTAGCTATTTTTCTACCCTTCAACTGACTCACATAATGAATTACTCCATTTTTATTGAAAGTACCTCCTGTTTTTATGTCCTTCAAGCACTCAGAATAGAAGCTTTTTGCAGTAATGCACATACATCAGCCAAATCATACTTTCAACAGTACTATAAAAACACAACATTACTTTTCCGTTGAAAGCCTGCATACTTAAATACTGAATCATATAGAAACTATGGAAAATAAGCGTGTTATCACAAAAATCATTAAAGCAGGATAGTGAAAGGGGACAGGGTTACAGAAGTGTAGACACACTTCTGACAAACTCATATGTATGTGATATAAGATCTAATCTTGCAACCCTTACTCACAAAAGTAATCTTACTGAAGTCTACAGGAGTATGCACATAAAAAATACAGGATTAACCCTGAAAGCCTGAAAGAAATCCACCTATTTTTTCAACTATGAGAACAAATATTGCATCATAAACCAAATGATGTCCAGATGAGAAAAATAGCTTAGCAACAAGATAATCTTATAGAAGACTTATGGGCATGTCTATAGTGATGACAGATAATAGAACCTGAGGAGAGGTTATTACAGACAATTTGGAGTATGGCAATGGGTCTCCTCCTGATTGTTAAAGAAATTATTGTCAGATACTGCAGGAAGATTAGTCTGTATCTAAAGGGATTTACTACTGATATCATAATAATGGCATCAGAGATAACTTATTTTTGGAATAAAAGGTTTAAAAAATGACTAAAAAGCACCTCTAGTTGCCACTAACCAGAGAAAGAAATGAATGACCTACCCACAGATCAAAAGGAAAAAAAAGCTAAGCACACTCTATAGAATTCTATAAATGCATTCAGGAACAAAGATAAAAATGAAGAGGAGCCAAACAAGTTGGGACACAGACGTATTTTTGAATAAACAAACAGGAGTTCTTCATTAACTAAAACCACACAATTATTCAATTTTAATGCACAGGTTTGTTCTGGCTGTAGCTAGGAGCTTTCTGTGGGACCTTCTTACAGGGCTGATTCTGATCCATAGAAGGGGAATTAGATCAATATGCTTTAATGCGCTCATCAGGCTATGAGATATGCTAAAATATTTGGGAGCTGTAGCATGGGAGGTGGCTCCCAGAGGATCCCCGCATCCACTCAGGGTGAGATGGACCTGGCATCTTCCACAGGCTCCCATAGAGCAACAGCAAAAGCCATTTTGTGATGATATCTCTATGCACAGTATCTGAAACAGGCCTTGAAAGGGCTTATTGCAAAGTTCTTCTCCTACACACACCCAGAGTAAGGACAAGTAATACTTTCTTTTTTTAAATTTCTGGAATTTTGCCCCATGGTTTGTCAGTCTTATGAATTCAAAGTCCGCTGATTTCTTTGTGAATTTGTATTCATTACTGAAATAGCATTGTCTAGAAAATGTTAGAATTAACATTTTTTTATGTATCTTTAACATAGACATCTAATTTTAGAGTAAAATAACCATATGCAAACCCAGACCTATGTTAATCATTTTTATCTCTATAAATCCATGTTCTCTTTATGAAGCATTGTACTAGGATATATTCACTAAAAAAAGAAAAAATATCAAATGAGATTTCCATTCTGATGGTGTAAAACCTTAACCAGGGAGTTGTGCAGAAGGTGTGGTTGCTCAAAAATGAAATGAAAAACACCAAAAGAAACAAGAAAACCCACAGGCAGACAGACAGAAAAGTAAATGTGAATGAGGATCTGGTGGGCAGGGTGTAATTTTCTCTACCTAGGCTATTATAGGACAAATATCGGTATTGTAAGTCACCTCTGTGCAAAGTGGACATGATGGACCGATTTGGAACTTAGATTGTTATCACTACTCAGGTATTGTAGTGATGAGAACATCATAAACAAATATGTATATACACTAGACGTCCATTACATATATCAGTTCCACAATATGAAACACAAATGTAGAGGAGTTACAGATGATATGGGTATTAGAAACATATGACTGAAGAACTTTCAGAATCAAGTTCGGTTCCCAAAGTGATAAGAAACCATGCAAACAAATATTTTGTCCAGAAAAACCTACAGAATATAACACAAGCTAAAAATATTTCCCCACGTGCTTTGCTAAACTTTACTCTGTAATAAAATCACAAAATCTACAACTGCTGTATACAACAAAAAGACCAGGGAAGCCATAGTGGCACTCTAAGAAGCACACATAGAATGGGATTACAGATGCTCAAATTCCTGTCTATATGGGCCAGCTTTTCATTTAATGCGCTGGCTAAAATCTAATAACATACTGCAGAATATAAATATATTTTCCACATCAGAGTGTCTGAAGTGAGTAATGTAGACTAGAGAGTGCTTTGGAATCTTCTAGGATGAACATATTGTAAATTATATAGAATTACAGTAATCTGCATCATTAATTTTTATATTTATTAAATCACATTAATTAATTACCACTTAGAGCATTTGTGTGGTTTCTCTGAATAACTGTATGGCCTGGTAATCCATCACAAAAGATTTATTGTGTGCATTTATTTGTGGAATGTTTAGTTGAAGCAGCACTCAATATCGTAGTAACAAATGCAGAAAAAAGGACAGAAAACAAAACATGTATCTCACATACATTCCCTTTAAAAGTTTTCTACACAGATAGCAGTTTTTCATGAAACTACAAGTAAAAGTGAAATCAAATCGAATTATTTGACATAAACATGTACAACATTTCAAGGAAATAAAATGCATGTAGTAAACTTCAGTTATGGATCCTAAATCTTGTATCTTAGCAGAAAAACCCCGGATCTCCAAATCAGAAAAGTTGTGTGGGTTTTGTTGATACTAGTCATCCAAGTGGCCAATTTAAAGTGAGATATTTATTACTTTCATGTGAGAAAGACATATTGCAGTTCAAACAGGAGCTGGATCAGGTCGAAAAAAAATCTTTAAGAAATCAGATTTCATTTCATGAACCCCAGAGACTTTCTTTTTTGATAAAGGTTTACAGGTAGCTTCAAACAGATGCACCTGGCATATAAGTCTCATTGAGAAGGTTAAATTCCCTCTAAAGTTCCTTTCGCTGACAAAACAATCTTGCCAGGTTGTTATGCTAACGAGTGGACATTGTGGCATGCTGTGAAAACTAATCACCTTTACACATAATCACAAAAATTAATAGTTTTTTAAGTCAACAACTCCTGTAGGTTGTCACTGGGGGCTTGTTTTCATTTTTATTTGTTGTTGGAACATTGCTACAGCAAGTATAGAGAAAAATCCTATTTAAACATTTTATGTAACTTAGGATTGAGTTTTTGTTCTCTTGCTGTTAAGAGTTGGGTTTTGCTTTTTGTGAGTTACAGTTTGTGAAGTAGGACATGGAATATCCCGTCACCAGTCAGAACTTTTTGATACATAATCATTTACAAAATGTAAGAATACTGGAATCCATTGTCTGAAAATCTCTGGTCTAAACATGGTAGCTGCTTTTTATTTCCTGAGGTTTCAAATTTTTAAATCTTCGTAAAATTGGTACAAATGATATAAAGTCATCATAGTGAGGTTTTTTACTCATTCCTCAAGAGATAAATGATGACCAACATACACTACTATGGAGAATTAAGCACCCATAATAAAAAATAAACAGTGACTCATTTTAGTTGTTTCAAATGTAATTATTTGTGGGGTTGGATATTTTGGGTTTTGTTTGTTTTTACATTAAAAATATCTCATCTTCTAGTCTTAGCTATGAAATAAGTAACTATGTTAATGGGATTACATAAACCAAGTTTATCTCTCATTTTGTGCCCAGTTATAATTTACAAGAACTTGGGGCGGTCCTGTCCAAATGAAATAAAACATCTGAAATAAAACACAATTAAAGTGACCACTTTCGTAATCTAAACTTGAGAAGTGCTCGGTTTAGTATTTTTAAATGGGCGCTCTAACCTGTTAGTTTGTCTGCATTGCCACCTGGAGGACCTCATAGCAAAATCAGGTTGAATTCCTTGGGTGAGATTCTGTGTTAAGACTCCACGAGTTAAAGCAGCTTCTTGTGCTGCAGGAAGCAACTCACTGTGGCTTCTTCCCTGCAAGAGGGAGCCCTGAAAAAGTCCAGAGATAGCCTGGAAGATGTCTAGCTACCTAACCAGGTATATGCTCAGTTTCTCGCTTCCCCTCCTCTCCACACTTGTCTTCTCATGAATTTGTTGGATTATTAATCGCTCCCACATATGAGAAACTGAGAATAACAGGACACAGCTCCTTGAAAACTGATGAATGGCAAAAAGGAGAAGATAAGGGCTCCAGTCTATCTGGACTACTTAACATTGTGGCAAATAACTAGAAAAAAAAATCAGTCTTGAACTTGGTCCATTAAGAAAAAAAAAAAAAAAAAGACTACCAAAAAATGCTACCTATTAAATATTGAACAGATGGTGGCTTTTTGAAACTACTGCTCAGTCCTTAGATTTACATAAAAACTCAAAAATCAGTGAGGAAGAACATGCTATCAGGTTGAGCAACAGAGATTTGAAGAGTTTTGCATCTGTGGGAAAAAAAATCAACCTTCAAAAGGAGCATAGCAACCTGCAGAACACGTCCATAAGACATCATATTTAGGAAGGAAAATAAGGTGATGCTACTTGGAAGCACTGTAAAGACAAGTCCTGTATAGCAACCAGAGATAAAGCAAAACGTTTTTAAAATAATACAAACACAGTGATTCTGAAGAAAGTTAGAGAATAATATGCGATAGCAAGAAACAACCACTTTCACCAAAACTGCCATATTTGCAAGAAATTAAACTTGTCAGCAAAATCTGAAAATTTTCCTTATGTTCCTTCCCCTGAAGGAACATAATACTGCAGGCATATTTTGGTTGTGAGTCTAGCTGGTCAAGCAGCTACTTGCTGATCAGTGCAGATCACAGTCTCCCCACAGATCCAAGTCATGGTGACAGAAGCAGATGCTACCCACCACACAGAGATGACACTGCTGTAGCAGGGAAGGCGGGCTGTTTCAGCAGGAGGAGGATCATTAGGAGTGAAGTATCCCCCATCAGTACTGTCTGGGAGATAACTACAGCTAATGATTAGATCATTACTTTTAATGTAAGGAAGATACTTACTAAACATTAGTTGGACACAGGTACAGAGGGTTAACGTGATACCAAAGGTATCAACAGGCTGGAAGAGAAAATTTAGTCTTATGGAACAGAGTAATTCAAACATTATGTTTATACACAGCGCATGAGTGAGAAATAACATAGTGAGCAAAATCTTGGAGAGTCAGAACAGTAGGTTTTAGCAGAAAACAGACTACCTGTTATACGCATAAAATAATGTCCTAGGTACAGCTGAGTGTTTCAGAAGAACAGCCTATGAAGACAGAAAGGGAAATGGAAACAGGAAAAGAAGGAAAAAAAATAAAGTTATTAAAATAATAAGAAAGTTGAACCTCCAGGAAGAAATCACGTGGAGTTACTGACAGAGCATTATTACACAAGTTACTTCTTCTGCAAGAGGGCAATGTTTTGGCTGCCTTTCACAGTACCTGAGCATGAAGAATCTTCCTGTGGCCAGATGCAAGACCTGTAAGGACACCTTCTGTTGCTCTTAACTGGAGTGGAAGATCTCTGATCCTACCTCTTTCTCAAAATTAACTAGGGATTGATACTGTTACTGCAGCCACATTTCAGCACCTGGATTGGAGCTTTATAGGCTGTGTCTACACCAGGAGCTCTCTTGCAATAACTGAGGCAAAGCACTAGTTGGAAGCAATTGCTGCTGAGCTATTTGTGTTTCCACTGTGTTTAAGGAACAGAGAATTAATCTGATGTAAATATTGGCATCAAATACAAATGCTAACATAAGTGTACTATTTAATTACACCAAAGCCTTGTATTGCTGGATGTGGAAGAAATCCTTCAACAATATTCTCTAGTGTTAAAGAACTATGACTACAAAGTAAGACATGAAGGATACAAAATAAAATTTAAAAAAGTCCTCCATGCTTTGACAGAAAAACGGAGGAGTCTGAAATGGAGGTGAGCAGAGTAGACAGAGCACAGAATAAGGAGTACAGCCTCCAAAACAGTAAGAGACAAACTTATTTTAGTATGCCACAGTGTGCCAAAACTACTAATCTGGTTTAGTATTATGTTGGATACTCCTTGTATTTCTACAGATTTCTACACAGGAAATTAAAGTCTGTACTTACTGTATGGCTGTTACTTAACTGTAACTGTTAGGCTTCAGTTAAAGTCTCTTTCTTTAGCAAAAGAGTGCTAAAAAATAACAAATCAATAAGCTGCTTGAGACACATGTGGTGAAAGTTTGATTTGGAGGCCAAAGATTGTTTCCTACTGATGGGAACAGCCTTTCTGCAAACTAAGTATTTTTTTTTAAATAAATATCAAATCTATGGAAAAAGGAAATTATTTAAAAGACACAGTAAAGAGTAGACAATGTATATAAGTGGAGAGAGAAGCAGGGAAAGGATGATGCCTGTGACAAGCTTACGTATTAGCATCAGAGAAGAAACAATAAGGGGGAGAGCAGAAAAGAAAAAGGATAGAGCCAGGGAAAGGAAAAACAGAGTAAAGAGTTGAGAGGCTACAGGAGATGGAGTGAGATGAACACCATATAAAAACACAGAAAAATTAAAAAAAATTAAAAAAAAAAAAAAAGAAAAAAGGAAGAGGAAGGAAAATTAAGGAAGAATCAATAATAATAGAAAAGAAAAAAAATGGAAGGGCATAAGAAATTTTTAAAAAGTAATGGTTCATTCTAAAGGTGTGCAGGATTTGAAGAGTAAGTAAATTAAAAGGAAAAAAAAAAAATCTACAAATACTGTCTATATATAGTCTGTATACCTTTCTTCTACAACCTTCCCAGGATAAGAGGCTTGCTGATGTTTCATGAAGTACAGGTGTACCGAGTGGTTACACCATCACCCAGCAGCAGACTGAGCTGTCATCAGTGCTGTCCTGCTGGATGGGGCAAGGGTTGTTGCAGGACCTTCCAACCTGTTTTTTTTCTGCAGGCTTATCAAGCTGTTTGGCTGCCATTTCATAAAACAAAATTCATTTGCCAGAAAAAGGGTTAAATTTAATACAGCTGGACAGCTGAGCAGCTGCTTTCATGATTTAAATAAAAACAAGCTGAAATCCTTGCTGTCAGCTCAGTGATATATGACTTGTAATGGGATGTTTCCAACCTTTTCTTCCATATGGTTGCCTACGTTAGGTAATAAACACAGCCTACAGTGCATCCAGTTCCCAGAAAACATCTGGGTCCCATTCCTGCTCTGTTAGCTTCAGTGTTGCCTCCCACAAACACAGATGATTCATAGGACAACATCCCTTTGGTTAAGGATCAAATTAGGACGTTTCATTGATCATTTTATCATGCATCCCAACTGAAGTTATGGGAAAATGGAACTCATTCAAAAAAGAATTTTTCTGCACATATTTCCACCCTCCTATCTGCAGTTGATAAAGTTAAGATTTCAGAAACAGATTATGACTGCTTAGGAAAAAAAAAAAACCACAAAACCAAAAAAACACTACCCTATCTCCTGTGAGGAATGTATTTCCGCTTGTTTTCATCTTCTCTCTCGCCTAATTTTAGAGTATTTCCCCCTTTAAGAATGTGTTTGCTGAAAGAAAAATCATAACATACTACTCATTTCTGGAAGCTGAAATCAAAACTAATTAATTCTTCTATTGATAAGAGATTAGGATCTGCTGCAAGAAAATTATCTATGTTTTAAGAAATATAGTGAAATAAAGAAAATGGACGGTCTGCCCTGGAGCTCATACAGTGAGTTATACAGCCTGTCTGCTAGAGGTTCTGTTAACAACAAAGCTGACAAATACTAGCCAGTCACTTCTCTAGTTTAGGTCCCCACAATATTAATCCAGTAGACCATTCAATTATCTGTTTGTGAGAATTAAGGCCCTCACTGGTATCCATTACTTCAGTTTTTGTGGTCGTACTTTTGAATACGAATGACTGGCAATGCCCAAATTTATGCAGCAGTTCACTGATTTGCACAGTTGGTTGCCCACACCAATCAGTGGTTTTGTGTGAATATCTTTAAATCATCTTTTCCAAAACAGTTTAAACTCAACATGGGTTGCTTTGGTGTGATATATTACCCCATTGGTATTAGTGAGAAAAAACAACAACAGCTGAGGTATGGCACTTTCCATCTACTCGGTTTTCAAATGCTGGTTTTTCCCCTCACAATTCTAGTGAGTGACAGAAAGTGGATTAGGGAGAGAATTTAATTAGTTGACTATTATTAAATAATAAGATAGCAGCTTGCAAATGCATCTCTAGCATCATTTAATATTCAAGCTTAGTTCCATTATTTCAGATAAGTCAAAATAATGTAAGGATGCTCAAGAAAATATTAAGAGCTTGTCAAAATGACACTCTGCTTTTTTCTTTGGCACATACATATTTTGTCTGTGTACTAACAAAATGTAAAATGTAAAAACCACCACCACCAACAAAAAAGACAAATTCTCATCCATTCTCCATCCTAGGTATAAAATAACATAAAGCATAAACCAGCAATACTCTCCCAGGGGCAGATGCATATAAACACACTCCTAAGCTGTTTTTCAAGAATCACCCAGCTACTTCAGGATGGTGCTGGGCCACTGACATGTATACGAGTACAATCTGCCAGCACTGCAGAGGTGCTGGGTCATGATCCTACCCATAAGGAAACAGAGACCAACTACTATAAGGCAGGGTGGATGTAACTAGAGACAGGACTCCATAACCCCAGCCTTTCAAGACTTTCTAAATCATGCCGGGGCTGGTGGTGCCGGTCCCAGAGCAGAGTCAGCGCTAACGAAGACTTACAGCCACTGTAGTCCCAGCTGACAGTTCTGTGATGTGCTCAAAGGATGTGCAGCACACACTCTCACCCTGTGTGTTACCAGGATCTACTGAAAGAAAAATCAAGGGCCGTCTTTGTTTTGGAAAGTCTGGTCACATTTTTGTGCAAAGATCTGCTGGTGCTTTTGTTTTTCTGACACTTAGAAATTGCTGAACAGCTCAAATCGGGATCAGTTGTGCTATAAAATCAGCCACCTGACACTGTGAGATGCTCTGGAGTGACAAAACAAACAAAAAAAAGTACATGAAAGAACAGACACAAGGTTTGCTAGAAAGTTGTTGCTTCTACTAGTAATTTACTTAAGTAATTTTTCTCCCATCAAGCCACAATTTTTCTGTCAACTTGAACAACATTCTGTTGATTTGTTGACAAACTTATTGAACAGCTTATATTCAGCGACTCAACAAACTGACTCAAAAGATTTTGACTCGAAATATATGTATTATAGACAAATTCTTTTCAGAATTAAGATGAAGTGCATCAGAATTTTTCACCTTTAGAGTGCTGTAAGGAGCAGAATTCATGGCAGTCCTTTACCTTTCATTTTTGCAGAAAGGTTCCCTCTAACAGGTCATTCACTGTTGAAGACATAATGTAATTTAAATCACTTGTTATTTTCCTGTATGTGATGTTAATTTTTAGCTGTTATGGATACACTTCTCATCTTAATCAGATACAAGACAGTAGCAAAATGAAAAAAAAAAAAAATTAAGGCAGATTTGAGTGCTCATTATCAAATTCTAGCACTGACATAACATCAAAATATGTATTATCTACACCAGGAGTAACTTATCTTGTGGAATGTCAACACGTTATAAAGCACAGAGGAATTCTCCTCAGCGAATATATCCTTCTATGCATTACAAGGGAGTAAACTCCTCTACACTTTATCTGGAGAATGGAATTGGTGGAAGTAGAAAGCAGAGTGACCATACCACTAACAGTGGAAGTATCAAAAAGAACCTGATCAGCCTCCAGAGTATGTAAGAATATCCCTGGGTAAGGCACACATGCTCATTCTTGTGCTGCAGATGCTTAGAACTGCAAATCCCATAAAAAATCCATAGAAAGAAGGTGGCTGCATGGAGGCAAAGAGTTTTGGGGTGAGAATAAAGTGAAATTACAGAATCAGCACCCTTGTTTTTTTTCTTATTACTCATAATCATATTTGAGGACAAAGACAACATACACAAAATATCAGCTACCTGCCAAAAGTCAGAGATGTTTACACTGAACTCCAATATATTTGTTGCCAGAGTCTCAGCTTCCTTTACACCTGCCTCAGTGACTGTGAAGCTTTATGATGAGCCTCCTTCTATTTCATCTCACTTCTACTTTAAGAAATTGAGTAAATAATATTAACCTAAAGCTTAGATAATGTTGACATTCAGAGTTTAATACTTATTGGTACTGCATTTTTGCCCCCAAAGCTGAAAGCGTAAAAAGGTTAGGGAACACATTAAGCTCTAAATATGAAAAATAATGCCATCATCAAACTTCACAGAGGTCTTTATAACATGTCACAATGGGATTAGTTCAAAGCAAATGACATAGTTTTTTGCTTTCCTTTCTCAGTCGTTCCATTTTTTTTATTCCATTTCGTCCCACTTTCTTTGCATCTATTTGGTGTTATTACTAGGAATCAGCAATGACAGAAGCTCAGAAAAAATACAGAATGATGCAACCCTAAATAATGAAAGCACAACTATAAACTTCTCTAATAATGCTTAACACCAGAAAGCCAAGCCAATGGAACTGTGTATAGACCATAAGAGTGTGCATTCAGATAACTGAACATATATGAAACAGAAAGTATACAAAAAAGACCTCCTTTCTTTTCTACATCGCGGTATCCAAGATAACACGTACACGGAACTTTTCTCAGTTATAATTTCCAAGACTGTTTAACTATTATCAATGCTACAGTCATGACCCAGTTTGAATGAAGAAACACTCTCATATAGCAGAAAGCTTTTCTGTTAAGAAAAATATGTATTTGAAGGATGTCTGAAAGACCATTTAAAGAGGAATGACAGGCATGCTTTTCTCAGAAATACACATACATCTGTAATTTTTTAAGATTGAGCTAGATGCACGTAAATACATGCAAAACTGTAAGCAGATGACAGATTTAGAGCATAGGAAAGTAACCAGAAGGATCAGCAAACTAGAGAAAATTATCTTTCTCTATTGTGAAAATTAGTATGTTCCACTGGGTGAAATCCTGAACTGACTCACATCTATAGCCTCATCCTCCTAATGAGACAACTCAAAAAGGTAACAGGGGACCAAGAATTTCAGCTTCTGAACTCTCTTCTCAATTTCTTGTTATTGTACACTAAGGCAACCAATTAGAGTGAAGAAATGTAAAAATATTCTTCTAAAAAAATGAGTTCCAGCAACTTTTCTTCATCTGCTTAACAGACACTCTGGTGCAAAGAATCTCTGCAGGAAGACTTACCTAATCAGAAACATTCAATTCCTGCCTGAATTGATTATCAGGATATTCCCAGGTCATATTCCCTCACTTCTATTTCTTGAGACAATTATTTTCTTCACAAGAACTGATTTTTTTTTTATTTTTTTTTAGGGCAAAGAGCTATTTACAGTGATTTTTCTTTTCTCTAATAAAGCTCTTAAACTGAATATAGTTATTTTTCACCACTTAAGAACTTCAGAAATAGTCACAACTGGCTATTAACCTTTGGACTTCCCACCCAGCCCTGAAAAGTAATGAAATGAAATGTCCAGGACCATAGTAACTTCATTCTCCTATAAACTGCTCTGAATGTTTTATGTGCAGCCAGATAAAAATCATTATCTTTGAAGACATGCTGTGCATATTCCCTTCTATATGATCATCATACCTCCATTAACAGTCTCAAGGTTTTGAAGATAGCCGTAAGTCATTTAACACTAGCGTATGATTTAATAAAATGTTTTTCACCCGTGTTGTTTGTGTTGGTGAAGCACAAAAGTTTTGAAGGTTCCCTGAAAAAAATCAGGCTAAAGTTAATTAATCTGTTCTATTGAATTCCATCATAAAAGCCTAATTATAAAATAGGATCTTTGATTTCTCCATCTTTCTTTTCTCTCAGATTTTCTTGCCAGACTCATTCAGCATATAATAATGTAACAAAAGACCAGAATTTATTATTTTTCTTTTCCTTAACAATGTTAAGCATAATGATGGTTCTTACTTCAAGGAAAACAAACAAACAAAAATTGTCATAAAAATACTATACTTTCTACCTAGCATCCAAGTAAATGACAAATGGAAGGAGAACGTGTCCTGAAGCCCAGGAGTTCATGACACTGCTGGGTGGGGAGACCAAGATGGTTATGGGAGGGAACAAAGCCTGGAGTGTAGGAGATAATGCATGTCCAGGGAGATGTGCAAGATGGTCTGGAAGCTTTACTGAGGGTGGATAAAGGCTTCGGCAACAGGAAGGTCAGAAGGAAACAGGTGGCAAATAGATGTGGAATAATATTCTTGAAGAAGTCTTTTGTGAGGGATTCAGGTTTGAACTCAGGCTGGCTTGGGAATTTTTGTTAATTAAGTTAGAAGTCAGGAGCATAGTCCTGCCAGGAATATGATGCTTTAGTAGCAGGAAGTGAACTTTGAGAATGCATAAAGCCATGGGAATAACATTTCTCTGGTGCCTCAGAGAACTTTAAAGATTGCAAGATCTGGGCATAAACAGACAAAAAAAAAAAAACAAACCAAAATATTATAAAGATTAGCTTTACTTTTTAGGCAATAGAGTTAACCTTCATAGACAATAATGAGAATTGGGAGCCAAACATCCAAAGCCAAATCTCTCCTCAAGGTCCCTTCCAATCCCTAACATTCTGTGACTCTGTGATTCAGATACTCTGCTGGAGATGTCCAGGTTCCATGAAGAACACACAGAGTTTTAGAAGTATCAAAAACCAGTTTCTAAATAGAGGCAAACGGTGAAGCAATCAACCTAAGATGACCAATAGGAGACTTAAGCCTGCCTCTCAAACATATTTTCAACTCTGAGCTCTCCCTTGGATCTAAGTGCCTAAAAATATTATTCATTTTAAAGTAAAAATTGGAGAAGATTCTTGTACCTTCCGTATGCTCAGTATGCCCATTGAACCAGAAACAAGGAGTAAACTTGGTGGTTCAATCACTCTGTTTATGGCTCAGGCCTTAAGTTCAATTTCTTCATAGAATATTAAAGAACTTGACACAAAACTAGACAGCTCCACCCAAAAGAGCTGAAGTGCAACTACCCCCAGAATCAGTGAATAAAAAAAGTAGCTAAATTCTTTTCTGGCACATGCAAGGAACGGGCAGACATGAAGTTGACCAAATGAGTATGCGTTATTGAGGTAACGGTGCTCTTAATCTTGCTGAATTTGTATAACCCAGCAGAAAAAGAGAAATACCTTGTCTGAGACTCTGGTTGCAGTCTGAGCAGCAGAGTTGTAACTGAACTCACCTGGTATGTATTTAGAAGCTGACATAGTGGTGGTTTAGGCCACCTCCCAGCTTTAGGGAGAGATGTCTCCGCAGCACTATGTGTAGTGAAAGGCAGAGGGGCAAGGGGAGAGTTTTGATATGATGCACAAGTTGGATGTAGTTGCATGAAAGGTAGTCAGATGTGTAGCTATCCTTTGAATATAGCTATCCTATATTTTGAAAATATTACTGGTCATATCCTGCACATGAAGGCATTTAAATATTTCTAGAAATCTTATAAAAATGTATTGTGGAAAGAGAGCACAATAATTTTAAGTTGTCTTCTGTTAAGTGGAAAACAGAACTGGTCACTGATAAAGTAGTGCAACTTATACAGATTACTCCAGCATTCAAAACTTACCACATATGCATGCTCATCTGGCTAGCAGCTAAACTGAAATCTTTCAAATAAACTTTAGAGAAAACTGTCCAAAAAAAAGAGAAGAACTTATTTAACATAAAATTATCAAACATTTTGTGCAAAGAAAAAATTTCAATAAACTATGAGTTGAGTTTTGCAAACCACTCGAAACTTTCATGTTTTAAAAAGTCTAGGACTGGATGAAGAGTGACTATTTCATTTTAAATGGTATTAGTTTCTATAGCCCTAGGATAATGATGTATTAAGGTAGTGTATCTTAATTTTGAATGCAAAATGTATTGTAGAGACTGTATTTTGCATTCAATACACCAATATGAAAAATAATATAAACTGTATGACTGTAATATAGTGGAATTTGGCTCAGAATTTTAAAAAGAAACTATCTCCATAAGATGCAGTAAATAATACATTTAAATAAGTTTAAGATGTTTTCAGTCTATTCTGTTTTACTCTATGACATTTTTTCTCTAAAACAACATAGAGAAGAATTTTATTTAAATAAGTTTAAGATGTTGTCCAGTCCATTTTTCTTTCCTTTAACAAAAATATAATTCATCTGTCAATGAAGACAGTCACAATGTTTCTTGAAGTTCTCATCCACAGGAATAATGAAAATACCATTCGTACGTAACCTATCAAAAGAGAGTAAAAAACCCACATTCTAGCATGACAGACAGACAAAATTGCCTTCAAAAATAAAATTAAAAGGAGAAAGTAATATGATAGCTTCACAGCTTTTGCTGACCATAATTAAATGCCAAATCAAATACAACTCATGTTTCTGTGCTTTGCCATTTTCAGATATATAGTAGAATGACTCAGAGTGCCACCTTTACTATTTTAAAAAGACAAAGAAAATTGTAATTAACACCCTCCTCCAGTCTCTCTCCCACACAATATTTTTTCCATAGCTGCTTTCTTAGTAGTTAATCATGATTTGAGATCACAGTGTATTTTGTTACTCTGCCTAGAGTGAAAATCTAATTATCATTCCCTGTTTCCTAGTTCCTTGCATGATTAAAAATGAAACAAAAGAGAAAAACAAACAAATAAAACAAACAAAAAAAAAACTCCAACACACACAAAACTGATTAAAGACTAAATAAGACAAATATGAGATTTCCTGAGATACAGGATGTTATTCCTGACTACTCAATTGTTTTGTCAATCATCGTATGTGTGATCCCTACAGTTCACATACCTTAAGGTAATACCATGCTACATTTAGGCTACAGCAATAAAGTACATTTTAGAGCATGAAGTAAGTGCTTTCTAAGAAGGGGAAAAAAAAAAAAAAAGAAAAAAAAAAAAAAGAAAAAGATAAATTTTCTAAAGCTTCAAGGTTAAGTCTAGTTCTACTGAAAGCAGAATATCTGAAATCCCAGACACACACCATAACTGTTAGCCTCAGCAACATGAACTGAATTTCCTTTTTAAGACGTTGGATATTCACAAACCATCCCTAATTTTCTAACATGCACAATGATTTTGCCCTTTATTTTCCATTTGCTTGCAAGGTACACTTGCTATGCAACACTTTACCTTCCGATGCGCAATGCAATCAAACTTCTCAACAAGCAGAAAACTCAGGAATGCTTGAAGGAAATGTTCTTTTTAGTGAAATCAGTCTAAATCCTACAAAACTGTTTTACTATGTGCATGCCTTGTGTGAACAAGCTTTTTATATGTTGTTTTGGAGGATGGGGAAGCAACCAATTACTTGTATTTTTTACTGGGGAGATGGAGTCAAGCTAGAGAGAAATTATAAGAACATATGGTGGTTGCATGCTGGCTTAAACAGTGTAGGCCAGAGGTTTGTGTGTGTGATTTTCTGTGTTTTTTTAGTTTGTTTGTGGTGTTTGTTTTGGGTTTGGGTTTTTTTTTTGGTGCCATGACAATGAAGTGATTTAGATGTTCCATCAATGTCATTGGACATGATAGCACTGTAACTCAGTGACTAAGGATAATCCTCGTGATTCTGAATAACTGTTGTAGAATGAGCATGTACAGATTTTCTGAGACTTACACAGGAGACTACGTTTGAATACATGAAAATGAAGAAATCCTTGCTAGAGAAGAACTGAAAATGGTTTCTGAAGGAAGTTATGATGTTTGTAGCTTGCAATTTGAGAAAGAATGTGCTTGTCTCACCTTCAGATTAAGGGAGGATTTATAGACATCTTTGTAAACCACAATGAACAAGGAAATTCAAAGGATTATATTAAAAAATTCAGTATCCCAGCAGAGGTATGGAACCTTCTGCTGCACTGCTAGAACTCTGGTCGTTTGGAAATCATTTGATAGACTGAATGATATATTAGAAAGAAACACGGATTTATTTCATGCTCCTGCAGTGCTGAAACAGAGAATGGTTTTGTTAAGTAGGTGATTTTTCTACTTTAAAAGCCCAGTTTCATACCAAAAAAGGACCCATTTATGAACTCAGTTATACAGTCACAGACTCATTTCCTGTCTTTATATTTCCAGTTTGCTTTCAAAGTTATTCCCCTCTGCAATTTGCCTTTTAAAGGAATAAGCTGCTATTGAAATTGTGGGGGCAGAAAAAAAAAAAATCACATTTCCTTCAGTGCACTTGTGAATTTCATTATATGTGAAAAGCAGTTTTTAGCTGCAGAAGCCAATATTGCTCAGAGGAAGTGGAGTGGAGGGGCAGCTGGAGGTGAAGGGCTGGTCTATACTTTCTGTGACCTGTCAAGCTGAAGCATACGCATGTGATGTGGGCCACTCGCAACAGGGTAAACCTAAAAAAGGTGGGAAGTTCTGCTGGTGTCAAGGGAAAAGCCTTGGAGAATTAGCTGAAAATATTTGCGACAAATTGCCAAAGTCATTTGAGTTTATTTCTTGCTGCGTTGCAAATTGGGTTAAGAGTTCCCTACACCCTGAACCTCTGTTTCCTTCCTCTTTCCCTGAAAATGAGCATTGATAGGGGTGTGAGGGAAGAGGAACAAAGTAGGAGGGACTAGGTTTTGTTTTTAAAGGTAAAAAAAGTGTATCTATGCACCAAAATAGAGAATGTGTGGATGGTAATTCAGAATTGGGAAGGAAAAAATAAGTTCCCCCTTCCTCTCCCTACTCAAGAAAACACAACCAAAACAAAATAAAACAAAACAACAACAACAGAAACCAAAAACAAACAAACAAAAACAACCAAAACACAACCAAAACAAATAAACTCCCAACCAACAAAAAACCATCTAGAATGCTAAATCTCAAAAAATTATGTTTTCAAAATATTCCACTGGTAGAAAATTCACTGCTGAAGTATCTGACATTAAATTTACTTATCTCAAAAAGTGAGAGCTTTCTAATTTTCCACTAATTCTTTCACATTTTTGACTCAATGAACTATGTGACACTTTATGATTAACGACATAACCTTTTATTTAATTCCATTTAGAATAGGAAAATGAGGGTTGCTTTTTTTTTTTTTTTTTTTTTTTTTAAATTCAGTGTGGTTTATTATGAACCTTTTTATTTTCTGGATATTTTTCTAATTGCTACCACAAGTCTTTAAAGACCAATCACCAGCTTTTCCAGTTTCTTTCTTACTTTTGTTTTTTTCTCTGCATGAGAAAAGAAATATTAAAATACCTTGATAACCTTCAAATTTGCAATGGTTACATCTTATCTTGCAGGTGGAATTTCACCACACGACAATTTTTGTTGCAGTAATTTGCAAACAAAAACTAAACAAATCAGAGCTGAAAGAGTAAAAACAAATTCTCTGCCTCCTCTGTATCATGATCTCCCTGTAGACAACTCTACCTGAAAAAAATAATACAGCTTCTTCTGTGGTTAAGCTGTATGTACAAACATACTTGCTTTCTATGGTCTTCAAAGCCATTTCTGAAATGCCTCATAATATATACCATTAAGAAGAAATTCTCAAAACATATTTAAATAAGAACTCAGATCTGCAAATTTCAAATTTGGAAATTGCATCTTGACAAATTAATTTAAATATTGTTTGCAGAGCAAGCAAAGAAAAAAGCAGATACGAGACTTCCCTTAACAATACGTCTGTTTTCATAATGCACCTTACTTAAGTTTCAGTAGAGCTAGATACATTGTGACAAACTTAATCCACAGACACTGATGCTGTAAATTATATTGGTGGAATAATTGCACCATTCCCACTATGATTGATTATAACTGGGTTATTAATGCTCCAGTGTACATCTGCATATTACATGAAACTTTTTTTCCCCCACTCAGAATCAGTGTTCAGGTGCTGAGAAAACTGATGGGGTGAAATAAAGGTTACCCTTTGTAAGCATCAGCATTTTGGAAAATTTAAGGCTTGTTTTATTAATTAAGATGATATACTCATAAAAGATGGGAATGTCCATGTTTAAGCCAGCTCAACCCACTTGTTTGCTGACATATCCCCAGAGTAGTGGAGTTGGACTTGGGGAACTGTTTCATAATGCACTTAGTGATGTGCAAAAGATGCTCAGTGAAAATAGTATTGGATTCCAGCCTCAGAGAAAAAGAAAATATGAGCCCTGTACACACAAGAAAATAAAGAGTGTATAAAAATCTTGAAAATAGGGCCAAAAGAGTCAGGTAATAGAGCAGCAACACGCTTTCGCAGATCTCCGACTACCAGAGTCTTGGCCTAGGTCCCAGGTTCAGAAGTTGCATCAAACTAATCTTAATTTTGCCAGAGCTTATGGAAGCTCTAAAAATGCAAATCTGAGCTACAGCATTAAAGTGAAAGAGTACTTCTTGCCTTATACCATTTTTCAAAGTACATAGATTTTAAAATTAAATGCTGGGACTCTGCAAGATTTGTACTATGCAACAGCCAAAATAAGTTACGAAAATTAATGGAAATAGGGCAGTAAGCTTTTTCAGTATTATAATGTGATGCAAGTTTTAGGCAGAGTGATGACAAGTCTGCTGCTCCTCTAGATATTTGTATTTCATTTTTCTGTGGTCAAGAGCTTCACATGGTTCTTCTATTTACAGAAATCAACAAATTCTTGCTTCTAGATTTTCACTAAACAGATCAACTACTCCTACATTTATACAGTTCTAAAATTACATTCAGCCCTTTGAAGGCAACTGCAAGGCTGATATGGCTTCAGTGAAAATTAGTTTGACACCCCTGAGTTAGAGAATAAAGGAAGTCATACACAGGCATTTTGTCAAGATGCATATATGTCAAGTAAGTAAGTGTGCCATATTGCTGTGACATGAACATTGAAGTTAATTCATGCAGAGTACATCTACACTGCTTTGTACGGTGACTACAGATTTTATAAGAACAACTAATACTTAGCTTAAATGATAACATCCGTTAACTATGTCTGAGTTTGTAACTTCATTGAAAAAAAATCAGCAAGACAGCTGTTCTGGTATGGAAAGATGCATGCATACATACACACCCCATACCTGAAAATACTTTAACATATTTCCTGGCATACAATACACATATGTTGCTATACTTTGCGGTTTGAAACAAGAAAGCAATTTTAAGACTGTGACCATACAAATACTGCAAAATACCGTTTGTCTGGTACTACTGACACCAACAATTACTCTAACACCTAGCTTATTCCAACACCTGGCCAATGAGTTATGTTACAACTACTGCATCTTTTGTGAAATGAACTGGGATCTCATCAAGTTCTGTCCTGTCTCTCAACTCTAGAAAAGAGATTGTTCTAGCATCATGGGATGGTGAACCTTAACAGGCACATAGATATTACTGTAACAGAAACCCTAATAACATAGGGTGGTGCTGTTAAGTCAGTAAACAGACTTTACCTAATTATTTTTGTTATATGAGTCAGTAATTTTCAGATCTGGGCTCATCTGTACTGGGTATGGTTTCCCAGAAGTTATTTCAGCCTCCCATGATCCTTATTATTCTCCTTTTCCATTTGTTTTCTCTGTGAATAACCAACTAAGGAATGAAATCCTGGCTCATTCAAAACCTAAACAAAACTCTCAGTTGGTTTGATAATGCCTTTAAACCAGTGCAGGAAACTGAGCTCCTCAGCACCTGATTGCAAGAGGGGACAAAGTAGCCTGAAGACAGAATATATGAAAATATTAGGTGATAAACTCAGTATAGCAAGAAATACCTACTGGTTTTGGAGGAAAACCAACAAAAGCAAGAACTTTTTTAAAAGTGGAAGAAAGCATCTGAAATGTTGATGCTACTCTATAAGGTTTGGTGGTGTGTGTGTGAAGGTGGGGGCGGAGGGGTTGTTGTTGTTTTGTTTTGTTTTGTTTTTTTCTTCTTGCTGCTAAGTTTCATATTCCAACTTTTGGGAACAAAAAAAGGCAATGATGGACTAAACAGAATAGAGAATGACATATCTTCTAGGAAATGTTTATGACATAAAACTACCTACCAGTTGGATGTTGCTGACACATACTGGCAAAAATTTCAGTCATGAATGGGAAGATTACAGAACTTCTTGTGTTTTACCTCATTCATCCATGGAAGAAGAATACTCAGTGGTGAAAGAATAATTAATACCCTATTTCCTTTAGGATCAATAAACCACAAGAATGATATGAAAGTCTAGTAACATTGTATTTCTACAGCTAAAAAAATGGCAAAAGAGCTTTCTTTTAGAAAGAGAAAAATTATCACAAAAGATGTAAACATTTTTAACCAGAATTATTCCATCTTAATGTTACTATTTTGCGTAAATATTGGAAAAAAAGGAACAAAAATAATATTGATAATATTAAGTTATATCAGGAAGTGTGAAATCATGTGCAAGAGAAAAATGTATGTCTCTATGAAAATCCAGAAATAAACACTTGGAGCATTTAATAAATATTTGTTACGAATACTGAAGATCTCTTAAAATGTAATTTAAAAAAATATGGAATGAAATTCCTTCATTCATCACCAATGTATTTAAATACACAGTGCAGTTGCTTTGCTGTTAGAATATTGAACATAACCAGTAGGATAACTTACAGTTGATTCATGCCTTGTTGGTTTGGAAGTTTACATGAAAGATGATGGCATACCATACAGGAGAAATTCTGAACAAGGAGTGGTGAACATCTGTGCTGTTTCCTCTCTAAGAAAAAGAAAAAATCATATCCCACCCAGGGAGAAGAAATGACCCTGATAAAGAATGTAAGTGATCTTGTTTGACCTGTGACGCAAGACTTGTGCTGACCTTTGCTGCCTAACCACAATGCATGTTTTTTGTTATAAGAGTGTGCAAGTGTGTATTGCTGAAAAGGAATGCAAGGAATATGAATGATGCTAAAAGTCAGAGGATGAAATATTGCTTGTGGAAGTGAAAGTATGTTTGTTCAGGTAGGTATGAAAGGCTAAATAGAGGAGGAAGAGGAAGAAACCCATAAAGAAAATGAAAATAAACATACACATAACCAAGCCATTTCTATCTAGAAACAAATCAAAGAATATACCACTTCCTTGTCCCTCCTCAGACCAATATTGCTCTTATAAACATACTAGATATTCTAACTATAAAATTTCAAACAATAAATATCCCAAATATTGACCCATATAATTATAAAAGTACCAAAATGTTAATTCGACTCTGTTTTGGAATGTTAGTCATCAGCATTCCATATTACTTTAATAACTCTTCTAATTATAAATTAAGTACTTCTAACTCAACACATGGAGAGCATGATTAATCGTTCTCATCCAGAAACAACCCAGTCCACTCATCTTTCGCTTTAAAAGAAGACAACACTCTTATTTGCCAATAGCTGGATACATAAATATTTCTAATATCGGTATAAATACAGCACACTGTTGCTGAAAAATGAGCACATGAGAGATTTTAATTGCCAGCCTACCCATGTGGTAACATTAAAGTAAAATAAAATACAATTCGCTGCTTACTGACAATGTCTGGTGTCTACAGCACAGGAAACAACATGCTTAATAACCAGTCCTTATAAACATATTGTCTGTGTAGGTCTTTTGTGAAACATGATTAATGTAACAGATGAAAATCTGAAGTCAAGTTTAATCTATACAATCTCAAAGCACAAATCAAGGCATTTCTTTTCACATTCAAGAAGAAGGATAATTTATTAAAGGAACTGCGGAATGAATTGAATTTACTAAAGGAATTCACATCAGCTGAAAATCTGGCCTTTAAAAAGTGACTAATAGAAAAATTAGAGAATAGAAATAGAATAGAAGAATTAGAGAATGCAACAATAAATCTAATTACATTGCAATTTTTTTCTGGAACACTTTAATTTAATCCTGGAATACAAGCACAAGACCAGCATTAAGCACCAAAGAATAACCCTGACAGGTCTGATGTATCAATCTTAGTAATATTTGAAGCTATTGGACAGAGAATCTAACCTGTCAGCAGTCAATATGCAGTACATTCTTAGCAACAGTAAGAATATGTCTGGTGGAGCTGGATGACTCAAAAGACAGGAAATGTAACATGGAACTTTACATCTTTGGGTCACAGGTTCAATTGTGACCCAGGGCAAGATCCACAGTGCAATGCCTAAACTTTAGGCACCTGCTAAGAAATTGTAACCTAGACACCACTCACTCCACATAGATGCTTAACATACCTTATAAATGTACAGGGAAAACAAAGATGTTCAAAAGGCGGTCCAAGAGGGCTCGGACAACAAACAGGGAATTTCAGCCAGCAATCACAGAAAAATATCAATTTACAGTGCAAGTGAGCACTTCTGAACCTAACTGATGATCTACAGCATGACTCTATCAGGGTATTCAACCCTGTCTCCTAAGGAGAGGCACCCAACAAACGGATGCTTCAAAGAGCTGAGCAAGATTCTCTCTTTTTAAAATGTAGTCAGAGAAGCAGGTGGTGATGACTGTATCAAGCTTTTACAAAGTCACCTTCCAAAAAATTGATCTGTTACAAAGTCACGAGACAAATTGTTCAGGAAAATCACTTTAGTTTTCTCCTTAGTCCAAGGGAGTTCTTACCCACAGCCATTCTTTTGCATGCTCCAAATGCCATATTAAAATATATAATGAAAAAATATTTTTACTCTTTAACTTCTGCTGAAGTTATACCTCTACATGGGAATCAAATAAAAGACTTAAGAAATGAGAGAAAACGTGCACCAAAAAAGGTGAACATGACTCTACAGACCACTGACTTGAGATATCTCAATTCCAGTCCATGTTTTTGTTACTTTGTATATGACTTCAACATGATACTTTGCATTAAAAGGACATTTACCAGATAAAAATAAAGACTGCTGAGTCAGGTGCTGCTCTGGGAGGTAGATGTATATTTGTCTCTTCAGAAAGAAAAAAATAAGTGCATCTGGTTCTTCTGATTCCTGAACTAGTTCTGTCTTTGTTAGCCTATTATACTGCAGGAGAGAGAAGGAGAAGTAACAAGAGTGTGTACGCTGTAACAAAACAATTGCTGCTGCATCTTGAAAGGAGCTTGAATCTGTCAGTCCTGTGACAGCATTCTGTAAAAGGACAGTGGGAGTCCTGGTGATAGAGACAGGGGAACTTTGTCTTGGCCCCCACCAGACTTCAGCATGTTCAGTCTGCAGCAGCACTGAGCAAGCAAAGCAGCTGAAGTCTGGGTACTTCCAGTGTGAGGAAGAATTTGTAATGACAATTTTGGAGTTAGCTGCTTCAGATAGTCTCTCTGCAGGTTGCAAATCCTTTAGCTACCAGTCTAGCCTAGCTATCAATCACCAGGGTCTACAGTTGCTGCCAGTTGATGGAACATGGGCAATTCATGGGTATTTGGAAAAAAACTGGTATGTGTTCTTTCAAAACAGGCTCTCTCAGCAGTGAACATAGAAAGAAACTAACACTGTCATCTGGCTAGAAATAAGGCACATTGGTCAACTTAACACACAATGTTGTTTAAACCACATTTATTTCGGTATCATCATCCAATCGGTAGTCCAACCATAAATATGCACATGCTAAAGAGAAGGTCTGTAAATATCTCTATCTTATTTGACGAATTTCCTTACAGCTTTGCTGTTCAAATTAATACTTCAACTACTCTAGTGTTTATGCTGTATTAAAATATGGAAGTATAATTAATTAATACCACCTGTTACACATCAGAAATTCTAGTCAGTATACTGATTTCAGAAAAAACAAATTCAAGTTGAGAAATATGCTTTTACTTCTCAGATTTTGCAGGTGTCAATAACCGAGGGACTAAAATTTCATCAGCAATTACAAATGAACATTATTAAATTTAGATGTTTATCTGATTGTTGAGATTCAGATGCCCCGATAAGATTAGCTGTCCCCTCGCAATACATATCCTACCTTCTTTTTCAGCTACCACAACTCACTAAACAAACACAAGAACAGAGAAAAAAAAAAATCAGAAGTTGTCATTCTACAGAATTTTCCCATTTTTGAAGTCACAGACTTAAAAAGTACACTAGCAACTACATCGACATTGCATAACTCCACAACAGGTTCACTTTTTAAAGTGTTGAATTTTTCTAGTAAATACTAAAAGAAATGCAAAGTTACATGGTTATTATATTTCCTATGAGTTTCATCTTGTAGGAAAGACAGGTTGTGAATATCATCCTTTAATCTTTCTGAATCTCAGTGAAGTCTGAATACTCATATCAACTCTTTCTTGTTACTTTTCCAGCAAAATCCTGCCAGTGGATTTCTTCCTGTAGTGAATATGGAAAGGTCTCTTAGCAATACTGCTTGATAACTCTACATGTTCTCTCAGTAAGGTATCTTCCATATCCATTATAACATTTTAATTAAATATAAATATATAAAAGGCTTCATAATACCTCAATATGCCACCTTTTCCAACAAATATGTATTTCTTATTTTATTCTTATAGCTGAAGCCCCACCTCTTAAAATAAATCACAGTGTTCTTACTTTGCAAAAGAATGTATTACTAATAGCAACAGAAGGAATTTGAAAAGTTTCTTCTGATTTTTATCAATTTCATCATCTTTCAAGCTCCAAAATCAATGAAAGTGTCTTTTTACATCATATATTATAGAACAGTAACTCTTCTGCCCTTGGGACTTGCACAGACACCTCAGCCTGATCTCCAACAGTTGCAATCAAAACTCTTGACATGTCTTGAGGTTGAAATCATTAAAGTGTAAAGGCTCTGACATTTTGGAGCGTTCTCTTTATGTTACATTGACAAATGGAGGGGTTTTGTGTTTCATTGGTTAAGAGGGAGTCAGGTTTTAGTTATTTGAAGCTGGGGTAACTTCATTCATGGATCAAAAAAGACCTCTTGGGGTTTCCAAAGTCTTAATTATTTTAGAGCTACAAGGCATGATTTGGTAGAGATTTGGGTAATGGGAAACATATTCTTCTGGGATCACTTCACTTTGGGGAGCTTTCCAGCTGTGAAACAGGCTCTCAAACTTAAAAGCTCTCCAAAGCTCTACCTGGCCCCAGGCCGACATTTCCCTGTAACAAAAGCTAACTCGTAGAAAGACTAGTGTAATATATGCAACCAAAAAACTGCAACATTAAAGAATTGGTAAGATTTATGATAACACTAAAAGTTGTTAAAGTGTTTTTAAAAGGTCAGCTTTTCACATTTAGAATCAGAAGAATGTTCATTTTTATATAATCACCACAATGTTCATTTTTATATAATCACCACATACATAATTCCACATGCAAAAGTAACAGCTATGTTATTATACAAGGTATATAAGGAAGTTTGCACATCAGAGTATTAACTCATTAAAATAAAATGAAGGTTCATTTTGTTATCATTCAGAATGATAAATATCAGGGCTCTATTTACTTTAGAATTGTTTTTCTGGAAAACTACATATATGGTGATGTCTTGTTGTTAGTTAATGTAAACATAAATCTATCGAAATCTTTGGATGTCTGACATAACTTTGCAACATTTAAACAAAATGTATCACATTCAAGGATTATTTGTCACCAAAATATATGGAAGCCAGGATAATATTAAGCCTATTAGAAGTAACTGGACATTGTATGGACATGGAATAGTAGATAAGAGCTGTCCCATGCAGTTTGGGATATTAATAGGGTGCAATTTTCATTCAGAATTGTTTAAATTGAAAATTTTTCTATTACTATCAGTATGAAGAACAGTAAGTAGCTTTTGAAAAATCTAAACTCTGGAATTTTATAGGCTCAAATCTGTTTAAAAGTGCACAGAAAACCTTAGGTGTCCAAACAGACGTTCAGCATAAAACCCAATACGATGGTATTTTACACATGCCCAACTAAAACCTCTTAATATGAGAAGACTTACAAACAACTGAGGTAATTATGTATGCCAATAAAGAAAGCCATTAAGCTTGAGGAAATTACACATGCACAGAAATCACACACAACAACCACCAAAATTCCCTACCATATCAGAACATCAGAAAAGCATTCCATGAGAAAAAACCTTCCTCTGTTGAAGTGTAGGGAAAAACCCTTTCATGTTTATGGGCTCCATTTGAAGTCTGGAGCCTACACATCTCCTGTATTTAAGAAAAAAGAACTGTAGATCAGCTGTCTTTCAATGTCTCTATGATCTCTCCTCTAGTTCTCACCTAGGAAAGCCTCATACATCCTCTGTTTTACTCTGCAACAATGATGCTTTTTTAAAACGTTCTCTGGGACGATGATTATTAAAGTTTCAATTCTATACTATGGGTGACTTTGAACAATATGCCTAAGCATGTATTCTCTTTTGATTCTGTCCTGATTCCTCTTTTTCCTTAGTTATGTCTCTACCTTACATTAAAAATTCTTCACACCTCTGAGAAAACATTCCAGTCATGTAACTGAACAGTAACACACATACCATCACCTCTCTGGTCTATATAATAATGTTGGGCATGTGGGATACCAGCTGGAATAGAAAAATGCAGAGGAGCTGAAGACAGCGAAAAGCTCATGCTGAGTCAGTCCAGGTGAAAGCTGGTCTGTCCTGACCCAGAACAAAAAAGACTTTTCTTCGTTTGACCAGATTCCTACAGAGAACATGGTACTTTTTGACTGTGATTCACCAAGATCAATGTTTAGGGAAGAGACAGATTTGTTGGCATAGGCAGAAACTGGGATGTGAGCTGTCTCCCTGTGAAAGAACAGGTCAAGAGCCAAAATAACAAGTGTTCCTGGAATCAGTAGCACTAAGGAGCATGACAGACAGCCATGGGAATGTTCCTCCCAGCTCCACTGGATCGGGGACACGGGCAGGGGGATCTCAGATGGTCATGTGCACAATTCACTGTGCAACCCACATCTCTCTGGATTTATCAGTTTGTGCTTTTTTTCTGGGAAAAACCTGCTAGTCTGCTCTTGGACAAAAACTTTGTAGAAGTATAATTGCGTTTGTCAAGTGCATGGACTGAACCAATAATCCAGCTTGCAGGTATCGAGCTCAGAGTCTCTGTATTTATCTAGCTTGTACATCTACAACATAGATAAGCTGTTGTAAATAACTCAAAGCAGACTGTAATATTAAATATTGGTAAAAAAACCCCAACAACAACAAAACAAACCACAAAATCTCAAACCAGCAGTAACGTGTGGTTGCCTAATAAATTTTTAAGAGGAAGATTCTATTTATTTATTCTTAAACATGCATTCCTTTAGACACTAGAAATGAGGGAATCTGGAATTTCTTTTTAGAAGGGAGAAAAGTCTAGAACTGACTTGAAAATCTTTGAAAATGAAAATCTGGGATGGAGCTTGAGGAAAAAAGAATATGCATTGCCCAATGCATATAAGTAGACTGAATAAACCAGACCACACTAAACAACTAATGCATGTAAAATGATATAAAGTATTTGTATCTTTGGAATGAATTTACCTGACAAACTGCCAAATTTCTTTTTGTTCTATCATTACTTAAGATTATTAAGAAGGAAGTACTTAGTAAAATCAAGAAGTCTGTCTAGCATAGTATCTGATTTATAACAGAAGCCAAAAGCTAATACCTAGGGAAGAGTGTTAGCACAGGGCAAGTATGTAGTCATACCTTTCCAGAAAACCCTCCCAGTCTCCAGCGATTTCCAATTCACAAACTGAAGGAAAATATTTATATGAAAGATGACTATGAACAATGTCCATTGCTAGAGGCAATGAGTCTTATTCAGTACATTAGCCAAATAGTCTAAATGCTAAAAATTATCTTCATTCAGTAAAAATCACTATGTTAATAGAACTGTTATTTCAGTGGCTGCATCTGCACTGCTCTGAGTGTGAAATGTCTGTGTTGTGTACACCAAGCCCTGGGGCATTTTTTATGTCTTTACTTACATTCTCCTGAAAGGTTCATTGCCTGCAGGGCACGTAGGTCTGACAAGGAGCACCAGAGCTGCACACAGACGACACAGATGTGGTTCCTGGGAGTGTTCACACCAACTGAGTGGCTCTAAGGCTGTTCTTCACACAGGATGGACTTGCCTGTCACATGGACAAAGGGCCTGCTAGGACAGACTCAAGCCTCACCAGAACTTCCATGCCCAAGTCCTACAGGGGAGACTGCACATACACAGGTTTTCTGCAGCCTGTCACTAACACCGCAGCAGAAATGGGAGGTCAAGCAGTCACAGAGCATCTGCCCCTTGCTGTTCTTCACAGCCATAGCCACTGCTGGGCCCCAGTCCTGCCAACACATGGTGTTATCCTAAGCCCTAGGGTTGCTCCTGTCCTACCTAAGCTTGCTGATGCAAAATAATTTTTTAAAAAATATATAAATAAATAAGCATTATCAAATTATTGGTCACAAGATTAACAAGCTCTTCAGACTCTATTTCCCAGTGTCTTGCACTGACGTGTTTTCAGTATTCCTAAGGAAGGGAGCTAAAAGACAATTCAACAAACTAATAGATTTCACCACAAATTAGACCTGCCATGTTCAAAACTCACTGTTCATGTTGACCTGTTGCAGCTTGTACAAGGGAAGAGTATCGCTTATGCTGCTGCTGGACAATGTGCCTGGCCCCCTGGCAACTGACAGAGAATTGCCTAAAAAGATCCCAAGGAAAGAGAAAATGTACAAACTGTGGGTTTTTTGGTGTGAATAGTAAAAGATGCATAGCTCTTTAGGCCACGAGAGTTTCTATGAAGGGGCATCTGCAACCGAGTACTCCAAACTTTCACAAGTTGGAGAGGGTCAGGCAGATTGTGTCAGTGTGCCCATGAATTTATTCCTTAACAAGTCACTAGAATTTAACACACTAACAGTAGGAAGGGGAAAACACCACCACCACAAACTAACAAAAAACTTGTAATTAAAAAAATAAAATAATTGAAAGGAGGAGACTTTGCTGTTCCATCCATAAATAAACCTGTATTTGTCCTGCCTTGATATGACATTTTAAAGACACTTATTTAAAGTCGTATGAAAATCATACCTATGTTTGAACAAGGTTTATTTCAGCTGCTGTAACTTCATACAGAAAAGCCTGAATCTAATATGCATAGGTAGCACCAGGACCTGACTGGTGTTTCTCCTTTGACTATGCACATCAGCTTCAAAACAGGCCAAGACTATCGACAGATGTTATCAGAGAACAGTACTCCCTCACCTTTAAAGACGGTTGCTATAAACTTTGCCCTGGGTTTTGTTTCAGTAGTTATAGGACGGAGGCACAGAGTCAGGTTACACCTTCTGAAGGACTTCCTGACATCACAGGTATCCCCAGCAGGAATCTTACAGATTGCTGCTCCCTGACACTCTGCCATGCTGTATGACTGCTATCCAGCCCTCACTTGAAAGAGCAATGATTAAATAATTTTACCTGATCCACAACACCTGTTGGAATGTAGCTCTGAGTAAGAAATCTCCATAATTCAGGTATTTGAAATCAGCTTTGTACCAAGAACATGTGGACAGCAAATTACATTATTCTGACAAAAATATTTTTCTGTGCTATTGATCATTCTGTACAGCTTTGTCTGTCATAAGCACACACATACAGGCTCATACACCCACAAACAGCCCCATCCTCCTCCCATGGGCAAGAATATTTCAGTTTAAATCATGTTTACAGGTGTGGTTATACTGAACACTCATGTATCTAGGGCATATGAATGCTGCCAGTATACACAGCCATGTGTACCCTTTTTATAGTCAAAACTGCAAATCATCTTCTGCACTGAAATAAGTCATCACTCATCAGTTGCATGTCATAGTAAAAATCTATCTGTTCTGTCTCTGGGTAATTCCTTCAGAAGCAGCTGCAGCAGAGAGCACTATGTGTCTGAACAACTTGGCTCACGTTTGGTGAATCAGGTTTGGTTTTCATTTAAGGAAATTATTTTTTACTCCACAATTTCATTTAAACAAACATTAAAAGCTTTCACAAAATTTCAGTTGCAATAAGTGATCAAAGCTGTGGTTATTTAGGCTCCATTTTTACAGCATGGTTACAACCACATTAGCAATGGTTTTCATTCTTCTTCTTTTTTTTTAATTTTTTTATTGGATAGCACTGTCCCAGTCATCACCCTGTGAGTGACCTCTGCCCCAGCAGTCATGGCAGAACAGGCCAGTCTTTGCCCATTTATCATGTCAGGACATAATTTCAGCCATGATGATGTACTTGCTAAGGTCACGCTGAATATAGATTTTCCCTTTTCTCTTATTTGTTCCTGCATTACTTCCCTTTTCTCATGTAGATCTAAGAACTGTAATAACCTCACCTATTATGATGACTCTATGAGACCATTGTAGGTCTGTTAATACAAAGAATGATTAAATTTTGGTTTATGGACTATTTTGGAATTTCAGCATAATGGATAAAGCATACCAGTAACATCTAAATCTAAATCATGGACTCAAATGTGTAAGTGTGCTGAGATGAGACTGTCAAATGAAGGAAACAGTTCTGTGGCATTATGAAAACAAACACAGGAACATTATAATAAACAAACAGCAATGTTTTTGTTATAGAGCTTCGGAAGTTATTGTGCTTTCATTCCTTCTGATAAGCAATCTGACTCTTGCAGTCATAAATATGCTCGAAGAATAGTGACTTGAATGAGACTTGTAGGATCTGATGCTTCAGGAATTACTCATGTACATAATGTTAATAACGTATGTAAACTTTTGCAGCACCAAAACCTCAGTTTATACAATACGCACATCACATCGTAAATTGTGTTATGCAAGCATTTCCATTATTTTCACATCTTATTTTCTGTCAGCTTGTTAACGTACATTTTTGTTGGTATCTAATTCAGATGCTATTTAAAAAAAAAAAAAGGGCAGACATTCACATACAATGAAGTGTATGCAAGGGCTCCCAGGACTCTGCTGGGCTGCAGTTTCCTTGGTTCAGAATGGAAAATCTGACTGGGTTAAAAAAAAAATTCATTTGGACTTCAGTCTGGCAAGGTTTGGCAAAATTCCTGGTTTATGCAATTTCTGTTGCCTACTACTTGTGTTCCAGGTAATGTAATGCTTCAGAATCTTTAAGACTTCTGCTTTAGTAATTATTTTTACAGAATTCTTGAGAATGCCAATTAATTGATTCTCATGTGATTTAGTTCTTACTACTTATAGTATGTCATCTAAGATTAAGTTCAAAATCAGATGGTAATAGAGCTGTTCTGAATAATATATATTTTTTAAGTTTACTCTATATATTTAATTCATGGATCATGTTAAAAAAAAAATCAAAAGAAAAAATAATTACCTGCAAAGGTTTGGAACACATGAAAATCTGCTGCCTTTGCTCAGGAAGGTTAGAATAATATTGAATGTGATACTGAAACTTCATAAAAGCCTGCATTTCCATTTTGAGTCAATTCTATTTATAAGACTTGAGTGGACCAAGCTGATATTATTGAAAATCATATGCAACATCTCAGCTGCTCAATAATTTATTTTATTGAGTCTGCGTTTTTTTGATCAAGTGGCAAAATCCATAATGTGAGTCGTGGTCATAATGCAAAATTGTAACTATCCCAACATTTTTTGGGGAAAAGAAAAACAAGCAGTACCTAGATTGTCCTTTAAGGTTTTTTACTACTAAATGACTGCTCGATACAGAAGGTATAAAAAACAGTAAGAAGGAATGACCCTCTGTATTTGGTGTTTACTTTTAGGTATAACACAATGAGAATATCAAAACATAATTTGACAACTGGGGTCACAGCGACCATGAAACATTACCTTGTGATGACTGGGATAAGAAGAAGGAATAAGAAAGAAAGAAAAAAAATAAGCTTCTCTTCAACAATGAAGTTTTCAACAGAATTACAGAATTGCTTGTAGGTTTTCAAGGAAAAATTATCTAAAGTAAAAAGGAGTTAAGGAGAGTTCATAGTACTCTAAAAAAACACAATATTAAGGAAGTAAATATTAAAAAAAAAACAAACCAAAACCAACTTACCGACGCAGCAAAACAAAAACACTGTCATTATGAAGAATATTAATATATAAGTTGCCCTAAATAATGAACTTTTCCTGATTCCAAACAGAACATGGAAAGTACAGGAAATATTTGAAACATACTGTAACAAAAGCTCAAATAAACTCTTTATAAAGAGATGTATAGGTATAAAGAAATCTTTATATATACATATGTAAAGCATAACAACTAACACAGTTGTATGAAAAACAAACTGAATAAAACTATGTCCTCATTGGATAAGGCAAGTATGATTCAGGCCTAGTAATATTTTAAATTGCAAGAACAACTAAATACTGAAATACATTGCCTGGGGAATCACCACCACTGAAAGTCTTTGGAAGAGGTTAGAAACACATCTGCCAGGACAGCTGTGAGGAAGCGTTATTGACCCTGCCCTGGGGAAGGCAGAAGGATTGGAGGCTTTTTCTCTGATTCTTGCAGCCCTGCAGTTCAGTGTCCATTTCTATTAATTCTATCAGTTTGGCACAGTGTTCTGTGCCCTTCAGAGCCCAACCCACCACCTCATCCTGTTTCTATGAACCTCTGGTCTTCATCAGCCTCCCCTCAGCATTACAGTAAGGATGGCCCTGCTCCATCTCCTCAATATCTGATATCCCTGTTGGTATGGAACAGAAAGAACTGGGCACAGGACACAAGAAGGATGTGGTTACACCACAGTCAGGTGCTGAAGAGAATCTCAAGTGAGAAGGAAATCAAGCAGGGAGCTGAGTTTCTTTGTCGTATTTATAAGGGTAAAGAGGACATGAATGCACGTGGAATGCAGTCATTGGTGTAGTATCACTGTGCACAAAAGGACATTCCATGATGTTCACTGAACAATGTTCTACTTTTTAAGTATATGATCAAAAGTTTTTATTAAAAACAGTATTTCTGCTAGAGTATCTATGTCACAATGCTATAAAGTATTTTAAGGGTTTTTAAATTATTATTTTCCTGAAAGAAATACTTGTCACAGTTTGTAAAAAATCATCAATAAATAAAGCTGCTTGAGAAAACTCAAATGTATTAGCTTAGTCACTAAAGCAATATAGCACTGACCATGCCATGTCAATGTCTTATTCCACCAAGAAAATAAGCCTTGCATTGTGTTGTGTTTCACACATGTGAAGTGTTGCTTAGTTTTTAAGTTGTGTTGATTTCCCAACAATAGAATTTTAAAGAGCTGTAATATTTAGCTGAGGGTTCTTAGTCTGTGGGTATTCTTTTAAGAAAAGGCAAGTAACAATAAATAGATAAATAAAAACCACAATGACTTCTATAATGTTTCTTATTTTGTTTTCAATTTGCAATGCATTTTAGGTGTCCTTGAATTCCTAGGAGTACAGTTGGCCAAAACAGCAATTAACTTCTTGACTAATGCAAAAACCAGCTTTGGGCTAGAGGGCAATCCCGAAGTTCCTTGCATATCCCTGATCCTATCATTCATCTCTTGTGCACACTGGTGGCCCTAACACATTTTCACTTAGGAAGACAGTCAAGGCTGAAACTACCAAGTCCCCCTGTGATAAAGCTACTAAACAGCCTAAACTCTGTCTAGCCCTGGAACAGGAGGGTCCTGAAAGCCAACAGAATTTCTTGTCTTGCCTCCCCTTCCCTTACTCTGAGCTCTCTGAGGGACATGGAAAGTGTCTCAAGACAATCAGCCACTCATAAATTTTGGAAGGCAGTCACAGAATCATTACTGTTACTATTTCCTAAATCATTTGCAGCTTGACAACACTCCTACAGTGTCTATAACTCTGCTTAAGTATTTGTAAACCCATAAAAGTTTATTTTATATGGCTGTCATTGTTGATTTTAGGAAAGGACTTTAATAATCTTATAATCTGAAGACCCAATAACAATGTCACAGCTTCTGACTCCATGTGAAAGCTTTTTATAACTAACATGCACATGTAAAATCTGAAGTACTTTAAATATCCATATTGACCTGTGTACTTACCATAATCTTTACTGCAAACATGCTAGTAAATGAAAATTCACTTTTCTGTTTGAAAAGCAGGTTGTTTAGATACAAATGAAAAAGTTTTTCTTTAAGTTATTTACTATTTCTCTCTATTCTTGTGTGCTTTAAAAAGCTTTTGGGGTACAATCACATACAATCCTCATACAAAATCAGCGATGCATTTTGTGCTCTTGCACAATAGCTACACCTGTCCGTATGTGCCAGTTACGCTGTGTTACTGTGCAAATTAGACAATCAATTTCCTAAAAAAATCAGGTGGATTTTTTCCCCCAAATCAGAGAGTAATTTTCAGCTTCTTTTTGTAGAAGTGTGATCACTGATGGCTGGTCTATATTGAGTACCAGCATTTTTCACAGAACACAAATTACTGCATTACCAGCAGATATCCGCTAGGAATTAACCATAACAATCTCGACTGCAAACATATAAAATCAAAACAGCAAAGTTTCCTGGAAAATCGATATTTAGAGTCCAAATAAAAAGAAGCCTGCAGTCCTCTAAATCCAGGTTAGCACTACTTCCTTCTTAGTTATGTGTTGGTAAAAAAACCAATTATCAGACATTATGCACAATAATTTGAATGAGATTTGACACCACACATCTTTCTTGCTCAAGGAATCCCCAAACCAGCCAGTTTCTACATATAAAAAACCTTATATGATTTTTTTTCAGTGAATTCTTCTAGTCTCTTCTTAAGCCTACGTGAACTTTTTGATTTTACAGAATCTTGTGAGAAGTTCCTAGGCCAAAACCACATTAACCACATCCTTGCATCTTATTATTTCTTTTTCCTTTTTTTGGTTTTGCATTTACCACATAACGTATTAGGTTCAGTTGCTGTTAAGTAGCCTAGTACTTTTTCCTTTGTCTTTCCACACAAGCAGTGCATTACAATCTACATCAATGAAGCAGAGGTCCATCGTGGAACCTGGCAATGTAAACATGTATAAGCCACATTATCAGATATTTCTCAGTGCCACATGAGATCACACATGTTCCTCAGCTGTGGACTCCCCATAACTTAAACTGAAAAGAGTGAGAATTTCGTGGCGGGAAAAATAAATAAATAAATAGATAGATAGATAAATAAATAAATAAATACTAACAATTAAAATGCAATGCACCAAATATTGCTTCAGGGCATTTTTTTTTTTATATAAGGCAATAATATACACCTTTTGCACCTCTGAAGACTAGAGAACATTCCCCAGTAGACAAATATGCTACTAATATGTTACCATCTCTGGCTGATTTATGCTAACTTCTGTTAGTTTTTATGTCCCATCACTAAACCAAAGCACATGGTTCAGTCTGTGTGTCTACACACCTGTCAGCAGATTAGGGCATATTAAGAGCATCTCAGTATTTCAATATTCTGTTTACTAGGATGTTCTAAAGAAGCAAACCTAATATATAAGATGAAGGCTGAATTTTATACCTATTTAAATTTATTAATTATCCTGTCTTTGTTGAATATACTGTAGCTGATAGCTATAGCACACAGCAGTTCTGCAGGAGTAACAGGTGACTTTTTAAAAAAAAAAAAACACAAAAATGAGATGCATGTAGGACAATCCTTTTAAGAATCTTGACGTATGAATCAAAAAGCCCAAATTGAGAATGCAATGACTTTTTAAAACTTAAGAGTACTCCTGGTTGAATACCTCAAGACAAGACCAATATATCCACAATAATAAAAATAATGTTGTTGGACAGATAAGCCAGTGAGTATTCAGTAAAAAAGTAGTGTTGTCTAGCAGATTAAGAATTAGACAGGAGCAGTAACAAGAAAAATAATAAACAATCATGAGATCAAATTAAATTGGCAAAATAGTAAATCAATTATTCAGTATTAGTTCACTTGGAGACTAAAAAAATAGGACATTTGCAGTTTTTTAAACAAATGGGATCAAAGTGTTTCTTTTACAAGACCCTAAAAATATTTAAATTTTAATAAAGATCTTTCAAGGATTTTGCTTTCTCAGTGATAATATAGGCAAAACACACCTGCAGTGCCAAATACTATATCAAGAAGCATCAAAATATCTGTAAGTGCTAGTACTTTGTGACCCCACCTCTATTTCTGTATTTCTGATAGGAAAAAAACAAATTTAAAAGATTTGGGAAGAAAGTCTAGAGGCAAGAAAAAGGATGAGTGATGATCTGGCTTATCATTATGAAGACAAATACTAATTAATTTTTAATGTGCTTCCCATGATACACATTGTATACTATATTCTTTGATACACATCACATTGTTGCATGTGTTTTACTACATATGTTCCACAAATGTATATTTTTTTTTTAATTGATATATGTGTGAACACATAGGTATTCATTCAATTTCTAAGTTTATGTCTGTGTTCTCTTATTTTCTCTGTTTCTTTAAAAAAGTGAAATTTCATGACAGATAACATTCTTTGGTATTCATTTCAGCAGGGAGCAAATAGCCATGAATGACCTTCTTGTCTGTACCTTTGATTTTTAAAACGTTTCTTGGCGCTTTAACAAATGGTTCACCACACTTCAACTGAAGGGGAAGAAGATGTCAGTGACTTGATGGATGGTTTTTACTACAACTAGGAGTAGAAAGAAGACATTTAGCACCATGTATTCTCATTCTTTGTTTTATAATCCCACTGAATATGTACAATAAAATTGCTAGAATATGTCGCTAAGAATATAGTTAAATCTTTCTGTTTGAAATCTCTAAGATTAAGTTTATTGAAAGACACATAGCATTTTCCCTGAAAAGTTTATAAGGAAGAAAATCTGAAAATATTTAGCTCCTAAATCCTTATTGGAATTTGCTTTTTGTCTTTGATACAAGAATGTCTCTGACAATGTTGAGAGTACACAGAATCAACAACAAGAAAATAGTTACTGACAGAAAGAGTTTTTATAAAGAACGGTCATTAAACTTGTGTATACTAAATAAAAAAAAAAAAAATCAAGTTTATAACAATTGTCAGCTAATGGCTATAATACATGTACATTTTGTGAATGGAAAGAGTGGCTTTGATTTGCTGTGGAATGACCGTCTAGTAGTTGGAGGAATTTCTTTTACATTAGATCAATTCGTTCAATTTTTAATCCACTGCTGGTTTCCCACATCCTTTTTCAAGTAGTACATGATAACAGGAGATTACAGATGGACTTAGATAAGTCACTTGGGGCCAACTCCAACAAAAGACTTCGATGCCTTAAATTAGATGCTACTACACCAAACCATACTCAACAATCCCTCACAGAGAACTCTATGCCTTTTTTTTTTAATTTTCAGAGCTGAAACTATATCTGCTGTTATATGATTCGCATCAGTACATTTGAAATGTCTCATCTTTCTACAAGGTACCTCAGGAATTTCCAGAAAAAA
The DNA here is from genome assembly GCF_964273445.1 of Streptopelia decaocto. NCBI lineage: Eukaryota > Metazoa > Chordata > Aves > Columbiformes > Columbidae > Streptopelia > Streptopelia decaocto. Next base: position 133,191,727 of record NC_138655.1, on the reverse strand, counting down.
AAAAAAAACACAGGGCTTTCACAGAAGTGCTGTGTTACTAGAATAAAAGACTGAGCATTGCAGTATTGTCAAACCAGTACTCATATGCAAAGTACATTAAAAAAAGTCAGAAAATGGACAAATGAAAATGTACTCATTCTACTTTCCTATATGAGGAGGGTTACATTCTCTGCTCCACCTCCTGGCTTTCTCAGCAAAAAAGTCTTTGCACAGCTTCTTTCTGTCCTCTTTGTAACTTGTTTAGTCAGTTCTACCTGGGCAAGTCAGGTGGACACAGACATAGCACACCACAACGGTGACATAATGGCCACCTGCAGTTCACAAAAAAGAGACCCATTACAAGTTTGCAACCCAGCCTAAATACACGATTTAAGGCATTCTAATAAAACATTTGGTAAAGGCAGCCCCATTTTCAGAGGTCAAATAAATGAATTTGCCTATCTTTGCCACCATGTTGCCAAAGTAAGGTGGGCATATAGCTACCCGCATCACTGTCTTGCCATCATCCTTTTACATTCAGGAATACTCCTCCTTCACTACCCTTTGCATTCTGCTGCTTGTGGAAAGTGCAGGTATTATTTTAGCTTGCCCTTCTGTGCTCTCCACTTTTTCCTTTCAACTCATTTAACAAGCACTACGATTTTATTGTTCATTTTCTGTTGGATTACAAACATTGTCTTTCTTCTGTAATTTTTTCACACTTTTTTTTTTTTCCTTCTCTTGTTTCCTTTAGTGGTCTGTTCTACAGCTCCTCACCCTTTTGTATCCATCTCATAACTGTAGCTAGCTCAAATTTATTTTATAAATGGCCTCTTTTATTGAAAAATATTTTTTTTTCCCTGAATATCCATTCTCCATTGATTTCCCCCTCTTTTCTGTCCTTCTCAGCTCAGTTTACTACAGGTCAGCCAACCCTTCCATTTCATTAAGTAGATTATGTCTTTTTAAATAATCACACTGCAGCAGTATTATGGTGATGTTAGGTCTCAGATGACTGGTGTAACTAGAGGGAAATTCTTGAATTCTGCTATTCTACCTTTTCAGTTTGGCAATCTGTTTCAATCTTTCCAGCATGGACATAAACAGTGTACGTTTACAGAAATATTTTCCAAATTATCTCACATTAATACAGAAATTTGTACTTTCAATATGTAGGATGTCCTAAGTATCATAGTGTCAAAACCATTATCATTATTTTTTTATTTGGTAAATCAATTTACTAATCTGAAGTTCTGAATTTCCAATCTATAAAACAAATGGTGGCATGGGCATTTAGAGATAAAACAAATGGGGAAAAATACCATTTGCTTTCCAAAAAATTATATTTTCCACTTTGATCAGGAAAGCAAAAGACATAAGACCTTTGTCTCCATGGCCTCACTGTAACTTTAGTTCAATGGGATTCCAAGGAATATGGGAAGATTTATTAATCCCCCAAGGCCTGTAAACTGGCTATTTTTCCCTTCTTCAGCCTCTCTTGTAGGCGGGGCTCTTCATTTTCTAAAATCCTCTTAAGAGCTGAGGCAGTGGAATTTTAGGCTTCAGACTTAATAAAGGAATTCTTTTCCCTTGGGTATGCAGCACTGGGAAGAGGTATAAGAAAGTTCAAATCCAAAATGAATAGAATCATTTCACATTTTTTTTATTATTATCTAGTTCAGGTGACTAGAGAACACTGACAGTCAAGTCAATAACATGGCTTTGATATAAAAATAAGCGTATTTCAGCTATCAAGGTGTATACTATCTCACTAATGAGATTTTAATTTAAAATGACAATTTATTTCCATACTGCCAAAGTGTATTGAAAAGATTTATTTATACACCTAATGAACCATAACTTAGAGAGCTGTATAGAAGTATATTACTCTGTGGAGGTCCTATGAGTTCCACATTCCTATTTAATTTTTACTGTACTGAATGGCAATTAATTCTGGTAATTTACTTTGATAGCTTTCTGTCAGGCAGCCAGGTGTAATCTACAGAATACACAGAAAGCTACAACAGAAAACATGATTGAAAAGGCAACAATATGAAATGTGTTGATTTTTTTTTTCCTCATGGACTTATGCCTAGATTAAACTGATTTAGACACATAAATGGCAGGGGATTTATTAGGCAGATCCAAGAAAATTCAGCGCTTTAAGAGGTTCAAGTTCAGTGGCTATCATTCTGTGCTTGAAGTTAGCTGTACATTTAAAACTGCAAGTAAAGTTAATTACTAATAGTAGCAAAATTCTAGGTTTATATTTGGCTGTCTGGTTAGTGCTTAGTCATTGGCTATTAACTGGTAAACTTTCAATACACAAGTTCCCTCCCTTAATATGCATAGTAGCTATTCATTTTGGAGTTAAGACAGTAGTCTAGACAAACCACAAGACAGATCTAGTGCCTAATATTTTGTAATTGGGCTACTTCTATCTCAATGGAACCTGCAAAGCATCTATATACTTTATTGTGAGATTTCACTCCAAAGACGATTCAGTAGATGTATGCAGCTGCATTATTTCCTCTTCAGAAAATCTGCTCTAATCTATAAAATCATACTCCAACTCCCTGCTCAAAGCTTCCATCAAATGACTCCATCAGGGCAGAAAGCTTGAATTTGTCTCAGTGGTGATGCAAAAGTCTTCAGCAGGGGAATGCTGACTTAACGCCTCTGCTTGAGGCCATGAATTCTCAGCATGTGTCCCTGGGCTGTTATCTATGATTCTTTCCTGTCCTCCCAACATAAATTCAGCTATACATTCTCCTCCCAGCTGCTAGCTTCCATTTCTAGCCTCATATAGAGATGCAAGGGTTCCATTATAACAATGCTCTCGTGATTTCCAGGACAAAGCACACTGCATACTGGCTTTCAGGGCTTCTCCCTCTTTACCACAGCAAAGTGTCTACAGCATGGCCCAGAACAGGGACCAGTGTTACGGAGGTCACAGATCCCTCCTCACAAATTCTTAATGTATCTTTGGCTGAAAATCGTGTACTTAGGTAGAATAGTGCCTATTAACACATAATTCAAAAACTCATTTTGGGTAGCCTTAGAGGCTAGATGAGGGTTTCAATAAGTGAAGTGTTATAAACAAGCCTTAAACTGTCTTTTCTTCTCATGAGCTGCTGTGAGCAGCTGAAAGCAGGACATGAGGTTATAACATAAAATGACAAACAAGAACTTACAGATAAGAGAGACAGGAAATTGTGAGGTATGCTTATGGTACATGCCCTAGGCTAGCAGCCATCTAAATGTTTCTGTTTGGCTATCCCTCTAACACACTGGTTCTTGTCTTTCAGGAGCGCTGAAAGAAGCAGATCCTCAGAAAGGATTTAAGGGAGACATTAGTAAATAGTAACTGAAGAGATCAGTTCAATGAAATAAAGCGGTAACCTGATAGGATGAACACTTCAACAACCAGGCACAGGCTCAAGATCGATCACCCTGATGAAACAGGGGAGGTGATGGGAGACTAACTCCCTGCAGTCAGGAGCACAGAGTATGAGAGTGAGAATTTGAAGGGAAGACCTGAAGATTAAGACAAGAGTCTGAACTCATTAGGACTGGAGTTGGTGGAAGTTCAAGAAAAGAATGGGATGATCACAAGTTATCTGGCAGGCATTTTATGTTGCAGTTTGTTCCCTTTGGAGAAAAGAGGAAAAAAAAAAAAAACAACCAACAAACATTTGGGGATCTTTTTTTAAACTGCATTTGGTGACTGGTTTGTGGGACCACAAGTATGAAGGGCACATCAAGCTAATAAGAGTGTTTTTCTTCCTCTCACATTCTCCCTTCAACCTTTAAAAAAAATAAGGCTATCAACACCACAGGAAATTAACACTAATTTATGTACACTTTACAGCTGAAATCATCTGCTGAATATACTTAATTACAAACACTCTTGCTTTAATACATTACATTTGTAGAGATAATTTCCATGATGACACATCTCAGTCCAGATTCACTGAAGCTGGTTAAACACAGTCTACCTAAAGATGGAACAGATAAATATGCTTTACAAGGCAGGGGAGATTCCTGCTAGAAATGAGTAAAGCAGAAATGATCATAAGTGTTAATGCAACCCCTAAAATGGCAAAAATTTATTTCCTCTGATATTTACACTCCACTCCTCTGAAATGACTGGGAGTTATCCAGGACCAACCAGGGTCAGAACCTAGATTTCTACTGACTTTAAGCACCACGCAGTCTCCAAGTCTGGTTAAATTTAGTTTATGTCTGAATTTGGAATAACAGAGGACAGGGGAATTTCAGTTTCAGAGTTCTTGTCAGACTTGGCCCACTTAATCCTTTAATTGGATGTTGAACTTTCTAAGTATAAAAACAGAAACCCTACATACTTCTCATATCGGAACATATGAGAAAAATAGCGTGTGTGTAAAATTGATAAAAATCAGGAGACTTAGCTTTAGAAAATATTTGGAAAGTATAGAAAAGTGTTCACAGAGAGTTTTGTTCATTTTTTTTCCATAGAAAACAGAATCCAGAAATATTTAGTTATTATTTTATGCCTACATGGCTGGTTCAGCTGACAACATTTAATGAGCTTCCCAATATTTATTTCAAAGTAGTGCTTTACAGCTTGAAATGAACACCAGTGCTGGCAGGTGTCAAGATTCAACAGCAATTTACTTTCAGAGCAATGATGCAAATTACACACTTGAATTCTACAAAGAAAAGAGCAGTAGTAAAATATGTAGCGACAGTACTATGAAGTCTGCAAGAAGTGTGACAGATCAGCTTCCTGATATATCTGGTTTACCTAGTGCAACAAAATCTAGTACTCAGTGCAGAGTGTACTTAAATTTAGCTATGGAATTGAGCACAACAGTAGCTTAAAAAAATCAATGTTTCTTCCTGTTTCCACAGCCTGAGTATTTTGCTCTGATGCAACATTTCTCTACATTCTTTTTACTAAATTGAATGCTGAATAGGAACTCTTCCAACCCCAGCACAAGTTCACTCAATCCCAAAATGACACAACAGAAATCAGTGAAACACACAATTCCCTTAGTTATTTAAGAACAATGTTAAGAGAAAGTTAAGGACTTATTTAAAAATAAAAGTACAAAATTTAGATGTCTGTATCATCATTAATTGTTTTTTTTTAATTAAAACAAGATTTTTTTTTTAATGTGAAAATTAATTCTAGAAATACTGCTTTGAAAAAGTATCGTCTATATAAGTTATTTGAAATTTGCTCTACTAACCCTAAACAAAAATAGAAAATGCAGATTTAATAAAAATAAAGACCAATGGCAATCAGGAAAGATCAATAAGTAAATTCAGATATATAAAATCTTCTCCATAAACAATTTTCAGACCAGTAAGGTAACTGTTTTGCGTAAGGGCTCAGGTTAGTGGAAAGGAAAACACAGACTACAAAAAGATTTAAAACACATGCTTAACTTCATGCACCTAAATAGTCCCATTAATGTAAAGTTAAGCATGTGTGCACGTCTTTGTAGAATAATACTCAAGTGATAGCCCTTTGATGAATGTTTCTTCCTGTGTTAGCAGGGAACGGTGTTTGATCAGGCCAGCATGGGGTTAAGCACCCTTTATCTTTTACCTCTCCACTTAGAGGACTCTACTGTCTTGGTGGGGGTGAGGATGAGAGAAGCTGCATCCAGCCCTGATGGTACATAGTGCAAACCAGGTTATTTTAAGAAAAGAAGCCTCTAAACCAGCTGAAACTGAAGGTCTAATTGTAGGATTTGTATCCTGCAGGTTCCTGAGCTGCTTTGGATTGTGGACAAATTCCTGATCGGATGTTTCAAACTTTTTTTTTTTTCATAAATTATATGTAGTGCTTAATATGGAAGTAGCTCTGCCAACTTCCAGATTAAACTTGTTGTGCTAAGAACATACCAATAATTTTATTTTCTGTTCCACTGTATGATAAGAGGTCCATTTGTGTACATACCCATACATTTTTTTTTGGATCTTCACAGCAACAGCAGTGATTAAAAAACAGCCACATAATATACCACACTGAACAGCTGCTGAGCTCTAATTATACATTCCTGGCTTAAAGTTTCTTCAGGCATGTTACTACAGTAAGGCTAGTTCAAGCATCTCCATGACAGGAGAAGTATATCACAGCAGACCACAAAGTTTTGTGCAAAATGACAACGAGAATGTAGGGAACTGTTTCCTTCGACAGAGTAACTTCCAATTGCTTAAGGCCTTTCACAGTGTAATTCTAGAGGCTCTTCACAAACACAGTAATCATACCTAATAAACGCATTATAATGTGGACATTCTTGGATGCATTTTCCACTCGGTTAAACCAACATAAATAGGGATTCTGTCATTTGCCACAGCAGTCACTAATTTAGGAACAGGCAGGAACGGATCCTCCAAGTTCCTATTCTTATTTTAGAAGTAGTTGAAGGGGCTGGATTTTTTCCCACCATTTCTATTGCAATATATTTTGTTACACTTCTTCCAAACAGAAGTTTATAACTGCATATAAGTATTGCATTATGGACTGCCCTAGAAAGACATGTAACTTGACTGTATATGCCACAAGGATGTAACCACACATGCTTCCTAAAATGAAAAAGAATTCAAAACATATGAAGCATATCAGGAGAGAATATAAAAGAGAATTTAACAGAAGGAGAAAGGAATTCACTCTAGAACTTTGGTGAAGAAAACCAATTGAAGATTATTAATGGCCGCAAATATCCAGTGGCTGTGAAAAATGTTGTCAAAAGCTAAACTGATGCAGAACAGAAACAGAATAGAAAGCTGAGAAGTTGTGTGAAAAAAATATTTCTTATTCTTTTTCCTAAATGCTGTTTTAATATTCCATATATCGTTTTAACAAAAAGTGGATTGGGTGTATTCAAATAAGGAATTGTATTAAAACTAACATCATACATCACTTATGCTGTAGCATCCCTAAATTAACAGTTTGTGATGGCTTTGCGTATTCCTAACTTTACCGCTAACACCCCTTCCAGTTTTTATTATCACCTCGTTATTCCCATTCTTCCTTCATGATGTTATGGTGACTAAGAAATATGTGACTAGAAAATAGTAGCCTTTCATACTTCAATCCCCTGACTTCCCCTGAGGGAATGGATTACTGCATCATAATACTGGTATCTGTTAGTTAATGCTGTGGGCTTCACTCAGCTTCAAAGAAAAGATATTAAAGGCTCGTTTTCCACTACAAGGCAGGTGTATTTTTATTAGCTCTTTTTCAAAATTGCTATGACTTCACTTGTGGATATCCCGCCAACAGTCATTATTGAAAGCTGGACTATAATTGCTAAGGAACATGCAATGTCTGAAGCACTAAACCAGTGTTACTGCAATCCCCCAACAATTGACTGAAACCAAGTGTTACATCATTAAAGCTGAATTACAACACACCCATGGTGTGTTTTCCATGTGTGCTATTTTAAACAATAGTAGAGAAAAATCTGGCTATAAATTCACAGATCCCCAATTTGTTCAAAATTCATGAACAATGAGGGCTGTCTGACAGGTTCTGTTGGCTCTATTTTAGTCAGAAATGTCACGCACCATAATTAAATGTCTGTTTGGCTTTTATTGGAGATGGAAATGCTAGCTTTAGTTATAAATTTAAACAACCTGTCACAAGGGGAGACTCCACATTTGTATAGTTTAGGCAAGTTTAGCAATTGTGATTGCTCCAGGAAAGACAAATAAACTAATGGAAACTTTTCTATTTCTTAATTGGCTTTGCATTGGGAAAAAAAAAAAAAAAAAAGCTAATGTGGTTATGGTATAGCTTTCATCTGGTTCGGACAAAGCTCTTCACTTTGGTAGCTAAAGTTAGTGTACCAGTATTTTCCATTGCTGTTGCTTAATTTTCACACAGAAATTAACTGAAGACTGCAGTGATCACAGCTTCTAGGTTAAGAGAAGATGCCACTGACAAGTGGCAACAGTCTTCCAGAAAAATGTTTAGTTCAATTTGGCGCAGCTTGCCCTGATGTTGTCCAAGTGGAAATATTCTGCCATCACACTGGTATGCAGAGGCTATTATAGTTTAAGCAAATCCTGCAATTTTTCTACTCAGCTTCAGAAATTTTACTGTGCCCAGATTCCAGCGGAAAATATTTGATCACTCATATGCTTGGACAGAAATTTGTCACCTGGAATAGAAATCAGGGTAAACCTGCCAGCATCCTTATGCAGACAGGCTCTGCAAATATACACTAGGCAAGATCTCTGCCAAATAACTTGTGTCTGGCCAATACCACCTTTCAAATAGTCTGTGAATACCAGTTGCCAATAAAGATTCATTATAACATGTATAGGTAAATATTATTTTAGCTTTTGCATCTACAGTTTTAAGCTTACACAGTAGCAATTCATTTGCTCTCCACATATTACTTGTCTGCAAGTTTCTGTGCAGTAGCCAATCACAATATTCACACTTTTCACTAGCACCTAAACAATATTCTTCTTTTACTTAAAATAGATCACTGTCAGATGCAAGCATTTTCAAGTTATGTTTTTCACTAACACACAAAGTACATACTATGGCTATTTTAAATAGTAATATCACATGTAAAACTTCACAGTAGTTGTTATAATCATCTAAGTCTTTTCCTGATGCACTGCTTTTCAAGAAACTAATCATTTCAGATGGGTCCTATAATCTTTGAACAGAGGTCAATGTATAACGTCTTCTACTTCAGCAAATGTAATCATTTATTAAATTAATGCAAAAAATAATATTATCTCTACATTTCTTATAGTGAAATTTTAAAGCCATTCCCTCAGGCATGGCAGATCCACCAGGATAGTACCAAATAATGCTCTAGGTTACAGTCGTTAAAAAAATAAAAGGATTTTAGAAGGTATCATGTGCCACTCTCTCCATAAATGTTTGCTTAGACATCTTCATTTCCTCTTGTTTAGAAAAAGTCCAGCAACTCAGATTATCTCACTTCTGAATGCTATTTACTTTACCAAAATTTCACCAAACTTGCTCTTGTGAAACTTCTCCAATTTGTAATTTTTACTTCCATTTTACCACTATTTTCACCTATTAGAACTACATAGGAACAATCCAGTGAACAGCTATTAATGTGCGATTCCTAAAAATATGTGATAGCAACAGCATTTAGCATTATTTTTTTTTCCATAACATTGTCCCATTTAGCTGGCAAATTAGGTTGCTTTCTCTTCGCCTTCCTTTTCTTCTGTTACATTCTTTTTTTCCCCTCACTCTTCCCATCACAGAGTCTTCCAGTGACCTTATGTCTTGCTAGTACTTCAGTTATTTGAAGTTCTCTCCTGAAAGCTTCCCTTAGTTTTGCTCATATGTTACTTCAGATTTTCTATGAGGTTTGTTATTTCCTTCCTTCTAGAAATGTTCATAAATTCTAAGGTTTATTTTAGAGCAACCTTTTTCCAGATGAAGTGGGCTAATAAATGAAGTTTTGCCCAGATCACAGGCAAGTGTCCATATGTCCTTGTGTGCAGCAGCCAGGACAAGTAATGGCAAACATTTTATTCCTTTCTAGCACTCTGATCTCCAATTCTTCTGGCTAGTAATTTGTCACAAGCATTGTTTACTAAATCCTCAACACTACTTCAATCTATTCTTACTTTTGCAGAAGACATTGGTGGCTGAACAATTGTTATATCATAAGTAAATATTCCGTCCATTCTTTCCAACAGTAGTAAAGTCTGTTTGTAGTATCAGAGCACTCTTACAGCATGAGAAGGCATCACATTTGGTCCTAGTTGCCAGCAAATTTCATTTTCATGTGCTCCAAAACAAACAAACAAATAAATACATAAATAAATAGATAGATAAATAAATAAATAACTCTCATCACTGTGATCTCAATGAGGATATATTAATCTGTTGTGTATTTGGACATTTTTCTTTAAATAAAGGATATTTCAACAGTTTTTATTTTACTGAAAAGATCTATTGTGTATATCTTGTATAAATAAAATATATTTTATGCTATTATGTAGGTCTCAGTAGATACATCAAGTTTCTATTCCATCACGCTCAGCTCAGATACACCAAGTTTTTGTGCAAGCTCTGTCCTTGTTCTGCTTTTGTATTCCTCTAGATATTATTACCCCCAGCAGAAATTCTATCATCTTTAAGCAGATCCTGCTTTCTTCTCCAAATCCCATCCCTCTCCCCCCACCAACTAAAATGTAGCTTTCCTAACATTATTGTGTGTTTGATTGTCAGCTTGGGTTAAATGTAGTTTAAATTATTTATCCCCTCTGTTTCCAACTAAATTTTGCCTCCTCCTTTCCCCATAACTCTGGGTATCATCATTGCTGCTTGTATATCACCTTCAATTCCCACGTCTACTGAGATTTCCCACATCCACATGTGTGGATTCTTTCCTAACAACATACCTGAGATTAGTTTTACTCATTCACACATCTAGGATTCTCATGCAGGCCCTTGTCTTCTTGTATTTCAGATACGGAAATTCTCTAGGTCAGAATCTTTCTACCTCACTGATGTTTAGTCAGAATACTACTGAAATAAATTAGTGTCTTTGACTGTCCCTTTGGCTACGTCATTTCTCTCTATGTACATCTGCTTTGGTTCTCTTTTGAAAAGTAAGGGAACTTTCAACATTTTAAGGATCTTTTCAGAGTATCCCTCTGTTCCCTGAGCTAATCCTGTTAGCTCCCATTATCAACATGCTCATTTTTTATAGAAATATTTTGTGAATGCTCCTCCAATGGAGCATTGTCCACATTGTCCTAATGCTTGTCCACATTCATCTGCTGCCTTTTATCCCATGGTTACACTGTAGGTGTCTAGGAGCAAGACTACAATTTTGTTCTGGGACCAGACAGTGCCTTGCACAACTGTTACAGTATCTGGTTGCCAACTAGTTTAACTTCAGAGTTAGTAAAGGAAATATTTAATCTTAAGCAGTACATTGCAAACTGTGATTGTAGTGATGAAATATTCTACTACTTGCAGTTCATCTTCTCATTAGTGCATTAACACACTGATTTCCTATGGTAGAGCGAATGCACAGCAAGGTGCTTCAGCACGTCCTTAATGCAATGAAGGTCAAAATGCTCAAATGTTAACAATATGATCCATAGAACACTAAATAAACTTTTGAAAAGTATTTTTCTCTCTAAATATTTTGAATCAGAAATAAGATCCATTTTCATCCTTGAAGAGCATTTAAAGAAAAACAACTCTGAAGAATATTTTAGAAGTGTTTTTTCTTAGTGTGTAACACCTGTAAGTTTAATATAACTGTTTGCATTATGAAAGGGATTTATTTACATTGATGACTCCACAGTTTCTCTCAGTTGTAACAGTAAGAGCAAAACAGGAAAGCAAGTCACTGAACTATCACATTTCATCTAATAACAAGGCAATCTATTCTTCTGTTCAGCAACATACTTCAAAGTGCATATCCAACCAGAATTTTTCAATTTTTTAGCTCCCATTAAAATAAAACGATGAGGTGTTTCATGTAATGCTAAGTGATATTTTTAAGCTAAGCAGTATGAAAATACTGGATAAGAATGAGCTCCAGAGAGCTGGCATTCCTTAAAAAATACCATACATGAATAGTTACACATGCATAATTAAATAATTACACTTGATGGCAGCAATAGCACATAGAGAAGACTATTAATAGCACATAAAATCTGCAGAAATCTTATGAAGACAAATATCCTCCAAAAGTATGAAAAGGTGGCACTTGGTGCAGAATATATTTTACTTTTACATTTCAGCATGACAATTACCATGAAAGAACGGATCAAAGTCAAATGGCACAGCTGGCAGCTTGAGAATAATTTAAGAGGTGTACTGGCAATAGCTTTTTGGTTTCAGTAAGATGGACTGCATTAACTGTAATAGGGAAACGATGGTGGAGAAAAGTCATCCAGCATTCTTGCCTGGCATTAGTACAACATTAGTTGAACAGCAGTTTTGATGACTTCATACCAATTTTAAAGGAGAAAACTTCTGCTAATGAGTATGAACAATATCGATGTCTCCTCTGCAGTTTGGGACAAAACAATAAGCCGACACCACATTTAAGCTTAAATCATAAATTCATGAGCACTTGGGAAATAAGATTAGCATATGTCTATAGTATATCCAACCATGGTTACTCATCATTGTCCCCAAACTACAAAGAGATAATCCATCTGACTAAATACTTCAGAAATCAGGGCAGCTGGGCTGGAAGGATGTAATATAAGATGTGCAGATAATGCTGTATAAACCCAAGGCTTTTCTCCCATTTCCCATACTCACTGCAAAGTTTGAATTTTACTGTATTGCAGCAGTGTGATCACAGAAGTAACTTCTTATCATTCAGTTCCTTTAGAAATGAATTAATAAAAGGAGTCTAGGAGAACATACAGATCCTCCTTACTTTTCCATCCTTACACCCTCTCTCGCAGATCATAACCTGTAACCCTCGGATCAGCTGTGTCCTGAATGAACTGGAGATGGCCTCCTGTGTCTGCATCCAAGCCCCGTGCCATTTCCTTCAACTCCATTTTTAACCTGGCTAATATTTGAACATGCATACACTGTCCAACAAAGAATAATGTTGCATTTGATAATACACTTGACAGTCACCAGTTTCCAAGTCCTTCCCTCAAAGAACACCATGCCTTGAACCAAAGGCAAAAGTGTGACCTGTCTTAGATGAGTTTTCATACAAACAGACATTCAGTAGAAGATCAACCATTTTTTGTTTTGAAAGCTATTAAGCATAGTTTCAGTTTCTTAGCAATTAAGCTAACAACACAGTCCCCTTTCAAACACAATTTTCCAAAGATGATTTGCATTCTAAGGGCTTTGCCTAAGCCAATAGGCAAACATTTGCCCATGCACTAACAGTTCTGAAAATCAGAATCTCTGCTGCCAGATTTATTGTGGGTTCTCTGAAATTACTGGCATATATGTCCTAATATGCACAGTCTAACACATGCAGGTTTTACAGCTGCAGTATGCTTTTGCATAAAGTTTAATACCATGGATTACTGTACATTATAAAGCAAAATAAAATAATGAAGACCATGTAATTTGATCTCCACAAAGATCAAAATAAAACAGCAGAGGATGTGAAGTAGTTGGTTGGGCAGATTTTATGTGAACTGTCTAGGAAAAATGGACCAGTTTTGGTTGCATGCTGCTTTCACAGCTATTATTTTTGTTAGTTTTGCAATCTGATGCTTTTGATTTTTATTTGATGCTAATAAGTTCTGAAAGCCACAGAGTTTACAAAGCCAAAAAAATAAACCTGGATCCACTAAAGATCCTGTTTTACTCTTTCTTAATTCCCCACTAGCCAGGAATGGAACTGTCAGTTTTACATCACTGGAAGGAGCAGATTTGATTCATCTAGCATAGGGGTGTCAAACTCATTTTTATCAGGGACCATATCAGCCTCATGATTGACTTCAAAGGGCCCAATGTAATTTTAGGACTGTATAAATGTAACTACTCCTATACAGGAGTCCCCGATCTAGTGGACTGAGACTTTTTATAAGAACTTGTCAGAAATTAGTAAATACTTAGAAGCTGATAAATAGTTCAATAAGATACTCAAAACTGTCAAGTTAAGATGGCATCAATTCATATAAAAATTAAGGCTATAAAACGTATTTGTTCTCTCACTGTTCTTAATCAGAGTGGCACTGTATAAATTGACATTATAGTGGGAAATAAAGTTATATAAGAATATACAGTGCTACTATTTATACTCATTCATTGTTCTTTGATATAATTCCTTGATAGCTATGCACTACATATACACATAAAACAGAGACTATTTCCCCCACCATAGGTGAACACAGCTCTCCTTCAAGCTAAGTGAGAGTTTTCTAAGACCTTCATGGAGCCTCTACTGAGAATTTCTTACTGTAGATTTCTCTGTTTGAAGTGAGCTACCATTGAGTAATGTATAATGTAATGTATAATGGAAAAAAAAAAATCAGAGTGTGAAAAAGCTGATCTGAATTATGGGCACTAATTCTCCAATACCAAGGACTGTGTTAAAACTGGACAGTGTTTTATATTTATTTTTTTTTAATATCCAGTGTCCCTCTGCTAATAGAAAGCTTCTTATTTCCAAAGGCAAGATGCTCTTATAGTCACTCAGAAAAAACGCTCACTAATCTCTCTCTTCTCTTGGAAGTAGAGATGGCACAATTTTATCAAACAATTTTTTTCTTCAAATATGTCACTTTGAGATTAATGAACTTAAAGCAAGTTGAAGACTTTTGATTTTATTCTAAATTGGGAAGTTTGAATTAAATGTTTTTGTTCCAGGCAATACTTTCTTCTGACATTTGGCTGTTCTTATTTTATATTAGTGGGGAAAAACAAACAAACAAACCCAAAACAAAACCCAAAAAAGATGAAAAGTTTTTGAATGATAGAATGTTAGAATGTTTGTTAGAATGTTAGAATGAAAGATTCTAATTACCTGCCTCCAACCTCCCACTTGTTTGTGTCTGTCTTCCATTTTGCAAAAGAAGTGAAAAGATTTCCAGTTTTCATGGACCTCTGAAGTACTTTGTAGGTTTTATTTTATTTTGATTTGGTTAGTGAACCAGAAAGTAAAGTTTTCCTGTGTCTCTCTATTACTTGAGTCAAAGGGGCAGAACATATTGAATAAAGGCAGTCTGAGACTCCAGCAGAGCTGCAAGTCTTCACTGACCAATTCAAATATTTGGTGAATTGATAGGATAAAATATGTTCACTACAGTTCAGTTATTGACAGAGTGCCATAAAATACCATGAACAATTCTGCCTGGAGCAAATAGATTTGATCAGAAATCTTGGCCTAGGATGCAAACACAAAATTGTTAATACTGGTTCAAATTGTTATTTTTGGAAATATCCCGTGGGTAATATTTTATCTCTCAAGTTTTTAAGTGAATTCCTCTGTGTAAGTCCTCATATCAATCCTCTCCATTTCCTTTTAGTCTCTCTTCCTTTTTCACACATAGAAAAAAAAAATACAAGGGAAGAGAAGGAGAAAGGAAGAGAAGGGCAAAGAAAAGTTAAAACCTGGATCATTTTATTTAGAAAAGTCTCAAATAGTTTTCAGCGTTTTTTTAAAACACAAACTTACAAAAGCATAAGCCACTTTTTAATGCCAGCTGCACATTTCAGACTTCTATCCAGAGGGCATGGCAAATTCTATCAAGTTGTACCATAATTTTTTAAAATTTATGAAGTTCTTCCCAGTTGTTATCTTGGTAACACATTTTTAGGTCTAATTTACAAGTCTGACAGTTGAATTACTGGCTTTTACGTGTTTTATGGTCTGGGGATGCATTTTAATAAGCCTCAGATAACCCCAGAAGACAATTACCATCCATACACATAGTATGGAAGATACATTTGGAAGGGACTCTGCTTAGATCAACACTCTCATTAAAAGCACAGATGGCCCAACAAGATACTAGAATTGGAGTTTGAACGCATCTTGTACTGTGCTACAATGTACTCAGCTGAAGACCAAACAGAACTTAAAAATATGTATACATAAAAATCCCCACATGTTTTCTAAACAAGGTGACTGTTTAATAGGCTTCACTTAAAAGATAGGAATAAAAAATTACCAGGAATTTAACTAGGATGATAGCAGCTCTGCTTACATAGTGCATGGAAGCAAGATAGGCCCTTTTCTATATGCACAAGAGTAGGTATCTATTATAATCTAACTAGATTGTTCACAGACAAAGGCAAGTGGAGATAGATGTGGAGACATGCAGATATAAAACAATGCAGTCAATGGACATATTTGGTTTCTTAACATCCTTTGTTACCTCCACTCTTGACCAGTTCCTAATATCTGACCAGTCTTTGTAAACAACTTAAATGAAGCCCACAAGAAGAGAAATAGATATATCTAGAGATTTATAGTCATATGCAGATGTGCAATGAATGTAATAGCTAAGGACAAAATATAATATCATTTTCTCCATAAAATCTAAAATGTTCAGATAAAACCAGTGATTTTCAACTGTGTATTAGCTTCCCATCAGCAAAACAAATAACCTATTCCAGGCATTTCATGGGCTTCACATTAAGATAAAGCAAACAAATTCTGTCAGGACAGATGTGATCACTCCCAGACTCCACAGGGGGTTGCTGCATTATTTTGCCCTAGTTTCAAGTGATAACTAGAGCTTTACATGTGCTTTTTTCCCATAACACCTATTTCCAACTTTTAAACATACAAAGTGTTTTGTGTGTTCTGCACTAGGGAATCAGTTGTTAAACATAGCATTTGCTAATCTTCTTTCATCAGGCAATTTTTATGTGGCATTGGCAAGAGAAGGAAATTCTAAAACATTCTCTTTGGCTTGCATAATACGCAAATATAAAAATAGATATAGTTTTGTTGCTTTCTTTATACTCCCTGACTCTAAACATCATAGAAAACAGAACTCGTACAAAGGAATGATATAACAAGGCAGTAATAAAGAAAGTAAAGCACAGCACAGATAATGGTTTGATTTTATCTTACTGATCTATTGCCCACTTTTGACAAGAGACACTGGCTGGTTAGAATTCAGCCTGCATTTACCCAGATGTCATGAACTAGTTTTCAGTCTCTGTGGTTATTTCAGGTGCTGCTAGTAGAAAAACAGAGGCTCAGTTTTTACTGTGCTTTTCTTTCTTTGTTGTTCCTAAGCAGCTTCTGAAAAAATAGACTGAGCAAGAGATTTTTTGTTTTCAATCATCAATTCAAACAAAATACATTATAGAATATTTTGAGTTAATTTCTGCTTTCCTAAAAATTGATTCGGCTTTCCAACAGCCTATGTTACAGCCCAGTTCTGTGGGTCCTACACAGACATTCTGCTACAGAAATGCTAAGTTTTCACAGCTGCCATGTTCTGCTCACTGTTACAGAAGTGGGAAGGTACATTTATGGGAAGAAGAATCTTGTACCTCCATTTTGCTTGCAAGATATATAAACTGAGTAACCCTGGACTCTATGTAATTTTTACATTTGGATTTTCTTTATTTAAATATTATGAGACAAAAATATCTTCAATGCTTTAACCACTAGGCTGGTTCTTTGTGGTCGCCTTGTGTGTGCCAAAACCAGATCTATTCCACATCAGAAATAGCTAGATTAATTAAAATTATCATCTCCAGAAAGTTAAGTCAATCTCTCTGCCAGTCATGCGGAGGATAAAATTCAAACTAAGCCATCTGCATTTATAGTCTTGCAAACAAGGGCACAGCTCTGCTCTCTAAGATTAGGATAATTCCCACCTGCCAGGCACAACAGTTTTGGTGGCAGACCACCTGATTTTAGAAAGAAGCCTACTAATTTTCCTATCAGGTTGTGTTAACACTTCCTGCTCCAGCAGGGGGATTGGACTAGATGATCTTTTGAGGTCCCTTCCAATCCCAAACATACTGTGATACTGTGATACTGTGATATAGGCAGATGAGCTTTAGAGGATAAAGACAGCTTGGCCACAGTGTACACACACACCCCAGCTGTGAGCGGTGGGGCTGGAAGGCTCCTCGCACTGGGGTGCTTGGCACAGTTGAGGGACACAGTCTGATGGATGCAGAAGGTATCTTCTGCTTCTCCCCACACCATGTATGTGGACGGAAAATCTCAGCAAGCATGCCCGTGTCCTACATTCAGCACACAGCAATCACTCATCTTACTCTTGCCTTTGACTCTTAGAGATTGCAATGTGCTTTACTCTATATTTTAAATCAACTTTGAATGTAAAATAAGTGTAAACTGACCAGTAAGGACTGACTTTATCAAGCATAGAAAGCATTAGTCTGCTCTGCCTTTACATCTCCCCTACAGAATCCAAATGGCACAGGGTCTTTCTCTCACTCCAGTGTATGCCAGCAGTGCTTGTGTTGTGATGCAGAGGTGCCTCTGTTCTTATATCCATGACTAATACTACAAATAAGGCACTCCTTCATTGGAAGTACTTTTTTAAAGCACTTTAAAAGAAGAAGAAAAAAAAAAAAAAAGTCACTCTACAGATCAGTTTTCCTAACAGTACTACCTCTGCAGAAGAAATCCAGGTATGAAACCAATATACGCATTTGTGCATTAACAAAAAAAATGTCAGTTTATACTCCAGTACTGGAACTGCAATTACAGAGACAGAAACGTTTACCCATGTGGAGTATCTCAGTTGTCACCAGGGATTAATATCGGTGAAGCAATTCACTGGTATGGAGATTT
This sequence comes from Streptopelia decaocto, assembly GCF_964273445.1. Lineage (NCBI taxonomy): Eukaryota > Metazoa > Chordata > Aves > Columbiformes > Columbidae > Streptopelia > Streptopelia decaocto. The sequence goes on along the minus strand of NC_138655.1, from coordinate 133,173,506 downwards.
CTATTATTAACCATGTGTTATTATGATGTAGAAAAGAATGCAGTTTTATGGGGTTTATAGCATTACTGGCATTTAGAAAAATTATGCTTTGATTTATGAAACCAGTCCGTAATGCAAATTAGTAACAATGTGTGTGAAATGGCAGAGTTTCATTTTTACAAAGATATGAGATGTATGAGATGTATAACTGAACATTAATAAATTAATTTGGCATGGTTGTTATCTTTAAAATGCAAACATTGCATACAGATACAAGCCAATTACTAACTGCTTTCAACTAAGAAGGGTCAGAAAATAAACTTTACAACTCTCAATGTGAGTGTTTGCAGAACAAAACACAAAATTTCCGACAGTATGTGACAATATATCCATCTTCAGAGTACCACCTTTGCTTCATCTTTGTATGCTTCTGATTTCTATTAAGTATGACTACCTCCTTGTCTTGTCAAGCAATTAAAGTGACAAAAGTAATAGCAGATGCCTCTTTCATAGCTAAAACTACGGCAAGCAGATCATAGCTTGCATTTTATTACAACCACTCTAAACAGCCTAATAATTGCAAGGTAATTGAAAAGATCCTGATAATAAACCACCAGTTTACTTTTATCAAACAAAATAAATATATAACCCAATTCAGACCTCATTTTAATGACACATTAGATGGTTTCCAACTTGTCTTGATTTTTGTTTTATTTTATGATTGTAAATAAACCCTGGAAAATTCCTCCCCCGATTTTACCACCTGAAACTGCAGCTGTTGGCTGACACTATCAAAGCCTCACAATTCCGAACTCACGTGCAAATCTCATCAAGTGCAGACACTTCTAATTGATTCCAGAAGTTTTTCTTTTGCTAAGATCAGTGGGCAGAAGAAGAATAATGAGCAGCTTTTAAGCAGAGGGGGGAGGGTGTCGAGCTCGAGGAGTGGAGATTTTAAAAGCTCCAGCTTGGCTGCTCTGCCAGAAATGCGGAGCAATTTTACGGTCAATTGGCCAGAGCATCTGGAACTATACATCATAGTTTTTAGTTGATGGTGGTGAAGCCGACTTTCAAACTGGCTAAGTCTAAAATCAGTAATGATTCTGCTGTCACACCTAAGTGGAAACCAACTTAATCTACTGCCAGATTTTACTGTGACTTTTTCTAAGGGACATTACTCCCCTTAGGGCAGTTGTCAAGAATATTAAAAGTCCAGTCCCTGGGTTACACTGCATGGTATAGAAGACTTTTTTGAAAGAAGCTAACATAGAAATTACAGATTACAACTCGTGTTTGTTTAATTCCATGTGTGTTGACAAGGCTTTTTATCATAAGGGAGTAGAGGTTCCTTCCATCCCCAGCTTCATTTCTAAAATACATTCCAAGTACACCAGCAAATCTAGTTAGGGCACAAAAACTGCATAAATGCTGAGGTCATAAATCACAGCACAGGGCATGGAGCTTTCCCCTTAATGGAAACCAAATATGGGATATGCAGCTCTTTGAAATGGGGCACAGATGATCATAACAAGGGACCAAGGTAAAACGCTACAAAGCTGAAAACTATCGTTGATGTGGAAATAAGTTCTTATGAGTAAATGTTTGCTTTAAGTCAGTACTCATAAGTCAGTATTCCAACACTGGTAAATTACACTAAGAAACAAGTGAGCTAACAGCAAGTCTTTGTACGATGAAAGGAGAAATAAGTAGCGTGGCAATATATCAAATTAAGAGGGACTGCTGTGGAACACAGAATATAGTGCAAATCAGTTCTTTAATAAAGAGATATTATATATTCTATCCAGACAAATTAGCCAACACACTCATAAGAAATACCAGAATTTTAAGAAAGATCAGAGGAACAGTCCAGTTGGTACAGAATACCGTCTCCAAAAGTTATTGGAACAGCTGCATCTATCAAGTTTAGATACTCTGGAGGAGTAAATAAACAATTTGACCACAACGAAGTTCATTTCTGCCTTCGTTAGTTAAGGGCTGAATTATACTCCGCAGCACAAGATTTCATATATATTCCAGATTTGGTTATATTTCTAATGCACCACATGCCCACATAAAACAGAAAATAAAACAAGTTATTCATTCAAAATATCACTTCTGTACACAACCCCTCTTTTTCTCTCTTTCCCCCATTGAACATCATCCTAGATTTTTATCCTTCCTACCTGTAAATTAATACATGCCTGCAAATGCTTTCATAGCCAGGCAGCCAGAAAGTTGCAATGCAAGAGGAGTCTGGATGAAGAGATTTACTCTCAGATATAACGCCTTAGCTGAAACAAAGGTAAAAGACAAACAAGTACATCAAGCCAGACATCTGTGTTTCCTCCTCCAGCTTCCTGACTCCTAGCCTCTTAGTTTAAGAGCCTTTCTCAGTACTGACTTGCAGCCACTATGAGGTTTGGTGAAAATATCTAACACGAGTTCCAACAACACGTCAATGGCTCTCTTTTCTGCTTGCTCCTCATTAGTACTACTCTCAAATAACAGCCAGTGCTTGACCAAAGTCAGCTCATGGAATATGCTAGCCAATGCCAAATGAGAGCAGTTGGATGGAAACACTTTGAAGAGGTGCTGCATCATCACGGATTTATTTTTACATATCATGCCTGCTGAACTGTCACATAACTGAACACACAAGCAATGTTTTCTCCTACCTCCAGGTGGTTAGGAGACTCCAAGGCCCAGTCTGACAGAAAATTATTTGGCTTTAGTAATACACACGATCATCACATTACACAGGCATGAAGTAACCAGCCTAAAGAAAATTAGTTAGTATAGGATGTGGCAGCACAGATCCTCAAACAGACGCAGGTTAGCTCCTTGGTTTACTGTCTATAACCAGCTAAATACAGTATCTCTGCCCCTATCATAAAGGTTTTCAGTAACCTCCTCCCAAAACCCTATGTTCTTCAGATCTAAACATTTCCTCAAGCATCACAGTTTTTTTTCTCAAACAAAAAAGCTTCTTTGATCTAACCACCCATATGAAATACATAAAGCACAAAGAACAGAAAATGCACACTGACAAATTTTTGTTGTTCCACTTCCCATAAAGAAAAAAAAGTCACTTTTCTAACTCTGATAGCTTCAGACTATTGTCTTGTTTGGAGAAGTAAACTAGGAGTATGTCCCCAGGAATATACCTTGGAAGGACTTCAAATACAATAGCAAGGAGAATAATACATTTAAACGACCATAAAAATAATATGGTCTTCAAATGAGACCAAGATAGGTAACACATAACTTCAAAGTATCAATAGACACAGTATTATGCTTAATGTAGCGTGAACAAAATGAACAACAATATTAAGATTGTAGCTTTAGCAAAAACAGAAATCTTTTTTCCTTATACAACTTCAGCTTCATTTTACTCCCACCTTCTCTGGACCTCAGCATTAAGAATCCTTCTTGCACCACAAGTTGCATCAATTTACTTATCTGAAGAAAAATCTTTGACAGCATCAGGCAGAGCAGCTGGCCAACCCAATCAGCTGGGCAGGAGGGAAGGAGCTAGAGCCAGAGGGCAGGACTGCTCCTCCTGCTGGAATTGCAATCATTAGCTACTTTTTTTCACACTCATCTGAACTAATTTAATGGCAAAATAGGAAAGGCTGACTCCTTGTTTCCTCTGCTCTTCTGTCTCATGTTCCCCTGGTTTTCTATAATTTCTTCATATTTTCCTTCAAGTTTTCACCTCAAATACAGCAGTTCTGGTAAGTGTCAGACCTTTTTGTGAGCAAAAAGCAATCATTTGCAGTTTAAATCACCTATTTTTACTAGTTGGAGTACCCTGCAAATAGTACTGCAAGAGTATTTACTTCTGAAATCTTATCTACTGTTTCTAAAATATTAATGAGAACTATGAACATATGAAACACAGTCACAGAAGAAAACAACACAGAGTCACATACTTTTTCACTAATGATTCAACATGCTGTATGGCAAAATCAGTGTTGCACTTATCTGCTGCAATGTGCACCATTAATTTAAGAATGTTTTGACAGAATTAATTGTTAAATACTAGACACACTGAGTGGGGTGATCATCCACTTGCAGTTAATTTTTCTTGATCCCTAAATAGTGCCCTGAATTGCATAATTTATGGACTCAAAAAAAAAAAATTCAACAGAAATTATTTTACATGATGTAATGCATTCATTATTATTGCTCATGAATAATGGATTACTAAAAAATTGTTTCTTTGGTAACATATAAGGAGGACATTATTTAAGTATAATGCAGATTATGAGTACTGAAAATATAACATTAAAAAGATCGAAGCCAGATAAATCAGCATGTATGTTAAAGATCAACTATGTTTATAAGGGAAACAAAAGGATTAAATCACTTAATTTACACCTCTTAAAAATTGTAAGTGGATTTGAAAGAGAAATAGAGTAAAGTAAGTTGAAAAATAAGCACATAACAATTACTAGGACATATGCAGCAGAAATTAAAATTGCTTATGAGATAGTTCTATGTTTATGGGCCTCACAAGATCCTCAAATCTATCTAAACTATTATGCTGTGAAGGACAGATAACCTGAACGGAACGGAAAGCATTTTAAGGACAAATTTTAGACCTAATTTCTGGGAAAACCTTTTAGTTATCTATTTACTTATTTATTATGCTTCTAGTATCTGCTGGTTCAAAATGATCAGATAAATATAGAGCTAAAACATTATTATTTGAAGACTTTTCAACATGACTTGACAAATCTCTGGCACTTTCCCTTTCCTCAGAATTTTTTTATCATAAATTCCATTATAACAACATTATCACACCTAAGAACAATCCTACCATGAATCCAAAAAATGCAGCACAAGTGGAACAATTAATAGAGGACCCTTTGAAGTTCATCTCAAACATCACAAAAGCTATTAGTATCAGAAACTTTTTGATTTATGATAAAATGTAAGTCTCTAGAGTTGAAATATTGACATTACTCTGAAGCATAATCTATTCCAGTTTCACTGATAGCATTTGGAAGACATATATTCTTCCAGTATTTTCAAAGAAAAATATGTGAGCAAGGTACTCCCTTTTCTTGTTAAAAATGGCCAAACAAGGGTCTAAAAAAAGAGTAAGAGAGAAGTATAATTTAAAGGATAATAGTAAAAACAGTAGACAGAATAAAGGATAGGAAAGTACAATAAGGAATAACTGGAGATGGAAAAGAAGTTAAAATTTTAATGACACATAAAGAACAGAGTAAGACCAACTTCATTTTATTTGCTCCTTCATGGCAGAATAGAAAGCTGTATACTTCCATGCAAACAATACAAATAAAAATCTGATGATTTTATTTTTACTCATTTCTTAAGAAGAGCCACATTTACATATGCACACACACACCTCAGCAAGGCAAGTATATGTGGGGTTTGGGGTTGTTTTGGTTGGTTGGTTTTTATTCAGGGTGTATATTTTGACATATAATTCTCCAAATTCAATTAGAATAATTAATGTCTGAGAGACGTATCTCAAAGGCAATAGAATTAATCACCAAATTTTAGAATTCTCGCTTCAAGCATATCTACTGTAGTAGACTACTCAGTAAATGATGAAAAACATTTTTCAAATTATATTTAAGCAAGTCTAATCCTTAACATATCTGCTGAGTTCTGGCAGACTCTTATCAAAGGAATTCAAGAACTGTTTGATTTTTATATATATATATATATATATATATACATACACACCAGAGCTTTGACAATGTAACAATATGGGAAAAAATCAAAATGACTCTTGATTAGTGGCATTTACCTACCTTTAAATATTATCAAATAGTTATTGTTTCCTCTCTCAGGTAAAAAGACAAAAGAGGAAAAAAAAAAAAAAAGACCCACAATAGCATAAGATATTTTTCTACTCTCCTGCTGCCTGATGTTTTAGAAAAGCAGGAAAATCATCAGCAGTACCAGAAACCTCCAATTAGTAAAGTTGCCATTGATTTTGCAGGTGTTTCAAATTGAAGGAAACATTTTGAACTCTGTTTGAATCTTAATCCTTACAGTGTTACTTAATTTTTTTTTCTGTTTTTATGCAAAAAAAGGTAACTTTCTGATAACAGTTCTGCAAGTCTAGCAAACTGTTCATAAACTTTCTGATAACTACCTTTGCTGCTAACCAGCACTAGGCAGCTTGGGAATGTTATTCAGACGAGAATCATATTAATGCTTCAGTGGTACTTAATTCAGATAATATTGAAAGAGTTATTATTAAATACTAACTGTAATGAAATAAGGAAAAGGTAGATTAAAAAGCAAAAGTCACAAACAGGATAAAAATAAGTCCTAAGAACACAAAAGCAACCATATTTAATCAGAACAAAGGTATATTTAGTCCAGGATCCTATTTTTGTCAATGGCTTAAAGTCTGTTTCTGAGGATAAGTACAGAAAAAAAATTATATTTAAGACCCTTACAGCCTCCAAGCATTTTCAGATTTGTCCCATGAAAGGTGAGTTAATCAATTCAGCAACATATTTCTGCTATTCCCTTCAAAGCATATAACCACTGATATATTATTTTTGCAAGAAATTTTAAATACACATTTTCCTGACATTTTCAATGTAAACTGTCATCTCTGTAGCAAACTCCAATGTTTTCCTTACAAGTTAATAATAAAAAGTGAAAAATACAGAGATAAGAAAAAAATTAATATTCTACTCATATAGTATAATCGAATATAAGGAAGAAAAGTATAAATGTTTAGCGTTCTTTTTTTTTCTAAAAAGATAAATAAATTTAGGGTCATCAGCATAGACATTTCAAAATAAACATCTTACCTCATATGCATAGCCCAAGGAAGAAAACTGACTCCTTAAGTGGCCAAGTTTATACACACCTATGAAAACTAAGCAGCGGATGATTTCCAAAATTCCTGCTTTGGGCCTAGAAATGGGAAGTAATTCAGATTAACATCTTCTCTTTTCTTCTTGGTTAACTTCAATGAAAAAGAGAATGTAGAAATAGTTTGTCATGTTCTGCAATTATACCAAGTCGTCTTTCTTAACCTTATAGAGAAGTTTTTATTGTAACTAACTTGTATGGACTTATTACACTGAATTTGCCAGGGGTGAGAATACACATACTCACAACCTATATATGAGCTCACACAAATTTAGATATATATATAGCTATTGAGTTTTGCTCTCAAAAATGACTAAAAAAAAATCCTGAAAGCTGACATGTGAGTAGTTCAGAATAATTTCATCCGTTTCTGTAAATTATTACTAATTCATGTTATTATTTCCTTACATTAATACACATCTAAGCATATTGACAGATTTTGACCGACCCTGAAATAAATTGTTCGATAAACACAAGTGGAAGGTATTCCTTTCTGAAAACAAAATGAAGAGCAGTTGTGAAGAGGAACTGGTACCTCAGTCTCAAAGGAAGCTTCTATTCCACATTTCTGTTCTGGCAGGGCAAATAGTTTATCTGTAAGAAACTGTAGCTGCTCTTTACTCTTCTATAGGGTCATGGTGCCCATATAGATGACTTCCAGAGTGTATATCTCACTGGGCTTGTGTATTCAATATCCAATTTGTTTTGAATTCATACTGATTAAATTTATTCTCAAGTCTACACCATCCTTCACATAATTTTGAGTCTAGTCTGAACTACACTGTGTGCTTTTCATATACAATCACTGTATCAGACCCCTAGGGTGAGCTACACAGAACGGGCACAATATGACTGGAGCTTGAGCTTGAAGAGCCTTGTACAGCCTGCAGGTCTCACTGGCCCACCAGTGTCCCAAACCCAGAGGTGTGAAACCAACAAATACAGGCACAAAGGGTGCCATTAGTAGCCCACCCCATAACTTTTTGCAAGGGACAATATAGATATAACCACTAATTGCTATGGGAACATGCCTGGGTTTAGGTGCTGGCTAGTCATGGATTATTTTCTAGTCAACAGACAGGAATATATCTGTCTGAGTGTATCTATATTTTTTTATCAATATAATTTCTGACACAAGTGGGATTTCCATATAATGAGAAATAATGCATAATGAGAGGAGAAAAGCAAAACAAAAATGTTTTGTATCTTACCTGTTCTCCATAAGTAGTCCAAATGAGGTCAAGGACAGAATGATAAAGCCAATTCTCAGGAGAATAGTTCCCTGTGATAACATCTGTTAAAAAGCAGACAAAGCATTAATTTAGAGTGGTTTTCTGAAGAGAAACTGAGTTTTAACAGAACAGTAGCTTAGTAGCCCCAGCTTCCTCACTCAGTGATGTTAGTGTCTGCTTTTAAACTAATTCGATACTTCACAACAAAGCTATCTGCTCTGGATAGCACACTTATCTGGAATAACCACTTTTATAGATGCTTTCTGAATGTTGTATTTCCAAAATAATGTTTAGGATATTCCCTTCCGCACTATGTGATTTCCTGAAGTTACTTGACTTCCCTATGTCTTTACCCAAGAGGGAACCAACTTATTTCTAGACGAAAAATCCCAGAAGCCCAGTTCTTTTTTCTTCATCTTATTTTACCAGATCTTTACAACAGTCGCCTATGGAACCCAATGGATACCAAAGCCAAGACACTGGTGAGAATAAGAATTCACATGACGTGACAATATGACCATATTGAAAAGAAAACAAAATTAAAGTTGTCCCTTCATGAAATCTCGACACTTGGTTCCCAATTCAGCAAAACTTTGACTCATGCAATTAACCTCAATCAGACTTAAAACACTTTTAAACATTGGCATGTGTGTTAGTACTTGGATGAATAGCAACATGAGGATTTATGTCCTTAAAATTTACATTGAAATTATAAAAAACCAAAACTAAACAGGAAAACAGAAATTATTTTCATTGGAAGTTTGATTTTTTAATTTTAATTTATTAAATATTTTTTGTGTTCTGCACATCTGCCTTTGAACATCAAATATTTAATCAGTTTTCTTGTTCTCTCCCTGACTTTCTTTCAAATATTAGTTTTGAAAAGCCTTTGTTTTTTCATTAAAAAAAAAAAAGAAAACAAAACTAAGAAAAAAAACAACCAACCAACCAACAAAAAAGCAGTGGATCTGGCTGAGTTATAGGACTCCTTTCTGCTTTCAATAGCAATGAGGTTTATGAACAGCATCTTTCACTTCAAGATTGTAGGCACTGGAAAAAAGAAAAATCTGTTTGTCTGGCCTCATTTAAATAAATCCCACTCAGTGACATGCCCACCTTCCTTTGGTGGTGGCCCCTACCCCTCAAAGAGATCTAAGGTAAGTATCTGTGAGTGTGGGAGGCCACAGGAGGATACACTCAAGTTTTACAGCTGTGTGAACTTAGAGTGCCCATGTTTGCAAAACACATCAAACCACACACTCAGGCTGGGTAGTTTTCTGTTGTTTTACTGAAGAGTCACAAGCACCTACCTAGATATCCTTAACAAACAGTTACTGAACAAAGAAAACACAATCCCAGCAATGAATGAGCTAAACAGCAGCCTCACAGGTTACAAGCCAGAACACTCTTCTCAGAAACTACACCTGTCAAGACACTCTGTTGCACAGATTTATACTAGGATAGATCAAACTTATTACTGCATTCCTACATTTCAAATCTGTTCCATCTCTCCTTATGACAAACTTACAAAACCCCAGACTGATGATTACCACCATAAGCACCTCATATGTAAACCTTAAGAAATTATATTCTTTATACTTTTCTTACCCTCTTACTCTGGGCATCTGTTATTCCACAGGAGAAAGGATATTGAGCAAGATATTGAACCCTGGGGGGACTACGTATAGCAGCTATCTGTTGAGAGTCAATGCTCTAAGGGGCTTATAGTTGTTTATCAAAGTTTGTATCACTTGGAATACACTTGCAAATTCCAGAGACAAGTTTTAAAGTTTGTTAATAGAAAATTAAATTGAGGTTGCTCTTTTTGAAAGCTTTAGTTTCTAGAATCTAAAAATCTCCCAGATACCCTAAGTTTAAAAGACTTTCCACTGTTAACATGAAGCAATTAGTTTTGAAGTGACAACATTTTTGGACAGACCTCTTTTAAAAAAATCAGGCACTGACTCTATTTATTTTAATAAAATGAGTAGTTCTTAAACTGCTAATGTAGCCACAGTAAGTTCAATTCCCACTTCAGCGTCCTGTAGAAACTGGGTCATACAAAAATTCAAGAAGTGAGGAAAGAAAAACATGATTTGGCACAGGCATAAGGGAACTCACCCATAAATTTCTTAGAAATGCTTTGATATGTTTTTCAGTGATTGTTACTTGTCAAATAAAGGCATTTGCCAGGGAACTAGGACTGGAATTCAAGACTTGCCTCCTTAGACTGCCCTCACTTTTAAGTTGGATGATCATACCTTTTTTAAACGTAGTCCTTCTGGCCAGGTGTGTTTGATTTTGCCTTGTGTTTCCAGTGCAATGCACTAGCTTCTACAGACTGCCTTAAAATATTTCCACAGTGGTAGGGCACTATTCTGAGAAAAAGAAGCTAAGTTTTGTAACCCACTTAGGCCGGAAAGAGAACTGAATATCAAATCCAAATTTCAAGCAAGTAATGTAATTGCTACACTAAAATATATGACTTAAATCACACATTATGGAAAACGAATGATCCTGCAACAGTTTTGTGAGAACAAATGTTAATATTTGTCTTTGGGAAGGATCCAGCAGTACTTGCTATGAATGAATAAGGGTGTCTCCAATTTCCAGTTTAAAAGAGCTACATGATTCCTCCCTTTTCTGCCCTCCTAGTATTTCTGAGCTGGCTGGCATTCAACAACCAGTCACTAAATCCCACGCATCTGGGTTTCCTTGTGATTTCAGCTTGACAAAACTGAGGTGTTGTTTCATTCTACCTTAAATACCTTTACTGAAGTGTCTAAAAACTTGCTGTTAACCTGAGCTTTCTCTGTAATCAGTGGAGATATAGAACTTTCTGAATGATCCTATTTCTTGCCATTACCTAGACAGCAAGTCTTGAGGCTAAATCTAGTCCTTACACTAAGAGTTGGATCTGAGGGGATGACAGAAACATTTATTCAAAGGGGACGCTTCTGGGTCACATTTTTAGTGGTGTTTTCTCTCATAACTTCTATTAAATTTTTTTCTTTGCTTAAATATATATTCTAAATGCCATTTCTAGACAAGTAAAAAGAAATTAAAATTATTCTTTAAAAAATCAGTATATTTTCAGAAAACAATAACATTTTTTATTGTTGTTGTTCTATTATATTGTTGTTGATGTACCTTGAAATAATGATCAGCCTGATACACATTATAATATTGTAATTCAGACTGCAGCTTTCTCTCCACAATGAAAGAAAGAATTGAATACAATAATTTGGATTGTGACCCTGCAAACTTCTCTTAAACATTTCATCCAAGATGGGCAAAATTGGAACCTGGAGTTATCATTTGGCTCTCCCCATCTATCTAACTACAGAAGAAAAAAAGCATAGATTAATAACTTGAAAGGAAATTAATAATTGCATTCTATTTTAAACATGGATTTCCAAAAAGAAAAAAGATAACAGAAATAATGTATGTCAGTAAATCAGAAGAAAGAATGGAAGAAACCTTATCATTTAGGAAAATCCAACCCAAATATAAAGAAGCTTTAAATGGGTAAAATGCTATATGTGTGGTTTAGTATGATAACTACTTGAGCAAGGTACGTTTGTACTTTACAGATTCTGTTTTTCGGTCCAATTTCCTTTTCTCTCTAAGATGCTCTCCTACTGGAGCCATAACATTTTGAGCACTAGCTGTTTGTAAAACCCTTTGTGGTTCAATACCATCTGTGGCCCTAAACATGAAGGATGGGAGGACCCTAAAGCACAACCTGCAGATCACAGTTAATTGCACACTGGCAATGTCACCAGATTCATCTAAATGCATGGCACTGTGGTGCCTGAGCACAGAGTTGCAGCCTTCCACTTCCCAAGTCCTCAGCTTTCTGGAGTGATGAAGAGTGAAGCATAAAGCCTTACTGGGACCCATGAAGGTAGAACGTGTCAGTTACTCTTCTCTGTAGATACACGCACCATGTCCACACACAGCAAAAAACCCATTTTCCTTCATTTGTGCTCCTACTCAAGGACTACCAAGAAATTTGCAGCGAAATACACCGTGATGCAATTTGGGAATAACAGCTTTTAGAAAACCAGCCATGTAGCATGAATTTTAGCATTATTATTTTGCTTCTATAATTTTCTCTTTACAGCTCCAGTGGTATAGTTATATGCTGCCTTGATTCTTTTATTTACTTTCAAACATGCATCACCCTATGGATGCTGGCAGCTGAGGCATCCATTTTCTAGGCATTACTCTACCAAAATCAACAAAATAGTCAGTGGGTTATATCACTAAACTAAACACCATATATTAAATCTACACACTGCAAGTTGCAGTGCTAAAGGACTGTGTCTTTTACACATTCATTAGTGCTAGCATCCTTGTTCCACTTAAACATAATATGGAAGGATGTATATATAAAATAAATGAGTATTTATATACTGGAGTATTTGTATAAACAGAGAAGCCTGTGGGACCACAGCAGGTTCCCCAATTACAAGTCAGCCACAACTTTGCAATGTGGTTATTGGCTACAATCAAACAGAAAAAAATATTTCTGTTGGATTTTGATTTCATTGAAAAATACCTCGGACCCTTAAAAAAAAAGGGAGGGGTAGTGGTATCATAGAATTTGGGGAGAAGTTTACATGGCTTTGTAATCAACAGAATGCCATCTCATTATTTTTTAATGGAGTTTTTTAGTAATGAAAAAAATAATTCATTTAAACAAAGGAAATATGCCATTTAAAATGTGTATTTAGATTCAAATAGTTTTATTCTTTTGAAGAGTAATATGGATGCATTTTCTCCTCCTGATGTGTTCAGTGTTTCAGAAGAACTGCTAGCAATGATGTCAGCACATTTCATAAGTTAACGGATGTTCTGCTATCACATATCAGACACTTTCAGTGTTCAAATGAAGAATGTTAATACAATGCTATGAAAGTTCCATTGTTAGGTGCCTTTGTCTGTATGAAATTCTTTCAATTTGGAATTCCTAAAAAAAATGTAATTCTTAGCAATATTCCATATACAGCACTTGGTAATGTCCTACTGATTGGATACATTAATTGTGTTCTCAGCTTTCAAAAGATCTATCTGTTACTTACTACTTTTTATCTAATTGAAACTGCTTGCATATTCATAGCATTACAAGCAGAATAAAGGTTGCAGTATCTATCAACAATAAAAAAGACACTGCAAAATGTGTTTAAGGTACATTTGACTTTGATTTATGTGATACATGAAGTCCTGGAGCTATGAGACTTTTGCTTTGAATGTACTGCAGCTATACACTCCTAGCACTCTCCCTGGGACTGGTCCAAACCCCGTTTCTTCTAGCAGCTTTCTATCAGATCTAGACGTGCAGAGCTCAGAAGTGATTTTTATTCTCTGGATGTAACGCAGATCACTATATAGAAAATAAACACTGCATGATCCCTCCTGTGGAAAATAGATATTTGTTCTTTCTTGTTTTGCTCTTTTCATAAGTTAAATATAGGTCATTCAGACTGAAGGTATATGGTTGCTCCTTACATATAGAGAAATTTAACACTTCTGCAGGGCGAGAGACCAAAAACTGAGCAACTGTAATCACTTGAGAAATGTAATAGCTATGTGCTGTGTATGATGGCTATTATGAAATGGAACTTAAACCTAAAAATGAGGAAAACAGTTAGCTTTCTCCATTTATGGAGCTATGCCACAGTTCTGACATAATTCATAGCCAGACAGAAAGTTCCAGTTGTATCCACAGACATTTCATAACTCAGTGTAGTGGAAAACTGATATTGAAGAAAGATTTTTGCCAAGTAAAGTTATTCATACACAAGCTTCCTTCTCATGACAGCTTCCCCACTGTACTGCAAAGTGATGCTGGAACTCTGCCTTGGGACCAGCACTTTCTACATCCATGATGAAGGTTTATGCCCTGAGATGAGGTGCTTCTAGTCCCCCATGCTCTCCTTCTTATACTTGCTACCCCACAGTTTCGTACAGAGAATTTTCTAGTTGTTTTTCAACAATAACTTCATAAGTGGTGGATCTTCAGGATGTTTCCTCCATGACTGCAAGAATTTAACGATCATCTGGGGCTTGGGAGCATTTTTTCAGTTCCCTTATTACTTATTCTTAAATAGCTGCAGTTATCAGCGGAAAAAAAAATATTTGGAACATCCATTTTTGCCTTCTAGGACCAGAAAAAAGGCATAAAGAGAAAATAATAGAATAGGAAAAAAACTAATGCACAGACTCCTTACTTCTTGCTATTAAAACCAACTGCAACAACAAAAAAAACCCACTAACGAACCAACCAAACAAACAAAAGCCCACCAAACAGACACAGCCCCCCCAGTTTCATCCCTATGCAAATATGACTTCTTGCTGATATGTAGGAATCTAGAATCATATCCAGAAAATCTTGCAGAGGCTTTTCTCAATATAATAACATTGGCAATCATGTATACGATATTTCTTGTATACACTGGATGTATTTATCCTTACCTTTGGCTTAATTTCCTGTTCTCAGAAATTTCTTCAAACAGACTAAGCCTCAGATGGCTTAGTAATCCCCACATTCCCTGCAATTGCAGTCTGACCTTTCATAGAGGTGAACGTGATGTGCGGAATAACTTAATATTAATCAGAATAGCATGCTTGAGGTAGCTTCTACATTATATAGGGAATATACATAAAATACTCTATAAACTTTTCTCAAAAATTGTACTATTCCACTGGTCTGATGTGCTACTCAGAATACATCTAACCAAAAACTTTTAAAAAAAGGGGTGTAGCAACTCTATGTATGCAGAGATGCCAAAGCTGCTATAAGCCTGCTGCCACGTATCCCAATAAATTACTGCAGGCAGAGTCTTTGTCCTGCCCCTCTCGCCCCAGGACACAAGAGGAAGGAATGTCTTGAGTCAGAAGACCAAAACACTGATGCTTGGCAAGATTTCTGAGAGCTCTGAAATGGCATTGCAGTTCTCTGGAATCTTTCATGGATAACAATGGTCACTTAGGCAAAAGATACTTATTTCTAGAAACATGCCTCTGGACTGGATTCAGACATGGTTGTCATAGGCAAAGGCATCAAGGTGCAGCGAGAGGGGTTGTTCACTGGGGAAGGGGCTGGAGGTCGGTGATAGCTTGTGGTGCGGGCTGTGGCCTTGGGGGTAGGGTGCTGTCCCACAGCCCCCATTAAGGTGGGAAGGATGAAGGCTGGAGATGGCTGGGTGAGTGTGTTGGGATGAGGCAGGTCCATGAGCATGCAGATGCTGAAGAACCCAGGGGGCCCTTGGCACCCTGACAGCAGGTCTGTGGCAATGTGGGTGACACAGACACAATGAAAACTCTGCTGTTTAAGCAAGGAGGTAGTAAAAAGGATTTAAGAAACAGGTGAAAGGCCATTTTATCAAACTGATAGACTTTTGTGGTGTTCTGGTAGGCCTTTGACGGAATTGTGGGTATATTAGATGCACTAAAATTATGCTTCATAACTAGAAGATTTTAGCTTTTGTAAAGTAGAAAGAGATGTCAAGGAAGGAAGAATGAAAAGGAGGTCAGAAGGACATGAAGCCCTGGAAGCAACTAATGTCTCACTTCTTGTACGTGAAGATGGCCTTGTAGTTCACCTTTGGAGCCTGCAAGGGATTCACTCAGGAACCACATTGTGTTACCAGGAAGATTCCATTAGCCTGAAAACAGGGTGGTAAGTATGTGCCCCTTCTGGCTGTATTTCTATCAGTGCTGTTGTATGAAGAATGCTGGAAGAAAGATTTGCCCTGAGTCTGTGCTCCTCTAACTCTGAACTCATGTTGACACTGAGCTTCCCACCTGCAGGCACTGCAAGACCTTTGCAATCTTCCTTCTAAAGCCTGTGCATTGCTGACATCTAACAATATGACAGTACTTGACATCTTGAAACCTACATAGTGTCAAGTCTAAGACACACTTTTCCTTTCATGAGGTCCTTAAAAGTGAAGCAGATGTGTACATCTTCTATGGAACATTTATTATTTTTAATTTAATCGCTTAATTTAAGCATATCCATCTGTAAATAATGAATATGGTTATTAAACATTGTTTAACAAACAATGTCAAACATATATTTAATATAACTATATATTTAGCTATTTATTTTGATTCTTTTTACAGAATCTAGTTATCATTATAATAATAGTTTAAATAAGATATGAGTCATGCTGTAGAACCTCTACTCAATGCTTTATTATTTTAAAATGTTGTGTGTCATATTACTGTTAGCACAAGATGCTATTTCATAAAGATAGGAATTACTTACAGTCACAGTACCAAGAAGTTCAGTATACAAGTCCACTATTATGACAAAATGTACAACTGCATAGCAATTAAGGTAAGCTGGTACATGCGGATTGAAGAGAACTTCTTTTCCAGTGATCTGTATAAAGCAAAACATAATACTCTTCAACAGTGACCTGCTCCAGACTGTTATTCCTTAGTATTCTTTATACTCAAAAAAAGATTAAGGGACATAGACAATTGCACAAAGACAATCTACTACCAGAAGTATTTACTACCTAGTGTGAGACAGAGTTTAACTCTGTGTGTGTGTATGTATGTCCACAGCTAAAAGTAAAAGAGAAATTACCGTACTCTATAGAACAGCTTTGAAAATCTCTTTAGGAAATGAATAACGAAAAGATAAATAAAAAATACTGGTTTTCCTTCAAATAAAAGGAAAAAAAGCACAGCTAAAACATTTATTTCTTTCAGTTTCTGTTCCCATTTCAAGGGAACATGCTTTATGACTGCTAATTTGCTAATTTAAAATAGCACGTGTAGAGTTTTTAACATTGATCCAGTAGCATTAAGAGGTCCAAGTAAATTACACAAAACTGAAAGCTCATGCATGTTCTATTTACCACTGGGATTTCCTCAGGAAGGCCAAGTCTAGGTTTGCCTGGTCCCCAGCCTGGCCCTTTGAAAATGACAGAAAGCTTATTGCAGAATCCAGGTGTGGCCCAAAATGTGTTCCAAATATGGGCTAAGGGACGTAACTGAAAAGAAAAAAAAGAGCAAGTAATTTTTCACGGTTAGTAAAAAATAAAATTTAACATAACATATTTGATTCGTTTTTAGCTCTCAAGTAAATGATTTTTTGAAGTCTGTAAAGAGAATAAATTACAAATAGATGAAGACAGTAAAAAGTTCAGAAAACCTGACTGAAATAGCCAGGAGCCATATCAAGCCCTTAGTTTATAGTGAGGATTACAATGACTTCTGTGCAGAGGAAAATCTGCCTTTCCTGTAATCAACCCACAGAATTCAATGGTATGTTGTTGTTATGGTTTAACCCCAGCTGGCAACTAAACACCCCACAGCTGCTCACTCACTCCCCCTGCAACAGAATGTGGGAAAGAGAACTGGAAGGGTGAAAGTGAGAAAACTTGTAGTTCGAGATAAGAACAGTTCAATAATTGAAGCAAAATAGAACTGAATAATAATTACAATCAAAAACATAATAATTTGTAATGAAAACAATAAAACGAGAGAAATAAAACCCAAGAAAGACAAGTGATACAAATGAAAAACAATTGCTCACCACCAACCAACCAATGTCAAGCCAGTACTCAAGCAGCAGCCCCCAGCTAACTCTCCCCCTAGTTTATATATAGAGCATGCTGTCGAACGGTATGGAATATGCCTTTGGTCAGTTGGGGTCAACTGTTGGAGCTGTGTCTCCTCCCAACTTTTTGTGCACCTCCAGCCAGCTTGCTGGTGGCATGGTGTAAGGAGCTGAAAACACCTTGACTTTGTGTAAGCACTGCTCAGCAGTAACTAAAACAACCCTGAATTATCAACATTCTTTCAACAACAAATCCAAAACATATCCCCATAGTAGCTACTACGAAGAAAATTAACTCTATCTCAGCCAAAACCAGAACAGTTGTATAGCTATATTTACGGCAGTTTTAAACCAGAATTTGATTACTGGGACCTTGACATAGCATATGCTCAATAACTAAATTACTTAGTATCTTACTGGAATGGACATGATTGCACAGGCTGTGGCCATCCTTCCAGCTTTCAGTCTAGATACACCTGCAGCAGAATTTTCATTTTTGAGATGCCTCCTTGGGTGAACAGCCATGAAAAGTAAATTGGGACTTAAATAATTCTCAGTCCTCGAGCTTTTCACAAGTTTTATCCAGCTTAAGGGAATCCTGGACCAATAAATCTAAGAAGCGCCACACTGAGTACTTTTTCTTCTTTATTTCTTCTTAAAAAACAAAACCAAAACAAACAAAAAGCCCCTATACTCAATCTGTTCTTGAGGTTTTCTTGAGACCATGATGGCTGCTATATAACACTGTACAAATCACAGTGGAGTACGTAGAATAGCAAATATGCAGAAGAGATTAAAAAAGTAAAGATATTACACCATGAGGTTATTAATGAAATAGAAATATTTAGAGAAGAAAAACAACAGATAAATATGTATTTTTGTCTGTGCATCACTGCATATTGCTCATTGCTCTGCATATGGAAAATGGACATCATTCAGTCCAAGGCCTGCTATATCTTCATTGTAATTAGTTCTCAGTTTTACGGTATTGTATTTTCATAATGACTACAAGCTCTGCATATGCTCAATGCAGCGAGTAGAAACAATTGTTTTGTAATAAAATACTGAAGAAATTGTAGGTAATTTAACTGACTGTAGCAATGCAAGGATGGCCTCAGCTGTGCTTGAGAGGAGTTTCTTTTGAACATGAGGGCCTCTTGAGGGTATTGGTCAGTGATACAAACTGTAGCACCTGGAGCATGATGGGATCAAATGAATTTACTGGATGTGTTAAGCCATATACAACTTTTGTATCTTCTGCTTCAAATGTTCCTGATGGAAAAAGAAAAAAAAAAGAGAACAACCAACAATCAAATTCAAAAGTATACATATTTTTGCCACATTATCTAAATACGAGAGAGAACACCTTTTTTTACTTACCAAATATCCTGTCCCAGATAATTAGTGTGCCGCCATAATTTTTATCAATGCAGTAAGGATTTCTACCTATAATAAAAATAATGTATAAAATCAGTAATTGCAGATGTAAGAATACCTGCCACTGAAATGAAGGGAAATCATCACTAGCATCAATTTATAATAAAATTATTTTAAAAGGTAGCTAATTCACCACCCCTTATATGTCTATAATTTTTTTTTTCTTACTTGGCTTATTGCTCTCTTTCTCCTCAAATTCAAACATACAAATCAAAAGTGTCACACCCAAAATTTCTGTGAAATAGAAGGATTAATCTGGACAGTAAATTCAGTTGAAAATATATTTATAAAGACAAACTAAAAAGCAAACAAAAATCATTTCACCAGTTTATACTGAAGAAAATCATGCTTAGTACATTTACATACAATGATCTCATCAATGTCTTTCAGCTGTCTCTATCTTCTATGCCATATGTCTGCTTTCACTATTATTTACTTCAGTGTGAGGAAAACTGATCCTTCTACCTGTTTTCTAGGGACTTTATTTTTATATAAGATGTCCTATCAAAAGTATGAGCAAAGAAACATTGATTACATATTCCCAAATTTGTCTGGAGTGACTGCATAACACCTGATCAGCTCCAGAGTGATGCTGCTTAATTCTGATCAGGATCATAGGATTAGTCTGGATTTACAGCAGAGCAAACAAGAGCAGAGTGTCTCCCTCCAGGATTACCAGTACTTGTGCAAATTTCAAGGATTAGACACTTACAGCACCACAGTCTTTTTAAAAAGCCTATGCAGTGCCATAAACACTTTACACATGGAGGATATAATAAATATTAATAACATCCTCTGTACATATAACTGCATTAGAGTCTGTTTCAAATTATTTTGTTCTTCCATTCCCTTATTATCTCTGCACACTGAATGAGCCAAGGGCATTTTTGAAATCCACTTCTATTCCTCAGATATGTTCATGACAGTTTTCAGTATGCAGTGGAGTTATTAATGTAATTTAAATATGCAGTACATTCTCAAATGTCCCTGAATATTGATGAAAAATCAATCATCATGCACTTTTGTGAAGTGAGATTTTCCACTAATTCAGACAGCTGAAACCAAATTCCACTAAAATATTTAACAGTCCTTCTTCTAAAAAGCAACTGTGTGTTTTCACACATGCAGTGCTTGAATTTGAATGAAAAAAGCATGTTAGTGATTGACAAGTTGATGATGTTTTATTAGTTAGGGAAGGGTGATAAATTTTTTTATCGCTCTTCATATTTAAAAATGTTGAACTGTTGAATAAGTGGTTACACTTTTAGCTTACCATGATGAACTCTGTGATGACTGGGAGTATTAAGAATCCACTCCAGAGGTCCAAGTTTGTTGATAACCTTAAAAAAAGTAATTTTTCAATGAATTTGAAGATACTGTATAAAATCAAGAAGAAGGATGGAAAAGAGGGAGAGGAAATGCATAAAGATTATGTTTATCTTAAGGAGAATGTATTTTTTTTTCCCTCTGAACCATTTCACTGTATTACTGTTACAAGAATTTTCAGTGAAAAAAAAAATAGTAAAATGGAAGTTAAAAATTAAAATTCTTTTTGATCCAGCAGTAAATTTTCTTCTTACTGTTCTTATCAGTTCATGATTCCACACAGATACTTTCAAGCACATTTTTTAGCTATATCCATTGGCACTGCTTGGGATCCAGTGTAACTGTAAGATCCCAGTTATGTGAACACTTGATATCATCAAATGGCTGACCCAGAAAAAAGTAGTCCTACCTGCTTTTTCCTTCTATCAATACCCTTCTTTTACTCTGGCACAAATGCAGTAACACAACAAACCTGATTAGGGAACTGATGCAAATTAAAATCATTTTTGTTTTTTTCTAATTTAGTTTAACTGGATCAGTTCCTCAGTCTGATCCAACATATGGTCACAAATAGACTGGCACGAGTCAGAGGTATGAAAAGAAAGTAGACCAGCAGAAATTCACAGTGGAGCTGTGATCTAAGGCAGTGATTCAACTGTTCAGAAAATCCTATCTTGATTATTTTAATACCAGACCAAAAGTGACAGAAACTGTTGATTGCCAATAAAATCACTTTAATGATTCAAGCTTCATTAGAAAATGCTGATGAATTAAACTTCTATCAGCAGGGCTTAAGCTAAATTAGGTACTTTCCTGTGTTACAGAGCCAGAGGAAAGCCAGTATCAACTTCACATTTTGGTTAGCTCAATGGAAGTGTATGGATACGCAAGCAACTACTGCTTAATCCCCAACACAAAACCATCAGTCACAAGTAGATGGAATCACTGGATGACCGCAAGGATTTCTGTTTCAAATATACCCACTACAAGAACGACTTTGAGGTGCTGGAGAGAGTTCAGAGAAGAGCAACGAACCTGGTGAGGGGGCCTGGAGCACAAGTCTGATGAGGAGCAGCCGAGGGAACTGGGGCTGTTTAGCCTGGAGGAAAGGAGGCTGAGGGGAGACCTTATTGCTGTCTATAACTATCTGAAAGGAGGTTTTAGCATGGAGGGTGTTGGTCTCTTCTCTCAAGTAACAAGTGATAGGACAAGAGGAAATGGCCTCAAATTGTGCCAGGGGAGGTTCAGATTGGGTATTAGGAAAGTGTTATCATGCACTGGAACAGGTTGCCCAGGGAAATGGTAGAGTCATCATCCCTGAAGGTGTTTGAAAGACATACAGATGAGGCTCTTAGGGACATGATTTAGAAGTGGACTTGGCAGTGTTACGTTAAGGGTTGGACTTGATTATATTAAAGGTCTTTTCCAATCAAAAGTATTCTTTGATTATATGATTCTAAAATTGTACCTATTCCCCACGTCTGATCATGACCGCATTGCCTTGCAATTAATAAAGTGTGTGTGGGGGGGGGGTAGCAGCTAAATAAAAATGCTTAGACCTGAAGAAACAAAACCCAGAACCTATCCCTTTGTCTTTTACAGAACTTAATTAGTAAATTTAATACTCATACTGGAGAAATGGGTGATCTGTAATATAATAATAGAGAAAATACTGGCAAAAACCACCTTAAGCAGAGAGGCAGACAGTCATTACTAATGAGAGCAGGCTCATTCATCTACATAACTAAACATACAAGGATTATTATTTATTTAAGGTTTACAAAACAAAATTATGTTAATTCAGAGCTGTGCAAGTGAAAGTAGATCTGGAATCAAAAAGTAGACACAGGACATTCTGTATTTAAATTTCTATAAATCAGGTAAATATCACAATAAAATGAAATCATACCTTATGTTAATTTTTGTCTTTAATAGCAGCTAAAAGAATGTCTATTTAACAGGTTAAGCAGAGCATTTCTGTAACCAAAGGAGTATAGAAATGAGCAAATTCTTCAGATAGAGAGAACTGTAACATTTGGAGCATCTCTCTCAAAATCCTGCACACAGTTGACTGGAAAAGCAGAATACTGGGACAAGTTTGTTTTGTTTCCTTTAACTCAGAAGCCAAGGACAACACAAGTAGGACCATTTGTCTTTCTCAGTTCTCCCTCAAAATAGGTTTAAGCCTGAAAAGACCATCTGAAAGTGAGAAACAACTCATCATTCATGCTAGCTCCATTTCCCATCTTTCTCAAGCAGAAAATCCCACTGTTTTAAGCTATGTAAGATGTGACCACTAAATTAATTTGAGTGAAATGTCTTGGATAGAACTGCAGCCCAGCACCTGAGAGAGCAGTGATTTATCTACTGGGCCACACCTAACTTTGATCCAATTTGTTTTAATATATTTTTAGATCAATAGTTTAACTTCCTGTGTGTGTGTGAAAATAAACCAAATTTGCGCTAGGAGAGCAGGGAATCACTATGGAATATCAGCCTTCACTTTAACCTACAGGTGGATTATAATAAAATGTCCTCAGAATGAATGCCTTCAAGTCTTTCATATCCAGCTGATTAAATTAATATTTTAGAATTAAAATTCATCCTTTTGAAAGTCCATGTAATACACCAGTATGCTAAAGTAGAACTTTTGGTCTTGGGCTCCCTAAGGACCTCAGGAACTTATGTAAAATTTGAAATAAATATTTCTGACTAATCCTAAAGAAAGTATTTTCTTTGGAAAATGAACCTTTTTTCATACTTTAAAACAGTCTTTATTTGGATGATGACATTTACAAATCTACTGAAATATCTGCTCTGCAGCATCATTAGTGATTGATATCTGGGCCTGCTTCAATTCATTTGGCCAAGGTTACCTCCATTGCAAAGACATACTAGCCACACGATGATAGAAATACCATCTGAGATAATTATAACCATATGATTTTTAAGCTCAGAGGTGGTACAGAAGTCTGTACCTGACCAAGCAAAGATCCAGCTTGCTGAAATCAGCAATCCAAAAAGCAACACTTTGGCTAAATCACATAAAAATATTTTTTCACCAGATATTCAAAATGGTAGAGATAGTAGGGTGCTATTTTGAGAACCTTCTCTTGCTATCAGTGAGTTTACTTCAATATATTTAGCGCATCTCTAAAACAGAAAAAAAATGTTGTCAGTGAAAACTTCGGGTGCCAAAAATTTTATAAATATTTTTTAAAGGTATAATTTATAAATATATCCACATATCATTCCAACAAACAGAAACGTATCACCTCTGGAAAGCTGAATTTTGAAAGTTCCTGCAGCACCACATGGCAAAGAATGTAATTATTTTGTCGACATTTTCTATATTCTACCATCTTACCAGGGGCAAAACTCCTACAAGCAGATCTTTCACCAAAGTATAATAAATTGTCAAGGCTAGGATAGTCAGGCAAGAATCTGACTCTGTCAATGTCAGGCTGATGAGAACTCACTGAAGTCACAGTGAAAGGCATGAAGTTCATAGGAACTGACTTGGAAGAAAATTTAATGTGGTGCAAACAACAGCTCATGTTCAAAAGAATGGGAAGAAAGGCAGCGGCAGGTACTCCACCTACCCATCTACCCTTTGGCTGTCAGTCTGGCCTCATTTCTGTGCCTTCACTGTGCGCAGACATTTTCCTTAGAGAAAACCAGGCTTATGCTGCAGTTGCAACCAGTCACTAAAGTATATGCAGGGCTAGGTCTCAGTTGTTCAAGACAGCAAAATATTTTCAGCTTGAAATAGCTTTGTATTCACAATGGCTTTTTAGAATAAGATCTTTCACAATGTTTACATTTCAGGCAAAATAAAAAGTTATTAAAATTTCAGCACAGCTCTCATGGGGTTTTTTTTCAGGATTTTCATTGAAGAAAGAAAAAGGTTTCTGCTACTATGATTGTTCTATGCAGCAGAAAGTTTTGTTTCAGACATTTTTACTGGAAAGTAATTTCAAAATGAAAAACCATAGTGGAAATGTCATCATTCAATATCCCTATCAATTGTACTTCGAACCCTATTTCATACTATTGACAAGAAACAGAGTCTGCTTTTGATTTTAAAATGTTCTTGTTCTTTATACCATCAACTTGCAGTGATTTGGGGAATACAGAAAAACAGCTACCAATCCTCTAGAAATTGAAATAGCCCAACTGCTGTCCAACAATGACCTTATCTGCATTTTGACCAATATGGCTGGTGGGTTTATGCTTGTGTTTTCTTCCCTGATACAGACACCTAGTGTTCTAAATCAATTCCTGTCTCCAGTTGTTCCTCTGTCAGTTAACACATCATGGACACCTCAAATCCCATGCCAGTGACCCACAGATGAACCACAGCATTCCAGCTAAAGTATTTTCCTGTTTGCTTCATGTATTTTTTAACATCCCATAGCCACACTTTCACTTGCCCAAATCCTTATAAATGGACTCTATAAAC
Source organism: Streptopelia decaocto (assembly GCF_964273445.1). Taxonomy (NCBI): domain Eukaryota; kingdom Metazoa; phylum Chordata; class Aves; order Columbiformes; family Columbidae; genus Streptopelia; species Streptopelia decaocto. Next base: position 133,148,614 of record NC_138655.1, on the reverse strand, counting down.
TACCTACAAATAAGATATATGGGTATCTCATGTGTATCACTTATAAAAGATTTGTCAGATCTCTTCACAAATCATGTATTCCTATTGTTTTTTTTCAAACAAACAACATATTCCCTCAGTTATTGTGCATGGGTATCACTAAATAATAAAGCAGAATTACTGACAGCACCTGAAGCAATTCCAAGAGCAGTTTAATAAATAAGAAAGGCTAAAAGCTGCATACTTAGAAACAGTTTCCACACATTACTGAGCAAAACATGCTGGAAGCCAGATCTTCATACATAATGAGAACTAAATGTTTTTTTTTTCTATAATAGTAGTTCTTATATAAAGATGTTTCCTCTGTGACAGCAAATCCTAGCCTAAAGGAAAAGAACATTATGCAATATCTCCTGTGGCATGTAAGCACCTCCGTTTGCGGTCTCAGAGTTTGTCAGCACCAAGGGAAATCTTTATTGCCTGGTACCCGCACCACTTCAATGTAGTTCTTGTTTAAATAATGAGAAAAAATCGTGACACGAAATCCTAGGGAAACTTTACATCTTGTGTAACAACTCCTCCTGTCACCACTACAACATGAATCTTAACTCCGTTTCAGCATGAACGTTAGGAAGGAATGTCAACAGAGTAAAGCAGGCAATGTTCCAGTAAAAGTAGTTGTATATTAAAAGTTTATTTTTTTTTTCTTTGAGCATAAGAAAAGCTGTTTGCAGCACAGCATTACTTTGAATATCATAGTATTACTGATCTACAGGACAGGAGAGGGTAAATTCATCCCTAGAGCATCACTAAGGAGCACTTGGAACTTAACTTTGAGGTTTCTGTCAGAACAATTGGTAGTAAAACACATATTACTATCGATTTCCTCATCAAAATCAAAAGAAGATTTTTATTCCTGGTATATACATCTATACTTCAGATAGTCTGGTGGGGAAATTTAACAACAAGGCCTTAATTACATTCCCCAGTAGAGCTGCTGTGCTAATTCAGGACAACACACCCATGTATTTATACAGATGGCCCTGGTGATCATATTTGCCATGTGAAATCTCTACAGGGAAGCTGGGGAAAGGCAGAACTCCTGGGATACATGCTCATCTGCCAGTTTCACACTTTGAAATCCTCGGCAAACCCTGATTTATATACCACCAATGTTTTCCTATCTGATTAGGCAGTTTTCTGTTCCACTAAGCATGTAAAATGGATGTAGCCAAATTTCCACACTGAGGAGAGAAAAAACAATATTTATAGTTTAGAAATAAAACAAGCAGGAGGAATCAGGCCTGTTAGGATTATGAAGACTTTCATAGGGGGTGAATTTTTGATAATCTGGATTGTAAATATGGGAGAAGAAAGCCTAGTTTTAATGGATAGTCCAGTTTAGGCCATACCTACATAATAAATACACAGTGTTAAGAAAGGTGTTTATAATAAATTATCTTGAAGGCAGGCTGTTGTCACTTTTCATTGTTTTACGTCTTGACCAGGAGGTAAGGTTTCAATCAAATTAGCATCTTACGTGAATATTTCAGTTAACACTTTCAAAAAGTGGATGCAAGGTGTTTTTTTTTCTTTAAAGGTTGAACTAAGCCCTGGTGTGGGAAAGATGAGCACATATAGGAAGTTTTAATCAAGTTATCTGCTAAAAATGAGAGAAAACCTATACTAACTGGTTGTTTTAACTGCAGCATTACAAATAGCAGAGCACGGAGAAAGTCACTCTTTCAGTCATACATCAAGCTAAGCATTTTAAACAAACTCCAGGAGAAAAATTGCTATACAATTTCAGTATTTTTCAGCAGCTTGACAAATACATGCTGGCAATTGTGGGGAAAAAAACAGAAAGTAATAAATCAACATGTCAGTCCTGAAATAACCTAAAATACAACCAAGTCTAGCTCTTCACCTTCCTTTTTAAATAGATCAAAATCTAGTCAACGTATTATGCTTTCTGTTTTTAGCAAATAAGGGTCTTTCAGATTTTTGGTTGGCTTTGAAGACATAGCTAATTTAAACAGACTTTCAGTGAGTCCAAGCTATGAGAAACACTCGAGAGTATTGCATGTAATATGCTAAGATAGAAAATCAGAGGGTTTTTTTTTTTGACAGCAGTATCTCTGACTTATCTGTGCATTAGTGTGATATACTTTCATTATTATACTAACTTTGTTTGGTAAATGAGTTATATAGATTGTTTCACAGCATGCAGAATGTACGGAAATTAGTTGCATCTCTAAGTAGCTCATTTCACTTTTATCTTGATAATTCTCAGAGCCACTGGGTACAGATCATTACTCAGTTCATCTAAATTACTTACATATTTTTAATCCCTCTCTATTCTGCAGTTCAGTTGAACGAGAAGCTAGATAAGAACAAAATACTTATTTCACTGTGTCAAGGCACTTCTGGGTAGACTCAGATATTTGAACATGCCAAGGAGCACTCTGATTTAAAGTAGGAGGCTCACCCTGGAGCTACTAAAGTGTAAAGTTGTCATTCCTAATCATAATTGAGGTCCTACGTGCCAAAGAAAGAACTCCAAACCTCATCCCACTACATTTTTCCTGATTAAACTGTGTTCAAGTGCAGCCTACACTTAGCAGGACAGGAAGAGTGTGCCCTCTTATGAATGTTTTTTGGTTGGTTGGTTGGCGGGGGGGGGCGTGTGTGTGTGTGTTTTTGTTTGTTTCCTCTCTTTTGTTTTTGTTTCTATTTTTTTATTTAAAACAAACTCCAGGGTTATATGCCTTATGTATCTAGAAAGGTAATACTTTTCTTCCCTAATGGTGGGAGTGAAACATGGAAAAGTGGAACACATTTTGGAGTTACTGCTAGTATTTCCACTTAGTGATAGTATTGTTAGCTGTGCTCTTCTCCGTGCTCTGGCAAGTACAATGATGACAAGACTTTGATCCTGCAGGTTGGTCAGAAAATCTAATAAGCCATTTTGGCAGACATGCTGGATTGAAGCAGTCAGATCTCTTTGTTTCTTGGAATCATGTTTGAGTTTTATTGCCTGCACTAAAGAAAGTATTTTTATCTCCCTGGTATTTATTGATTTATTTGTTCTCTTTCTCTCCGCAGTAAATGCTTGAGTTCACAGTTTGTGGTAGGTGAACAAATGAGTTTCTGAATGACAAAAGCATTATGAATGGGATCAGAACTTTCTTTGGTAAACCAAAATTTTGTTCTTTATGCAAATCAGCAATTAGTTAATTCTCCATTAGTTTTAGAATAATTTATTGGATCTTTGTAACAGTGAGAAAATTCAATCTCTAAAAGCCAGTAGGCTGTCGGACAGTGTGACCTGTTTCTGGAAATTCTACTTAAATAATTTCATCACTGAGAGTTGTCAGACACAATCTGGAACACCAGACTAAGAGAACAGATTTATATCACATCTAATTACGTTCATCTTTTTGATGACTTTTAGCAAAAGCCTTGTGAATGGCAACTCCATAGACTGATCCCTTGTAACCTGACTAGGACAGATATGTGTGCTTCTCATTTGAAAGGAAACACCAGATAGATCTGTGTCGATTTTTGGCTATAGTGGACGAATTAAAGAGAATAAGTTTGTTCTTTCATTAAATGAACAACTGAATTAGAATACAGAAAATGAAAGGTTTTGTTGGCAATTCGAATTCAAAATGAGTTTCCAGTATCAAACTCAAGAGATACTGCAATTTCACAATTATACCCAATATGTTGGATTACTACAGATTTTATCTTTTACTGGTGATGCTCTTTACTAAAAAAAAAACCAAAACAAACCACCACCACAAACAAATAAAGAAACATTACTAAGTTGCTTCTAAATTACTAAACTACTGAAAGTACATTAAATAAACCTTGTTACACTTGTTTACTTCTGCATTCCTTTCTTGTTTATTTGAGATTACAGCACCCAATGTGAATAAGGTAGTTCCAAGAAAATGGAAACATGAAATTTGTGAAGAAATAGAGAACCAATCCCAATTGTTGGGGCCTGGGAATTAATAACTGAATATTTTCTCTGTTGTCTCATTTTGTAACTTATTTATCACATTGTCCTAAAGATTTTATGGTTCTTTTAACCACCATCCCATAGACTTCTGTCTCAAATAGTTTCTGCTTAAAAAAATACATGTGTCCTCTAGAGTTTCAAGAATACCTTTTGCTATTGACAGAGTAATCACGGGTGTACTGCTATTTAAAAGAAATACATACATTTAAATGTATTTTACTAAATTTTACTTGGTTCTTTAATCTGCTTGTTTAATTTCTGTATTGACCCTATGCTGAATACTGGGGGGGAAGGAAAAACAAACAAACAAACAAACAACAACAACAACAAAGCCACACACAAACCAACAAGAACAAAACCACAAACCAAAACAGAACATTTTTTTCTGAATCTACCTGTCTTCCTAGGTAAGAGCTGACTGATGTAAGGACTTCAGGATCAGGCCATAACAGCTCACCTGTACTCAGGGAACCCCAATGGGCTGTGGGTGGCTTCCTGCCAGGAACAGAATTCCTCTTCATGAAAGCATGAAGACTCCACTATTTCTCTTTCTTTCAGTGTTTTTCATTAAAGAAAACTGAGCAGAATTCAAAGCTAAGGTCATGAAGGTCATGAACAGAAACCTAGATCAGCACACATAAGTGCAAAATATTTTTTATCAAATACAATGTACTTCCACAGCAACTTTCATTTTTACTGAATTGATGTTTTCTGACCAAAAAAAAAGTATATCTGTAGCAATTTTATGCCTCTTTTTGCAGCCTGCATGAGGTATTGCCAAAATTTCTCCCATTCCTCGCCTTTTTTCAGTCACTATAGTCCTCGTTACCAGTAGTGGCTCACCTTTTTCTGCTTCCAGAGTTTCATAAGGTAGGAAGACTTAAACAAGGGAAAAAGGGATGCCTTCAGAAACCTGACTTCCAGAAGTATGGTAAAGAACAGTTCACAGTCTTTCCTTGAATTAGAAAATTAAACAGAAACTAAAGCATGTCAAAGATCAATCAGGCAAGGAATAATCTGCTGCTGCAATTACTACCAACAGGGATTGATTCAGTTGATGCTTTCCAAATACAATTTGACATCTCATAAAAATTACAGCTAAATCAACAGAAACTAATTTCTGTTTTTCACAGGTGTCTATCAGGTTATAAACACACCTAACATATTAGTTGTAATAAGTGCATAACGGAAGGATATAGTTTAATATAAGCCACAGACCTTCTGAATCACCTGTGAAAATAAACTGAAATGGAGTATTTCTCTCTGTCAGTAACAGTCCTGAAACATTTTGCAGTTTTTGAAAAATTAGATTTTTAGTGCTCTTTGACCAAAGTATTTTTTTTCACTCTCCTTATGATCTAGATGAGAATGGTCAAGTCATAGAAACATTTCTCCCAGACCATTCAAGATCAGATCTACTGACTGAGTTATTCTACTGACCTATATAGTTTTAGATAGGACCAAAACGCGTTTTATGTTCCTTTATTGAGAACCTATCTTTATGGACCATTACAGAAAAGTATTTTCTTCAGTTGTTTTAGGGTTGTTTTTTACTGGGGTGTTGTGTTTTAGTTTTTATTTTCATTTAGTGTTTTAATAAACTGAGTTAATTTTAATACATTGGTGCTACTCAGAGATTTTTAAAAAATCTTTGGAAAATTTTCAGTGTCATTTCAGATTGCCAGGTATACGGTGCAATAATTCCCAGACTTCAGACAGCAAAGTTCTTGTAATGGGAGAATATAGTTAAAGGCAAATACATAACTGAAATCACAAAGCTGTATTTTCATTCTAGCACACCCAACTTTTATTAATTAATGAAATGCCCTTCTTGTATCAATAGCCCGTTCTGATTTTAGTGCTAGAGATCTTTTATCATTACTAAAATAATCATATGGTGAAATATTTATATAACATTTATGGTGTTTAAAATGCTGTACTACTTCATATAAAGGGCCAAAAGGTAATGCATACCAAGTATGCAAGAAATAAAGAAGTCTAACTGAGACAGAATGAGTGGGTACTTTTGATCTTTATGATTTGGTGTACAGTCTTCATGTGAATATATGATCCACTTGAGTTAAAATAAAATAGACCTTGTCTAATCTGCCAGTAGGAAAGCTGGACAAAAACTGATGAAATAAATACTGAAGGTCAAAGTTATAATACAAGAAACTTAGCATTGTTCAAAACAGCACTGGATGTATTCTAAATTATAGGAAAATATCAGGGATCATACTTTGTCTATAAACATTTACTCTAGGCTGAAACATGGCATAGGAAGTTTCAGCACAGCATGAGTCTTCTTTTGTAATTACTGAATTCACTTTAAATTACTCCCAAAGCAAAACATCTTTCCTCAGAAACTTTCATATAATTTAGTTCTTTCCCATTACTTAAATATAATGTATTTTTTCTTTTATAAAATAATACATTGTGCATATCCTTTATTAAGCCTTTCAGTGCTATGAAAAAAACATCACCTAATAAAGAATAAATAATCTTTTACTGTACTTCACTAGATTTTTTTCTTCTGAAGGAAGTGTGACCAAAATTTGTGAAGTTATGAGTTCCAAACATCCGTGACTAGTCAATATGGGGACAAATCTTGCATAAGGAACCAATGATATCGATTCAAAGCAAAAGAAATCTGTGGACAAACTTAACATTTCTTATCAAATGCTCCTGTATTTTAGAAGCAAACTATTACCTCTTGCACTAGCAGAATAGAAATAATGAAGCGTATCTCCACAAGATCCCACATGACTCATACTGTCACCGTGTGACAGCACCCACCACGGTGCCAGAGGACACCAGAGCTGTCAGACCATGATCAGTCCCGGTTCTCAGAGCAAGGACTAGCAGCGGTCACTGAGACAGGATGCTGTTTTATATATAACCCCAGACCTGCAGCCCCAAACCAATGTCACCTCTTGGGAAACTGTTAGAAACCACGAGTTTCAAAAAGGATTTTCAACTTACTATAATTTATGCAAGATAATCAGAACTGTTAAAATTCATGAAAAGGACAGTCAAATAAAAATTAGAAATGCCACAGCTTTAAACAGCTACATTGTAACAGTTATTGAAAAAGAAAAAAAAAAAGAAAAAAAAAAGAAAAAAAAAGAAAACAAACAAACAAACCACAACAGCATAACAGTGAAGCATCATATTAATTTCACCAAAAATACTGGCTAATACAAACCTGCATTGCTGCAATATCTGCTATGATTTCCCTTCCTTTTCCTTCTGATGAAGGAAACACCCTTGCTCTTGAGAGCAGAAAATCTGCTTATACATGGTGTAAAACTATTTCTGCTTTGACACCATTTTTGACCTTAAAGCATGACTTCAACATATTTCAACTGATTTCAGCTGCAATACAAAATCAACAATATCAACACTGAGAATATCTTCCCTTGTAAAGAAAGATCTATGATGGATCAACTGGATCAGTACAAAAGATCCATTGTTTTTCTAGCGGCACAATAATTTAATAGTAAGGAGTGATTATGTTTTCATTGAGACTGAAATTCATTTCTGTTTAGACTAGTGTCTAAACCTGGCACTATGCTATGGAAATTCTTTTTAAGCCTTATGAAGGATTTAGTGCTTTAGAGAGATGTAAGCAATTCATAAGCCTCTGAAATTCACTTTAGAAACTTTAGATGCACACTGTGGCACCAGTGCTGAGGCTCATTGGTTTGCTGCTGCACAGCAGAATATTAGAAACATCTCAGCCAGGGAAGAAATGGTTTCAGACAGCAGAGAAGAGGTAAATGAGGCATATTGTATTTTTCTTAGTGATAAACCACTGCAAAACTGGTTTGGGGAACCTAAGGCATACTGAAAGAAACTTTGCTACCATGTGATCAAGAATATTCATTTGGTATAATTTTAAAGTGTTCAAATTAATTCAAGACATTTTGACGAGCTTAATTGTGTATTGCTTGAGTTTATGTCACGTCTGGTGATGTGTGTGACATTGTATTGTAAAACTTTCCCATTCATGTGGTGTTGCAGAGCATCAGACGTACTAATGATTTTAGGAATGTGCCCAGCAAAAGTAAAATTTCAACAGAAGTTTGCTATTGGATCACTGCAAGTCTGAAAGTACCTTTTTTTTTTTCCGGAGGGGGAGGAGGGGTGGTGGCACGGGGGAGAAACACACAGAAAAGAGAAAATAAAAACTGTAATTTAAGCAAGACAATCACCTAAAATAGCAGATAAAGAAAATAAAATTTTCTTCAAAAAAATTGTCCTATAGATTGCATAATGAAACTACAGAGGGGAAAAAGGCATCTGTATAATCAGAATAATCAAAGGAGTAAGTATTGTAGACACAATCAGCCCTCAGCCCACTAGGGCCAACTGAGAAATACGCTACTGACATATAAGATGGGAGACTTTTAAACACCTGTAGTGTGAGGGAGAAGGCTGAAGGCCATTCAACTACCCAAGAAGTGTGTGAAACTAATTCCTAATTGCAGTGGCTTATTAACTGTATATGTATGTAAACTAGATATGCTCTATGCCAGGGGTGTCAAATTAATTTTCACTGGGGGCCACATCTCCTACATTTATACAGTCCTAAAATTACATTTGGCTGTCTGAAGGCAACTACGAGGCTGAGGTGGCCCCCGGTGAAAATGAGTTTGACACCCCGCTCTATGCACACACAAAAGAGAAATAAATAGGTGCAGTCATAAACAAATAGCTATCAGATAACCAAAGAGCATTTTTCATCTGAGAACTACTTGCACTAAGAAGGAAACAATATCTGACTTCAGTTGCAACTCTAAATGATCTTTGATAAGCACTGGGTTTGTGATATTTTTCCCTAAAATATTTATCTTAGTTTCAGTATCTGCCAGAAATGTTTAATAAGCTACAAGATAGGAAAATATAGTATTAAAATAGCAAAAAGTTTGATTCCTTACAGTTACTACTGCTTTTTTTTTTTTTAATCTAATTGGGACCAACTGGCCTCATTGCTTCTTATAAACTTAGCAATATATATTCAGAAAAAGGAATAAAAATGAACAGATGTTTCTCCTTAAAGTCAGACAGAGATTTTCCTTACACAATAAATCAGCTGCTAGTGGATTTCCAGGACACTGCTCCAGGCTAACTGTTTAGGTATGGCTTAAAAACCTGGTTTACCTCTGTATGTATCCAAAACTGGTAAAGTAGATTAAACTGTAGATGAACAGCAAACACTGAAGGGGGAATGAAAAGAGCCATGGGCAAGTTGAAAATCTGGAAAATTAGAAAGAAAATAAATGTTAGAAGTATCATTCTAAACCTGTGATGATATAACAAAGTACAATCTTAGGAGCTCAAAGCACTGCATAAGACGCTTCTTCTAATACCTCAATGATACAGACATTATGCAGAATAGATACTGATAATTATATTACTACTAGATTTGCTATAGCAAATGAGACATAAATTGCTGCAAAAGTGATTTGCCAAAAGTCATAATGTGAGCAAGTAGAAAAATCAACAAAAGAACTCGGAAATCCTGAAATTAGATGTTTATTCTGTGTACTACATGGAGCAGACAGCAACATACCCTTGACATGAAGGGTTCATTTACAGAGGAGAATTATCACGGAGTAAGCAAGGTGTGAATTTGTAACACTATAGCTTTTCCGTCTGAACTCCCTATGTGAGCACCATAAGGGCAAATCAACTTACTATACTTTCAAAGTTAATTATAAATCCTAACCCTAACTTCCTCACACCATCTCCCTTGAAGCTCTGATATATTGCTCAGTTCTAAAGATGTGCTAGCATGGAAACAGTTTCAGAAAACTGCTTACTTCGGAAAGTCACTGGGATCCTACAGAGTAATGTCCCGGGAATTTCACAATTACTTGCTTAACTGGCTGAGCAATAGAATAAGACTTTCAACATACTCACGTGTTAAAAGTCAGTCTGTGTTCTTCAGAAAAAGGCTTATCTCTTTTTTAAAAAATTCTTTTTCATTTCCACCTGATATTGCACTATACCAGCTGCATTAAGAAGTTAATCCTTCCTTAAAATACAGCTTTTTTTTTTTTTTCTAAACCAAACAGTATCAGAGGCATCTTCAAAACTTTAGATATCTTTAGCACTCAGGGAAAATCTGGGTAGCAGATAAGAGCTCCCTGTGGAACACAGAGCAAAATTAAAAAACTCCATTTTCAAATTCCTATCATCCTTCTCACAAAAATAAGATCTTTGAACATCAGAGAAAGCCATATGACAGCCATGTCAGGCCTCCTGACCCAGGAATACCTTTAGTGTAGGTTGGCATGTAGTATTTAATGCTGATATTCCCCCAGTTTTTGTCAAAAGGTCTACCCAATAGGTAAGATGTCACACTGTGACTGTGAAACAAATGCAACTCCATCCCCACGAGGTGGTCGATGCTCACGAGAAAGCCATCACAGCTGTATCTCACTTTCACAAGCCAAGGGAGGACTAAAGTCCTGCAATCCCAGCTCAGTCTCCTGGCTTCAACACCAGACAATGACTGAAGCATTGGAAAGAAACTATTTAGTCACTGCAGCTTCAGCATCACCTGGTGGGGCTGGGAGAGCTTTGATTTCAAAAGATATGTTAAAAGGCTTCATGGATCACAGCTGCCTCACAAACTACACGTGGGGCATTTCTGTTTGAAAGTCTTGGAAGTTCTTTTCCAAGAAGTAAATGAATTCAAAGGTGGTGGAAGGATTATGCTGAGCTTCTGGAACTTGGGGAAAAGAATGTAAACAGCTATTTTATTTTAATCAGTTTGATTCTCAAAGGCTGATGTGTTTGCATAACATTTATAAAACAAAAAAGAAAGATAAATGTATTTGGAAGGTGAAACCTGCACATTCAATCCCTAAGAATCACTCACCCTAACTCAGAAAACTTCACAGCAACTCTTGCCTAAGGTGGGAGCTAGTAAATGCATTGGGGGTGTGTGGCGTTTAGACATGAAATTTTGGAGTAGAGGTGGGCACAAGCTTTCTTTGATAATTAAACACTTGGATCAGACTGCCTTGTGCAGAAGACTATTAAACAGAAGAGTGACTTTCAAACCCACAATTCTCTGTGCTCTGAAACAGAAATGTAGTGCAAGCCTCCCATACTTCAGAAGAAATGCCCTAAATACTGCATGGGAGTCAATCTCTTTTCTGAGTTCCTTTTCCTCCTTCCCCTAACCTGCATTCCCTTAGTATTTAATTATAAAAGTAGGGGAGCTACACACAAAAAAAAAAAAAAAAAAAAAAAAGAGAGAGACTTAGAGATATTTGTCCAAAAACAGCCAGAAGGCTGACATGGTTTTTCTCAAAGCTTATCTTACAAAGAAGCCAACGAAGGAGCAGACATGTGGCCAGATTTAAGTAAAGCTACTGCAGTTTTCTCTTATTATTGATTGTACTTGTCTAATGGCGTGATAAGAGCAGGGAAAGAAGGGAAGGAAAGGGAAAGGGAAAAGGAAAGGGAAAGGGAAAGGGAAAGGGAAAGGGAAAGGGAAAGGGAAAGGGAAAGGGAAAGGGAAAGGGAAAGGGAAAGGGAAAGGGAAAGGGAAGACAAAACAGATGGGTTTTTTGTTCATGGAAGTGGTTCTAGGATTGAAAGCAGGGTTTAAAACTATATGCTTTTTCCCTAAAAGTATCAGAGGCAATTTGGTGGTATTCACAGATGACTCAGAGGGGAAGGAAGGATCATCTTCATATTTATTTTCTAACCTACTTCTCACAATGAGTACTAGGATTTCCCTGCTACGTGGTGAGATGAGGGAAATTTTATATACATCTACAGGTAAATTTGAGATAGACAAAGGAGAATGCTTTCCTAACTACTTCATGTTTCCCTGCAATGCAAGTTTTATTTTGCACAGGAAGCCTTTAAAAGATCATTTACAAAAGCAGAACTCATAGGGAGGAATGATAATCTCTCCTATATGAATGATTTGGTTTCTCACATTTATGGTTCCACTGAAAAATAAGATTTAAAAAAAAAAAAAATCATTAAATAGTTTATCACTGGAAATGACAATTCACCAAATCAAAGCATTTCAAGAAAATCTCCCAGCTTTCACTAATGTGTAGAGGAAGAGCTTTCCTGGCTCCAAGATGGAATTTCTGGCCAAAACTGCAGAAAAACATTTATCGCACTCACAGAGCTTTTCCCACTTAAGGATTCAGCAACAGAGATTGACAGAGAGAGGTGATAACTGATAACCTGATGAGAAAGGCACTCGTTGAGGGGATGGAGAGCAACTCATACCTGGGGCTGCTGCACCGCAGCTGAGCGCCTTCACACCTCAGGTATTGCCCATTTTGCAGGGTCTGTGTCTGCTGCACGCTCGCCAGTATGGGCACACGCTACCTTTCTCCCTCTTGTTTGTAAGTAAAAGCTTATAAATGCTTCCTCTGCAGAAAGGGAAAAATGTTGAAATCCCTGAGGTTTAGCAGGAGGACTGAGTGCTGCACCCTTTGTTTCCGCACTGGGTCTCCAAGACCACCTGCTGAAGTGGCAGCTCCTACTGGCAGCTCATAGAGGAGCCCCGGGGCAGCTGCACATAGCTGGTTCCCATGGGCTATACTCTGTGAGGATGCTGCAGGAGTTAAAGGTTAGGATAAAAAAAAATCCCTTACAGATCCCAGAGCTATCAGACTCCTCAATAGATAAAAAGTGAACTTTGTGATTCTCTGCTGAAAAGTAGTGTTACCTATTCCCTTCCCAGATTTGTATACAGATTTTTTCACTGCTTTTAAACCAACAAGGAATAATTCAACCCTTTATCGAAACGTATAGTCTAAAGCTATCAATTTATTATGAATCTAATATTTGCAATTAAATCTTACTCTCAGAGAAAAGCTGAGAACTGGTACTCAAAGAATTAAATCATAGCTTTTCAAGGTGCATGTGCAGATCTCTCCTTTCACAATTATACTTTAAATAAGTGTTTCCTCAGAAGCAAAAATTTACATAGCATTAGCTCGCTGATTTCTTCTTAAAAATGAATATATATTTTTTTCCACATCTTTTTCCAAAAATGGGCTTGAAAACCATCTCTCAATCTTAACAGTAGTAGGTCTGCCTCACTATGCCTCCCCCACCCCTGAGAGTAACAGAAAGACCGTGTGTTCAAACAACATGATGCAATGTGCATTTGGTTCCAAGTTCAGGAGTAAATCTCACACCACTGACTGTACTTCAAGCATGTTTTGTTCTTCTCTTTTATTTCACATCTTTTCAATCAGCTCAAGCACAACCCACACAGATTAATATGCTGATTTATTTATCTTATAACATTTAATTTGAAACACATACAAGCTGGCAGCAGAACAGTCCCACAATCCCACATCATCCACCACAACACTCTCACAGCCTCCACAAAACTGCCTGTCTGACTGCATTCAAGAGCACACACTCAGCAACAGATCACTGAGATTAACTGAAGGCTTCACTGAATTTCAGCTTCGAGGCAGATGCATCCATGAGGTTCTAACAAGTTTGGCAGTCAAAAAAAAGAGCAGTGCAATAAGAACTAACAAGAATTGTGTTTATGTACAGAAAAGCTTTGGAGAAATAAAACTGGCACACTTCTCAAAAGTTCCAGGGGAAGGTAAACCAATATTTATGTTAATCAAGTGTTTTGGCTAGTACCAAATATTTGGTGGAAAAAAACACTACACACAAAAGTTTTATGGATTCCCAGGTTCCCTTCCCTTTGCTCAAAGCATACTAGTTTAAAATATACATATATTATTTGCTAAGTGATAGCAGTGTTGGCCTGACAATGGGCTTCAGAATCTAAGGTGTCCAGACATCTTGGCCTTCCTGAATATTTTTTGCTCTCTGAGGTATCATCCTCAAAACTACGCAGGCAGACAAAGGGCTCATGCACACACCCATGTGTACACACAGCCTTTTTGTCTCTTTTGAATTATTGTTTTTGTTAAGCATTTGCACATATGGTCCCAATGGGTAAATGTGCAAAGGTTAAATCTTTAACATGGCAGTATTTACACAGGAAGCAGAGTTGTGACAGAGATGCATCCCTTCCACTATTGGTCATTATGGCCATTTAAATTTGAGGCACTCCTAACATCAGATGATTATTTTCTGAATAAAAAAAGTAACAAGACTTTACAGGGAAGACTTTAAGAAGCAAAACCGATAGTATCTCTTTCACCATTTCCAGAAGAACTACTAAATTTTTATTTCCAGTGTAGCACTTTAATTCACCACCACTACAACCTGAATTAAAAGGCAGAGTCAAACAAGAACATGAAAGAGCAACTGAGGAAATCAGTAGCTATCCCAGGCCCAAAACTAAATACTGAATAGCACATCACATTTATGAATGTATTTGGAAATACGCATTTTTAAATCCATAAATGAGTACTCAATTTATATTGCATGTGTACACAGCTCACCATTTAAAATAAATTATATCTGAAATAACAGTAGGTAAAAATAGCAGCATACTGCCCTTACTGGAGTACTGACACATGACATAAGTGAGCAGAGACAAATAAATACAGGTGCATGTCCAAAGCAATCTTTCGTAACTGTTTCTCTCCCTGCTCCTTTCAGTTATACAGAGGTATTATAGTGTGGTTATGTTATACTCTGATCTTTTCCTGTATAAATGCATAAATAACCAAATGAAAAGAATTGTCCCATTTTACTGAATATGTTATAGAAATATAAATGCACAACTATTATTAGCCTTCTTAAGCTTAACTACTGTATCTCTTTTCAAGTTTGCTGTAAAAACATTAATGGATGTATTCTTAAAGCTTATGATTCTCAGATTCTTCAGTTTGAACTTCTGCACTTTCAGTGTAAAACATCTTAAAAAAAATTATATCTATTTCTTCAAATGGAAGTAAACACTAAGTTTTCACCATTACTAAATCTTGTTGATATTGTTTGTCAAATCTTGTGCAACTTACCCAGGAGGTGTATTTCTGCAGTACAGATTGTCTCAAGGCTGTGAATAAGTTGTAATCTTCAGAACTATGATGTACTTGGTGCGCTGCCCACAGTATATTAACCTCTGCAAAACACATAATTTCCAATGAGGTATGTATAACACAACAAAACGTTACCCAAGGTCTTTTTTCTTAAGCTAAAAGCAACTAATCCCTCAACTTACACTTTGTTATTTTACCATAGCATAGCAGGTAATAAAACCTAATAGTCAGAGCTGATTTTGGGTAGACTGAGTTAATAAGTGGACATAGTCAGTGTAACTTTCATGCTAAGGAAGGAGAAGCTGCGGCAGGAACCAAAATAATTCCTGAAAATGCAGAAGGATGTGTGAGATGGGAGTTAAATAGCCACAAAGCCTGAGCTGAGTCCTGATGACAGGAGTCAGCCAGAGCCCTGTTAGGTGCTTCAGAGGGACAAGGACTGAGGATGATTTCATGCCTCCATTTGTTTACTAAAATTATATTTCAAGACTAGAAGGGGACACAAAACGTTCCAAAAATCTTACTCTTCAAATTTAAACAACTCAGCTGATGCTGGTGTTTTGCTTACAGTTTTCTGAAACACGTAAATCCTCAAGCACACTTGTACCACAGACCACAAAACAGCCACTGCCTGCCCACTAGTGACAAACGGAAAAACAAATGGTTGCTTGCTGGGAACTCTGGGCCCAGCTAAAGGAGAGAAGTGGCTCTATTGTGTTACAGTTCAAAAAAAGTAACCGGAATAAGGGCAAAAACACTGTTAGCCATGTCCTCTGAAGGCATGAAATCTCTAATGTACCGCAGTGAAGAAGAATACTTCAAAATCCTGATTGCGTTTCAACGCATCTACTCATTAAGTGCAGATCCGAGTGGCCCCTCTGCATTGCATATTGATATCGGGACAGTCTTAAGTGCAAGGTTAAGGTAGAAATGTTCATGGTCATGAGATATATAGCTATGAGGATTACCTTAATCATAGCAAAATGAGAAAGTGGGTGGTTAATGAAGCCCAAATAATGCCTATTTAGCATAAACCTAAATTTATGGTCACATGTATTTCAAGGGATGAGGCATGCTCAGAACCTCAGCTGACTACAGAAATTAGAAGTTACCTGGCTCTCCATCAGCTGCATACTCCCATACTACCACTGACTTGTTTCAGCAGAGCAATTAGAGAAGTGCCTTTGGCAGATATTAGAATCGCATTCACAGAACGATCTTATAACATCTATTTAAAGTCCTGAAATTACCTGGTGCCAAGCTTATATCAAATAGTTTAGGACTGGTGATTAACATTTGCTTGCAATACAAAATAATGCCAAAATATTATCTTAATGAATTTCAAGGCATCCTGACCATTTCAGTGGACTCGATAGTCTTGTAAGAGGAGGTAACAGTCTTGCATCCTAGAAACTGAGAATCTAATCTAATGAATTTTGACAATTTGGTAATTTACCTGATCACATAATTTTTCAATGTCCTCTAAGTCCTTGAAAATCCTTACAATTGCTGAATTAAAACTGTAATTTCAACTATCATAAAACACTTAACAGTCAATATGAGAATTCTTCCTTCTTAAATGCATTTGTTCCTGAAGGAATGAGTGTTCATTATATCAAGAATTAGTGATCTCTCTCAAAAAAAAACCCACAAAACCAACAATATCTTAATGCATCTCTGTCTAATGAGCTCAGTAGGAGATTAATTATTCAGGTGAGCTTAAATACTCAAAAATAATTTGTATTTGAAATGTTTCCCAAGACCTCAACAGAAGCTAAATGAGTGAACAAAGCATCTGAAAAGGTGGAGGTTAAAGACCTGTCTCCTTAGTTGTTTTAAAAGCATTTACTTCCTATCACAAACTGTGTGTAACACAAGCCTCCACTCAATGAAGTACAGCTGTACAAACAGGGTACAGTAACTGGATCTTGCTTCTTTCTCCCAGTCATTTTTCAGCATTGTGAAAAGTTCAAGGAAGAGAATCTATGATGATTTTTACAGTCTACTTTCATTGTAGTTAAGGTCAAATGGTTTTCAAAATGAATTACTAAAAAGGCATTTTATTAGCATTCATTTTTCAGTTAAACTGCCTCTTACACTGAGAAGAATATGGAATGAGCTGACTGAATATTGGTAAAATGTTAATCTTTCAGATGTGCGAGTCAGTTTAAATGATCTATCATTCAAAAATATCCTACAGGAATATTAGGGACATAAACAAGCAATTCTGCCACAAGTAATTTAACTGCTAAAGCTATTTCTGACTTCTTCTGTTACAGCTAAGTGAATTAAATCCCGCTCCTTAATCCTATTCTTGCTGACATCAATGGCACAGGCTATGTATAACAAATTTCTTAGCAAAATAGGCAGAGTTGATGATCGGAAATAATTTTTGTCTCAAAAATTTATCTGAAGAAACTGGTCATCAATAACTTTTTATTTGAAGCAAAAGAATAACATAATGAATAAATGTAAAATAGATCACCCCAAAACTCAGTCTGTAATGATTAGTAATGTAAAAATATTGCAATCATAACACCTAGAAGACATCTCACAAATGTAAAGAACAGACCAAGCACTCTTCAAGGAAAACAGCTGACTGTTCACTGACTACCCGTGACAGAAACCAAAATGTATGTGTCTATAGAAGAGCTGGGTTTCATTTTTTCATTCATGATGATGATAAGTTCAAGCAAAATGAGAAAAGTATTTGAATCAGAACAAAATTCTAAGAGACTCACATGCACTTTCTCATATGTATTGTCAAATAATGATGAAAAAATAGAGCAAGGCCAAGATATGACCATTTCCAACACTTTTTATTTTTTTAAATCTTTGTGGAAAACAAGAAGTGTTATTCCATTTTGCAGATCTCTTCAGTCAAATTCTCCCATGAAGTCACAGGAAAAAATTAGGTGATGGAATTGGAGAAGTCACCCAGACAACTCTTTAAAGGGATTTTCGATGTTTTCTAAATCAGATTGATAAACACAATTTAAAAAAAAATACATTAACTGCAATACACATATGCACAAAAATATTATTTTTGATTCAGAAGAGTGAACATTGTAGAATCACAGGATAATTCAAACTGGAGAGAACTGCAGGAAGTCCCAAGTCCAACCTCCTGCTCACAGCTGGACCAGCTTTAACTTCCTGAGCACTCAGTTGTGTCTTGGAAATTTGCATCTTCTGCTACTATGAAGAACTATCTCTAATAGAAGATAAAGGTAGCATTTCCTGTTTGTGTAGTTATGAGGAAAGTTATAGGTAGCACAGTAAAGGCCTCCTTTCCTGGTGTGGCTTATCGCAGGTTCCTCTTAACGGGTGGAGACCTTATGTGCCAGTCACATCTGGGGAAGAACAGACTTATATATTACTACTGGAGTTAATTGTAGTTTAATACACTATTACTACCATTGTACACAATTAATGAATATTTTCTTCCTTCACCCAATACAAACTCCAAAGGAATCAGCATTAATCTGAAAAGAGAATGAATGATGCCATGTAGCTAGGTGAGGAAGGAAAGAAAATTGGTGCTACACAGGAACTGCTGGATGATGGATGGGGCCTCAGTTTCCACTTTAGCTCTTTTAAGCCCCTATTAAGTGATCTCAGAGTCAGACCTGCAGTTGTTAAAATCAGTGGGCCCCAAGCAGTTGAGATATTGTATCCTAACACTAATTCTAATAGAAAATGAAGATTTGTCTTTTTTAGCATTGGTCCAATATATGAATTCTCCTGATAGAAAAAGGAAAATGAGAAGCTGAGGGAAGTGGCCTGGAGAACAGGAGGCTTTGGGATACTTAATAGTAGCTTTGCAGCACCAATGAAGCAAGTTACCACGAAGCTGGAGCCGGGCTTTTTGCAGCAGTCCCACTTTATCTTATTTTCTGAGTTTTCCAAAAGGAAGAAAGATTAATGATGTTATCCTTCTTTTCCATTTCTTCCCTCCATCCTCCTCCTAATTATTACATAAGATATAATGTTTCACATACCATCACAACCATATTGGTATGGCAACCAATGTTTCTACTTAACCTCAATTTTTTTCTATTTCAAATTCAGTTTTTGGCACTAATCAAATTCCTTTCTATGATGTCCAAAGATAGATGCAATGCCTGGGCCATATTTCCCTACTTCTGAGGTATTTCTTGTGTGGTAGTAGAAATGGGTCATTGTGCACACAAGATTTCTCTTTAGGAATACATAATGCAGAGTGTTCAAAATGACAGACTCGGCTGTTGTTCATTTCTGCAGCTTTCAGTGATTTGCACAGCCCAAGACATTTTGATTACTAACAGAAGAAAATACGTATGCCAAAACCACCTGTAGTCATTTCAAGGAGTGATGTCAACAAAAAGAACCACTTTACACAATCTTTGAAATCAGTGACATGGTAAAGATTTGGTTAATCTCTGGTGAATAAAAATATTTTAGAATTCTTTAATTAAAAGAGGGTAATTTCTTTGTGCACAGATTCATAAAACCCGTGTCTCAAGTAAAGTGGAAAAAAGTACAGATGTTTAGAAATACGTCCATATGATGAGTCATGTAAAGTTTCCATTCTCTTTCAGCCAACGCTGAGTGTAGCTAAGAGAACAGGCAAAAGATACCCCTCAGCATCTATTTAAATTTAAACAAAACCTTCAGTTTGACTATACTTGCCTTCTCTTATTATACAAGCTTAGATACCTTCAGTATTCAGTGAGAAACTGAGCTACAATTTAACTAGCTAGAAACTTAGAAGACAGCAAAATTACATTTACTGGCATGGATTACCACACTACCATGAAATCCACGAAGTCAAGCATGTGGCAAGAAACCCCTCAGCCATGGTGTGGTCCCTGCTGACCCCAGCCTGGAAACTTCTGATTCCTAGAGCAGCTGTAACGTGCAACACTTCAGGGGCAGGTGCCTGGTGCTGCATTTGCCTACAAGCAATAGAAAAGCAATCATCGGTCTACTTCTCTCTAGTCAGAATCAGCAGAAACCCCAGGCAGCTGAGGAAAGAAAAATGGCCTGGAAGGTAAATCTTCCAGTAATTCCTTTTCTGTGCATTTCAACCATCCCTACAAAGATAAAACAGAGAACACATAGTGTTTAAATAATTGCTCCAGTAATCTATTAGCTTTTCTAATTCACAAATCAACAACAGCTTCACTACATACTACCTTCCTGCCTTGTTCTAATTGATCTGTTCTGTTGATGCTTACAAAATGTTTGAATAACTCTCTTCTCATGCAGGGCTTTTTCAAAGAGTCTCATTCCCTGTTGTGTTCTACATTTGCACTGGATGAACAACCACTGAGACAGAGCACCACTTAAGCTTTGTTACTAGGAGGGACAATTACCAGCTTTTTTTTTAATAAAAGCTGGCTAAAACCCCTGTATTTTGGGACCTAGAGTGGGTGCCTTCATCAAAATTGGGAAGTTGCCACAGAATCCATTCCACCTCACATGAAAACAGAAATCTACCTATACAGGTTAGTGATTATCTTCACAACAGAAGTAGATATGATCTGTATATGACTCCCTTGTTTAGTCTGTTGTGGTGTAGTCCCTCTCTTGTTACTCTTCTGATCCACCTTTGCTTCATGTTTTTTGTTTTAGTGTTGTTCAGTAAGAGCTGCAACATAGGTTATTTGCCAAAAGCCTCTGCTTCCTTCTTATGAGAAATATAATTCTTATAGGAACAAATTATTTCTTCAGTTACATTAGTGTAAGCATAGGGCTGCATGGGTTTAATGAGAACAGGATTAGATCCAAGGAATTTATCTGGAAGACTGTATTATATACCACACACAAAGAAGCATGTATACAGGGAAATATATGGGGGTTTTGGTTGGTTTGTGGGTTTTGGTTTTGTTTTGTTAATAAAACACATTATTCTTACATTGTATTCTCAGAATGATCACACATCTAAATCAAAAGACTAGCTATAACGAGATCTGAGTTCAAGTGTTGAATTAGACTTGATACACTATAGAGCTTTGAGTAATTTTCTTAAATTTCTTCTTCTGCACATTTTTATTGAGAAGCACCTATCTGTGCATGTACCTGACACAGACCAGTTCTCAGCATTTAGAAAGTAGCTGTTCCACTGCGGTTTAGAATAACAGGAAAAAAGAGAATAAAACAGAATCTGCTGGCCTTTGCTCCCAGAGTTTGTTTGTCAGGAGAAGTGGAACAACTCAGAAGCACCTCTTCAGCCTCAGCACCATCTAGTCCTCTTTGGCCATCTTGCAATTAAACATATTGCAGTACCCAGGTAATTCTGGGACAGGCACTCATGAAGCATGACACACTGCCAATCTCAAATGAGAAATAATGCTACTATGAGACACTCTGGAACCTACATAATTGCAACCCAGCAGCTTACTTAGGAAATTTTACTAGCTGTTCAGCATATGATCCTTCTGTGATGCGAGATGTGCTGCTTCTGTGCTTTATTCAGTATTATTTCTGTTTTTCAGCCCTCTTCTAAGTTACTGTATGCAGTCAGCAAACTACTTAGTGAGTGGCTAACTTATAATCAAGTAATACATGGTATATGCTCCCATGGCTCACAAGCCAACAATTGGAGAAAATTTTCTACAAAACCTGCCTCCAGAATCTGTGCACGAGCCAAAACCTTCTGCTTGATCTGCTGCCATACCAGTTGAAAACACAAAACGGCTCCCACACAAAAAAATCCACAATAAAATCTGCAAAACTTAAGATGTAGAATGATCTAGGGAAACGTGGGAAGAATCAAGACAAGCCAAAGCATTACATATGCTACCCAGAACAAACAACAGGCCAGATCATATCCCTTCTTAGCAAGAATCCAGGGAACTGTGAATTATATCCAGATACACTTCTGAATCTGTAAAATATTTAAGATATCATAGAGTTAGGAGAGCAGAGCTTGGCCACATCAAAAATAGTGGTCCTCTCAACCCATACATGTCCTATGTTATTTCTTGGCTTCCTCATAAGCATAGGATACCAATGGGGAGGTCAGAAAAAGCCACAGTGTTCCCCAAGACTCAGTCTATTCTAGTAGGAGTAGCTGCCTTGGAAGCAAATCTTCATGGATCAAACTTTATGCAATCTAGTTATAACAACGTAAACAAGAGTAATAGTTTCAGTTAATTACATTAGGATAGTCCTAACCCATGGCCTGTGAGCTTTTCACACAGTTGTTGGGAATTGAACAGTCTCTCTCCACACATGAAAACCACAAAGGAATAAAGTTTATTAAGTAAGGATTCAGAAATCAATTCAAAGTGTATCAATCTCTGACTTCACTCACAGTTTAATAGAAAATGAATATGCATTTACTTGCAGGGAAAGATACTGAGAAGATAAATGATGCAAAGTGATTTTAGCATGCAATTGTTGGATTTGAACACTGCCACAAAGACAAATAGGAAAAATTCAAAAGATGAAGAAACACACAGAAGGAATGAAGTTTTAGCAATGTGTATATAAGTAAACTCTGAAAACAGTGGAATATTTGGCACGTCTTTCAGTACACAGCAAGTCTCTCACACAAATTCTGCTATACCAACTTTCCTGACCAACCTGCTTCTCACAGCTTCCTGAAGCCAATTGTTCAGGTTCTGTAGTTGTCTGGAGCAGCTCCGCAGGTGGTTAAAGTTCTGTTTGCCTGAGCTGTGGATGATCTCTGTAGCAAAGATCTGAGTCTGTGGATCATGAGGAACCACAATGGCAGCAGCTATTACACAGTTACTTGTCTCTTTCATACGTTTATAAGGCTTGATTCGGGCACACTATTTTCCATTTCTTCTAGCTTTGAAATGAGATTCTTTAGCTCTAAGATTTTGAAAATAACTCTGACTTGTACAAAAATATAAATTGGTGCCATGACAGTTTCAAGGATAACTAAATTATAGCACCAAATGCTGTTTATGAAGCCAGTCCCAAGCCCTGTCAAGCACTAACCAGCTTAAGTCCCATATTTGGCCCAAGTTCTTCAATTGTCCTTTCTTCAGTGAGGGTTCCTACTGGTTATCACAAGGTTTATCCACCTTATACCCTCACAACCTCTTGACTGAGTGACACAGTATATGTTAACCTCTGCAGGTCATTGATGTAGCAATTTTTTGCAGCACTTACCTCTTTCTATACCTTTTTTATCACAAAGAGGAACATATGGTTCATTAATTGCACACCTATAAATCATCCTGTTGGTGAAATCAGATTTATATATTAAAATAAAAACCTGCAACAAATTTCTGTGTAAAGGAGAAGATCCTCAGCAGCTGGTGCAAAGTGACTTCTATAGATCTGTGCCATTTTATACAAGCTGCAGACTTGACTTGAGCTTCTCCAAATATGGCTGATTACAGAACTGGCAATCTTTAGTTCTGAGCATTTGCCAACCTGTATAATATAACCTGGTGTTACTGAATACTGGTGTCAAACTGTGGTATAAATGTGTGAAACACATTAACTTTGACCAAATTAGCACTCTACTCCTTAGCTTGATGATAAAGAGAACTGAGATGATTTTGGTTTTTTGTTTTTTTTTAAGTTACTTCAGAGTGCCTTTTTTTTTTTTTTTTACTTCAATTCTTTTCCTTTTTCTTTTTCTGTTTTCCTTCTCCAAAAGCGTCTCAGCCACTGAAACATCAGCTTATGCAATTTGAGAATGTATTCATCTTGGAGGCTCTTAGAAGGAAATTGCTGGAATGAAATGGAAAAAAGAGAAGATAATTCTCCTTTTGTTTTTCTGGTGGGGGGATGAGGGTGAGAGTTCCTACTCTCCCGTATTCTGGGCTGTCTCTACAAAAGATTGATGTCTGGTGTCACCGTTAGGAAGTGCAAACTGTTCAGCTTCATTGCAATCTATGTCCTCATCCTCCTGCTCTGCAGGATACCACATACTTTGGCAGGCAATATTCAGATGGGAAGCACTTTAATGGCAAGAATGGATGCCAGTGAAACCTTTTCCCACAATGTTCAAAACTCTGAATGTGCATACGTTAAAGCAACATAAAGCTGCAGGATATTAGGAAGAAAACAATAACTGATACTAACTCAGCCACATCAATCTTACTTTTTGCCCCTCAGAACAATAGATTCAAAGAATGGTAGGGAAATACACACAAAACAAAGAACAAACACACACACACACACATAAAAAATAAAAAGGAAAAAAAGATGAACTGGAATGAATTAAAGTCCTCCAACTCAAAGGTATAAACATACTTTTTCAGAGGAAATATCCATGGCCCCTTGACGTAACTTTTACTTTGTAGGTTGAATTCCTGCATTCATTTATTTGGTTCTTCATTTTTCCAAGCCAGATATAGTAAGAATTAACACTGATAAGTCCACTGAGTTATTCTGGCACAAAAAAGGAAATATCTCTACACAATTTTCTCTTACAGAGTGTTTTAGATAATTTATTAAGCCAAGTTCCTGAATGATAGAAGTGTGGAAGTGCAGACTAGATTTGCAAAGGAATCTATTGATATTTACAGAGATATCAGGAAAGCCTGAGCGACATCAGGACAAACTGCCCACCTTAAATAAACTTTAAAAATATTATAGAAAAAAAATAATTTACATCCAGCTTTCCTCCCACTCTTTCATATATTTGCAAACCATAGACAAAGCCAGGCAGAAACTTTAGGCAAAGCACATGGGGTTTGTACTCTCTAAGGACTGGATCTAAAACTTACTGAATTCAGCTGAAAAATATCTACTAACTTTAACAGATTTTTAAAAGTTCATCATATATTATAGAATTCAAAACAAAGTTAATATTTAGTGAGATAGGTCACCCATATTTATTTATGCATTTGTTTTACATGTGTCAAATTATTTACCTGAGAAATAAAAACAACCAATATAGTAACAGATATTGCATGCTTATTTAACAGTGATAGATCCATTGTATTTGGTAGACATACTGCTTATTTAGCAGCATATGTGATGCATACAAGAAGAAACCTGCACTTGAACAGATTACATTTGGATCAGTGTTGTCAGTACTTGCACTTGCATTCCTAAGAGCACATAGCTAACCACAGATCCTCTGTGTCCATCAAGTAATCACCTATCACTGCATCTGTCATACAACAGATTGGCTCTGGACACTATTAAGCATGTTGAAACTTTAACAGCCTTTTCCATTTATCATTCTTAATGAGAAGGACATGGAAGCCATGTAGACAGATAGATTAGATAGAGAGAACAGAACACAGGCAACTGTGAAGCACACAGCTTCAATTTAAAGGTGAAAAAGAAAGGGGGCATATAAGCCTCCCTCCATACCGCACTGAGCTGGGATTCATCTGGTAGAGCCCACCCCTACATGCACCAGCTAGGACTATCTAGAGGATGCCTCTCACATCAGAATGCTATCTTCAAGGTTTTATCTCCCACCACTCCATGCCCTGTCTTTTCAGCAGGGAACAAAGAGATGTATCTAAATTAGGTCTGCACCATTCGGTCTTTACACTGGAGCCATCCGTGGGGACACAGATGCCGACAGTATGATCAAACACATTTAGCAAAAAGACATTAAACAGACTTTAAGAAGGCTTTTTACTTGAGTGTCCGTTGCTAGTGATGCTATCTCTTGAACTCTGACCATCAGTCAGAGGAGTTACTTCAACTCTTTCCCCAAAATATTAATAAATCATTACTAGCTGAAGACTGGTGAAGCAACACGCAGCACAGTTTCAGATACAGAGTTTCAATGTTTGTTTTGGTAGTGATGTTTGCGGGGCTGAAGCTGCTCCAGCAGTGCCAGCAAACACTGAAACAGGTCACAGATATGGGAGTGTAAAATGAAGGCTGGCAAGAGCAGGAGCTAACAGATGAAGCCAGAGGTGTGAGGGAACAGGAATAC
The DNA here is from genome assembly GCF_964273445.1 of Streptopelia decaocto. Lineage (NCBI taxonomy): Eukaryota > Metazoa > Chordata > Aves > Columbiformes > Columbidae > Streptopelia > Streptopelia decaocto. Next base: position 133,122,765 of record NC_138655.1, on the reverse strand, counting down.
CAGCAGGCTCCTATGATGCTAATTCAGACTGATTTGTCAAAGAGCAGCTATAGCACTTGACCTGTAAAGTCACTCCTCCTACATGATCACTGGTTTTTGCGGCCACATGTCTCCTGACTGATGTTGCGTTTTCTGACTTTAAAGGCCTACAGCTAGCAGCTGGATAATTAGTAGCAGAGCTAACAGAAAAGAAAGGATTTCAGAGACAGAAAATACCAAGCACTGAAAAGAATGACATTTAACTTATTAATTATGGCACTTTAATATATCCCACTGAAAATTAACTATTTTTAATCCTTTATCTATTTGCCCTAGGCTATAAAATAAGCTAAGATTGAAAGCTCAATGAGCCATGGACCTGTTTTACTTTGTACTTTCCAAACACGCAAAAATAAGCATTAAACTATGAAGTGCAAGATACTAGACTGCAGACTTACCTCAACCACTAATATTGTATATAGGAAACAGATCTGCCTAAGAAAAATAGGCTCCTGTATTTTATAAAGTGTCATTATTATCTGGCAAGGGTAGGATATTTTATTTTCAATATAAAAATTGAAGCGTTTTGCTGCTTTGAGATCTCCGGTTAAAATCCACCATTAGAAAAAAGAACTGACCCAAAATGACAGCACACTGTTGGCCTATTTATGCAGATTGTGCCAAACGTAACTCTAATCTACCAAAAAAATATTGTTACTCCACAGCCAATCTCCTCCCACAGTTAGCAGGGGAGGAGAGGGAAGGAGAATCTTTCTCTTTATCTGAAAAGTGTTGATATTTTTATGGAAAACATACTTGTAAGTACAAAGTTTTACAGTGTGTTAAGACAGATCAAACAGTAAGCATTTATGTATAATTTCATAGGATATTTTATATGCGTGCCAGTAGCCATTATCTCCATACCCAGCATGGGAGCTCTCAAAGCTTGCAAGTTAAATGACTATCCCATATTCATCCCAGTCCTAACTTATATTCTTTGGTACTAAGCCCCAGCAATGGATGAAGTATTTTTTTTTCAGCTGCTCACCCAGGAGACACTCAGCAGCAGCTGAACAGCAGGAGGCACAGCACAACCCAGTCCAGGCTCAGAATATCCTTTGCTAAAATCCCAGAGAAACTGTTAGAAGCTTACACTAGGGAATCAAGATCCAGATAATCAAAGTAGTATAATTTACAACACCTGATGCCAGCATCACAAATTTTAGACAGTGGCTACAGCACAGGAAGCTTCTTTATTTCAACTCCAGAGAGAAAGAAGGGGGAGGAAAAAAAAGAAGAAAAAATTGCATGAACACAAGTGAACCTAATTTAGATTTAGTTGTTGAAACACATCAGGACAGTAAATTCATGTGTTTATAAAGAACTTGAAGGATATGAAGCTTGACATTATTTGGCAGAAACTGATCAAACCATCATTTAAGTGATTGTTTAAATCATTTTAATCCCATTTAAATTACATTCCCAATTACTTAACCACCGTCATAGACAAGCGACATGTCTGATAAAGTAAATGGGAATTAAGACATGGGCAGAACAGTAAATTTCCCTGTTCCTTAGTTTACAGAACGAAAACATTACTTCACAGGGCTGTTGCTTATTTCCCTCTGCCACTAGCAAAAAGAACTGTAGTTTAAGAGTACTAAGTACTCTCCTGATTCCCCTTCAAAATTACAAGAAAGACAGTACTGCCTTGATAAAAATGAGAGAAAAAAACAATAAATGTCTCAGCAGGATGTCAGTACAGTTTATAAATAGTATAGGTGTATTTTGTTAAATCTAAAACAAAAAAAAAAAATCTGCATTTTGTAATTGGTCAAGGTAATCACATCACCACATAGATGTTCACCTAATTTTACACCACTCTTCTAATCATCCACAGATTTTCTCTAAACTAGATTACAAACCCTTAGATGAAGAGCCTTTCTTTCTGTGCATTTTTTGAGCATCCAGAACCTACCAGCGTCAGTCTTTTCTGAGACTTCAGGAACTCCTGTGCCATAAGACATCATAAGGTCTGAATGATCAAAGTTATAAGGAAAGATTTATAAAGGTGTACGAGAGACAGATACATTTGCTCTGGAATAGGATAGGACTGGTGAAGTAGAGCTCAGTGGAAAAGCAGGTGGTTGAGATTATAATGAACCAATCAAACAAACTCAGGCAAGCTGGACCAGATGGCCTTTTTTCTGTTACTAATATTACTTATGTTCCTATTCAGCTGTAAGAAGTTACAAATAGTTTACCTGTTCAGATTTTTCTGACTCAAATTACATAAGATCAATGCTCTCACTTCACCATCACATTAAAAGTTATCATGACACTGTCTGTAGTTGTATTTAATAATTTACAATGCTGCCTACGCAGAGGAGAAACTGGTAGGTGTAACAGAAGAAGTTTTGCCTTTTACAACACAAATTATGTAGCAAAACCTATAAAAAGGGAAAGCATTAAAAAAAAAAAAAAGAAAAAAACTTAATCTAGAGGATTAAATGCTACTAGATACAAGCAAAATCTAAGTATAAACCATATTTCCTGTACCAAAAGATGAAATTCTGAAGGAAAACTAATGGGCATGACTAACCTCTAGTCACACAGATTGCATGACACATTAATATACAACTGCACCAACCATGTCTAAATCTCTCCTTCATCCAACACAAGTCAGAGTTCAGAGGCTACAAATTTAAAATCAGGAAGGCAATTCACAGGTGCAAGAAAAAAAATTAACATCTCTAATCTCCCAATTTGCATTAATTTATTTCAAAACTACTATACAAGCAATTTCCACATATAAAATAAAGGTTATTTTAAAATTCAAACTAATGTAAGAATGGTTGTTGCATGGTGGCAGATCTATATTACTGTTAGCAAAGCAAACTTATTACCAGTTGTGGGGTACACTCTGATGCAGTGAAAAAGTTAATAAACTGTACAGCAGTGACAAGCTTTACACTATTATGACTGGACATAAGAGCAATCCACTCAGCAGCTATCTTTGCTTTCCAGAATAACTCTCCCCACTGTAACTTGATATAATATATTATAATACTTAAGACAGAGTAAACTGTTTAGAAATTATTCTGTATTTATGCCTGGGCAACAGGTTGCCCACAGAAGGTGTGGATGCCCCAACCCTGCAAGTGTTCAAGGCCAGGCTGGAAGGGTGGGGCTTCGAGCAACCAGGTCCAGTGGAAGGTGTCCCTGCCTATACAGCACAGTTGGAACCAGATAATCTTTACAGTCCTTTCTAACCCAAACCATTCTATGATTGCATTATTATACTAAGTATTTCTGCATTTTGCTTGATATTGCTTAAGTAGTTTTGAGATAGTTTAAGTATTCCTTTCATTATCTGTTTCATTGAACTACAGGAGTCAAAAACTGAGCTCAGGAAAAAAATCCCACTCACAAGCAGCTTTTTCAATAGGGTTTAATCACACAAGGTGCTGAGGCCTCAGTAGTGTGTATGTACAGTAGGCTGTGTCAGTCTTCTCTTGAGCTGCAGTCCTAGACTAGAGCAACAGAAGATAATAAAGCCTGCTAAACAATGGGACTCTCTAGAGACCATCAATAAACTTTCTTGAACTTTTGCTCCAGAAGAATTTCACACCTTTGGTGTCCTATCGATGTTAGGAGCTTATATATAAATTGCCAGCCCCATGACCCAAAAAGTATGCAGTTCATGATCTCATGCACCATGAAATCACAGATGGGCCGGTTTTATTGCAGCTTAAGGAGAGACTCACAAATGACAAACATTTGCATTAAATTCTCAGATAAATCAAGATGATCACAAACCATAAAGATCCAGAACATCGTTCCCAGTCAGTTTCACAAAAGTGTTACATATTTTTTTTTCTGGGTAGAAATTTTTTTGCTGATGGCACAGTACTAAAAAAAAAAATGTTTTCATTTGTAACTTTTTATTATATGTCAAAATGTTGGAGGAAGTCTTGACAAGAAACATTAACCTACTGACTCATCTCTCGGCGTACTAGAAATGATCAATGAGATGATTATTGAGAAATATAGCTGCTCTGCCCTGAAATTTCCAGCTTTTTCACCCTCTCCAGTCATTTATCCCAAATTTAGACAAGTTTATTCTTCAGTGTGACAGCTAATTTTTTGATCTCTTGGTGTCATCCAGGTCTTTGGAATGGCCAAGCTACAGCTGAAGGGCCTGTGAGAGCAACTCACAATCTCCAACTCTTACATTTGCTGCTGATTCCCAGATATGGCTTTGCCCTACCTCAACAGCATCCTCATGGAAACTCTAATTTAGAATTAGGTCAGTTGCTATGATCCCAAGTGATGCTTATGGCAGTCAGACAACAGTTCAAAAATACCACCTTATGTTCATGGTCACCCTCTACTGACTAGCAAAGCTCTTCACAATGAACAAGACCACCCCTTGGCTGTTCAGTCTATCACTTTGCAAGTCGATATGGATTTGATCCTTCTTCAGCCCAGAAGACCAGTATAAAACCACTTAAAATATGGAAGAGAGGCAGGCTACAGACAATGCACAAGGAGATCAGGTGTGATTTTGAGCTCCTAACAGAATGGCTCCTTTGAAGTGAAAGAGTTATAAGTGTAAAATCAAGAAAGCAGAGCAACATGCACATACGATTTCAAGTCCATAAACATCCCATACTCTGTGTACTTCTGTATGAGTATGTTGCTATGTATTATCTAATGATATCCCCTCTGAAGTACAGTCACCCATTGGTATGCAGGTAGAAGTGACTGACTATGAAGACAGATCCTACTCATAGCTTATTTTACTAGGCCAGTTTTCAGCACAACTGAACTTTAAAACTTTAAACATGCATGTAGGGATTTGCCTGTGGCCACTATTTTGGATTAATGAATGAGCCCCTGAACATGCTGCACATCTGATGAGATCTCCAGCTGCAACCCAGAATTATGATTTATCATAGACAAGATCTGCTGGGTTCTATTAGGAAACGGTTTTAGAAGTAAGGGAGTGAAGATGTCATAGGTCACAGCCAAGGGATGGCTGAGAAAGCCTGCTGCAATTAAAGCAGCCTTACACAACTGTCATGAAAAATTTTCAGTTCAAAATACAACATCTGTGCAAGCAACTCTACCACAGCAATTGTGAAGACAATGACCAAAAAACCAAGCAAAACGATACTACATTCTCTCATAAAAAGTACTTCCCATAAACAAGCAGGATTTTACAGGGCTCGACCGAGTGAGATGTTGAAGTCATAAGGGAGAAGTTGCAAGGGGTGAGCAGAAGGGGTAGGTCAAATCCTTTATAAATAAGTATCAGCTATGTATTTGCTATGTGTGGCCTCAGTACTGTTGAGGAAGCCAGGAAGGAAAGCCTCCAAGAAAAGAGGCTTGGGGATGTAACTTAAGAACAAAGAAATCATTAATCCTAAAATTCCAAGGAGACCTTAACAGTTACAGCATTAAGAACTTATATTTTATAACTCCACAGACATAAAGTATGCACTTTAACTATTTACTTACTAAGTCAAAAAATATCCTAATTTCTTCATAGCTACAGGAAAGTAATAAATGACTTGGTTAAGCAGTTAATGGGGAGAATCAGTGGAATTCTCAGGACAAAGGATAGTTTCTTATGAACAGTACTGTTAGCAAACTTTAAAATAGATCATGATAAATTTAAATATGTCAATATTTTAAGAATAATTACTATTTTTAAATAGGCATATTTCTTTCAGTGGGAATTTGAGTTAAAAATAGGAAGTTTAACAGGATCAGCAGTCAGTAGCACTAATAAGCTGATTAACAACATGTATCTTAACAACTTATACTGGTGTCCACCTGATCAACGATGTTTGTCTGTGGGCAGGAAGATGAAGTAAAAAGTGTAAATGATCTTGCTAACAGGAATCACCCCAATGGATAGCATTCTGCAGGACTGTGTAAACTTATACTAAGTACTAAAGCATATATAAGAACTGAAAAAAAATACTGTTATACAGATTATATGATCATTTATCAGTTAAATAAAGTATTAATGCTTCTTCAGTAAAAAAGGAAATTTATCACAGATTGTGACTTTGTTCTAGTTAGTAATTATTAATTGAAATCATATTCTCTGCTCAATTCATACAAAAGACATAATGCAATGGATATCAAAGTTAAAGCGAAATATCTTTCATTTGTTTCTTACCAAAGTGTTGAAAGTTAATATATATTGTTTTAGTGAGATTAAATGATTCAAAGATGGTAATAAAGGTAAGTATAATATTACCTGTAGTTTAAGGTTTCCTGTATCTCTTGATCTTACACCTGTGGAAAATTAAAATTCACCTTTCCTTGGCAGTATATTGGATGAGTAAATAGAATCAGCTCAGGAAAGATTTGATGTGCACCTAAGCGACAAAGCAGTCAGGGCGAGATGGCAGCTGGACTTAGGAGAAGACAATGCCAGGGGATGGTGTGAAGGGAGCAGAATGGTGTGGCAGAGGGTAGTGGGTTTCATTTGTATAATCCCCTCAGTGGCCTGCGTGATGGGGGACATGATGAGCAGCCATGTGCAGGTTGACATGGAGTGGGGGATCATTGCTGCTCTCTTAGAAACAGCTCACAGTGAGTGGGGCTTGAGGTGACTACAAAAGTGAAGCAAGGATAAAGAGGTAGTCCCTCTCGTCTGGAAACAGCATGTAATCACCTGACTTCACACCATGTATTCATTCATGGCACTGAAAGGCAAACATGTGCCTAAGCCATGGCAGCATCGAGGTTTGAAAAGGTTTGGCAAAGTATGAAAACATGCTTCCCACCCATATATGCAAACAAACTTCATTGGTTAGCTTAAGAATCTAAATATCCTAGACTCTTTTTATGCAGAGGTCTCGTTGCACTTGAGGGTGGCATCTGTCAGGCAGTTGTGTTCTGTGGAGCATCTGCAAAGGCAGATTCTGCACATCAAGGCAGCATCCCCCATACACAGAATTTTCTCTGCAAAGTGCACAGGGGAGAAAAGTACTATAGTGGGTTCACAAGGATCTTTTAATTAGGCTGGTGACAAAGACCACGGCACACAGAGCATTCTAATATAAATCTGATTCACTTCATAGGTGTTCCTCACAGCAAGAATAGTTTCAAATATTTATAATTAAATAATTCACTCTCCTCTCACCTGAGTTTAACTTTGTGTTAAGTGACTTTCTGGTCTGTTCTTCAATCAGCCTTAATGTGTTTAGAGGCATCACTTTACCACCTTTATGCTGGAGATTCAACAGCTGCTTTTATTGCTATTTTGAAAGCCTCACTTTAAGGTACTCTGCTGAACCCAATTTTGCTTTTAGAGATCAAACTGATGTCCAGATGCTACTGATGTATTTAAAGATGCATGGAAAAAGAAATGGGACTTTGTTTTCTGCCTTCCACTTAGATTTCTTTCCCAGAGACCATGACAACAATAAATTAAAATCTACACAGGTGCAATCTTTCTCCAAGTGACTGACAGCCACTTTTTACATTTTCCAAGAAACTAGCTGATTGCATCAGTTTCATTCTCACATCTAATTTTGATTTTTAATTTCAGAAGAGAAATATTTAAAATATATATTTTCTGTGTAAAAAATCCTTAGATTGGAATGCATTTTTAGAAACTTTTAAGGTTTAGTAATGTGTAGTATTAAGCTTTTTGCTTACTTTTGTTTTAAGGATAAGAAAAGTTGAAGGAAACATACTTTTCTAAATCTAACAAACATCAAAATATTTCTATTGTTTAAAGTTAAAATTCTGAATACAATTTTCTACAAGCCACTGACACTGGCTAGATTTATAGAAAAAAATATATAAGTATCTTCCATTGCAAATTTTGCCTGTGTCCAATAAATCTGATTCATTGTTAACCACATAAACTGCTACAATTCAATAACAAATTTGCAGATAACAAAGAAAAGCACAATCTTACTTCTGAGTTTCATGTTATTCTTGATTTTTGTATAATGTAAAAGTCAAAGCAACTCATGGCATCAGAGTATATGCAAATGCAGTAGGTCTCCCTGAGTTTATTGAATCATTACTTCCTGACAAACATGTTAGGAACAGTGGGTAGTGATTTTTTTTTTACTGTTCTACAGTTCTTCAGCAAGTCTTTTGCCTGATTTCTGTCACCCTGCATATCTTCCATTTCTTTACTCATACAGGATGGAGTACACCTCTGGCAAGACTCAAATCTCTAATTGGCAGTATCAGAATCAAATCTTATAACTTGGTGGTTATTATTTTTGTGTAATTTTTCCATCCAGAAGTTTAACCATGGAAAATGGAAATTTGATCTGTTTGGGGTTTTGTTGTTGTTGTTGTTTTTGTTTGTTTGTTTGTTTTCTCAAGGACTGCAAGATTCTTGAATCAGGCTCAGGTCATCCTGTAATAGATGTTTATAAACTCTGTTAGAGTTTAGTTATTAAACTATGTTAGAGAAGATAAAAAATTACTGTTCAGTTGTAGATTCACACTTTTTATACATCTTGCATAGCTCATGGGAATGGGAATTCACATTTAGACACCTGTAGTGATCTATATTTTGCCAATTTGCACAAAATCTATAATCAGGATTTCAGACACATCAGATTTGCAAAGGTTTTATAAACACAGTAATTCATAATTGTCCAACTATAAATGATGAAAGGAGAAAATTATCTATGAAGTATTTACTGAATTCAGTGAGTTATCTCAGGGATAGATTAAGCGTTTTATTTTTTTATGCTGCTGATTTTAGCACACATTGAAATACATAATAATTTTAGGTTAATTATATTGTTTTGACCTTGGTCTTATTTTACTCCATCCAGGGTAGTAATATAGAAATTGTGGATTATATGTAATGGAAGATAAAGTCAAAATGTCCAATACAATAACCCTTTTTCAACTTAGTCTTCACTATTGTTATTCACTAAATATGAGCCACATAGTATGAACTGAAAAAAATCACCGTATCCCAGCTGCAATCTACAGATGATTGTTTAAAAGAAGAAAAAGAGACTGGATATATGTGCAAGATGACATGGAGTACAGTCAGTCCTGATTACAAGCCAGCTGCATGAGCTTGAGCTCTCATTAAAGGGCTTTAACATCTTGGGTTTAGGCTAAAAGTTAGCATGTATTTTCTTTCCCTTTTCTTTAAAAAAAGATGTTGCTTCATGGAAAGCAAAGGAAAATGTCCTTATCAGGGTCAGCTTTACTCCTCTCCTCATCAAATGCAAACTTTTTAACTTGCTCAACCATAATTCTTGTTATGGTTGAGTTTTCAAGTTACGCATTCCAGATGTGAGGCAACAGGAAAATTGCAATGCAGGGGTTGGCTTTGGGATCTGTGTGTGTATGTCTGCAGCATTTTTTTCCCACTAGGAACTCTTCCCACATTTATAATAATGAAATTTTGAATAATGAAAAAATTTTAAAAGTTCCTAAACACAAGGGCCAACATTTTCAAATTCTAAACAAGAATAAAGTATCTCTTCTTATGATTCATCCATTAATTTTGGAAACTGGTGACTAGAGGTCACACCATCTATTTCAGAACTCAGAGGGAAAAGCTGGCTGATTACTTCTTTTATTAGAAATATTTTGAATCTCTGGAAATGCAGCCAGCAGGAACTTAGGATGCAATGGAGTTCAAAGTTTGTGTGGGTGTATGTTGTAGTGAAGTAAAGAACAGCAATCCAGGCTGCTTTAACTTGCCAGATACAATTTCCTTTCTCAACATTGTTTCTATGGGCTTGCTTAAAAAACTGGAAAAAAACACTTTTTATTTTCCAAATTGGCTATAGCTGGAATCAATAAAGCCATACTACCAACATTTTTAGTTTCACGTTAGAGAAAAATAGTGACACTGGCTCAATGTTGTCTTTCTTATCCTGAAATAGATACATGCAAACCACAGGAACTAGACATGTTACATGTACATAGATAACATGGATCTGTATATATTGTGTGGATGCATACACAAATTACATATATTTTCTGATGTGATCAATCTCTAAATCCACACATTGGCAAACAAATACATCCTGTTCCTGCGAAGCACTGTGCTCCTGGGGCTTCTCTAGGAAGTACTTGGTGTGGCTGGAAACACCCTGGAAATAGGGTTGGGCATGCACTCTACTCCCCAAAGTCACAGATAATCCACTGCATATGGAATGAAGCCTGAATCTCTTTTCTTTTCTTGTTTGTTTTTTTTTTTTAATCTCCTGCTGCAGCCTTTCCCCTAATCAAGCAACATAAAAGCAGTTTATATCTGTGGTCAAGTGGGAAGACACTTTGGAACCACAGGCTCCTCCAAACAGGAAAAGTCCCCTGAGCCCAGAGTGGCCCAATGCTGTCATTCCCAGGAGACATCCTTGTCTTCAGTCTGTTTCTCCAGCATCTTTCCAGAGTGGTGGGATTTCTGGACAAGTCCTCCAGCTCTTCTGTGAGGATATGTGCAATGCCAAAGACTCCCAAGAAAATGAAAGGTGCTGGAATTGTTTAGCTTTCTGGCTCAGCAGATTATACAGTACAGAACTCCTCCACCAAAACACAAAAGGTGTTTTGAGGGCTGGCAAAAATAGCCCTGGGTATCTAATGCAGATAAGCAAAACCAGTCTGCATTAGCAATTAAACACCTGGTTGTTTCGCTGGAAGTACAAACATGACAAATTGAAATTTCATGTTACTCTGCAGAGATTACACTTTGTATATTACCTGAATGGCCACATTTCTGGAGATGGCACAGGCCAGCTCTGCTGACTGATGTAAGGAAACACCATGTTAGCTTTCTTCTCATATCCGAATGAATTAAACATATTTTTTTGCAATATTTTCTCTAATCTGACCCCTAATTATGTCTTCTAGGGCATCATGTCATTCCGTCGGTGTCCAAAATCCACCAGTCAGCACCAAAACACATTCATTCCTTCTTGACTTTAGCAGCAGAGATTAGAGAGATTTAGAAACAAGCAGGGGCTTGAAACAGAAGATCTTTCAATGCCTACATGTGGCTGTACCAGAGACCATATCTTTGTAGGGATTTAATTCCTCAAGTTTCTGGTTTTGGACTGCTCAGAAATAACAAATACCTGGTTGTAAAGAAAAGGTTTTGATTACGTTTTGTATAAATAATATTTTATGATGTATTGTGTTTTGGAAGAGTTATTGAATAGAAAATGAAAAGATAAATGCCAAAGAATCTGTGTGTCCTTCTAGGAAATCTGAAGTTATTACGGACAGAAAAAGCTTCACTTTCCTTTTCAACTTTAAATTAGAAACAAATAGATAAAATAAAATATTCATTTCCCTTCTGAGTGTCTTTATATGATGAAATTTTTCAAGCAGCTAGTAGATACATTGCTAACAAAAAGCAGATATATTTATTCTATCCTGCTGGGCCACCAGAAGTACATGTTGTAAGTTTATGAGGAGTCTTTTCTCATATGTTTTGGGAATGAAGATAGTAAGAGTACACACTAGAAATCTGAAGTTAAATACTTATTGTACTTAACTGATCTGGGTTCTTTTTAACCACAATCTGCTGAAAAGATTTCTGCTGAAACAAAGCAAGATTAATTTCACAGATCTTTAATTCTTCACTTATATATTTCAAATGTGAAATAATTTTGGCTACTTACACATATTCTGAGTCCTATTTGAGGTTACCTTCGGAATTCTGTTAACCTTCATTTTACATCAAGTATTTTGAATACAAACATCCAGAAAAAAAGTGCTTCTGCAACTTTGAGAGGTAAAGCACAAAATATTTTTTTTTAAGAATGAAATAGTGACAATGTATCAAACTATGAGTATGTGCTAATGTCTTATGGGCCTGGGAAGAGGTTATTCCTTCCACTCATCAAATTTTAGATCAGATGAAAGTGCAAGACAACATTCTGCCTCCTACAGCATTAAAAATGATTTGTTAGTTATCTATTATATTACAGGCTGTTGTCACCAGGTATCATGCCCTCTTATTTCAAATTCACATCGACTCCTAAAAAAGTACTGGACCAGTCTAGTTCAGAGTGGTTTTAAACTAAAAGTGATTTTAAGACAGGACAGAAATCTGACTTAAACACATTTTTTATGCAGCTGATGTATTAAAAATCATCTTGTCTGAAAATTTCACATGAATTTACAGCAGTCAATCATCATCAGAACTGCTGACTCTGCAGCAGCATGCTAAAGGATAAGAGAAAACGGCAACACATTATCAGAGTTACCGTTTATCAGTGGAGCTGTTATTCTGAATTCCTCTCTCTTCCCCTCTGGTAGGATGCCAGGGAATTAAAGTCCCAGCAGCATGTTTTTGACAGAGTAACAGGACAGTCACTGAAGTTTTTTCTGATGGAAAATTAGAACCAGAAAAAAACTCACCCAACCCACCCATTATTTCCTCGCTCAAAAGCCAAATAATAAAAGAGCAAATGAAATTGTGTGGAAAATGCTTAGCAATCAGTGAAACTGCATCCTGGAAGAAACGTGGAGCAGGAGAAAAACTAGAAAAACATTTGGGTATCTGGGAAACTCCTGCCTCTCCTAGAACTCCTGCCAGCCTCTGCTTTCACCTCCTGTTCCTACTAGTGCTATGGATTGGCAGCTGCTTCTCTTCAACAAAATTATCAACTTTGGTTCAGCTATAGACTTGCCACTGTTTGGCACCTCTCAAAGCCTGAGACAATTTTCCTTCTGACCTCTGCCACTGTTACCTGGGGTTAGTTAGTACTCGGCTGTTACAGCAATGGAAAGCTGAGAGCTCTCTCTGCAGACCCTGTAATTCCCCTGGCAGTGCTGAATAGTGCATGTCCATCAAAAATAACAGAAATAGGGGGATTTACAGCAGGACATGCAAATCTGCCAAATCCAGCCCCATGGGGATTTCCCTTGGGCCACCCTGGCTGTGCTGGATTCACCCTAAGCGGGAAGGCCCTGAAGTCCTGCTTCGGTTTGCATCTAGAGACACAGAAAGGAAATCTTTTTCTGGGGGAAGGGAAAGGGAGCTCCAGGGAGAAGCCAGACCACACGGCAAAGCCCATCTGGCAGTTTGCTATAACCAAAGCGCTGATTGCACATCCTTCTTCAGCCTCTCTTCCCCTCTGTCCTCCTGTACACCCACACATGCTCCTGCTCACTCTGGCACTCACGACAACACTCAGCAGGGTAATTCAGTTCACTGGCTTAGTTTTTGCCTGGGACTGTAAAACAAGAGAAGTGGGACTGTCACCCTTGGTTGTGTTGTCTGTTTAGTTTTCCTTTAACCCCTGCTTTTCCCAGCACTGGAGGCATTTGGACCCAATTATAAAAACACAGTCATAACAATAGTGAGCATGGAAGCACTTAAAAGTCAGGCATGAATTTCAGAGAGTGCTTCTATCACGCATCACAAGCACAGGAAGAGGTATGAATGCCCAGAAGGGCACACACTATTCCAAACCTATGACAAGCAGAAGTAAACTTCAAACAAGTATATTTCAAACCCTGCCTATCTCGTATTCCTTAAACAGGAAAGTAGAATGCATCACCTGAAAGGCTGCTGCTTAAAGCACTTAAGTCATACAGTTGCATGCAGACAACTGACCTGCTCTTCTCTGGTGTGATGACAAGAGATGTTGCAGCAAAAACAGTACCTGCTGTGTAGGTGCAGGGATCCCTGGACTGTGGATCCTATCCAGTCCTGGGCAGGACTATGAATCTAGACTTCTTCCAAAATGCATCCCAAGATTTGAATTGCTTGTCATTGTAGAAGAACTAATGCCTTCAGCATTTTGCATACTTAAAGGTCAACAAAAAAAATAATAGAACAACCTCTTGAAACTCATCACAGAAGTGCAGCCAAAGAACTTGTAGAAAGGAGAAAGATAGATTGGACAATACATAATTTGACGGAAAATCATGAAAATATCTTTAGACGTGTATAATAATTCACAGTACCCTGCTCTCTGACATACTTTTAATTTCTTTTTTTCAGTTCCTTGAACATATGTTTGTTTATGCACATCTGTCCTTTGGTGAACTCCCTCAGCTCATTTATCATCTGTACAAAGTGTCAGACTTAAAAGTCAATGTAGACACCTAAAAAATCTGCATGCAGATACACACTTTTCCATTTGAATTTTACTATGGGCTTACCCATAGCCAAATGCTTCTTATGAAGAAATCAGCTATGAGTAATTATAACTGTTCGTACAAATTATTAGTATGTTGTGTCAGTGGAAGAGGTGATGAAAGAAATGGATGCATTTTTTTTTGTTGTTTGGGAAGGGGTGAGTGGGAGGAGGTAAATTAACTCCCAGGACTTATTTCCTGCTTCTCACCACAGACAGTAAACACATAAGAGAAAAGGTTTCTTCCTTTCCCGTAGAAAAGAATGTCTTGGAAAACAGTTGTGCGAGATTTAAAGGTGACAGTAATGTGCTACTGATACACAAGTGGCACCAAAACATGCAACACAAAATAAATGTATGTGCTTCCCATGGTAAGAAAACTCTTGACATTCTCTGTCATTGCAAAGACAA